>NW_026087964.1:600000-1200000 GCF_022539395.1 Myiozetetes cayanensis | reverse complement strand
TGCAACTGCACTGATAATAGTGTAGATATAAAGGATGCCCACAGAGGCACAGTTTTGGAGAAAAACTTGTCCGTCAGAGTTTTGTGGTTTTCCCAATTAAACCCAAAATTCATCGTGTATCCTCTTCAGATATTATCTGTATCCTTGTCTTTTTCCATTTAATTGACTCTCCCTGTGTTTTCAGACCCCATCTGAAAAACATTTTCACCCCTCCCCAATTTCTACCCATCACAGCTGTTATAATTTGAAACACAAGCTTTGTATCTTTTAATAGGGAAAAGTGTTTATGTGAGAAACTCATCCTCGCAAACCATAAATATTGTGGTGACACTTCCCTGAGGCTGGGAACTTGTAGATGCACTTATTTATCAAAACTCATTGTTTTGTTTAATTATCATCTTGAAGAGAGATCTTGCTTGAGACCATGTCTTTGCATGCTAAGAACAAAAATTACTTTCTCTGTGTCAGTACTTAAGCGCTAAACAGCTTCCCAAACTCAAATCGTTTGTGAGAATGAAAAAGGGAACAGACAACAAAACACATTTGATTTTATTTTAAGAAAAGCATTTACAGTGTAGGCATTAAAATTACTTATACAACTATATTCTCTAGTTAGGTGAGAGCTGAGTGCCACTGCAGTGGTTGGGACAGATTCAGTGGTAGCAGACACCTCGCAGGAGAAGTTCAAAGAGGGTGGGAGGGTTCCTGTCTTTAGAATAAAAATGTTGTTCTTTAGTATGTCAAAAGAAGACTGACAGGAATCAAGGAAATAATCTCAACCTTCTGCTAATGTCTTCTGAAAGGCAGAGATGTCTGTAGGGACCAGGTTCCCATACACAAATACACCCTGGAAAAGACTGAAGGGTCTCTCCATATGACAGAATCCCTGCAGAGAAAAAAACTCATGTAAAAGACAGGGATGGTTTTCCTTCTACCCGTATTTAGCCTTGCCATTCTCTCAACTACAATCATTATCAAAGAAATGAAACCATATAATTGCCTCCTCTTCCTCAAAATATTTTGTAATTGAGGTGCACCACCTAAACTTTCAACCTTTTTTGAATATCTGTGCAGCAAAGATTAGACTATTCAAACAATTCACAAAAACAATGTAACGAAGAGGAGTTATATTATGTCCTTTTTTTGAGGTTTATCTAGGGCATTTATTTTTCCTACAAATTAAATCTGCATGTTGGGTCAGGAGCAGATTTTGGTATCATGTCATGTAACACTGTATGTAACATTGCTTCCTGCATTACCAGTCACACATCAGAACTCACATGAGACTTTTAGAAATTGATAGAATGATGAAAAATGTTTCTCTAAACCTACAGACTACATAAACAGTATAATCTGAAATATTTTTTTTCTGCTGGAACAAAAGGTCTTACTGAAATGTTTGCATGGGAAATGCAAAACCAAGAATTCATTTCAAGTTAATATTTAATCTTTTCTCCACCTGAGCTCTTCCATACTTTGTGAAAGTTATAACTGTGAAGTTTTCACACTTTGGCTTCTGTTCCCCTACTTCTCAAGGCTTTCCCTGATAAACTGCTCTTTCTCCCTTTATGACATTGTTAGACCCTGGGGTACAGCCAAATAATTTTTAGCTTACTCTCTGAAAAGGAAAAGTTTTGAGATAAAAACAGCTCTCAGAGTAATAGAACTTCCTACAGAAGAAACTCCTTTTTTCCATTGGCTTCACTACCCACATTGCATTCTGCAGTATTCTGCCACCCCTATCACCCCTGCCTGCTCCAGGCCACCTGAAGTTGTACCAGTCACTTCTCCTGAACTTTGATTTTTGTTCCGCTGTTAAAGATAACTTTGCTATATTGTGATGTTCTGAAAATGTCAGAAACATCTTTAATGTTTTCAAGAAAAGTCACGCTCCAGAGCTGAGTTTATTGTTACTGGATTTGATTCACTTGGAAGCTGCTCTTGCTGTGTTACACTTCTCAACAGCCAAGACACCAAAGATGTGCCATGTTACATGAATAGTTGCTACAACTAATGGAAGGATATGACAAAGTGTGCAGAGAAGAGAAAATAAATCAGTGACCTCTGCAACAAGACATGATGATTTTGGGGAAATGATTGATAACATGGTAGGATAACATCTCACAGTGACTAGGAACTGGAAAACTGACTTACACTTAGGACATGGCCTGCAGATATTTGCACTACTTTATTAGGAGCCCAGGACTGGTTCTAAAAGACAATGGAAAGTGCTCCATTAGAAAGTTAAAACCTGCAGGTGCATTACTTATGGTCCTTGGAAAACACCATCAGGGTTAATTTGACCCAGTACATGTGTATAGACTGTAGGTTTAGAAATCTGTACCTGAGATAGTCACTGTTTACCATTATTACAAAGCCCTGAGAGAAATGGGCACTTCCTTTCACATTGAAAGAATCAGATAAATCAGAAGAGATTTAAGATCAGATTTAAAAGATCAGATAAATCACACTATTATCACTGATTTTTTTCTCTGTATGGACTCTGAAGACAATAACCAGTTGCAGAACCTGGCTAAATCCTCTCCCTTTTCCCCTTTACACTTTTTCCCTTTAAAGGTTACAAACTTAAACCCCTGTTTAGTACAAAGCAGTTGTGTCTGGGTCAGTCTTCTTTATGCAACTTCTTCAGTTGCAGCTGCACAAGTGGTTGTGTTGGTGAATACAGAGGACATCAACATTCTACTTAACAATATAGAGTAAGGGTACGTTGAGTGTCATCTTGAATCAACAAGTGTCATCCAAAGAGTATGTCTTTGACTCCACTTGAAAATCTTGGAAACAAGGTTGAGGTGGCAGCAGTGCTGAATGTAGTGGAGCTGCAGCACTCTGAGGGAACCTGCTGGTAGAAACAAATCCATACCTGCAGCAGGAACTGAAGCTGCTTTATGGAAGCAGTCAAAGTCTAGGCTACATAAATGAAATAAGCAATGTAATTTGTTTAACACCTTGTCTTACTTGCTTCATCTATATCTGGCTTCAGACAGCAAGAGAGACAAACTGATGGACAGGTGCAGTTTTCCTGTGTCTGCAGCCTGACAAGGAGCTTTAAGTTACCTTAATTCATGTAATTGCAGACCTTTGGCAACAAAGGTGAAACTGCAAAAAACTTGCCATAAGCGCCCTTTTCAGAGTGCATTCTTACTCTTTTAATTTTGCTGGCATACTTGGCATAGATGGATATTAACCTGTATCTTCTAAAATTATAGGTTCTGTGCCGTACAATTTACAGTAACGTTAGTTCCAAATAAGTGCAAATAGGTTCTTGAATCTGACTGAAAGGTAGTTTTTCCACTGAACCAATAGATGCTGGACTATATCCTAAATCTGCAGTGACTCTGGCCATAGAAACTCTGTCAGTGTCAAAGATCTTTGGGGAAAATTCCAAAGTCTGAAGTAGTAATTTAATCTATAGAATCACCTGAACTTTAAAGTCTACTGGAGAGGTGGTCATGGTTTTAGGGGAAAAAAATTAATTAATTTCACCAAATTGGGAAGGCAAATATTTGCTACACAGTCAGAGAAAAGCTCAACCACAATGCAGGAAAACTGTGTTTAAATCCTTGTTCAGGACATTTATTTATGCACATCTTCCAAAAGAAGATCACAGTTTATTCCAGCTCACCATAGTGAGCTCCCATAGTATTCATCCTGTAAAATGTATATGTACTACCTGGGACCAAAACAGAACAATTAGGATCCCTCTTCACCTTGCTCAGAATCAGCCCTTTCTTGGTTAGCAAGAGGAAAGACTGAATCTATAGGGAGTTGTTTTGGTTGGTTTTCTTTGTTTTTCAGGGTGTTTTCTGCTGCCACAAAGCTTGTTAGTTTGGAGAAATTCCAGATGGTTGCAGGATTGTTTCTGGGCTTAGTCAGATGAAAAATATATATAGATAAGACCACAAAAGAGACAATTTCTCATTCTAGGCTTCTCTAAGGAGAAGATATGACATCATTTTATGCCATTCTGACCTTGCTGTCATACAGACGTTCTCTATCACTTATTGACAGAGACAGGATACAAGAACAGATTGGAGCTTTAGCCTGAGAGGGAATGGTTGTTTTCAACCATCTTCAGAGAATACATGTTGACCCAAAAACTGTCTCTAAGCCCAGATTTAGTAACTGCACAGCTATGTGTGTGTGCATGCATAGAAATTCACACAGATCCACCTGGTGGCATAAAAATTTGATACTGTTTTGTACTTACTGGATGTTAAAGTTCTTGTTCTGCAGCCCAGAGCACAAGATCCCTATGGCTGTACAATACAGTTTAACTTTTTACCCTTTCTTTGAAAGCCGAAGTGCCCATTGGTACTATTTTATTCTCTGCAGATTCAGTGATTTCAAAATTATTTGAAATTCAAGGGTTAAAAGATCTTATCGCTTTGGTTCCTGGCCTAATTTCTGTGTGGCTCTGCTACAGCACTGAAAGAACCTCCCAAAAGTTAAAAAAGTTTTTTCAGACTTTGGTGATTACAGCTATTCCTAGTTTAGGGTTTTCCATTTGGTTTTCCATTTCACCTTAAAGGCACAGAACAGCTCTGGGTGAAATACAGGCATAAATTATTGTCTCCCAGACCGATCATTAGCAGCAGAAAAGGGACTTTGACTGTGTCTGAAACCATCAGTCTTCATTCTTTTGTCTTAAAATCTCGAAGTCTGTTATCTAATTCTCCCTCATCCTCGCTGTGAGCAAGCAACCACAAGAGGGAGGTGGTGCCTCGCCCAGGGTAGGGGTGGTTGTGCAATTAGTAGCTGGACTGATTAAAACTGGGGGTTTGGGAAGGGGAAGTAGCAGTTTCAGAGCAGGAATTCATTTGCAGATGTCAATACTCCATGAAAATAGCCATATTTTCCATAAGAAAACTTCTTTGCAAACATCAGCTCATCTAATTCTTAAAACAGTCAAGGCAAGATGGAAGGGAAGCAATGCTAGTAATTTAGATATTTGACTGCATAAAGTCAGCAATAAGGCTTACAAGCAGAAATTCTGGGTCTTAATCCTGTGTCCTTATTTTGCTTTTTTTGTCCCTTTTCAGTTTTGCTTTCTTGCCACATGATGTCCATTTGAAGGTGGAAAAAGAAGACATTACATATTTGCCCGTGGTTTTGAATAAAGTAATTCAGAAAGACAAGTTACTGATTACAAAGGTTCATTGACTTGAACCTTTGCAGGGATTAAGACCTGAGGGAAATTCTGCCCCTCTCCACTTTGCACTGAACTCGTTGGCTGTGCTAAAAATCTCTCATTTCCTTCTGACACAAGTGTGAGAAGCCAAGGGCAATGCAGAATAGGTGATGGCGTTTATTGAAAAGATGCAAGGATTATGTGAAGTGCTTGCTGGTGTTCAAATTACCAGCAATTTAACACATCTCTCTAGCAAATCATCCAAAAGTCTGAAACAATTCACTTGCAGCCTTGTAGAAAGGACACGTTAACCAAATGTGCTTCTCAGTGAATGGTTGTGACCTTGTCTGTTGTTAAAGTTTGTTTAAAATGCAGAAGGAAATCTTTTTTAATTTTTTGGAGGTTTGTTGCTGCAGTCTTTATGACTACTTACATACTAAAGTATTGGTTTTGAGGGTGTTTTCTTCCCTGGGATTCATTAAAAACTACTTGTTAAGGTGTTCCACGTGACCTGTAGCAGGTAAATACAGGACAAAGTCACACTGAAAGCCACACACCCTGGGAAACAGCTTCGGTTTTTACAAGAGGCAGGGCCAAGGAACAGAAAGGTTCAGTGAAGGATGAAAGTGAGAAGTTAACACACATAATTAATTAATTTCTGCAATCTGCTTATTCTATCTGCTCACACACACTGAGGCAATTGTAGGAGGTGAAGATTTTAACGGAAAGAAGAGAGACACGACCGACCTCCTTTGTCAGCAAAGCCGAGAGGCCTCAGATAATGTCATCTGAATGATGGAGGAGCCGTGTTTTAGCACCAGCTCCTGGGCTGGACTGAGAGGATGAGTCACTCCTGAGGGTGGACAAACAGAAAAGAGGCCTCTGGCATTTGGCTACAGGCCTGGTTTTAATTGTGTCAGAAAAGTCCTCAGCAATACTGTAGGAAGCCACATTTAATAAACTCTTATTATTTAGGTTGTTTCTTCCAAGTTATGTAGTGAGAGGGATGTTGAGAGTGACCTCAGATGTTTTTGTTTTCTGTGTAAAACCAAAAGCAATCAATAGACATAGAATATGGATCAAGCTCTTCATTCCAGCTGTGTTGTCATTTCAGTATTGTTCAAAAGGTCCTGATCCTGCCAACAAACTCCCTTTTTACAGACATCTGCATTCATGCAAAATTTCTGCCAAACTCAGGGGCTCTCAGCAGGCATGAAGGGAGCTGACCTTGTACACTGAACAGAACTGAAGGTTAGATTGGAGAGGAACACTGCCAGCCTGGCTTAGCAGTGATTTGTAAAAGGCAGTTTTTATGACATCTAATATTTGTTCTAATGTGAAACACTTTTTTTTTGCTTTTTTTTAAGTGGCATTTGCATTGAGAACATCCTACGGCAAGCACTGTTGTAGAGCCATCTGCAGCTACAAGCTGCAGATTTGGTGTAGGCAAAGGGAAATGATACTTGAAATAGGTGGGGTGAAGAGACATTCTACCAAGACCAAAAGAAGAGACCTTTGCTCTTTGCAACCAAAATAAACCATTGCAGCCATTATGAACATGTCAGGGGTAAGGGGACTATTAGGTCAGCCCTCTGCCTTTGCTATATCTTCTCTGAAATTTGATACATTTCTTGCTTTTGTTCAGTCTCAGTTTAACTTCCCAACATGATGGGACTCATTCTACTTACTTTTTCCCCACTGTCACAGTTTCTTTGGAAAGCCACTGCATAGGTCAAGCAGAGCTTTTGCTGTCAGGTTGCTTCAAATACAAATGTGCCAGATTCTTCATTTATTTGACTCACTGCTTTTCTTTTTTTTCCCTTCAAGGATTAAGTGTCAAAGCTCCTTTTAGGGATAAGGATTTAGGCCATGCTCTAAAGGAAAGGTGACCATAGACTTGAACAGATGTTGGATTAAGACATCATCTTGTACCCATTCCTTTTTGTTGCCTGACAAATAAAGTTGATGTCAAATATCCTGGTGAGTTTTGTTGGAAAGAGCAAGTCAACCTCTCTTTAGGTCTGAAATGAGAACGTGTGCTCTAACAGGACAGGGAAAAGACAGAGGTGACGGAATTGAGATTTCCTTTGTGACCAAGATTGATGCCACAGAGATTCACCTAAAGGTAAGCAAGACCTTGTGTGTATGCCTGCTTTCACTTTCCCACTGAACCATGAGAAACAAACAATAGGAAGAAAATGACAGGAAAAGCCTAAGGACTAGCAGGAAAGGGAAAGTATCTGTCATGGGGAGGGTTGAGGCTGGGTTCTGGTATGCTTTGCAGTCACTGGGGCAGGTAGGTGAGGAGACAATCCCCTGTGCTCTGCTCTCAGATAGCTCAGTTCTGACATGATGGATGGCCAGGCCACTCAGCAAGGTCAAAAGAAATCTCCACAGCACAGATGGGAAAAGTGCTGAGAGATTGTTTCATTACAAAAAAGAAAAAAAAAAAGTCACATAAGGAGAAAAGAATGATTTATCCAGGTGAGAAATATTTCTGCAGCATGATTTCTTCTACCTGGCCTGAGCTGTGCTGCCAACCTTTGAAAGCAATAGAAAAGGAAGCCTGAAGCCTCTGAGGGCTGGGTCCTGAACACCTTTGTGCTTGACAATATATCACAATGGGCTGGGAGCTCCCTAGAGCCAAAGGGACATCAGCACCAAGACATTAGTCGTATGTTTGACCTTTTCTGCTCATGCTGTCTCCCTCAGGCAAATTGTAGACTTTAAAGGTTGAAGACTTTTGTCCTCCTGGCACTTGGCTTGTTATACTGCCTGAGGAGACAGATAATGGTCAGTATGTGTGGCAGAGGAGAGAATGATGAAGAGGAAAGAGAAAGGGTGTGCAGAATTTTCCTGCTGAATCTCTGGATTTTAAGAAACACTCCCTGGGCCTCTTTTCCCAAGCTGAGCCCTTCACTTTCAGGTGGATCACACACCACTATTAAACAGGTTCCTGGGATGGTGGGAAGCTGGACAGGGCTACCTATCCCTTCCTGTCTTCTATCCTGCATATCTATATCTAAGAAATCATTCTCTCCAGTCATCAAGTCCCTGTAGCCACAGCATGGGAGCTATGTCAAAAAAATTGTGATTGCAAAAAGAGAGAATAAAGGATTGGCTTGGATTTATAACTGAAAATCTCTCCTCACCCTTTGGAAGGAAGGCATAGAGAAGAACCTACATATCACTCTTAAAAAAGGTTAAGGAAATCAAGGTCATCCCAACCACGGGAACAACCATTCCAAGGGGCAGGAACTGAAGAATAACTTTGGATTTAACCTCTTTCATAGTTTCAAACAAAAGTATGCATGTGGCTAATTATATACACTACTGAAATTATTCCCAGCCTCCTTTTACTCCCTTTCCATAAAGTGTGAAAGTGTATTTATGGCTCTCTAGGGCTCTACAACAGGTAAGACATGGGCGACAATGAGGTGCTGTTCTTCTGGGTCAGTCACCTCCATAACTGAAAGGAGGCTGAAAGGGCAGAAAGGAGAAGATTTGTGACACACCAAAAGCATAAATACTTCATGTGTATGTGGAAAAATAGTAATACCATATGATCGTTTTAAGTAGGGATCCCCCTAGCAAAGAGCTACAAAACCTGAGACCTGCAGTATATTTGTATCATAGTAAGCTATTTCTGTAAGATCATATTTAAATAGCTAAATGACCACCTGATCAAAAATACTCAGCAGCTGTTAATAGTATTCGCTTCTTTTGGTTTTCTGCGGAATCACTCAGTATTAATTTAAAAAAAAAAAAAAAGAGAGAGAAATTAAAATCTCATACAAATGAACAAACGAAAAATGAAGTGTGTTACCATAGTACTACCATGATCTGCTTCTATTTTCTGAACTCTTATTCTCTCACTTGCTTCCTTCAGAGTACCTCTCAATTTCTACATATGTTCCTGAAAGTTATTCTTGAAAAATGCTTTCAGGGTTGGAGACTGGAGTCACTCTGTGTCTGTGGTGGTTATAAAGCCAGTTAAAAACAACATATTCAAAGCCCCACATTTCTACATGACAAAAAAGAAAAGAGATTAAATAGCAGTGTGTAGACTACGATTCCAGCTGGTCTCTGCATCTGATTTTTAGTTTCAGATGTTTGCTCTAGGCCTGTGACAGTCACATCTCATTATTTCCTTGCACCAGTGACCATCAGGGGCAGAGACCACCCAAGCAATTCTGGTTGTTGGCTAATTATTGCCACGAGGAACCCCCCGTTCTTGTGCCCTCTCCCACTTGTGCATGATTTAGTTTTCTGTAACTGCACAAAACAGACCTTGAGAAGGATGAGAAAAGGCTTGTTTACATTTTACACAAAGAAAAATATTTGAAAGTGAGTGGTCAGACCCAAGGGTGTGAGTATGGCCCCACACGGCTGGGTATGGTTGTCAGAGGTATTGAAACATCCCGAAATTTCTTTTATTGCTGCCTTAGGGAAAGATAAAAGATGGTGCTTATACCTCCACTCCCAACTTGCTTTAGTGCTGTTGCTCCTTCCCTGTAGCAGCTGTGAGAGGCTGAAATGTCTGGTCAGTGAACAAGGTTTACGAGAGCTGTTCTGCTCCCATGTTGTCTTGCTGAGCAAAGACAAGCAAGTTACAATTAACTGCCTGATTATAAATTAGGCACTGTCACACCCACCCTGCAGGGGCAGTGTCCAGAACAATTACCATTAGAGAAGACCATCAGGATCCTTGGAAGAAGGTCATAATTTTTCGTGCCAAGTGTTGGCGGGAATAGTAACAGTTGGGAGCCTGAATGGTCAGGTTTGGAGCCACGTGTGTTTGACAATGCAGCAAAGCAAAGTTCAGGGAGTTCAGGGTTGGAGTTTTGGGCAAGTTCTCCTCTATGTCAAACAGCACAATTGCAAAATGTGTTTTCTAGATTTCATTGTTCCTTTTTCCCCCTCTCACTCTTCTATTTCTTCCCTTCTATATCATCAGTTCACCTTCTCTTTTCCCAGTTAAGCTCTACAAATATCCCCATTTTCAGACTCATATCTAATTTGGTTTAATCCATGACTCATAAAATTCAAAGACTATAAATTTTTCAAATGATGTGTCCAAAATTATGAGGAAGGTACCACATAGCTGGTTTTGTACACTGATTCTGAGACTCCCTCTATTTTGTCAATGGAAGAATGAAAGAAAATAAGTAGGAAAAAAATGTATATTTTTTTCCCTATAAACTAAGACAGGTTCTTGTAGTGAAATGAAAAACTGATGAAAATGAAAAAAGGTAGCATCATTTTGGTCATTCTTTGGAATTTCTTGCCACAGAATTTTTGGTGATATGAAAAAGTCGCAGAGTCTTAAGAAGTTAATGGAGTCATCAATGCAAGAAAAATCTGTCTCTGGTTGTGACAGCTCTTCTGGGTCCCAAAATCCCTGAGATGCAGATGCCTTGAATCTTGGGAGCATGTTCTGGCAAAGTATTATCATGTTTGTTCTGTTCTTTCAGGTTTTTTTAAGCATCCACTGTGGACCATGAACAAAGACAGGATCCTGAGCTCTTGGAGAGGTGATCTGATCCCATACAGCTTCTCTGAAGGGAAAAATCCCACAGTTATGAATAGGGTAGATGTTTTCCAGGAAAGAAAGAAGGCATGTTATCTCTCTAGCTGTGATTTATCTTTCACCAGCATTTCCCAGGCCCAGGGTGAAACTTTTATATATGCTGTACAGATCTCTGGGTTTGTTCTTTGCTTGCAAACACAGTAAAAATTTATTTAAGAAAAAGGTTAATTTTCCAGCAATTCTTCAGATAGTCTGAGTTGTTCTACAGAATAAACTCTGAAATAAAATGTCATTCCAAATTAGAAAAAAATTGGAACTTATTTTTTGTATTCTGCCCCAAAATTTATTACAATATATAGATTTTCACTGGTAGACTTGATTGTATTTATATTCTATTCTTTTAGCATGGTTTACCTCCCAGACGGTAATAGTCAACCCCAATTTATGTTTTGCATTGTGATTCAAGCTAAAGCAAAATAGTAATTAAAAACAAATATATCCCCAGCTGTGGTGCAGTGGAAAAACAGCCCTCCAAGGAATCTGCCTTCATGGCCAATAGCAATGTCTTTGTGTTTTAGGGAAAAATCTCACTCCAAGTGAAATTCCTACTCCATCATATGATGCAATAACTGCTCTGGCCTCTGTGCTTGGTTTAAAATAATGGTGCTCCCCCAAACCATGGAAGTGAGAATCCCTGAAGACATGTAAGTCTCTGTAGATTTACTGCTGTAGCTTCAGTGAGACACAGCAGCCCTCTCTATTCCTGAATTAAAAAAAAAAAAGACAATTTGGCAACAAAACATCCAAAAGTCGGTAGGCAGCCTATGGGTTTTACCTGCAGGTGTAAAGAATGACCTGATTTGGATAGTGAATAAAAAACATAAGCCAATAAATAATCATCCACTTGGAACAGAGAAATGGCACATATCAAAACACACTTTAATCCTGGGCTTAAATTCTCTGTATTCGACAGCCTCTGATATGTCCTGGTCTGCTGATACAGGACAATATGCCAAAGGCATCACTGGATTGTAATCACACAAGGAAAGTGATGAAAGAAAAGACAACACAGATGGGGAGAGAGATGTCCCTTAGCGAGTAAAAAGGTAGTGACAACCATGAGAAGTAAGAACAAGAAGAAGAGAAATGCATATCTAGTCTATGTACAAAGGACATGCAAGGAAAAAAACCTAACACAAAAATCCAAGTAATTGTTGTATCCTTCCAGCTCTCAACAGGGGAATGATTCAGAAAGGACCATAGTCAAGAAAAACACACGTATCAGAGACATATTTTTAAGGGCATGTTTCTAAATACAGGAGTAACAGCATGTTGCTATTCATGCAAAAACCATACTTGACTCAGGATGGCTTCCTAAATAGTGTTCTTACAAGACAAGTTTGAAAAAGCAAAATGAAATGGATTTTAAACTACGACTGAGGGAGAAACACATGCAATGAAAGCTCACATCTGTGTGCTCCGAGGGTTGCCACAAGCTGTGGAACTTCAAACAGAGGGATGTGAGAGGTCAAAATCTGCCACAGGCCAGAAGCTGTGCTACCTGATGGAAAGCCAAATAGACTCCATCTATGGGACTGGGATATAAATCTGTTCTGTTTCTGTTCCTTATCTCTTCAGTGACTGGAATATCTCTTACCTGTTTTGTTTTTCACACATAATACAGCATGTAATATCTCCATGATTTTCTGTGCTGTTTGTCATAAACTGAAATCAGTTTGCAACTTCCACTGCTCTGGTGGCATTAATACTGTCGCTGAGGAAGGCAACGTTAGTCAAAGTGGTCTTTTCATGGAACAACGCTCTACCTTGAGAGGTACAGGTCAGTTATCTGAGCCTGGGATTCAGGAAGTCTCTTAATTCTAATCCTAAATCAAACAAAATAACATCACTTATTCAGCTGTTTGCCTTTTTCTTATGTCTTATGCAGCAAAGGCAGGCAAGCCAAGAAACAGAGAGAAATTGCTCCTTTAGACATGGGTTGTTGGAGTGGTAAATAAACTGAATGTTGGACTGGTGGTGCTTGCTATCAAGCAAGCATATTCTCATATCTCAAAATAATTTCCATGGAGAATTAATTAGATTTTTAACATGATAAAAACATAATTATTCTGGTTTTGCAATAACATATTCTTGATAATGTCTCATCCTTACTTTTTTTCTTTTTTTTTTTTAATTTCCATTCAGAAAGGATTTATTGAATTATCTTCCAAAAGAGAGGCATTAGCTTTGGTAAATAAGAAACTGGAAATGTTTCCAAGGCTAGGACAGAGAGACCATTAGGAATGCTTACAGTGGCCTCCTGTGCAGTCTGGAGAATTTTAATCCTTATCTAAACTGTTTGCAAATTGACAAGGGTATCTTGACATTTGGTGTAAGGACCTGGCCACAGCTTAGATAATGACTGCTGCATTATTTTCTTTCCTAATTGAAATTTAATTGAATACTGTGCTGATAAAGCACCCAATTGATTATTTGCTTCTTACTTTTGTGCCATGGGCACGCGTGCTCTGAGATTCTCTGGCTCACTAAGCGTTTCTCCTGGCCAGCAGAGCCAGTGGGACATTTTCCTTAACCCTTTTCTAATCCACTTTAACAGCCTGTCCAGGAGCCTCTGCACCATCTATACTCTGCTTTTTTGTTTTGTGCAGTTTGTTGTGTTTTGTTTTGATTTTTTTCTTGTTTTCAAATATTGTAAGTAGGAAAAGAGTGTCACTGTGGCCAAGTTGTCAGAGGAGCAGTGAGAGGAGTGATGTCTGCTTCATTTTCCTCATGGTGTAAATCAGTCATTTGGGGTCAGGAATAGAAGGAGAATCATCTACAGTGATGGAATTGTAGTCATTTATCCCCTAAATTCTTTACTGAGCTGGCAAACATCCACTATGTGAAGCACAGATAGAGAGACAGACCTCTCAGAAGTGTTTTTCAGAAGTTCAGACACTGACTTACCCATGTTTTATGTGTCATACATAATCACCATGGCCAAATTAGTTGTTTACCACATGTCTAAATAAAATACAGAAAGAGGCAATAACATGGCTGGAGGTATATAGTGATTTCCAAGACAAGAAATTAAATAGATTAGGATGCCTCAGTCTGGGGGGACAAGAAAAAAAAAAAAAAAAAAAGAGAGAGAGACTTGAAGAAGTTTATAAAACTATGAAGAACATGGAAGAAAATGATTAGGGAAGTATCAATTCATTCACACAGATGAGTGCATGAGTGCCCAGAGGCATTAACAAACAGCAAGTTTTAAGATAAATTAACACTAAAAATGTATAAATAATTGCCACAGAATGGTACAGAGGCCAAAAATATAGATTACTGTTTAAAAAAGAATAGCAAATTGCCAGGAAAGAAAGTCCTTCAGGGCCTATTAAGCATGAATATTTGGATTCTACATCTGTTACAGAAAACCCTAGCCAACAGATTGCCAAAATCTCAGAGTCCTCACTGAGGCGGTATTTTGTGGAGAATACCCCTGGATATAAGCTTTTTTTTTCTTTTAAAATATTTTCCATAACAGGATTGGCCTTGCAAAGGAAGACATTAAAATGTAAACACTGACATGTGTAGGTAATACATGTCATCCCACTCATTGTTATCAAGAATGTATCACATATTATCTTCCTATTTAGCAGGCATTGAATTTAGATACTGAAATACCTTCTTTGTCAGGACCCTCAGCATCAAAAGCTGGTAAACCACCTACTTGCAAATAAGATACAGGAACACAAGGTAATTCTGGTGGAGATGTTTCTTATGATCTCAGTAGGGTGCTAGTTTCTGTAAAACTCCTGTTTTCTTGTGAGAGCAAACACAAGTTAATTAAAGACTGCTCCTGGTTACTTGTTGGGTTTGATCTTAACGTATTATGAAGCTTTTCCTTTTTGTTGCCTGTTCCTTCTGTCACATTCCTTTCATGAACTCACCCTACGACCAGAAAAACTTTCCATGGGAAGGATTATTTAGCCCATGGGGATCTCACAACAAAATTTTGCTGGCATCATCCATCCTGTGGGTATCCATGCACCCACATTTCCTAGTTCACCACCTAAGTGGCTGGGAAACTGGTGAACACCAGCTGCAGCATAAATCCTTCAGGGGCACTGGCATTCATCAAAATCGGAGAGAGTCTGTAATTTATCTCTAAATCAAGCTCTAAATTATTATCATCTGAAAAAAAAAAAAAAAAAGATTGTTGAGTCACACAGTGGAATCAAGATGCATCCCACCTCTTGAGTAGCATAAAGCAGAGGTAGAAATCAAAGCCTCTGATTTAGATTTAGATTAGATCTTAGAAGGAAATTCTTCCCTGTGAGGGTAGTGAAGCCCTGGCACAGGTTGCCCAGAAAAGCTGTGGCTGCCCCTGGATCCATGGAAGTGTTCAAGGCCAGGTTGGAGGGCAATTGGGGCAGCCTGGTCTAGTGGAAGGTGTCCCTGCCCATGGTAGGGGGGTTGGGACTGGATGGTCTTTAAGGTTCTTTCCAACCCAAACCATTCTGTGATTCTATGATCTCAGCACATAACACAAACCAACATATAAATCCATATGAATTTTCTCATCCTTACTTGGTTCCTAGGTGTTTTTTCCTCTTCTAATTATGTTTTTCTCACACCCTAGTAAAGTGTACTCTACTTAACCATAATATAAAGATATCTTCTTCCATGTCTTTCCTGCATGATAGAGTGAATCTTAAAATTTTTCAGTAAGATAAACTCGCAAGGAGGGCAACAATGTAAGAAAAGAATCCAGCTAAGAAGCCAGATCCTAATTTATTTGTAGCTCTTTATATTTTCTTGACTGTAGGTAGCACTTCTCTGATTGATACTAGCTGATAATTTTACTCTTTCCAGTTAGACATGAAAAGAGGTAATGCAAATACTGAACTCAAAGCCTGATCAGATAGTGGAACAATTTGCTTAATGAGCTAATTATGGCCTTACTGTGACCCTCCTGGAAAGCTGATCTGTGTTTATAATTAAAGGATGTACAGACATGTCCTGATGGGTGCATCAAACTGAACTAAATAGCTCAGGCCTTCCAGCTCTGCTCAAATTTGTCCACTCAGACAATGTGTGCATATACATGTGTGTGTGTGTGTGTACATGTGCTCTCCACCAGCACTGTCTCATCAGACACCCCATTTTTACAACCACTATAAGTGCTGTGGTAACCATCTCCATACTTCCTATGTTTCGTTGCATCCCTCTCTCCATTCAGCGTGGGACAATTTGTCTTAGGAGTTGCCCTGAAACCCATTTTTGCTTCTTTCCAGTGAGATCCAGGTTGCCACGTGGCTTCTTACCACGAGCATCTCAGTTGGATGTCATGGCTCATTCAGGAGAGGCACAGTATTCTCCATGGAAGTACTGCCACAGGCAGCATATGGCTGGAGCACTGTGAAACACACCTAAGGAGTTTCCAGGTTTGTCTTAGCCCCTGTTTAATATTTGTGGTGTGTGTTGGATGTGTTGGCTTCTGCACCTTCACACTTCTTGATTATTTCACTCAGTGCTTATATAAGGAATGATTTTCATATCTGTTGTGTTGCATAGTGAATGCAAACCACACTGCAGAGCAGAAGCGGGAAAAGATATTAAAAAATGAAAAAGGCATCTGGCTATATGCAGTGTGGACAAACAATTGAAAAAGGAGTCTATTATTTTATTGACTGCCCTCCCAAGTGAGAGCATTCTCTTCTGATCTAAATTCTTTAGAACTGGGTTGTTAAAAAGGCTTTGAGAAGTTGAATCCATAGGGATCCTATTAATGCTGAGCAATTTTACTTTAATATCAAGAACCACCATAAACTTAGACACAGTCTGTAGTTATATTTGTGATACAGTAGTTTTCTATCATCTCATTAGTCCAAAATGACTGGGGTTTATTTCCTTCTATTTAACAGTTTGTATAGACCCTTCTTGTTTAAGAGTTTGAATGCAACTCTGTGAGATAGACTGTGTGTCACAGGTGCTGTGTGTAGCACTGAGAGTAAGAACCCAAGTACACTAGAACAACAGGATTGAGATACTCAAGAGAATATTTGAGATATCAAAGAGAAGGAGGAAATCACTAATTTCAAAAAACGACAGCAGTGTAACAGTCTCCCTTTCAGTGGGGTTTGTTTGCTGTGATTTGCATTTCTTGTGGCTTTATTAATATAAACCATTGACTGCAAATATGTGTTCATTAGGGAAGTTCTGAGCTGTAAGTTCACTTAGGCAGAATTCCTCATGGACATGTCCTTTTACTAAAAAAAAAAAAAATAAAGGTTCCTGTCTATACCAAAAGATACTACAGCCAAAATAAGCATGATATTTTCTGATGATCAATGATGGCATTTATATTTTTATATATATATGTGTGTGTGTGTGTACATACACAGATACACGTACTCTTCAAAATACCTCATATATAAAAAAATCAGGAAACAAAAATTTCTAAAACACTATAGTCTGTTGATAGGTGTTAAAGTTTGAAGTTTGTTTTAAATTTTCATTCTTTTTTCTTTTGTCCCCACCAAGGTAACACCATGTGTGACATTCAGAAGACAACTGAAGTACCTCTGGCTCATCTCCATGAGTGTGTGACCTCAAAGGAAAAGAAATCCTCACTAAAAGACAGGGCTGCTTCAGTGATCTGCTCCAGGTCACTCAGCTCTATGATACTTGATAATCTTGTCTGGTTGTCTATCAGGTTCCAACAGATCTGCAGCAAAACCTTTTGCTTCTGTAACTGATACAGACAGGGCTGGGAAGTTGGACAGGAACACGTGGTCTGATCAAGTCTGACTGTGACACCTCAGGACACAGCTGAAGCTTGAGGGGAGCTTGACCCCTTTCACAGAGGGTCCCATATCACTGTAGAGGAGCCAGTCTCAGGCTGCAGTCTTTTCTCCATCCCATGGTTTAGTATTTCCTGTGTGATTCAGAGCTTCAGTTTCCCCCTCTCCCTCCATTCTGCACACAGACCCTCATATATGGCATGCAAGGTCTACTCAGTTCTAAGCTCTCACTGCCAGCATTTTACTCCTTTTAATGGATAAATATGAAATGTTGTTGGGACAAAACTTTTTGCCCCTTTTTCCATGCTGGTAGAGGTGTTGGACTGAAGCAGAACAATCAGGATGTCAGGTGACAGCAAGGTGACACTGCACAGGGCCACGGGCATGTAGGTATTCTGAAGCTGCAAGTGCAGAAGCCACAGCAAACCTGGCTGTCACCAGCAGCTTGGACACAGCTAAGAGGGAGCTGAACTGCAGCTGGGACTATTCTTGTGTTTCACACCCAACAGCCAGAAATATTTCAAGGAGAAAGGAGTTAGGATTTTTGCTCCTAGCTGAATTCCAAAACCATTCATCCACAGAGCCTGACTTCTTTCCCTACGTCTGCTGTTTTTACTATTTTTTAATAAGATATGACTTCCCCAACAATCTTCTGATTAAACAAACAAACACAAAAAAAATTGAAAAAACTTTGTTCCTTGATTTAGGAAGCTGCTCTCAGGAGAAGCTGATGTGTTCTGGACTTCCTCCCCCTATCCTAGGCAGCTCCCTGAAATGTCCCAGTGAACTTCTCCTCAGAGTTCTGTATAAACACTGGTGAGAAACACGTTTGCAGGTGGCTCAGCACAGACACAGCCTGAATTGATTCTCTGCAAGTACTTTCTTGACTCTCCAAGGAGCCCAGACTGGTTTAGCTTTTAACTTTGTTCCTTCTTCTAAATACCTGCCGCTCACAGGGATGAATCCAGCATTGCATGTGTGGATCTATGGCCTCAGGAGGGGCAAGAGCTCACACACATCCTTTTCCTTGGCTTTTCCAGCTGTGTAGGTGGTTTCCTACTCACCCTGGAGAGCTGTTGGGCATCTAATAGGAAGGAAGCCTTGGTACCTTGGTGACATACACACTGTTCAAGGCAGGATTTGTTTGTGGAGCAATAATGCCTTTTCCAGGGATCTCAATTAAGTGTTCTGATTCTGTCTGTGAAACGGTTAGAAATCTTTGGGGAAAAAAAACCCACAACAAACAAACCAAAACAAAATCACAGTGCATCTTACATCTTGCCAGCATTTGGTGCACTCACAGCCTGCAAAAGAAAAATTCAAGGCTGGGAAAATTACTCCGTTAGTATAACATAGTAGTTACAGTTTCTAGAAGTTAAGTTACCCTGTTACTATGACAACTACTTCTAAACCTCCCCATTACCAGATGGATCATGTAAAAAAAAAAGAATTTATGGAAAGGAGTTTACCATTAATTTTCTCCTTCTTTTATCTCTGGATATTCTGTAAAGTGTTATAAATATTTGTAAGTATTTGAATTAATCAACAATATCTATGGAACTGATTATTCTATTACCAGAAGCATTCAGGTACAGGGACTGAATGGGAAGAACCAGTCTGTGAATGAGGGTGGGACCAGAAGACTATGGAGGAGAGAAAAAATACTTCTTTTATTGTTTCCACAGTGATAAGTGATGTTTGGTTAATAACTTAAAATCCAGAGGTTTTTCCTTCTACAAGGAAAGCAATTTCCCTACTGTTATTTTCCTTTTATTGTACTGTGCAGGTGTCCTGTCTAGGTTGCCTTGAAATGTTGGTGGTTTTGCTGTTAGAAAGAATAAACATAATTGGAAAAGGAGAGTATTTGCAAATAATACAAATAAAAATAATAATATGAATATATTATATTGCCTTTTAGAAAATAGGAAAATTTAAATAGGGCATCCAAAATTCATCATGCACTAAATAAATGGTATTTTATACATTTACAGATGACCAAGTCTTAGATAGATATTCAATGATGTAATGATTGTGTGCCATCTATCTGCCTAGATAAATATTTAGGACTAATGTGCAAAATTTATACCATACCATAAGGACAATTCATTACACTCTTACACATAACCATGGTATCTACAGCCTGAGCAGGACTTTGAGTCAGTGCACAGATTCTCAACAAACTATTGGAGCAATTATTGGCAGTTTCCCCATCTCAGGCTCTTTGAAGAATGTGGGGTTAAATCAGTGTTCATTATGTATTTTTAGATTTATCACTTTTCCCTTTAAATATGTAATCGAAGGCTGAACTTTCATATCTCTCAAGCCTCATGTGAGACTCCCAGGTATCTCTTCTGGTCATTTGATTGAGGTTTGAATTACTTGATAAACACACTAGTCATTTGATAAGTCCCCTCTGGTACTCCAGGCTCAGGAACTGGCTGTTTCTATCCCTGCTGCTTTGCACGAGGTTTTGCTTATCCATGCATGAAGCTCTTCCTCACCCATCTATGAGGAATAACTCGGTCACACAATGCCATAAAATCTTTACATCCCAGGTTACATCTGGAAACAACCCAGCTCTTCCTTACATTTCCCTTTCCAGATCACTATGATACAGTTGTCCTGTTATTTAATGTTCTCTTCCTTAAAGTAGTTCATGATCAACCCTGTCTCCAAAGCCCAGGAGGAGCAGATAATCCTGTACCTGAAATGCAGCAGTTGTGGGAAGGTCCCTGGACTCTCTACATCTCTGTACTACACTAAAGCTCCTATTTCAATAAAATATAATGCAGTTCACAGGAGGTTAAGAGGATGAATTTCAAATGAAAAAATAATTTCCACATCAAAGAATTCTCTTTATACAAAACCCTATTTAAAATTCATCGAAGTGTAGCTGGTGTTTAGTTCATTGTGCTGCAAAGATTTTATATGCAGCCTATCAATTAGAAGCTCTGGCTGCAAGTATCTATATGTGATTGATACTCTGCTTGAAGAGGTAGAAAAGTTATAAAAGAGTTTAATACGTGTCATCTGCACTCACAGGTCTATTGTCCATGTTTAGTAGATGACATAGATTTTTCAGTTGACTTCCAGAATAAAATGCAGTTGTCGGTTCGTGTCAAGTCAGTAAAGACTTAATTATAGTAAATGCAATATAATTATTAAAAATTGTAGCAGGAAATAAGCATTTGAAAAAAAAAAAAAAAAAAAGAAGAAGTGCCTAAGCTCTGAAAATGTACAGGGAAACCTCCAAGGGGATAGGGGGCAAATAAAAAATATAAATTCATAGCATCATGGAATGCTTTGGGTTGGAAGAGACCTTAAATGTCATCTAGTTCTAACCCCCTGACATGGGAAGGGACATCTTCCACTAGTCCAGGTTGCTCAGGGATGGGGTATCCGCAGCTTCTCTGAGCAACTTGTTCCAGTTTCTCAGCACCCTCTGAGCAAAGAATTTCTTCCTAATGTCTAACTTGAATCTCTCCTCTTCTAGTTTAAGTCCATTACCCTTTGTCCTATCACTACCTGCCAATCTAAAAATTCTTCCCAAAACACCCCAAGAAACCTTCTTTTCGAATGCTTCCTTACAGTGAAAGACCTTTGGTTACTCACTGTCTCTCTGTAATGGACATTTTACATTTGTACTAGTGGAATCAAGTAGATCTGTCTAAACTGATAATCCATGGACCTTTATGGAGCTCTCCAAGGTTCTGTTGTGAGATATCCCACAATAATTCCAAAGAGTAGGAAATTCCATATGATTCATTATGATATTTAGAAAGGAAATTTTCTAGTAGTAAGTACCTATTTTCTAGGTATGAGGGTTTTTTGGTTTTAATTGCCTTTTTTTTTCTTTTTCTTTTTTTTTTTTTTTTGAAAAGCCCAAAAATATTCAAAATGAGACATTATAGAGCATTTATCTCTTTTGGCCTTCATCCTGAAATTAGATCCGAGTGACGCTCTCTGTCCTCCAGCTCTGTCTTAGTAAAACAAGCAGCACCAAAATGCAGGCTGAAGCAGGAGGCCCATGAGCATCCAGACTTCATTAACTCTTGCCATGCTCCTGGGAAGTATTTTCATCTCAATGAAATAGTGCTTTCACTTCACATGGTTCAAAGGATGGGATCATAGAAGGACTGCTCTGAACAGGAGTGGGAAAGGCCACCTTCTCTCGGTGGCTGACAGTTTAACCATTGCCCTTAGACACTGGCTTGTTTTATTTAATAGTATGGACATCCTATTCTTACAGAGTGACATCAACTGCTCTGAATCTCAATGTGATTCTCAAGCTTAGAATAAAACCTCACTTGTACCAAGGGGAGATGTGTCTTATAATTGTGATGTTTTATAAGAATGAGAAATAACTGTTTAAAAATACAGTGTCAGGTTGGCCAGAACTGTTCTTAGGGAAAAGGATGTGTTTGCTGCTGTTGCTATAGAACTGAATTAACTCGCAGGGAATGAAATCCCTGTTTGTTTCCAGCTGTGATCTTGCATGTGTTTGACAGCAGGGCTTGTGCAGCCAGGACACTCTGTCTATACTTTCCAGAATGAATCTGACGTCCAAAGTGCTTTCCATATCTGATATTCTCATGTTCTTGCTGAATTCATTGATTGGCACCAGCTGAGGCTCCCTGAAAGTTCATCACCCCTCACAGATGCCAGAACAACATCACAGGAAAGGCTGAGGTTGGAAAGGACTACAGGGGGTTGTCTAGTTGTGACATCCCTGCTCAAAGCAGGGACAAGCAACTTCATTGCTGTGGGCTGTGTCCAGTTCTTTCTGGATGTCTGCAAGGATGGAAACTCTGCAATCACCCTGGGCAACTTGCTGCAGTTTTTGATGAACCTCACAGTAAAAAAGATTCTTCTTATGTTTAAATGGAATTTCCTGCATTTTAAGTTGTGCCCATTGCTTCTTTTTCTGGCTCTGGGCCCCACTGAGAACAGTCTCACTCTGTCTTGTTTATTCCCTCTCATCAGGTACTGTTAAAATCCCCCTGAGTTCTCTCTTCTTCTGGATGATCAACAGCAGCTCTCTCAATCCCTCCTCATACGAGAAATGCTCCAAGTCTTTAATACACCTTTGCAGCTCCTTGAGGAATGCAGTGTTCTTTCCCAGATGGTCCTTTCCTGAGGGCAGTGAGCAGGCAGAAAAGACAGGGGTGTCCTCAGGGGACCACATCCACCAGTAGATGTTCCCTCAGGGCACAGACTACTTTGAGATCCTACAAATCCCAAAGAAAAGAGCATATGAGCTTAGCCAATGAGAATGCTCTGGCAGCCAAGTATTGTGTACCAGCTGTAGATTTGGCCCAAGCCTTTCCTAAGGAACTTGCTGTACAGAAAAAGAAAAGAAAAGAAAGAAAGAAAAAATGTAAATATTGGTCACCAATCTTTTTTCTGTCTTATTTTTTTGTGCCTTGGGCTTCTTATAAAACCAGTGTGGGTCCTTGGGAGAATCCCAGTTCTTATTCATAGAATCATAGACTCATGGAATGATTTGCATTAGAAAGGATCCTTAAAGACCATCTTGTTCCAAACCCCTTCCACTGGACAAGGCTGCTCCATGCTCTGACCAACCTGGCCTTGAACACTTGCAGGGATGGGGCAGACACAACTTCCCTGGGCAATCTGCCAGGGTTTCACCACCCTCACAGTAAAGATTAGAGATGCAAAGCAATACATAAGAAAATAGCAAAATCAGATGGTTGATCTTAAGCAGAGACACATTCTTGGGACATTCAACCATTTCCTCTTGTTGTTTCCCTGGACGTGAAAGCCCATTCTCCTCCCTGAAGTTCAAGTGAATCACTACACCAAAATAAACACAAGTGGATGCTGAAGGCATTAGGACTGTGCATCTGCATACATTTAAGAGCACAGGTCTCCTCTCCTTTGACCAAAGCATTACAGTCTAGAAGAGGAAAGCAAAAGCAGTTCTTTCATACTATATATTTTAAGGTTAGTTTCTTGTACATTCTTAACATTCACTTTTGATAACTATTTTTCTTTTATTATGCACATCCTATGATCCTTTCACAAAAGCACTTTGATCTTTCCTGCCCTCTCTGAAAAACAGACCATCTTCCATCTCTGATTCCTTGGCATTGTGGTGGAGCAGCTTTAGGACCAAATCCTGAGTTTATTCTCCCCCACATAGCCCCACAGATTTCAAATAAAAGGCAACACTCATGTAAAAAATAAAAGCTTAGGGAACAAAGACACAGATTATGAGGTTTAAAGCTGACAGAGAAACTGGAGGAATGGAGAGAGCCACATATTCAAAAGCTTCAGGAACTTGCATGTTTGAGGAGGTAGCACCACCCCCATGATTTTCTTATCTGCCTTCCTTTTAAGTGAGAATTGCAAATCTCCAGAGTATGTTGTTTTCTTTTGGTCACATTGGATTTCTTTTCAAGAGGTTGGCTTATCAGCTGGCCTTCTTCTGACCAGCAGCTGGTAAATGCATGATCAATAACAGGAAAAAGAAAAAATAAATTGTAGGTGGTGGTTGGAATGTGGGACTAGCAGGTTCTCTGTCAGAAATTTGTTGTGCATCTTTGAAAGGGGATCTTTACTTCTCTTCAGTTAATATTGCTTTACAAAGGTTACACAGTCCAGGGAGTGACTCAGGGGCCACAAACACAAGAAGATTTGGATGGCCAAAGTACGAAATTGCACCTTTTAGGTATCTGGCACAGACCTGAGATCCCTGAAGGATTGTCTAAGCATGAACCTCTGAACTGGGAGACATATAAAACATGTCAATGCAAATGTTAAACACAGATCTCCCTGTGAAAACATGCTCTCCTCCACTTTTTAGGCACCAGTCAGGATTTAAGGGGGATGCCTCTCTCTTCCCTAAAGCCAGGAATTCCCTCTGAGGATAGGCAAACATGACTGTCTGTTCTGTTTTGTTTGACAGCCTTCAGCAGAGCTGTGATATTGGAGGTGGTGTCACTAACTAGATTTGAGGGAACAGAGAGTTCATCCAGAGTGCTGAGGACGTGCTTTCCTTCCTTAGCCTCAGGGAATTGCCAGGAAAGTACTGCAAATATCAGGCTGGCAGCTGCGATAAGAGGGTGACAAAATCTTATGATTTTTTTTCTTTTAGATCCAAGAGACCAAAGTTTATCTCATGTATTAAGGAAGAACCCTGGAAAAAAGTCATCCAAAACCTCCCTACCCAAGCAGGCAAAGACCCTGTGCATGAGGCTACAAAACCATCGTATATTCTTTCCTTGCTGTATCTCTCCCTTCTCCTGAAAACTGTTTGGTATAAAGCAGTGCAGCTTCACCAGACAACATGGATCATATTTCCAGCCCAGCCCCTCGACCTTAAGATCACAGACAAAATAGACAAAACACAGAGAAAACAGAGTTTTCCCAAAAGCAGTTATTGTATCTCGGGAAAGCAAAAAATAAAAGTCATTTGAATTGAGTAATTTTAAATATTTCAGATACTCACACCTTTTAATTAGGCTGCTTTTGTGGAACAACTTACACAATTATCTCTTCATTCCTTCTAATAAAAGCAGAGCAGATGAGAGACACACCTGCTTCCCTTAAATCTTCTTTGAATGATGGATGTTGACTGAAGGTTTCAACTAGGAGAACAAACTTCCAATTGAACATTCTACTCTCTGAAAAAATTACTTCAGAGCGTTGCTTTTAAACTCATAGCATCTCTTCAGAAAGGTAATTATAACCACATATTTAAACATATTCTGCACTGGAACACAATGTTTGACATGTAGGTATACATAGAGCTCTTTTTAAAGAGAGAAATAGTTATTTCATCGGGTTTTTCCTTGAACACCTTTCAGTTTGAGATCATATTGTGAGACATCCCCACAATATCAGAAAGATACTTGAAAAAGAACCCAAAATCCAGGCATGAAAGGGCTGTAATTCTGCTGTGCAGTCAACAGCAGAGATTTATGAAGTTCAGAAATATTTTAACCTTGCAACAGAAAGGAAGGTTCTTCACCTCTTTTGTTAGACTACAGAGAAATTTTGTTTTAAGCACAGGTAAAATACATTGATAAGCAGTCCCTACAGCAGAAAATACTACAGTTTACTTATGCAAGAGAAGAAAACAAGTGTCAAGAAAGATAATAAGCCCATAGTACTCTGAGACATGGAAAAACGAAGTGGCGTCTCTGAGGTCTCAGGGGAATTCCTGTTGCATTTATGGAGAGAAACCACACATTTTGTACTTTAGTGGCTTAATGCAGACATTTGAAATAGGCCAGGAGTGCCCAATTTCTCCTAAACACCTAATAGGTGACTCATCTGTTGACATTCACATCAAAGAAATCAAAAAATAGGTTAAATGGTTTCTTAACACTTAAACCAGCTTGATGGCCTGTGTCTCAAGGTGATGTCTTCCCAAAGGCTCCTCCTTCTGCATTTCAGGAGGATCTGAGGCAGGAAGGAATGTATGGCAACTGTGTCAGGGGATTGGAACACCAAATTGTGCTTTTTTTTTCTGAAAAAGCAGCAAAGAAATCTCACATTGCTTTATTCTAACCTTCTTTTTTTTTTTTTTAATAACTATTTAAATACTGCTAAGCATTCTCACAGACACAAACACCAGTGTGAACTGCCAAGCTACAGCATCAGAAGCTCATGTCATCTGAGATGTCTTGAGTGAAAACCTAGACTTCTACATCATCACTGGGGCATATGTAGAATAACTGGACACACCTAAATTAAGTATTAACGATTCTTCACTGACCACATAAGAGCTGCAGATTCATGATTTCTAGTTTAGGTTTAGCAGTCAGATGACTGAAAGCAGATTGGGTCAATATCCCACCTCAATATCTCACTTTTTACTGTGAGAGAAGAAGCAGAATTCTGAATAAGGTAACTCTGTTGCCTCTCCCTTATCACATCTTTGGTGTTTCTGGAAGAAGAAGAAAGCTCAGTTCTAAAATTTCAAGATGGAATTGGAAGGACTGAAAAAAAATCTTTAAGAACAGGAAAAGTACCAAAAAACTACCAAGTAGGTGCATCATCCTGTTTTACTTCCTCTCATAGAAGCTAAATATGTCCAAGGGGACACTGTTGTTCTATTCTTTTCAGTGTTGTTCCCTTGTTTTTGTCAAATTAAAGGGTATCTGGCCAGTCAAAGGCATTACTCTATTCAGCACTACCCTTACTAAATGTCCCAGTTTTCATGTGAATTTATGTTGCTGACATTTGCTGTGTTTTCCTGTAAGACAGCTCTCTAAGTTTACAAAGACCTGAAATACATGAACAAGTTCATATTATGATACTAAGTCATATGGTGCTTATGATACTTAGCAATCACTTGCTTTGCATTGCTACAGCTTCTAAAACCTCACAGAGTAAGATTTCAGCCATCAGTGCAGTAAGGTTGTAATCATAATTATAATATTCAGCCATTTCAATATCCTTATATTGTAAAGACATTAACTTAGAGGGAGTTGATTACCAAGCATCATAAGGAACCCCAAAGAAACAAACAATGTCTTCAAGAACTGGTTAGCAAGAAGGTCCATGGTTTAAAAAAACCCAACATATCTAAACTACTCATAATCAAGCTTAAAAGTAATACAAAATCATGGGACAGTTTGGATTAGAAAAGAATTTAAAGACCATCCAGTTCCAACCGCCTGCCATGGGCAGGGACACCTTCCACTAGCCCAAGTTGCTCCAAACCCTGTCCAACCTGACCTTGGAGACTTCCAGGGCTGGGGCAGCCACAGCTTCTCTGGTCAACCTATGCCAGGACATCTCAGCACCCTCACAGGGAAGAAATTCTTTTAATATCCAGTCTTAATCTGCCCTCTTTGATCTTAGAGCCATTCCCCTAAAATTAACCCTATATAACTGTATACATATATATATGAGGAACAGCTTAAACTCCTGCCAGTTTTGTTATAGTTTAAGAACTCTCAGAACATGCTCATAGCACAAAAAAGAGTAATATCTCTGAATTTTAAAGATGTTCCAGGCCTTCCTAGAATAAAGAGTAAAGATGGTTGTCACAGAGAGGCACCTGCATTAACAAATTTCTTAAACTAATGAGGCTTCCAACATGATCTGTAAAAGAGTTATGGTAATAAAAGATGAAAGCAGGGAGTACTTTTTTATTTCTCTTCTTCCTCTAAAGGAAAGTTCCATCTCCAAACTTCAGTATTATTCTCCTAATCTCTTAGTCAATTCATCCTTTTAAGGAAAGAAGCAATGACCAAGACACAAATAATGAAGAATTCTCAAACTGACACCAAAAAGAAACAGACAAAAGAGCTGCCTGTCAATATCAAATTTTTACCATACTAAAACTTCAGCAGCAAAGACAAGACAGACAAAGGTATGACGATTACCCTCTCAACAAATTTCCCAAATTAATACAGTGTTGTCTGATTTTAATGGGATTCTGAAAAAAAAATATTTATAGTCTTAAACAGGATCAGCTTCTCTCATTAAATTAAAGTGGTTTGACATATATATTTACATAGAAAAAAATTAAACTTGTTTAAATAAGATATATTTACATTCCTGCTATTCAATATATTGTGTATCTCAAGAGAGCTTTTTTGCAAGATATCTGTGTAGCAAATGGATTTACATGCTTTCTTTTATTTCATGATATTTGCTTAAATACATACCTTTTTCAGTGTACATACTTTTTTTCTCCCCATTTTTAACTGCTTAGGCTATCCCTGATTTAAAACAAAAAACCAACCAACCAATCAAAAACAGGACATATCTAGCCAGGAGCCATGTAGCCCTTTCCACATATGTGTGGAGTATGAATTATTTGTGCCCCAAATTGAATTTTTTTCACTTTGCATACCACACCTTTAGCCTTAATTAGAAATCAGCATTCATCTTGGTAGGGAATTCAATATTAAAACTGTGTGTGTTTGAGAGAGAAGGACATGAAAACATGGCAACTGATGAAAACCATTTTCATATTTAGTTTAATTTTTCCTTGCTCATTTTATTTCTTCTTTAATAAGACAAGGATTTAGTAATATTGGGATTATTATGCTTTACCTTCATTATCCTGCTTTTCAACATAGGATGGAGAATCCACATTGAACGAACTGTCTCCTAGGCAATTTCTAACTGCCTCTTGCATGTTTTCCAGTCACACTGTTGCCTCATGAAAAGGTCCTGATTTATCATTTTTTCAAGGTAACATTCATGGTTTCCTTGATTTGACCTTTCTCTTTGACTTCTGCCCTTTAATTCCAACATTTATTACACCAAGACTGATTCAGTCAACCAAGCCATTGCAGGCTTTCACAGCTCACATTATCCAGCAGTGCAAATTAATCACAAAAGTTAAAAATAACCAAACAAAACCAAACTATGTTCTCCTAAAACCACACTGAATTCATACCAGTAGTAATGATCTTACTTGAGACTTTGCCTCTAAAAAACATTATTATTCAAAAGGGATAATACACTTGCTGTTACATTATTTTTAGGGAAGCAAGGAACTCACACAAGGAAATTATGGAATCTAGGTAAAAAACACTGTTGACAATATAGTAACATCCATAACATCCATAGCTAATAATTTTTTTAAAATCATAGATAATAAATAAAAAACCTAACAAATCCCAAACTTTTAGACATCATTCTGTCAACAAAATTTTTAAAAAGTAGGAAAAAAACAAATATGCAAAAGCAAAATAGATAATTATTATCTGATCTTGAAGGTGATATAAAGAAATTTTTCATTTCTTGTATTTGCTAAAACAAAATTCATGAAACTTGAATAATGCAGACAGTGGGGTGTGCCTGAAAAAGAGATCAGCCCACTGGAGGAAAAAAGATGGGACTGGGAAGTGACTTCAGTACACTGACTGTCTAGTAGGTGACTTCACAGCTTTTGTAAAGTATGTGACTGTTTATAATTAGATTATTGTAATCCGAGTCACCACTTTCAAGACAATATAATTGTCTTTCTAGGAGCTTATTATTTTATTGAGCACTTTAACTTAGAACCACAGAATCACAGAATGGTTTGGGTTGGAAGGACCTTAAAGAACATCCAGTTCCAAGCCCCTGCCATGGGCAGGGACACCTTCCACTAGCCCAGGTTGCTCCAAGCCCCATCCAACCCGGCCTTGGACACTTCCAGGGATGGGGCAGCCACAGTTTCTCTGGGCAACCTGTGCCAGGGCCTCACCACCCTCACAGGGAAGGATTTCTTCCTAATATCTAATCAAATCCTGTCCTCTGACAGTTTAAAGCCATTCCCCCTTGTCCTGTCATCTCCAGGTCCTTGTGAAAAGTCCCTCTCCAGCTCTCTTGGAGCTCCTTTAGGTACTGGGCTGTGCTGGAAGATCTCCCTGAAGCCTTTTCTTCTGCAGGTTGAACAGCCACAACTCTCTCAGCCTGTCCAAACACTCTCAGCCTGTCCAAACACTCTCAGCCTGACCAAACACTTGAATATAGACTGGCAATGTGAGAGACTGAGATTTAATACTTGTAGAATTGACTGTGCCACTGCAATTGCAAATGAAAAGTAGAGAAAATATGCTTATACTATAAAAAAAACCCCAACCAGATTGTAGAATCATGCTGCATACTGATAGTCCTCAGGCTGAAATCCAAAATAAAGTTAACTCTTGCTGTGCCTTTGAAAGGTTTTATGAAATTCCCAGGAAAAAGTGTAATAAAACATATTACAGTGGATAACCATCACTAAACAATGTATTAAAGGTTGTAAAATGTTGACACAGTAAGAGAAATGATACATCTCTGGAGAGGCTCCCAAAGTAAGATATGATTCTTCTTTTTTCCCTGTGGTTGCCTTCTAAGACAACCCCAAAAGACACAGAGAACTGCCAGCAATCTCAGATGCCAAGGCTTAGAACATCCTGAAGGACACGCCCTGCCTTCCTCTCAGACATCTCTGTGCTCCTGTAACATGGAAAAAACAGTGAGAGACCTTCAGCATCATCTAAAATAGAGAAAATCATGTTCCTGAAAGTGCATTACATTAAATAAAACATAATTACTTTCTGTTCATCTAAACTGACATTTTTTGTTTACTTTTGTTCAAGGTTATCTGAATTCAATATGTGACAGCTGTTATGAAGTACTGTTTCTGTAGTTACGACCAAAAACCTGGTTAGGAGGGCTGGCAGTCACTAAGACCACTTAAAAAGGAACAGTCTGCACTATATTAATACAAATTTGAGTGCTTCATCCAAACTGCCTGCTGACTGAGATGACCATCAGAGGTGATTTCTATGAACTTCTGCCTCAAAAATCCCTAAATTCAGCCTAGCCTTCTTTTCTTTTGAACATACTCTGCACCTTAAAAATTGATGTTGTCTTCCTCCAAAACAAATCTTATTGAAACATTCTAGAAAACTACATCATGTTTTTACATGGAATCATAGAATATCCTCAGCTGGAAGGGACTCACAGGGATCATCAAGCCCAGCTCCTGGCCCTGCACAAGACAACCCCAAGGGTCACACTCACACTGAGAGCAGGCACACGGCCTTGACAACTCCCTCTTCCATCCCTGGCTCAGTTTATTTCAATAGAAAATGGGTTTGCAAAAATAATTGTCTTCATGTGAAACCTGTAATTCCAGCCTTGCACTGCTTACCTACAGCAGGTGGTCTTTAATGGTTAGAAAGCTTTAGAATGCCTGGAGTTTTGAGCAAAATAAGTGCCTTTCTCTTGCATTTGTTGCTTACATAAGTTTTTGATGGAATTTATTTACAGGCAGAAATGTAGAAGGATGTCACATTCCCCTGCAGATAATTCGACCCATCAGGCTTTGATTAAAAGCTTTGGGAATTTGCAGGTGTTCAATTAGGCACCAGAGGGAGCCCATATTATTTCATAAACAGAATAACAACAGAGTAAAAAGAACACGAGGGGAGAAAATCTTTAGGGTGTCAGAGCAAGAGAATATCCGTGTTTCACACAAACGCCCATGTTCCCCCTCTGCTCCTTGACAACCAGACACCAAGAGTTTGCTGTGCAGTGCAGGGGGGATTTATATTTTATAAAGTCAATTTTGAGGAGGATGAGCACAAGCCCTTTTTTTCCCGAGGTATGAATGTTCTTTTTTATTTGCTGATGTACTAAAGGGTGCTGGCAAGGAATCCACTTTACTAATATATGATAATAAAGGTCAGATGCTGGTACAGCAAAATCCCAGTTATCACTGAGCCACTTTCGTGAGACCAAATATGTCTGGATAATCAAAGATAATGGAAAGGAACACGAGATTAGACAGCTTGTCTATTAATCTGATATAAGAGGATGTTGGGAAAATGTAAGATTTTATAAGCAGAGTTTTCTCCGGGATTTCTTCTCATGGAAATATCGCCTATGATCTGAGAAACAAACCTTTCTGTGAAATGCAAGGAGGGGTTTGTTTCTTCCTATGCCAACCAGTAGCTCTCTCAGCTTCTGATTTCCTTTCTCACCTTATAAAAACCAAAAAATATTTTACTAAAAGCAGTATTTTTTGTGAGTGTGCTATGCCGCTAACAAATCACTGGTTCTATTTGGAAATTTTCCCAAGTTATTTACTAAGGAAAGAGCCTCAAATGTATCTCATTTCATTCAGCAGTATTTGCTGTTAATATTCTCCTGTAGAGCGTTCTCTGTTTTGCAAATAAAGTGAAGGAGAAAAAAAAGAAAGAGAATGTGGTACATCTGAGTCTCATTTATAGGACTACAGTGCTAAAATAACTATGCTTTGGAATTCACTAGAAGTTTTTATATTAATATCTTATCTGTCTCATATGGTATGGTAGACATTCCAGTCAGCCTTTGAGGAAACTCTGGCATTGGTACAGCCTATATGAATTTTCCTACATTCACATTTTAATTCTCCTGCAGACATCTACAAATGATCACAGTATTCCAGAAATCTTTGTTTTATAGGAGTGATTCATTGCTAGTCAAGCTGCCTTCCTGCCTAAAAGAAGCTATTGCCCTCTCTGTACCTTCACCCTTTAATTGCAAGGCAATTAAATTCCCCACTGTTTGCAGTATCTGTGTCCAGAATGAGTCATCTTATCACATCACCTTTTTCTTTTTCTTTTTCTTTTTTTGATTAGCTGGGTGCTTAGCAAGATGTAGCTTAATATTTCTGTCCCCACAGAGCTGGAGCTTTCTTCTTAATTGTTATTTTTCTAACCTTTATACCCTTAGCTGGTCAGGGCTTTCTTGCATCATTGCATGAAAAATAAAATAAAATACAATAAAACTTCTGCTTCACACCACAATGCCATAATTTCGGGACATATCCAATGACACCACATGTAAAAGATAAAGTATGTCTGTGACTGATTAGCACAGATTTTAAGAAAAAATATTCCTTCTTCAGCAAGGCTGGTACAGAATATCCAGTATTTAATTTTTGACAGGATCTCACTCATCTGAAGAATCGTTATTGGGTATTAAGAAAGAACTGATCTGAAGTTGTTTGGGTGTGACGTGTAACCCCAGCTATAGGTACTGTCACAGTGACCACGACCTGCTTTTATCCAAGGGGGCTTTGGAGCACAGCTTTGTAACCTGCACAAGCTGAAACCACGCAGTTGATGTGGCAACTTGAACAGGCAGAGACTTTGTTTACTGTTCTCGTGGTGTCTTTGCAACTTGATCAGTCTCTGCTGTGCTTTGACACCAGGTTTTACTCTCAGACCTGATGCCAGAGGTGTCAGCAGGATGATCAAGCAATTCGGTTTCCTCCCGTGGCCTGCCCTCTGTGTCCTTATGTGAAAGGTGGGACACCAGGATGTTAGAAGGACTTGCATTGTATAAAGGACTTGCATTGCCCTTATCCAAGCTAGGGCCTTTCCTTGGTGTTTGGTGAAAAGAAAATCCCCTTTTCCCAGACTCAAATGTCTGGATTCAAATATATTTGGCAGTACCGAAGAAGAGCCATGGGTAGAGAAGAGCTCCTCTTGTTCAGATCAGGAAAACCCCATACAGTCTGCAGTGTCAGTATGAATAGGTTTCCTGAGCAGTCTCCTGCCATGTTTCCTCTGCAATGAGATGCTCAGGGCAAGAATTAGACATACTTTCTTAAAACCTTTTGGATACTAGAGTTCATGACCTCCCTGCCTTCCTTGCAACTGCGCTGCACAGGCTTAATATTGTTGCTGAAAGAATAAACCCTCTGTAGGAGCCCTCACTTTTGCCTAAGGTTTCTATAATCTTTGTGTTGATATATTTATTTGAAAGCTAAACATTCTTGGCCATGATATCAGTTGATGTCCGTGAAATCTTTTTATTTATGTACAATGCAGATACGTAACAAGGACCAGCCCATCCCTGAAGTACTCTCAGCCCATTTTGAGAAGAGCTGTTTGGTAGACCAGTCAAATGAAGTGACATTCCAATAGTGACATGAAAATGTAGAGGGAGAGATACAAATAAAACCTAGATTTTCTTTTCTTAGTTGTTTCTGCATCAGGCCATATCACCATTTCTGAGTGATCCCTGACCTTGAAATATTTGCTTTTGCTGAGCTTTTCTTCTATTACTCTGAGTTTTGCAAAAACTAAAGGCATTGATTTCTCTTAAAACAGTTCAAAACAACTTTCAAGCCTGCTTCTTGATTCCTATCTCACATACCACGAGATCCTAAGCTCCTGCCACTAAAGCTGTGGAGAGGCAGGGAGAGAGAGAGAATTGTTGAATGTATAATTTTTTTCTTAAATCATGTAATTAATAGAGTTTTGCACATTAAAAACTCAGCCAGGCTTGCACTCCACAGTCCCATCAGTTAATGCAGTTTATGTATCTCCATTAACATGTTTGCTCACTCAGCAACCTTCCACCATATTTCCCTTAGTATCAAGTATATTGCCAACCTTTGCCAGGATTCCACTGAATTAAGGTTATTAGCTGCCCTAGCTGCTTCTCCTAAACTTCTTTGGCTTTGGAGCCTCCTAATCAAATGCTTAAAAGTTATTTCACTGCAGCCTTCTGTGATGATGTTTGCTTCTTTTAAACACACTTTTCCTTTCCTGAGTAGTCAGCACATCTCCATCTCGTGGCAATATAAACTCCTCAGAGTGCCAGTGGCCAAACTTTGCAGCACTTTTGAGGGTTCCACAGGACAATAAATTGAATACAACAGAGTATGTGAACTCCTGTGACTCCTGGCTATATATATTATAATGAAGTGGAAGATGTGCTGATTATCACATAATACAGATGCATTATGCACAAAACAGGCACCAAGAGGAAAGAACGTGCTTTGGTTTTATCACTCGCTATTATGAGAAGGAAAGGACCTGAGTATGTACAATTATAAACTGCAAATGTCATGGCTTCTCCCAGTCCTTCCATCATCCAGAAAAATCAGCACATTAAGGAGGAATCAACGCCCTCGGCTCTTGCCTATTAGCCTCACAAAATCAGGGAACAAAAAGCTCACAACTACCACCTGCAGTAAAAACACTTTTATATTTTAGGAGTTAAATTCTGATTTTAGCTCTCATGGGACTTAAGAAAAGAAGAAACTAACTAATCTGGTAAAGGATGAATATCCACTAGTGGTCAACAACAGCTGCTTCAAAAGAAAATGCAAGAAATACAAAACAAAGTTTAAGGGACTGAATCAAGCAAAGCATCTTTCTTGACATTGACAAGAATTACTCAGATTTCAATTAAACCACCTCTAACTAGTTACAAAAGCTATAAACCTCACGGCTTTTCCATGCCATTTCTGTTTCTTTTCTTTTACAGGATATTCAACATATGTAAAACCATGAGGCGATGAGTTCCAGAGAGAATGGCTACCTAGAGCCATCCCTAACTTAATCTGGGAAAAAAAACTCCAAACAGTGTTCTATGACTTCACTCTTCACCCCTGAGTGAAATCTTTTACAGACAAGATGCTTATGAAGTGTGTCCTTTTCTTATTCTGCTGCTCTAATTATTTCAGTTTCAGCACCACATCTGCCCAACTGTGCAGAACTCCTAGTAAAGATGTGGAACACTTGCCTACTCATTTTCAGCTATTCCCACTGTCATGCTTTGTTCTTTCCTTCAATTTCTAAATATTTTCTTTCCTATCTTTGTCTTCTAATGTATTTAAAGAATCTCTTATGTTTACCTTAATATTCTTCAGCAGTACTGCTTCATTATTCCCATTTGTACTCTCAATGCCTTCTTTATGGTCCCTCTGTTTCTTCACATAAAATTCTAACAATGCTGCATATCTTTTCCTTTCTATAATTTTTAAAGCTCTGTTTTGCTTTCATTTAACTTAAAAGACATATCAGTCATCAACACTGAAATTTAATACTTGGTTCTACATAATGGCATACCCTCTTTCTAAGCTCACTCCACCACCACAAACATTTAGTTAATTTTGTCAGCACTATCTCTTACTAAAAAGAACTCTGTTTATATCATTTATTAGGAATTCCTGACTATGAGGGTGGTGAGGCCCTGGCACAGGCTGTCCAGGGACGCTGTGGTTGCCCCAACCCTGGAACTGTTCAAGGCCAGGTTGGACAGAGCTTGGAGCAACCTGTGGGAAATGTCCCTGCCCATGGCAGGGGGGTAGAATGAGATGGTCTTTAAGGTCCCTTCCAACCCAAACTTTCCTATGATTCTCTGATTTCATAGTTAATGGTATTAAATGTGAATATTTATCAGTTTAACCTGTGTTCCTATTCAAAATATCATCCAGCAATTGAAATTTGAAACTGTTGTTGTTGTTGTTATGATGATTATTATTAATTATAATAATTATTAATAATTATGATTTCTGAAATAATCTCTAAGGGCCATTTTCTTTATCACAGCCTGTTCATTTGACATTATAGATATTGTCCACTTTCTGATATCTCTTGAACATAGAGGTTTTCCCTTTACTTTGATCCTTGGATCATTTGCAGTAAATTTAAGTCCTCTGTTTTTATTGTGTTTTTAAATCTTTGAGAACATCTTTCCACCTTAGATTGAAGGATGATGAATATTTTCTGTGATGTTACACAATATCCAATAAATCAACCCAAACTCTTTCTTAAAATTCTCTGACAGAGCTGTAGAAGCCATGATTCAGTTATCTCCCTCTTTTCCTTTTCATTAGTGCCCTAGAGAATTTAAGAAATATTGAATGCTGATTAAGGTACAATAAATCCATCAAAGCAAGTATTTCTATCAGAAATTATCAAAGAACTGACATCTCAGTTGGCAAAACTCAGCATAATTTCACAGAAGTAGTATTGATAAATAGATTTACCCTGGCTGAAGGTGCAGTTCTAGGTTTGTAGTGTGGTTTGTAAGCAATGAAACACATTGCACTGCACACACACCTTTCTGGGTGTTTGGGTAATTTATTTAGTAACTTCTGAGGCTGTTGACCAATTCCACCCAAATCTAATTAATAGTTTGCAAATAAAATGAAAAAATATACACCCTTTCTTTTTTTTCTCCCCTTCAAATTACGAAGTAGAATAGAGCAGAACCACACTATTGATTCCTCTGGTAAGAATAAAGTTGAGCTCAAACCTTATTATACAACAGAGTATGTGCTTTCACATGGGAAATTATGACCAGCAAAAGTGAGATTTAGCTGAAATTTGAAGCTTATTGTGCAGCTTAGACAGAAAGCAATACAAAACCAGGCTTTATTAATCCCATGCTTTGGATAAAATTTGCATAATTTGATGGTCATGTAATCATCGTATCCCTTGTCTTTGGGTACGTAATGGTTAAAATTCTTAAATTCACATTTCAAAGAGTTACAGCTGCCAATGAATCTGTGAGTTCTGAGGTTTCTTGAATTCAGGCCCCAGGGACCCCAGATTGGGTGCCCACAAAATGAACAGAAGTAAAATCTTCCAGGACCCAGTAACAAGACACGAGGGAAGGGTCTCAGGCTGTGCTGAGGGACGTTCAGGAAAAATTTCTTCATGGAAAGGGTTGTTAAAGGGTTGCTAAACATTAGAAGGGGCTGCCAGGGATGGTGGAGACCCCTTCCCTGGAGGTGTTCAAAAAGTGACTAGATGTGGCACTCAGAGCTCTGCTCTAGTTGACAAGGTGGGGATCAGACAAAGGTTGGACTTGATGAACTTGGAGGTGTTTTCCAACCTAAAGGACTCTGTGATTCAGTAATTACAAGGTGCATTTTTTATCCTATTTTGCTTGGGAAATTATTTGCATATTTCATAACACATTTTTCAACTAAGCTCTTCTGTAGCAATGTAGAAAATGATTTTTCCACACTTAAAGCATTTACAGTGCTAATAAAGAAGAAAGCATATTTGGTGAGAGAGCTTTGCAAAGAGTCATTGAGCACTCATCTCCAATTTGTGTTTTTGATGTTTCCCACAGTGTTAGCAGAAGCCCTCAAACAAACTCTAAGAAGAAACACATTATTACAGCTTCATTCAAATGAAACCATGGTAATTCACAGGAGCCCCCTTCTGCACAGAATACATGCCAGGGAAAGAAGAGCAGGAACAGAATCAGCTCTGAGAACACCAGCAAAGGGTAAATAACACATACATTGCAAATATGGTGGGGTTTTTCAAGACAAATTAATTAAAACCTGTTCCTCCTGGGAAAAACCATTGCATTGAAAATCTCTGTTCTAAATCAGGATGTCTTGGAGGACTTCTGTTTACTTTTTATTTATTTCTTGAGATACAGTTTTAACTGTGGATCCTTTGCTATGTTGTATCATATCAAGGTATTTCACAGCAGTACGACATCACTCTATGTTAATCATGTACCATTGGCATCCAGCTAAAACAATGATGGCTTTGCTCTTAGTAGTACATTGTTAATTAGAAGTCTTACAGGAGGAAGAGTTGTTGCTCATAAAGCTTTGGCAGAGAGAGAAAATGAGTGCTTGTCCTGACTACAGGGTGCCCAATGTCTTGTGGGAGTAACTAATCTGGGATAAGAAACACAACAACAATGGCAAGAGAAAGCAGAGAATGCAGATGGTACCATCTCAAAACGCCTTGGGTCCAGAGTCTTTACAATACTATGTGGCAGTTCCCTTTAATCATTTTAAAGATCAGAGATCATTTAGGCCCCTAAGATCGTTGAGTCCAACCATTAACCCAATACTGCCATGTCCACCCCTAAACTATGTCTTCAAGTTCAGCATCTCTGTGAAACCAAGTGAAAACCTGTGAAATAAAATCTCATAAACAGATCTTTTTTCAATAACTGCACTAAGAGTAGCAAATGGGATAAATATATAAGTATCCTCTCAGAGATACATAGTTCAGCTTAGCACAAACATTCATTGTCCTGACAGTACTTCCACTTTTAGTGGTAAATTACTGTTTTCAGCAGTAAGATGCTTCCTTAGCACAATAAGAGTTGCCCTTCCTCTTTGCCAGACATCTAATATCTTGTGTTGTGAGGTTTTTTTGGAAAATGGTTCCTGCAAATTGTCAGATTTAGCACCTGGAGAATCTGAACGAGGGATTATTGTACTGGAAATACCTCTTCTGTTTTAGCACAAGTGGTAGGAAAAGGTCCCCAGACTTCACTGTTTCATTGCTTGCTGGCTGCTAATTCCAGATTTACTTTCTTGTCTATGCTATGTAGTGCAGAAAACAGTACAAAGTGTATCTAGAGATTGTCTTGATTGCACTTTATCATGAATGCAGTGCAATAACTCACATCAATACTGAGCAGCTAAACTTACTGTAGCTCCCTACCTACAGAGGGAGGACCTCTGCCTGGTAAGGGAGAAAAACAAAACAAAGCATTGCAGCTCACTTTATTTTCAGGTGTAATGGTGCTTGAAAAAGTATCTTGACTCCTAATTTTTTTTTTTTGGGTATTACATTCTGGGTGTTTCATTTGTATACTGCCTAGTAAATAGAATTATTATTATATAAGTGCAGTGTATTACTACTACTCATGCAGCAGCCAGTACACAGTGTGTTAGTTTTATTAAAATTCAAACCTAGATGGCTGCTGAGAGTTGGAAAGTACATTACTAATATAACTGAATTGATTTTGTTGAGTCCATTGAAGGTGAAAGCACTGGGCATAATTTGTCTGGATTTCAGAAAAAAACCTACACATTTGATACTTCACCACACAATAGATCCATTTATAAAGCCAGACAGCATAATACAGACAGAGTAAACAATACCCTGTAAAATAGACACAAAGGTCAGTTAAAGGAAAATGCAAGGAACAAAATCTGATTATGCTCAGCTTGCACAAAATGCAGTAATAAAATCATTGGTAGTGTTGTCCTTTTAAGGACTATTTCAAAGCTTATTAATCTCAGTATATTATGCTTAGTTCTCCCTACTTTACTAAAGATGCTGGATTTGTGCACTAACCTTTCCAGGTTGGTGCTGGGAATGTACTTTCTATAAAATACGAAGGAGCCATTATTTTGACCCACTAAATACATCCATCAGGAGTACCAGAATACAGTTTATTCCACCTTGCCATTATTCAGCACAGAATAAACGCAACGAATGAAATAAAATCTTTCCCAAATATTTTTTCAGGATCCCACAGTAAACTAGTATGTGTCAGTGAGGTGCAAACCCAATGGAATAACTATCCAATGGGTATCCATGAAACACTTCTGTACCTCTGGATCAGCTGCAAGCAGAACTGCTCAAGGTACAGCTGACTGGTAGGAATATTTTCTGCCCAGTTTCATGACTATCCAGAGTAATTTGTGAACATGTGATGGTGTCTTATTAAGAAAGATTGTTGGAGACAAAACATAACTATAAACTATAACTATAAACTTTAACTATTATTTTTCACTATAAAAAATAAATTAATATCTTTGGAGGTAGGTGAAAAATTGTTATTTCATATTTTTGGGTTGTGCCCTGTGAACAAAGATCAGCCATCCTTGACCTGCATGGCTGGTGAAAAACTAAGTGGGAGGATGAATTCTGATAGAGAGCAAAGATGCTGAGAAAAGAAAGGAGTAGATTGAATCATATGTCTGAGATCGTAACTAATTCAGAAATAAGTCATGGACTGAAGTGTAACCAAGGACTAGAATATAAATAGTTTGAGCAGAACGGTGGGAGTCTGGAGTGGAAACAAAGTGACAGGGTCAGTCAGGGAAGGAAATACAAATGAACTCCAAAGCAGGAAAAATAAATGGAGAGAAGATAATTTTAGGGGCATTATAGATCTGTGGAAATATAATAATGAGAAATGCAGCATCAACACCAGGAAAATGCAATGTTTTTGGCCAACATCTTGTTGTGAACAAAAGTTAATTTCAATTCAGATCTTAGTCTATCCATGCAGGATCTTATGGACCCCTTAAATGCCTTATGATAAGAGATTACATCCATTTATTTGATTAATCTTTGTGTTTTATCTATGTTTCATCTCCTTCTGGCTTTCTTATTTTTAATTTTTTAAAATGCTGGACTGATGTCCAGAGATTCTTTTTGGTCCTGTTGTTCAGTCAGAACAATTTAAACACGAGGTGATGCAGCAGAAAGCTCTGGAGGCATGATCTAGAAGTCTTCATTATGATGGGGGATACCTTCAGTCAGTCCAGTTACTTTTTTCATTGTGTTTTTAAAAGCTTCTAAACCACCTGTGATGACACTATAAAGCATGTCAATAGGCCCAGAACTGTGTCAGATACTGCTCTGACACACTCTGATGGTGTCAGAACTGAGGTCTATATTTCAGTTGTCTTTATCTCCATTAAAAAAAACAGGCTATCCTGTGTTCTTATTCTGTCAGAATAGTTTCCTGGCAAATGCAAGAAACAGAGGGACAAAAGGGCAATAAAAAAGTATCCTGTGTTATTCAGGCACTCTGTATTAGGAGCTGGATCCAGAATGCATTGTCCTTGGATCTCAGACAAGTGTGGAATTCTTTCAGGGAAAAAGCACCATGAAATCTTGTATATGTCCTGCCATTAACATTAGTAATTTCGCTTCATTATGCAGAAAGGCTCAATGAACTTTGTTCTCAAATGTGTGATTCAATTTTAGAAATTGAAATAAAGTTCAGAATAAAATTATGAATAGCAAAAGTATTTTGTCTACTTGGGATAGTCTCTTCTCACCAAATTTTGGCTACCTTCCTATTCCCTAAAACCAGATGTGTTAGAGGTCTTCAAGACAAAATAAGTTGCTGTACTTGGAAGTTTACATATGCCTTGCTTAGAAAACCACATTCTTTTGCAAAGAATTAAGGCATTAGAATCATATCTTAAATCTTCCCCCTTGAGTGCCAGCACCCCTCTTGTTTTGTAACATTTATGAAGTGCTTTGTAAATTCACTTATAAACAATATGTCCATAGCACATATGTGTTAACCATACACTGGGATACATCCACACCACAACAAGGCATCTCCCATCAGTCACAGGATGGAAAGTCAGATACATTTTTCATTTTTAGAATGTTTTAAGAGCACATCAAGCTTAAGAGTGGAGAGAAACCATAGAATCATAGGAAGGGGCCCTCAGGGATCATCCTGTCCAATTCCTGGCCCTGCACAGGGCAACCCCAAAAGTCACACCATGTGTCTGTGAGCGTTTTTCCAAAATGTTGTGGTCCACAGTGTGGTTCAGAGCAACACAGTTTTTATTAGTCAAGCTCCACAGCAGTTTGTAGGGTTTTTTTAAACAAAATCTTCAGGTTCAAACTGAGATGCCCAAAATCAATGGGGACTGGAGAGATCCTGCACATTGTAATGCTCGTGTCATGACACACCAGGAAAAGATGGAGGGTGTAATAGATCTCTCTTCTCTGAGAGTTAGGAGGTTGGACATAATATGGAATGTAATTAATGAAATGGAACCAGACAGGATGAGCAAAGAGGATCTTGAAGGAGGTTGCAGGAATACATCCAAAAAGAAAGAGCTGCCAGTCTTTCAAACATGACTACATTCCCCTTACCCCTCCAGGTTTTTGTTACTCTGTCTGAGGTTTCATCCTTCAGAAAAAAAAGCTGTTTTTACAGATCTTCTCAGAGCTTTCCTGACCATACTCCTACCCATGTCAGGGAATACAACTGAAATGAGGATCAAGCACAAATAAGGGCAAATAAGAAAAAAACAGTTTGATAAGGTTTGTTTGTCATTCTATAGATTGCACATAACACATAGATCTAACACAACAAATCTGGAGTAGATTTGTGTTTGCAAATATGTTAAATAAACAAAATAATAACTTTTAAAATAAATATATATTCTTTTGAAAGTTTGCTTTTAACATGGGATAGAGTGTTAAGCTCTGAAGTAGTAAACATATTCCCTTTGTAAAAATGGGCAAGAAGCTACACGTAATTGATTCATACATTGCTGTAAATCTATTTTATATGGACCCCATTGGCAATATTGCCCACCAAATATTATTGCCTTTCTCAGAAATTTCCAGAAAATAATCAAGTGTGGGCAATTGTGACTTTTCAGAAGAATAATCCCTTAGCAACATGACTTAGAGTGGAGATTTATTACTGTGTGACAGTTTGTTTCAAGACTTTCTGAGTGTTTATTTGAACAAACATACAGAGTGGATATTGCTGGAAGAGTATCTTAATTTATCTTCCTTACCTTCCCCATTTTCTAGGATTATATAGACACAACACCATCCACCTTCCATGAACACTGAAAAGAAAGATTCAGTTCACAGTCAAGATGTGTGAATTAAAAAAAAATGTTGTTAGAATCAGACAGGTGTTCAAGAGAGGTGTTTCACAAAAGGTAATCAGGATACTGAAGCCCCATTCCTAGAGTGAAGAATCACAGAAACACTTCTGTAACCATCCTCCACATGCTTATCTCATATTACTCTTGGTCTTAACATCTTATGCACTATTTCTACATTTGCTTTGTTAAGAAGATGCAGTTGAACCATTTCCTTGGAAAAAAATTAGAGGGATTCCTATATATATATATATATATATATGAAATCACTTATACAATTTCAGTTTGAAGAAAAATGAACAAAAGAACAAACAAATATCACTGAATTCAATTAAAATCACATGGGTTTTCTCCCTTATTTGCTTTAAAACCCACGTGTCTGTTTTAATAAATTGTTCCTGTTCAATAAAACACTAAATATTGTATTTTTAATTTGGCATGGTATTGACTTGTACAGACAGCTAGTTTTCCAAAGAAATAATCTATAATCTTGGAACAATATTCCTCTCCTATCTTTAGACATTTTTTAAAGCTGAAACACTAAATTAATACTTTTTGCTAAGAGGGTTTTGATTCTCTATACACTTCACCTGAGGGAAAAATTAACAAACATTGAACCAATAAAGTACAATAAACTGTTAAAAATCCTCTTTTAATTACTAGTGTTAGCCAGAGAAAAGAAATACACTGAAGCACGTAAATTGGCAGCTCTCCTTCAAGACTAACAGTCAAAAAAAAAAATGCTTAAAAAAGTCAATGTATATATAAAATCAAAATATAGATGTAAATATAAAATTAAAATGTCAGTGTAAACAACAAACAAAAAAAAGGATTTCTATTTAAAACATTAGCTTTCTTTGTGGTCTAGAGAAGTCCAAGCCCTCAGCAGCGTAAAGGACCAACGTGGTCTTCCATCAATGCTCAAAAATAATAAAAATTGCAGCTGATCCAAGGGTTGGTTTAATATCATGTAGACAGTCTGACTACAACAAAGACTTCAGCACCACAAGACCTAAAAGATGGACAAAAATTGAGTGCTGCTACTAACACACACCAGCAGGTTAACTTTATAATGCTTAATAGCATCCCCAATCGGAATTGTGTCAGAGGGAAGGGAGAGCAAGAAGAACAGAACCTCTGGGAATTCACATGAACTGATTGCCCCTTGTAGTTGAGGGAAATCTATTTGCAGAAACAAATTGACCTTGCCAGCTTGATAGAGGCACAGATGTTAAATGATGTAACCAGGCTCCAAATCTGCTGAATCACATGTAGCTCTTGCAGCAGTGAAGAAAGTGGTGGAGGCTATTTTTACCAGGCAAAGGACATTTTGGATGTAATAGAAGTGTCTCTATTGAATCTTAATGTAGATGTTTGATTTATTAAAAATTCATTGTTTAGTTCCATTATCTGTTATCTGTTTCCTATGCCATGCTCACATACTTGTATTAAAATATATATATAAATGTGTATATGTGTATATATATATATTCATATATATATATGTCTTCACTTTTCATGGAAACAAAACAATTACAGCTACTGATCCTTATAAGTGGGAAAAACCAAGACAAAACAAACAAACAACAACAAAAACCCAAAACAAAAAACAAGCAAACAAAAAAACCACAAAAACAAACAAACAAAAAATAATCCCAGTAAAATAGTCCCACCTGTAGAAGCCATGGAACATGCAAAACACACACCTAATCTATCTTAGCTTTTCATATTTTTGGAGGAATTTTTTTCCAAATGAATAATTCTATTTAAAAGCTCCATATTTCACCACACCTGCAACAAAACTTACTTTGCAAGAGAAATTAACTCAAAATACCCAAAATACCCAAAGAATATCATTAGTATTTTTAGTGAACTAAGGCTACAGTGGATTGCTAAGGTTTAGATGAACTGAATGTGTATCTAGAGTAGTTTATGGAAAAGAAATCCATTGACAATTGCCTAATGCAAAGCCAGTGGTGGAATCTGTGCAAGTACCTGGGGTTGGAAGAATATTCATGGAAATCCTGGTATAAGATGGTCCTGTTCCATCACTCTTCTCTGGCCATCTGGTTTTAGCCACTACTGCAAAGAGGGTTCTGCTTCAGAAGGGATTTTGTTCCGGAGCAAGAGCAATTCTTATGTTTCAGCAACACCCAGACTAAGAAAACATCAGTTTTCACACAGTGATTTGTGCTGATCTAGAGAAAAGCACATTCCACTAATGTGAGGTATGTTAAAAGGCAAACTTCTATGGAATTATCTAGATATAGTAAAAAACACAAGTGACAAAATCTCAGGCAGATCTCCTTCTTTCTGGGAAGCCAATCAAATATATGCACCCCTCATTCTCCTTACAACTCACTGCTTCCAATATTTCAATATTGCATTTCTGAAAGGAAAATGGAAAATTAAAAAAGCATGTCAAAAAAGTAATGAGTTATATTTATAAGCCTCCTTTTTGTCAAGTGACTCAGGGCACCATAAAGACAAATAAATTCAAATTATAATCACACAGATTGTTATGAATGTATGCTATTAACTAATTAGAGAAAAAGTCTAAACTCCAAAATTAGACTAAAAGTAAACAAATGTGGCATCATTAAAAGCAAACAGTAAAGTAAAACAACAGGTTGCTTATTTTAGTGTGGTTCCAAAAAGTTTAAAGATACTTTATTTTTGTGATCTGTTTAACTTGCGTTTTGTTGGGTTTTCTACCTTAGAAGGCATAAAGCAGATTTTTCTGACATCTCAAAATCTCATGAAATATTTATATGCCTGAAACTTACCCATGGATAGAATAGAGAATCCTGACCTTAGGCAGCTGGGCCTTCTGCAACCTGTGCCAAAGAATAGCTTGAAAAATCCCCCTTCTTAACTAGGGAACAACTTAAAGTTGTCAGCAAGGAGGACACATTCCCTTCCAGAATTTGTGTGTGAAAATCACGGCTGCCAGCAATTCCTCTGTCCCTTCAAGACTGACGTCCTGGAATTTTCTCTTCCATCCATTTTCAGGGAAAAAAAAAAAAAAAAAGGATTTAGACTTCATTGCTGCAATGTGCAGACTTCATAAATATTGAATTTTTTTCTATGGAGGTAATTTACTCTGTTTTCCAGTGAGTTCTCCTCTGAGAAAAGATTGATCTAAGTTTGGACCGTTTCCAGGAAAAGGTGAGAATGCAACCAAATCCTCTCCTCATTTTTACAGATGGCCACACTAATCAAGTTGTGTTATTTGAAAAGAAAATGTCTGGCATTTCATATTGGGAAGAGCTTCTCATTTCTGATTTGTGTTAGATAGACTCTGAGCATGTTTATTGAAGTCAGGCCTTGGGGATTTAGGCAGGGGAGGAGATGCATTTCAGCTAAGTTTAGACTTTGACAGTATCAATGTCTGACTCTAAGATGGTCATCTGGGATCTTTCCAGTGTCAGGGGGAAGAATTAAAAACTTTGAGTGAACATTTTATCTGATCTACTTAAGTTTCAGATTTTTTCTTTGAAAAAAAAAGAACCTGCTTAATTTTCATTCTCAAAGGGCCCCTCTATTTATAAAGGGGTTTACCAGGCCAAAAAAACCGTAATTAACTTATTTAATCCATGCTTACTTATGGAGCACTAAAAAATAAGTGTAAAAAATACACCGTCAAGTGTTATCTATTATACCTTTGATCCAAATCCAAGCCAATTAAACACTTACCATTTCTGATCAATATCTATCTTCCCTGACCTTAAATGTTTACCCTGATGGAAATTATGGAATTGTTTCAGGTGATCTATTAACCATTTCATGATCCTCCCTGTGAGCCACTAGAACACTTTTCCTGCAGTTCAACATAAATCTTCACAGATAGAATTTAAGCCTCTTGTTTTTTAGCTTATGGTCATGGAGTAGAGGCAATTTCCTGGTCTGCAGCGACCCTTCTGTGTATTTCAGAACTGCTTATTTGTCTTCCTTTGATCTCATTTCTCACTTTATAAATGGGGACTTTCTTGTTAACAACCACAATTCAAAATATTTTGACTTTGTTAAAAATATGAAGAAAGAAGGAAAATATCTTTTAAATGCTTTCACTGCTTGTAAATACTGAGGTTTTTAAAAAATGTTGTCTGGGTTTTTTTTCTCTCCTTCTTCAACTAAACTGATTTAATTAATGACAGTTTGACAATCTGTTGAGGTTTAACCCCAGATGGCAACTACTAAAGTACCATACAGCCCCTCAGTCATTCCCTCAGGCCCCCCAGCCTGGTGGGATGGGGAGGAGAATCAGAAACAGGTCAGACTCATGGACTGAGATAAGAACCCCTTAATAATTTAAATAAAGTAAAATATAATCATAGTAATACATTCATAGAATAGTTCGTGTTGGAAGAGACCTTTTTAAATGTCGTCTAGTCCAACCCCCATAACATAGAATCACAGAAAAGTTTGTGTTGGAAAGATCTTCAAGATCATCCAGTTCCAACCCCCTGTCACAGGTAGGGACATCTTCCACTATCCCAGGTTGCTCCAAGCCCTTTCCAACCTGGCCTTGGACACTTCCAGGGATGGGGCAGCCACAGCTTCTCTAGGCAACCATTGCCAGGGCCTCCCCACCCTCACAGTAATTAATTTGTAAACGTAACCCTGCCTTCTTTCAGTTTAAAGACATTCCTCTCACTACATGCCCTTGTGAAAAATCCCTCTCCACCTTTCTTAAGACCCCTCTAAATACCGAAAGGCTGCAATGAGGTCAAACCAGAACATTCTCTTCTCCAGGCTGAACAACCCCAGCTCTCTCAGCCTCTCCTCACAGGAGAGATGTTCAAGCCCTTTGATCATCAAGGAGATGATCACACCTCTGATTTAGACTAAGCACTGCTCAACAGCAACTAAAACATGAGTTTGTTATCAACATTATTCTCATCCTAAATCCAAAACACAACAGTGTACCAGCTACTGAGAAAAAAATCACAGCTGAAAACAGGACACAGTCCTCAAATCATTGCCGTGACAGAGAGGAGGTTTGGGGGTGCTCAAGAGGCTGGGAGGGAGCACAGCCAGGACAGTTGAACCCAACTGACACCAAAAATAAGAAAAAAAAGCTGGGGAAGAAGAAGGAATGGGAGGATGTTCAGAGTGAAGATGACTTCCCAAGTAACCATTATGTGTGATGGTTACTTCCCCGGATGATCACTGTACTGCTTTCCTGGAACAGGAACCTAAACACCTGTCAGACGATGGGAATCAGGCAATGAATTCCTTATTTTAGTTTACTTACTGAATTGTCTTTATCTCAACAAATGATTTTTTGCACTTTTACCCCTTTGAATATCTCTCCCATCCCACTGGGAGGGAGTAAATGAGCAGCTGTTTGGGGCTGAGCTGCCCACTGGGGTTAACCCCCAATACACAAAGTAATTCTTGGGGGGTGACAGGATCATTCCACAGTGATGCACGTTTGGTCCCATAGCCAGGCACAGTGCCAGTTGAACAGGCCCTTGATAGGAATTGTGAAATTCCTCCATCACTTTTTTATGCATCCCTTGATAATGAATACAGCCCTAGATGAAAAATAAATTAAAAAAAAAAAAAAAAAAATAAAAAGGGTCTGTTTGCTAAAGTGGTTTAAGTGATTTTTTTCCTAAAAACATGCACAGAATGAATAACAGTGATCAAAATAACAATTTGTTTGCTCTTTGAAGTGTGCCCATTCCTTGGCAATCCTTCAAAATACCTGGTTTAAGACGAGTTCCCATCATTAGAATCACCATTAACGTAACCATTTTCTATTGTATAATTTCGTCCATATGATTTATCCTAGGGTTCAAAAAAGTGTATGGAGAGATGAAAGTGAGGGGAAGGAAAGTTGGTATCTCCCTTTTAAATGCAACTGGCTTCAGGTAAACAACTTGTGCTTTCACCGTTTCAGAATTAAACACATATTTCACATTAATGAGCAATCAGGCCAGAACAGGGAGAAATAACCAAAGCCATAAGACGCAGAAAGGAAGTTTTTCAATAACAGTTCTTTTTCTTTTCCATTTTTTCCCTCCTTTTCTTCCTGGATGACACTGATTTTGTTTTCCAGGCCTGAAATTACATTGTCATCTCAAACCCATCTCTCTTCTTCTTGCTGGAACACAGAGAGTACTGGTTACCTCTAATTTTTTTTTTTTTCCACCTTCTGTAAAACAGAAGGCTTGCAGGAGAACTATTTTGACAGAGACTAAAAAGCAAGCAGAGACAGAGTTGGTATACAAGTGCTTTAAAATCTCATGTACAGGGTATTGTATTACAGCTTAGTCATCTGAGTAGAAGGAAAACACAAGTCCTGTCTCTGTGATAAGATTCTCTTCAAAATAAGAAGTGAAACTAACTGCAATACAACCCTGAAGCGTAAAGGATTTGGATCTGAATTTAATGTGGAATTAAAAACATCTTCACAACAAGGTATGAGCAAGAAGGAATGAAGACCAAGGCACCTTGGGTCTTAGGAAATGGATTTGAGGTAGCTATCATGGGTTGAGCAAATGAGATCACCCACTGTACATCACCCAGATTCAAAAGTGAGAATAGGTCGAAACGAAAAACAAATCAAAGGTCTTCATTTAATTGTCTTTTAAGAACCCTAAGGCAAAATGCCAGTGGTGAAGTTCACAGTATAGTCAGTAGTAGGGAGGGCCATAGGCTGAGACTTAGCACTGGAAAAAAAGTCTTTCTGTTCTTCTCTTTGTGCAGTTCATGATTTTAATGTGGATCCTGAATAGTGAAGATCACCCAGTCTTTTTGTCCCGTCATTATGAACAGAAACAATTATGGCTGTGCCTGCCCTTGGCATTAGATTGAGCCCTAGTCTAATAATCAATCATTCACTGGCACAGGGTGAGAGAAGGTCCTGTTTTGAGGAACATCTCTTCTATTGTGTGTCCAGATTTCACCTGACAAACTCTGGTACGTGACAATGATACAAATCCAGACAGCAATTCTTTCCATAATATAGATGTAACCTGCAGTTACAGCTCTGGGCTCACTACAGGCTACAGGTTTGCTTTCCCTGGGAGAAATAGGAGATGAGTCAGCTTTTCCTAAAAAGAGACAGACTTCAAAAGTTGATTTAGAAAACTAATTTCAGGCAGAGTAAAAAATATGTAATGAATCATCACCCTGACCTCTCCCTCATATCTTCTCCTACTCTTTATCACAGAGGACACTGAGAAAACTGGCTTAGATCAACCCATACAGACAATTACACATGATCAAGGAGAATCCCAGTCCTTGGCTGGAAGGCTCCCTCTGTAGCACCTCAAAGCCTGCAAGTACGAATACAACCAGCAATTTAGAGAACAAGGGGACACGTGGAGTTCTTTCCAGGGTGACTTGAGTCTTTCTGGACTCTTCTTTGTTCCACTGGTGAAAGAATTTGGTCATCTCTAAAACTATGTCCTTAATCCTGGACATGAACTCAGCTGTCCAGTCTGATTGAGGCAGCCACGCACCAAACCCACCTACAGATTCTGCCCTGGGAATGTCAGAATCTGCAGTATGGATGATTGACAATATAAAATAAGATAATTATTTATATTAGAGAACTCTCCTATAATGTGTCATAATGTACTTCATAGATTTTGTGTTTTCAGAACAAATTCACTGATGCCAATTAATTCAATCATGTGAGAAAGACTGTACAGTTGGGATCACCCCTTGGAATCTGAATAGAAAATTAAAGACTCTCAGAGTCTCCTTAAATAGTTTAATAGAGAATAATGTTCTCTTTTTAACAATTTATAGGATGGTTAAAAAAGCAGTTTTCGAAAAACTCTCATTTTCTTTTAATTCTACTGGCTTTTTATAGTAAAATATTTGTATGGAACTCGGTATTACTGTTTGTGTTATTTATGTACAGATCTGTAAAAATATATTGTTTTATTCAAACTAAATCCACCAGGCTTTTCCAGAAGGATCTACAGCTTCCTATTTTTGATGCATGTAATTTTGGAAAAGCCGGGGATTTTGCTTTCTTGCTTTAAAAACACACACACACACAAATCCGCTGTCACAAAATTCGAAGCGATCAATAAAGAGTTAAAATAACTCATAGGCTTCCTCACTCCCACATGGCTGGCAAGCAGCTTCTGAGGTTCAGCTGTTGGTAGACTTGCAGCAAGAAATGTACACACAGAAATTAAGAGCACTATTTATAAAATAAGAAGTAAAAAAAAATAAAAATCTCCATGATGCTCGATACACCTGGGACAGCACAAGGTAAGCTGAGCACGGCACAGTGTGCATCACAACTCCTACCTGAGATGAATGGCCAAAACCTCTGGAAAGCATATGGCTTAAGCAAATTAAGAGAGTCTGGAGCTGTTTACTAATGAGGAAAAACCAAGCAAACAAAACCAAATGTATTAGTCCATCACTAACTAAAGGGCACTGTATGACAGCAACAAAATAAACAGATAAATCAGTAAAATCCAATAATCCTACCAAATAAATCACAGGCTCGGTGACAATTAAACGTAGCCTACTTTGACTCATAAGTAGCACCACGTCCTCCCAGGCTAAAAAAAGACTCTGGAAAGCCTTCCATGCATGCAATCATGTTAGTTTTAATCACCTGAAGTAGCAAACAATAGATGGCATTTAATATGAGAGGGAAAAGTAATTTGGCAGAAAGATCAAGGGCTGTCAAGGTTTGTTACTTCCTCGTAGTTTCTCAAAAGACTAAGGCCAGGAAAGGCCACTGGGTGAGAAAGGGTCCTCACAGGCTGTTCAGCCCTGGTGTGAAGGAAGCTCCTGTACAAAAAGTAGAAGGACACTGGTTTGGCAACTCCAGGCACTGGTCTGAGCTTTTCAGCAGATTCCTATCAACCTCTCCACAATAAACCCCCCCCTGTTTAGGCCATCTGCCATGTTTAAACATGAAGACTCACAGGAAGGGACATGAAAGTATTATGTTTTAGGAATAATAATTTCAGAGTAGTTTTACAAGCAAATTTGACAAGTCAAACCAAGCCTTGATGCCCCAAGTTAGTCAAAAAAGTATGTAGCAGAATTAGAGGCTCTCTGGGTTGAAACAAGAATAGATCAGTTGGTGGGAATCTGAAAAGTCCCAAGAATAGGTGTTTTGAGAACTAGACGAGTGTTTTGAGAACTAGACACTTGAGAAAAATAAGGGCCAAACACCACCTGCTATGGGAGGCATGGGAGCAAAACAGCACCTGCTATGGGAGACATGAGAATGGAAATATTGTTATGAGATTTAGAAGAATAGGAATTTAAAAAATAAGATATATAGAATAGCCAATAAAAATTGTGTGAACAATGTGTGTTTTAAATGTGTAACCAATAGCTATTAAAATAGTTAAATATGTTTTAAGTGTGTATCCAATGATGTGTGAAATAGTAAAATATATTATAATTATTAGACTGCATAAAAATCTGTGTGATGGTTAATAAAGTTTGAAGCTTCCGACATCATATTGGTGGAGATGAAGTTTCCTTTGGGGTTCTCGCACGTGTTACATCAGTACATTTGATATCATGTTACCTCACCTGTCTGCAGGGCAGCATAAGGGTTTATGTAAGTGAAGTAAATTCCTTTAAAAGCATTCTGGTTTATAAAACTCTTGATTATGTTGGACCAAGTGTCACAAGCAAATTTAAACCTTCAGAATGCACCTTATTCTCGTATTCAAAGTAGAGTCATCCAATCCATTCAGAGTTCAGAGAAACAGTAAAGATTTTACGCCTCCATGCTGTGCCTAAGACAGCTTTTTACTACAGATGGGACTGAAGGCATTTTGTGAACGTGGTATTTATACATTATTCTGGTATTTTTCTCTCTGATGTTTACAGGAAAAAAAAGAAGAGGTTAATATTACTATGCATAAGCTTGGAAATATGTCTTTATCATCTGAGGTGCTTACTTGTTTACCTTCATCTGCCAGCTCTGAACTGTGTAACAGCAAGGCAAGAGTTCACTTTTGTTTTCATTCAGGTACAAACATCTCTGTCAGTTTGGAACACAACACCCTTACTGTCATAGCCCCTCCACCATGACATTTTCTGCATAGATTGCTTCAGAAATGCAAGTATGTCAGAGCATACCTATCCTTCTACAGCACTGGAATGATATCCTGAGATATGGAGTAGGAGAGTTAGAAAGTGCTATTGCTTTGATTTTTCAAAAATCTGGGGGAAAAAAATGGTCCATCAGAAATCATGGCATTAGTTCATGAACTATAATCTGGTTTAACAGATCTCTAAAGAACAATAACAAGGTCAAATTTCTTGCCAAGACATCATTTCCCAACTGAAACAGGCATAGTAAAGACATTCTGGGAGGAAAGGAAGAGTGCTTAAGAAAAATTAATGGATACTTCCAGAATGCAGTTCTATTTCTAAATAACCATGTCATATAATACACCTCCAGAGCTCTAAGCAGGTTCTGATGTTTATAATTCAGTGAGATGTTAGAAAGGCATGGAATTCTATGCTATGGTAAGCCTTTTGTAACCACAAGCAGTGGAAATGAAATCTGAAGTCATGGTTAAAGTGAGAGCCACAGAGTCCCTGCTCTACATTGAAATTAATGTAATGGTAATACTGCCCATTAAAAAGAGAGAGAAATAAAAATGAAACAAACAAGTAAAAAGCACACAGAAAATCTTTCCTGACAGAAAAAAAAAAAAAAATGTGGCCTGGGTGAATTTTTGTGAGGGATTCAATTAAAAAGAAAATTGGCTAGAATTATGCATAGAGATGCTGATACAGAAACAGAAGAGTTGGGAATCAGATGACTGACCCTGTACTAAAGTTTAACACCAAATTTAGAAATAATTGCTGGTTATGAATGATGTCCTTTTGTTTAGAGTGTGGGATTTCCAGCTACAATTCAGTTCAAAAAGCAGAAATTAATGGTCTGATTGTTAAGAGCTTAGGAGTTAGTGCCAGGTCTCAATATATGACTCCCAAGTTTTTCAAAGATTTGGGAGCCTGGGTTAGCAATCTCCTTCTGTGTTGGACACTCCTTAGCATGTTAGACCTCAGGAGAACAACTGAGATGTTATACTGCATCTTCATGAATCAATTTTGTGGAAAAAGAAGTTCAGTGTTGCTTTTAGCTATTGTTCCACCACCCCAGAACTCTAAAGAGAGATAATTATTTGGACAGGGCTGAATCACTCAGAAGGCACACACTGCTGAGCGAAAAATGACTTGACTCTTTCCTTCTGGAAAGTTTGGTGAGAATAATTATCTAATTTACAGACACTGCAGAAAATGACTATAATAGATGATGGTCCCTGTTCAGAACAGAATGCATCACACAGCCAGATTAAAATACAGTTAATTGTACAGAATGAGGGGGGTGTAGGGGGACAGAAATAGGATGCAATTTACAACAGAGAAAACATGCTTTAGAGAGGCATCTCTAAAATATATCTCTAAATATAGAGAGATGATAGACAAGAAAACTAAGCCCACAGATTTGAACATCTTTGTGGCTTGAAATCCATGTCCAAACTATACAGTTGGTGCTCATCTTGAACAGGAAATGCCATTTGTAAACTTTTAGTGCCATCTGATTTTAAGGGCCAAATCATCACAATTGAGTTAAAATAAAGTATGTAATAGTTATTTCACTTTCTTTTATTAAGATTACTAGTTCAGAATAAAAAAGGGTAGGAAAAAATTTGGGGAAATACAGAAGTAGTCAAACAGTAATAGCATACTTAGAGAAAATAGAGTGTATATAATGTAGACATTTGATCTTCACAAGACTTCCATACACTAGGATAAATACCCATCTATCTTAATATTCTTAAAACTTACTGTCAATTAATATTTTGCCCAGGTTCTGTAAAACTCAGGTATATGATAAATTGTTTAAAGCAGTGAACTGTTTCAATACCAATGTCTGGTGATGGGGGGGGGTTAGGTTTTTTTGTTTGTTTTTTTTTTGTTTGTTTGTTTGTGGGTTTTGTTGTTGGGGTTTTTTTGTGTGTGGTTTTTTCTGTTTGTTTGGGGTGTTGTGTTTTGGGTTTTTTTGGGGTTTTTTTGGTTTTTTTTGGTGTTTTTTTGGTTTGTTTGGGTTTTTTTTATTCTGGCCATGAAAGTAATAACATAATTTCACAACACTGAAAGTTTCAATCTACCGTCAGCAGAAATTTAAGATTCCAAGAGTAACTATAAAAGGATTTTAAATACAAAAGTAAACAGCTGCTCTAGCTACCCTAGATAATAGAGCACATTTTCATTAGGGCCATGAAGAAAACACCAGTGTCCTGGATAATGAGGTAAAAAATTATCTGGAGTTATCAGAGCTTAAGGTCAGATAGTGCAACAAGAAATCAAGGATTTAGCCACAGAAATACAGAACACAACTCTCAGGGAATCTGAAGGCGGATACAAGATCAACAATTTTTAATAATAAACCAGGAGTACCAAATTATCAGCTCATTGGAATATTGATTTTGGAAAGGTATTCTATACACAGAAGGAAATTTCACATCCAAGGTGTAATCTACAGCTGCTCGTCAACTGATACGGGTTTGAACATCTCCAAATCGAATGTCTGAAATCATAAAAGTAGATTAATGTTACTACTGACATTGTCTGTACTATGTTGGAGGGTAGAACTTGATGCTGAGGAGGGACCAGAATCTAAAGACTCAGGCACCAGAAAAGTTACAAGAAGGGAAATTCTAATTGCCCAGAGAAGTTTGGTTGCCCCATCCCTGGAAGTGTTCAAGGCCGGGTTGGATGTGGCTCTGAGCAACCTGAGCTAGTGGAAGGCGTCCCTGCCCACAGCAGGGGGTTGGAACTGGGTGATCTTGAAGGTCCCTTCCAATTCAGGCCATTCTGTGATTCTCTGAAGAAAGTCTGCTGGGATAGTAGTGAAGGATTAGATTATCCAAAGGGTTGTGTAATCTCTATTTCTGAAGATTTTCAGAATTTGACTGGATAAGGCCCGAGCAAACTGATATAACTTTGTTGGCCCTTCTCTGAAAAGGTGCTCACTGGAAGCCCCTTTTGCTTAAATCTTTCTATGATTGTGTTGTATTAGCCTCCCCAGATTGGAATAGGAATTCTGACCCCAAAACACAGACTGCCTTTGTGTGTTTGCCTGCAGAGAAGAAAAATTCTTTGAAACTAGACTGATTCTCTAACAGAGGGAATATTGTCCTGAAGAGAATAACAGGCTGAAGCTCTCTTCATAAAGTGCCTATTTCTCTCCACTGATGGCAAAACTTGTAGCTAACTTGTAGATATTTCTTTGTGGATGACTAAAATCAGATGAAATAAATCCCACTCCCTGTACATCCATGAACTCAGCACTTATTTCTGCAAATTGCCACTTGCAAAGGATCGTACTATACTCTTTCACTCTGTAAGATCACTACTTTTCAAGTGCTTTTCTCTTCGATTCTGTCATAAAAATGAGAGGAAAACAGCCGTTCACTTTAATAACCAGCATAACATCACACTACTTTGAATCCAAAAGCACATCTTTCATTTAATTGTCATCCATAAAGATTTTTTTTTCTTACTTCATCTACAAGAGTCAGGGAATTGTTAGGTTTTACTGTAAGTCTCCTGGCACCACATTTCATAAGAATAACATTAATTCTGGCACTTTTATTTGGATTAAGCAAAGATATTCTGCTAAAACCTCTAAGGATGTGGCACAGCAGTCCTAATTTGGGCAGTACTTAAGTTTCATCATGTTCAAATAAAGTGAAACACATCACAAATTAATGCATATCTATGGATGTTACTTTACCATATGGTATGGTATGATTAAAGTTGGTTTCCATCTCCTCTAAATTTGAAACAAATGAAAATGCAGGATAAATATAACCATTTTTATACTCAAGAAGGCAAACTACATTGTGAATGAATGACAGTTCTGCAAGCACAGCTTCAATACAAAATATCTCAAACAGAAGTGGGTGAGATCTTTGTGCCACTCCCACTGAATATCATAGAATATTAATGCTTGGAATGCTGATGGAGAGAATTGACAGACATGCCAAATTATGAGCCACTCACTTCCTGAAAAAGTCATACAGAAGACTTTGTAATGTCTACAGTTTCCTTAGACTTGAATCTGTATCACTGTTGGTGCTCACTGTGCACTCACAAAACTGAAAACTCCTTAAATGAGGAGACAATAAACAGTCAACAGAAAGATTGAAAGTCACTGCATCACTTTTCATTTCTACTGTGATCTCTCTTCTTACAGGTTCAGGTGGGGTGTTTCAGCCTCCTCAGTCATCAAAGCTGCTTGGATGTCCTGATTCCCAATCTTGTATCTATTTATCTAAATGCTTATCCAGCTATTTTTTTTTTATGTAGGCAGATTACTGTATCTACAGCCTTCTCAAAGGTGCTCAAGCATAAGTAGTGAGCCCTTGGTTTTGTAGAAGAAGGAGCTGCCCTCTTCTCTCATATTTTTACATCAAAATGTTTTGGAGAGGTGATCTGGGTACTCTGTACAATAGCAACAGTGACTGTCTTGTTCCTTCCTTTTCACAGTTTTACTGAAGAACAGTAAAGATTTATTCTTTTTTTCCCAACACTAACCACTAGACACATCCAAAGATGCAAAGATAAACATTCAAACAAAAAACATTGAAAACACCAGGGCCTGAATTTGAAATGGATATGATTTTTACTCCTTTTAGTAATAGTTACCCATAGTCTTCTGCAAATGTTAAATACCAGTAGTAAAATATCTGATTTGTGTTTATAGTTGCTAATCACTGGGAGAGAGAACATGCATGTTATCTTACATTTTCCAAGACTAAAGAAAAGCAGGTGATCCAAGCACAAAACTAAACTAGAGCTGCTAACACTCCTTCTAGCTAAGAATTCTGCTGCAGTCTGCAGTCACAATTTTTTATTGTTAAAACAACAATCTCTATTCTGCTTATTTGGGTGATAATCATCAGAAACATGATTTTAGGACAGCAGGTGTAGATGTGGAATTCTCTGTGAGGAATGACCCACTCCATTCAGCTCAAGGACATTTTCCTAAAGGTATTTCAGGCTAATAACTGAAGTATCAGTGTTTGAATGGATGCAATATGAGAAAAAGGTCACATATGAGCATTTTCTCAGGTGTTATTTCTTTTTTCCCAGCAAGAACAAAGTTGAGGTCTTAGAAGCCTTTTAGTGTCCTTGGCTGCACCACTAATCAGCTGGACTACAACATCATGTCAAGAACATCTGCATAATTGTTTTACTAGTCTGCATTTGATTTGTTGATTTTTCAAGGTACAGATTGATAAAGTGTTCTACTGCTACTGCCTTCTGAACTGTCTCATGGGCCATGAACAAGGCCAGTTATGTTTATACTGAGTTATATTTTAAGTTTCAGAAATACAAGAAACATGAATTGGACAGGCACAAAGAGGTGCAATGAATGTTTGTGGTTCCACTTTTTTTAACTTAAATTATATAACTTTGATACAATAGTCACAGATACACAGATACAAACGTGCTCTTTGTCTTCCTTGTCTGTCTTTCCTGACAAACCTTTATCTATCCATTAGCACAGATCTCCAGTTAAATAAGCACCCACTCCATCCTGGCTAATCCTGTTCTAATGGCATCACAGTTCTGCATCCACACAGAGGAGAGCCAGCTCCTCCTCCATATTTCCCAGTTTCTGTACAGACATTTCTGTGCCCTTCTTTGACCAGGTTTATGCTTCTCAAAACTTTTATTACTTTGCCTCATGCAATTACCACTTTATTCTATTCTATTCAATTCTAGGACTACCAGGACTTGAATGCAAGACAGACTAGAAACTTCCTTCTTGAAAAGTGCATAAAAAACCCTCATTAGCAAACTTAAAAAAAAAATATTTTGAGAACAAAAACAACTATAAGACTTTCTAAAGTGGAAGAAACTCAAGAAGTAGCAGAATAGAAATGAAAATGATTAATTTCAACTGTGCACTGTGTGTTTGCAGGTGCAAATTTCTTTTATTTGAGCTTGTTCTCAGTCCAATCTCTTTTCAATGGAATCTTAAATTGCAATAAAAGTCACTTCTGATCACTGGGAAAAAATATTTTCTACTACATGAGGTCTGATTATGTGTCAGTTCCACAACCATTTATGATCTCTGCTGTGCTATAAGCTATTTACCTCCTGCAAACCTCCTCCTCCTCCAAGCATAGCCTGTTGCTGTCTGGGAAAGGACAGTCCCAGCCTTCCTCCCGAGGGTTTCCCACTGGGAATCACTCTAACAAGGAGAAGGAAAATGGTAAAACCACCACCTTGCTTACTCAGCCATACCCATTTAAAAGAGTACCACGTGCATCCAGTAACTGTGAACTAGTTAAACAGCTGTAAAACCTCTCATGGATACTTCAAAAAGAACCAGGTTTATTGTGTTACACCTTTCCTGACACAGATAGTGAACACCTGTGTGGAGGACTCTTGAAAATCCCTTATCCCTTACAGCACCACTGCAAAGCTTTTTGCTTTTATTGGGATTCCAGTTGGCTAAAACTGAGGCTTAGACTGCCACTAACATGGATTTACACTCTTGCAATGGATGGGAATTTGCCCTGAGAACCGATGTAAAAGAATAAATGTATTTAATTCTATATTTAATAATAATAGGTTCATTTGACAGACATAGAGTGATAGTGACAGAACACAAAAAATCATCAGCAAGGACCACCTGGATCAATTAGGGATTCTTTTTTAATTATTTTTTTTAAATTTAAAAATACACCATTGAATTCATAGCTTAATTCCTAGCTAAGAAGTACAACATCTTATTTCTCTTCAAACCTCTAAGGTCTCAGCCTGAAAAGCTTTGAAGATTGCATCTCAAACAGTACAGATAAGCCCTTAGCAGACAAGCAAATATCAGTAAACATCTTCAGAACATATGGATACTCTCTATTTTTAGAGAATAAAGAGACAACTTCACATGGAAACTGTTTACAAGTAAATCTGATTTAAATATACATCCCAAAAAAATATTACTGATGGAGACACCAGTGTAGATTCAGCATCATCGAAACCAAATGGAGCTGGATCCACCTTTCAGGGAGATCACTCTCCAATTCTGCTTTCTGTTGTTTTCAGATCTGACACAGAAGATGCTCATCCTGTTTCTTAGATGAGTATGGTGAGATAGAGATCTTCACTGAGCTGTTTCTACTGCAAGTAAAAGGTTGTAAAAGTCGTATGTGTCTCTCCAGGGATGAAAACAAAAGAGATGTCACCCACCTTTCCACCACAATCACCTTTCTGGAACTCTCTTTTCCTGTGTCTTTTCTGTTTCTCACTGTCTTCCTTGGTGATGTCCCAGAAACAGAAACACTTATTCAAGATAGATGAGGCATTTGAATGAGGTTCCAGAGCATTTCCTCTGTGAAACTGAATCAGAAATAAGAGCAAGTTATGGAAATATCAGCTAAATCAATACAACACATTTTTTCCATAGTGTTTTTGAATGGTATTTGTATTTAAGTCACTACTATCCCAGGAAGTACCGAGGCATTTAAAGCAGGTCTGTTCTAGCACTCCATTCTACCTGTCAGTCATAAACACAAAGTTTTATGAGACAAACCCCATTCTGGTAAGATTTCTTGCTATTTTCATGTAAGACTGAGTCGTTTCAGAAATGCTGCACCAATACACCCAGACCACAGATTCACTGAAGCAATGTAAGTGTTAAGTAACTGTCAAAGCCAGAGAACCAAATGCAAGGCAATAAAATCCTGTAAGTGCCATTAGGTCTACAATTTCCAAGCTGGTTTCATGCAGTAAGGTACAGATGCTTAAATAAAAGTTAAAATACATCTGCTTAGATACATTATTTGAACAGTGAAGCTTGTGTGTGAAGAGGGAAGCGGTGTAGTGCTGAAACCACTTCAAGTTCCATACTGTATAGTTGTATTTAACCTGCCAGGATTTCAAGGTAAATATCCTCGAACATATCTGTAATTCAAACGTACCAAAAGAAGACCAATCATTGGTGCTATAGTTCACCAAAATTAGACAGAAGTAAAGCATATTATTAGTTACAAAAGCATCTGCTAGATAAAAGCAACTGATCAAAGGTTCAATAAAGAAGTCTGTACTGTATTTTTCCTTCCAGGTTTACTCTGTTCAGTAGTTTGCTTGAGATGTCAGAGGCAACAAATTGTTCACAGTTTTTTTGGAGACCTAGAAAAGTTTTACTTTTCATTCATTTTCTTACTAAGACTTTAAGGTGAATCTGAGGTTTGCTGGCCTCATTATCTGCTGTTGCTAGTGGGTAGATACCAACATACCAATTTGATCACACTTTTATTGCCAAAATATGTTCCAGCTTGGAGAGTGACACACTGTTGACAAATCAAACAAGTTTTGGTTACACTTGGTAACTGGTTCCTAGTTTTATAAACTCAAAATACCGATGAAAGGTAAACTGAAAGTTAAGAAATATTTTGGATAAACTTTGACTTAAATGTGTGAAAGAAGGGATAAAAAAAAAAAAAAAAAAGAGAGTTGTCCTCTTGATGAAAATTAATGAGGAAAACATTAAGGCCTTTGGATTTAAAATTTGTGCTTTTAAGTATTTTCTTTTTTAACAGTGCTTAATAAATGCTTAATTCACATTCTTTCCAAATTTTCATAGTGTGGTCTTTAGGGTGAACTATAATCTCCAGTGTTTATAAGTAATTAGCATTCTGTCACGGTTTTGCTTGTTCTGGGAAACAAAGCAGGAATTTTTCCCTTCCCCCTGCCCATGGTATGAAAGGGATGGGAATAGGCAGGTTGGCTGTGGCTTGGGCCATTGACTAACACAAAAGAAGTGGTTGATAGAACCACATTCTGAGTTGATGGCACTCAAGATCTTGTCTGTGGGGAGGGGTGAGGAGGTTTTTCTACTTTTTTTTTCTCTCCTCTCCTGGGAAACAGTGGGGGTGAGGGGAGTTTGGTTGCTGCTGAAGCTGGAACAAGGTCGGGGTAGCAGGAGCTCCGAGGTGGCTTATTCTCAGCCTGGCTGCCAGCTGGGAATTTTGTTTGGATTTTCATTGGCAAGAAACTGCTCAGGAGGCCTCTCCTACTCTTTTTTTTTTTTGGCAGCAGTTCCTGTGCACATCAAAGAAGAGTGGAAGCCATACCACACAACTCAGCCAGCAGGTCAGAGTGAATTCCCATTGGGAAGGACCTTTTTTTTTTTTTTTTTTTTTTTTTTTTTTTTTTTTTTTCTGGTGAGGGGGAGGGAGGACCTCCATTTTCAGCTTCTCCAGCACACCAAGGGGGCACCCCCTTGTGGTGACCACCAGTGATCCAACAGTGCCCCCTGCTGACTGACTCTCAGCACTGCAGGCTCTGCATCTCCAGTGATCCAACAGCGTCCCCTATTGATTGTGGTTAGAATTGCACCCAAGGGCGCAAACTGAACAGTTTACTTTTTGTTGTGGTTTGTTTGTTTGTTTATTTGTTTTGAAGGGGATTACTTTTGGGGTATAGGATTATTGTTTGGTTGTTTTATTTTGGGTTCTTTCCTTGTTCTGCCAATACACATACATCTTTTAATAAAGGGCTGGCTGTTATTTTTTTCCCTTTTCCACAATAATAGCTATCAATTATCTTTCTGATGATTTCTTCTCAGTTATTATTTCTTCATCAATTATCTTGGTCTCCTGGCAAAAACAGGCCTTGGAGCAGTGGGAAAACACTGGGGAAAACAAAAACTAGTTATCAATGTGTCAGTAACACACCCTGGATCAAGTAAAAATAGCCAAAAGGGTAAAAGGTAAACCAGTACCAATTAAACATCGTGAAAGGATTGGTTTCTTTTCTCTTTGAATGATGGAAGTCCAAACTGGACGACTCTGTTCCAATATACCAGTGTATAACTTCTATAGCTATTACATTACAGTTCAATGAAACTTATAAATCAGCTTTGATAGGGATGAACATGATGAATTTTGTACTGATGCAGATTTGAAACAATGGAAATCAGGGCAGGAATATAACCTTATAACAAATTACATATTTGTGTCCCTGGAGAAATGAGCAATGCTCATCATCTTAGTAATAAAATCTCAAAAATAGTTTGGTTCCAGTAACTCTTTCCTTGAAGAAGAGCAGGACAAAGTTAGATAATCAAGGGAGTAAAACAAGGAAATGAATATTTGTTGGATGAAAACACTAATCCCCAAAACTCAAGTCAGGAAATGCATAAATCCCTGCTTTGAGTGAGTATCACACTGAGCATCTTTCATGGCTGTTTCTGTGATTCAATTAATTGTTACAGTTGTCAGCAGCCTGTTATGAAGGTGCTTATAAAATGGAGGAGGTGGAATCCCCATATGATAGAAATATTCAAATTAATCTATTTACTTACCTTCTGAATTCCTCACATTTGAATACTGTGCTCACTGAGAAGGAGTGGAAAATAAATATTTATGAAAACCCAGGGCTTTCAAGAAAGCTATTTTTCTGAGAAATTAGTTTTGTTTCCTGTGTGAAAGTTTTGATCCTTTTAATGATTCCTTCAGCAAAACTCAAAACAGAATTTTGCACCCAAGATTACACAATGATATTTAATACATGGAAATAATTGTCTATGAGAGTAATTTTGGGACCTTAACAGCCTAGGTAGTTCATGGAGGCACAAGACTCAGAAGGGACACCAAGTTGCTGGCTGTGCTTTCAGGAAACTGAGGACAAGGTTCCTACTTGTCTGCAACGTCAAGGAGAGACTTGGAAGTCAAGACAGTAATACAGAATTTATGTGTTTAAATAGTAAAATGCACTTAAGTAGCACAGGTCATAGAATAACTCCAGAATGACTCTGAGTGTAAGAATGGGTGTTAAGGAAAAGCCATAAGGATCCAAGGATGCTGTAGCAAGATCCTTGAGCAGAAGCTATGACAACCAGAGATGAGCTTAAATAAGATGACCTCACCTGCCAGTAAAAACCTTTCCCTTGGACTTGGGAAGAAGAAATGACAGGACAGGCAGAGGTAGCAGAGAAAATGAATGAATTTGTCCTGGAATTGTGAGACTTATTCTATCAAAGAAGGGCTAAAGGTGACAGTAATATCAATGCATGGAGGCTTAGATGAACTTGGAAATGCAATTCGTAGCATCTGGACCAGTCCTCTCACTGTTTTCTTGAAGAAATCTATTATTCCTGACAATGGCATGCAAAGCAATTATTTCTTTATGAATAAAGTTTCTACTTAAAACATAAAAAACCCCTAGAAAAAAAGTAGAGCCGACACTTGACCATTCCACCTCTGTCAATGTCAGCTAGAAGTCACCAGTGACACATCTCTTCTGTGGAAAAATAAATTAATTCTGTGTTTAGCTACTATGAATGTTTTTCACCTAATGATCCCTGCTCAGATTTGTCATCATCTTTTGTCATCAGGTTATCCTTTATAACTTCATCACACTCTTGCAGGAAAGGATCAGAAATAAATATTATTTTTTAATTACAGTTCCAAGAATTGTTGTCATGAATTGAGTAATTACTTGGCTTCAGGTAACCTCTTCAGATTCTTTCTGGTTGACCTGGTACAAATTCACTTTCTTCACTTACTAAGCAAACTCGCCCCAATGTTCTCCAGTCCAAGCCTTCTGCAGTTCCCTCTGAGGAAGGGTCCAATCCATTTGGACCTGGTATTTTTTGTCCATTGGTCCTCTCCTTCAGCCAAGCTTGTTGGGTTTCAGGGCATGACATTCATGATATAGGAAGTATTTAAAGAAAATGGGAAGAGATGGATGGATGAATAGCACTGGCTTTTATTATAAGACTATTAACATTGGAGGTAATTCAACTAGTCATTGACCTCCAGAATATCATCTGTATATTGGACAGCTTCTATTCAAAGTACATTCATTCAAAGTTAATACTAATGTATAAATTACACCTTAGCAAATGAAAAACCTCCACATCTTCTCTCACTGAAATAAGAGTCAGTTTATACACTCACTAGTAAATGATTTTTGAGTATCTTTCAGCTGCCTGTCCTTTGACTCTCAAGAATCCTCGTGGATTCTCAAGTTTAAAAATAAAAGAAAATAAATAAAAGAGAAAAACAGCTCTGCCTCAGTTGCTGTGGCTATCAGAACAGTTTAGAACAGAAATATTTCACACTAAAATTAGAATTCTTCACTGCTATTTGCTCCTACTCCAAAGGGGAAGTAGGATACACTTTGTAAGTGATTACCTGCAGTAAATAGTATTAATCCCAGTTCAGCTGAAGAGGGGGACAGAGTTCCATTAGCCAAGCTGGCAGAAATGGCATTTCATAGCCTCTGAGATGGTTCCAAGTGTTTGTGAAAATCAAAGTCAGTCAAACCCTAAACAGAACAGCTTGGGCTCACTCTGCCAAGCACACACACATGCAGGGTTTATGCAGATTAATGTGTCATTTCTAGAATCCATGTTCCATGGGTGCTATAACGTTTCTCTACTCAGCAAGCACTGTGCAGCTTTTAATCAGGTTTCTAATCAATTCAACACCAAAAAATTATTGGTTTACATCTGTGATTTAAAACTCCTTCCTCATAAAATGAGCTGTGTTGTATAATGTAGATTTAATCTGCTTCTCCTTTATTGAAGATGTTTGCTCCAGCCAGGAAGAGCCAAGACTAAACTTTAGGAGCCTCTGTTGTCCCATGAGGTACTGGAACCAACACCAGAACACATTTAGTCTCTACAGGAACAGCACTGGCCCTACAAAAAGAAGCTGCAGGTAGATATGTTCAATATTACTACAGGACACAAAATTAAAAGTAAAGTTTTTCTATTCCCAAATTGTCTTGTCTGTCACTGCTTCATGGGGCTTGAGAAGGATACGTTCCATTTCCCATCTGGATTACTCTCAGGTGTTTGATTTCTGCTCATTTATAATCCAAGATATAATTTAATATGTTGAATAAGTGTCTGGTAACATAAATCTATTAGGGTTGACCATCATGAGCTACAGTCCAGTATCTAGCATTGAACAACCAAAGAAATGGAAGAAAAAATATGGATTTCACAACTTAGGTTCTATTTTATGTTTCTCACTGCATTTTTCTTCTTCAGGTTTTTAAGAAATAGAATTTATTACCAAAGCAGGATGAGATTCCTGCACAGTCAGCACCTTGGGTGCTTTAGCAGAAGATCAGCTAACTCAAGATGACTTATGTTTTCCTCCTGCACTTCAGAGAATTTCAACTTTTTGTAGGTATCAGCTAGAAGTGAAAATGCAGAAAAACTCAAAGGAGGCAATTGCTCATGATTTTTACCTTTAGCCAAGCCAGTTACAGTGTGGAGGGCAACCAACAACTTGAGAAGTGAGAGGTTTTAGAGGAGCTGGGTATCCAGATGGCTTCTGTAAGACATCTGTGGATAAGTCTCACACGTTCACAGCACAGGCTTGATGAGGAGGCATGTATGTTTGACATGTAAAATAAAAGATTTTAATCAGAAAACTAATTAAATCTCACTGAACTTCTGTGGGAAACCTTTGCCTAGGTTTTTATCATTTTTATCTCTTTTTTGTCAGAGGGACAGAGTTTGCAGCAAACTGAAGTGAGACTTCCACCATACTTTAATACAAAGCCACTCTTGATTTATTCATACCACAGCAGACAATTTGTGATAGCAACAAGTATGATTGCCCTTGTGTCCCCCCAAACTCTTTTGCAGCTTGTCTACCATCTCCAGCAAAGTTTTTCTTAAGCAGACAAACATCCTTTCTTCAAATTCAGAAACATGACTGACATTTTCTTTCCTGGATGTAGCCTCCTCTTCCCAAAGTTTAAAATACAGCCAGAAAAAGTATTTCTCATTAGAAACCTTGTCTAGTGGAGGTCTTTGAATTCGTTCTTACATCAAGATCTGTAAAGCTGAAAACAAAACTGCATTTTTCTGAAAAAAAAAAAACCTTTTCAAGGAAGTTTGAGGGAACTTTACTGTTCGTTAGAAAATAAACAGATTACAGCATGAAAAATTCTCATTTGTTAAGTCAGAGTCCATCTTGGAAAAAGCACTTTGTGGGCCTACTCTGGCTTTTCAGACATGAGAAATATCACATTTCAATTACTTCTTACCAATTTGTTACATTTCTACTACAAAAAAGTTTATGAATAAAAAAAAAAAAAGGAATGAGATCTTCCAACAGGTATTCTCACAGATTATGTTGTATTTAGAAATGAGATTTTTTTTTTCTCTTTTCTCAAACAATGTTATTAAGAATAAAGAATGTCTGGAAAAGCATTTAACTCCTCTATGGTGTCTCCTCAAAGATATCTCAAGTCCATCTAAAAATATTTCACTACTGTATGAAATCCGAGCATAAGTTTATATAATTAGGTCATTATTTGACTTCAAAGGTTTAAAGACTGTGGAAAATGACAGTCTCATTTCACAGAACCATTATTTCAGGTAATCTATAGACAGCAGCACACATCTTGAATGGCTCTTATTGCTCATTTCCTTTTCCCTTCAACTTACATGAACTGGAAGAATAAATGGGTTTTCCTTAAAAAAAGTAGATTGTGAGTGGATCCCTTTTTTTCAGAACCTTGTTCTTCCTCTGTAGGTATTTTTGTAACCTCTTATAGTTGGAGAAACACAATTTAGAGAAAACAATTAAACAAATTAACAATAAAAGTGCATCTCATGATTATCTGAGGTCAGAAATATGGAGCACAGAGGTTAAGATTTTCCACCACTGAAAATTCAGATTGTCAGATGATCTTTCCAGATGGTTGCTACACATATATGTTGGTCATTTGCATGTAATGATAACTGCAACTTGATTGTGATGGCTCTGGAGCTAGAACAAGAACAACATATTTATTTGCTGTATATAATCTAATCATCAAGACTGACATGCTTTTGGAAAAGGTGATAACAGTTTAAGAAATCTATTCCACACAGTCACAATGAATGGTATTTCTGTATGATTAAGAAAATATTGAAACTAAAGCAGGGAATAGTCTCTGAGTATGGAAGGCTAGAACACGTGACAGATTTATCCAAGATCAAGCCAGTGTAGAAGTTCAAAGTTCTGTGACTGCTCTTCACATGCAGCCTACACCTTTTATTTACAACATCTGCCTGAGAGATCTGCTTTCTTTGGTAACCTAATCTACTCTGTTCAATTCAGTGAATCCTAATTAATGATGTTCCAGCACTAAAATACACCAAACTACTCTGCAGTCAGTCAGTTTAGGTAGTACAAAATATTTGTCATTTGCAAAACAGCACAGACAGTAGAGGCTACACTGGGACAATTGTGTCAAACCCGAGTGGAGTCACAATAAAGTCTGTGCTTCAAGCAGTCATAACTCCTTTCCATGGAGGTATAAAGAGAGCAATTAAACATCTACATAATTAAATAATTAGGTTTAAATGAAAAATTACAGAGCTTATTTTCCTTTATTCCAAATTATAGGAAAACATAAAAGTCAACATTGGCAGTGAAACTTTCCTACAATATTGAATCCTAATCCTTTTTCTGTTTCATTCGGGAGAACTTTTTCACACTGGATTAAAAAGGAAAGACAATCAATTTAAATAAACCTCAGAATGGTTGGCAATATTTAGTTTTCACACATTTTCACACATTATTTTCAATGCATTAATTTCACAGATGTTACTAAAAAAAATATGCTTCCTTTACACCCTTTTTTTTTTTTTTTCCCCTGGTAGATAAGAAAACTTCAAGGGTAGAAAACAGAATTATTTGCTCAAAGTCATAAAAACTGATAGTGGTAGAGTCAGGAATAAAATCCAGGTCTCCTGGTTGTTATTCTGATGCACAAGTCACTGGATTATGCTATTTCATCTCTCCTTAGTGGAGCTGCTGTTCTGCACACTGACCTCTGGAGCCAATAAAGATACAAGTGTGGCATTTGTTAATCTAAAGACTCTCAAGAGAGAAAGAAAATGTGACTGCAGGTATTAGGTAGAGGGCAGACAAACACACCACAAATAGAGACTCAGGTTTTATGTGGAGTTATAGGAGCTATTTTGAGTAAATCTGGCTGAGTCATTAACTTCATTAGTCACACAAAGAAGAAGATGCCCAAACTTCAAACTGAAAGAGTTTGGAGAATGTGGCTCCCTTGAGGAGGTTTGCCTTCAGATCTCCCATGTTATCTAATAGAGGTTTTATTTACTCTAAACAGAGAAGACTTGTGTAGCAAAAGCAGAGGGCTGTGACAATTTCAAATTAAAAATGCACAAATCTTAGCTGGCCTTGAACCCAAAAATAAACATACTAACATAGTGTAATCAACAACACATAACTTTTTTTGTTACAGCATCAGGGCAGTGCAATGATTAAAGGCTTAAAACTTGAAGACACCCACATCATAAAAAACAGCTGCCAAATAATGAACAAGGTAAGCACAAGGTACTGCAAATGTCCAAGACATCCTGCCTAGTACAGATGAGGGACAACTGACAAAACTGAAAACAAGGTTAGCACTTACAGGAGCAGATGACTCTGCCTGGGCAGACTAGAAGAGAGAAGTAGCATAAAACAACAAGTATGGAAAGGAAAGGCAAAATATCTACCACAGGAAAACAAAACAAAACAAACAAAAAAAACCAAAACAAAACAAAACAAACAAAAAAAACCAAAACAAAACAAAACAAAACAAAAAAACCAACCTATAAAAATAAACCAACAGGAAATGGTTTGATTATGATAAAAAAAAATTCAGGTAACATAGAATGCCAACAGAAATTTCTTTGCCCCATGACATCTCAAAAAATCTGTTGAAGCTATGGTTTAATTGGAGTCCCAACTTTCAAATAAAATGTCCTTCATTAAGAAGCTGATGTTTTAAGTTGTGTCTTGCTGAACTTCTGTGTTATAAATCCTTCTGATTGTTAATGCAAATGTTACCAGGCAGTCCCTCCATGAGTGCACGACTCAGCAGCAGGTTCCCTGCTGAGTCAACCTAAAGGATGCTGCTTAACTCTCCCTCCAGCTGGATCTCATACATAATGTATTTCTCTTTTTCTTTAAAACAACTAAAAGAACTGTGGTAAGTGGCTTTGTACATATGTAGTCCATCATAAAAGATTTGTGGAAAACTTCAAGTAATGGGTAAAAGACGGGTCCTTAACAGGTTTGTGAGCTGGGAACATCAATCTTGTTAGCAGAACATGTACTTGTTTCACTAAGCTGTTCCTTGTTGTATGGGGACTATCTGCAAATCCCTGCACTGCACTAAGATCTGTCTGGTTATTTCATGATCCTGTGGTCTGAGTTACTGGTGTTTGAAGATGCATCCCTGATCACAGAGATGAAGCACTTCTGTTGAAAAATCAGTAGTGGCTACTGACCACTTAGACCAAGCTTAAGGTACATTTTTTCCCTATGCCTTTAGGTTTCATTCCCCTTTATATATCACAAACAGTTTAAAATAATTTTATCTGTGGAGCTGTTTCAAAGGTAGCTGAAGCCAATCTTTTTTTTTTTTTTTTTGACTTCCACAGGCTTAGGTTCAATCTCTATACAGTAATTAACCCATTCCATCTTACAAGAGAGAGTAAATATTACTTGGACTATGAAAATAGATGACTCCTTTGACATTTGCCTGGTGAAAAAGTATATTTTCTGCATTTAAAAATTCCAGTTTAATTGTTTTTTTGTTTCCTTTGTTTATTCTCCACACAGACAAAACACATACTCATCACCTGTGCTTATCAGCTGGCAAAATTATATTTTATTTTAGCACATTGATTATGGTCATAAAGTGCCTTTATGAATAAACATTAATGCAAGTGTTTACCATCTGTTTTATGCACTGTTTTTTCACTGTAAAGATACTGTTCCATTAATAATATCTGCAACCTATGTTTTATTTTCAAATATATAACAAAAGTCTGAAATAAACACATCAGTTCAATAAAAAAGACATCCATTTTACTTTGGTTCATTAACCACCTTTAAATTTGACCAGGTAATTCAATCAGTGATATCTCCTTTTCCTGTTGGAATCTTTGACTCACTGAGCAATTTCTCTTTCTGTAGGTGTCTGATCCAGCTGAGTCTCAGTGATTTAGAAGCTCAATGACTTGATTTACAAAGAAGAATTAAGGTTTCCACTGAATAGCCAGCAGAATTTACAGAAGTATCTTAATAAATTGTATGTTAAACTCCTGCTGAGAAACAGCAAACCTCCTGAAGAGGCAATGGCTATCACATGAAACCTGGAGAGGAAAACAAAAGAAATCCATCCATCCATCCATCCACCTGCTCAAGAAAGGGACAAGTCACTGCAATTTTTCCTGTTATTTCCATTCTATCTGTCCATATCCCCAGTGACATGCAAGGAGATGTATTTGCACACCTTGATGGAAACAGGTTATGACTGTGTGTTCTTGTTTTATTAAATTTCTTTATGAGGGAATAGTATTATGTACTGTATGCAATGTTTCAGAGTATATAAAGGGGAAAACATAATGTATTTTCCTTGGAGAGTAGGATTTATGTGCTGCAAATGCCTGATATGAAGGAATGGCTTTGTGAGGGATTACTGTCAATACTGCCTGTTTATGAATCAAAACCTATTCAGCAATCCTAAGCAGCTGGAAGTTGAACATCTGGGGCAGGAGTCAGCAGAAAATTTTGCTACCTCCAGATATTGTCTTTGTAGGGGATCAGTTTATCAAGGTTGAAATATGGGCCAGCTGGGAAAAGCCAAATGGAGAAATAAACCTTCCTCGATGGAGCAAGGACAGCAAAGCTGACACAAATGGAAGCGTGGAATCTGCTCCTCAATAACTATTCCCTTTCCTTTAATAATGATATGCATAGGGAGACAGAGAGAAAAGGATTTTGCATGTATCCTCTATGGGACACACCAGGGTCCCATGGGCAAGAAGAAATGAGGGAGAAATGGAAAACAATCTCCTAAGGCAGTGGTCTGTAGATATGGGTTTAGATCCTTCCCTAGTGCAGATTCAAAACTGGGATTTTAGGTAACTGCAGCTCACTGATGCCCTTGGGGTGACATCCCAAGCTTTGCTTGTGAAAGGAATATGTGACTGAGTGGGATTGGTCAGGAGAAGATATTCTAACAGAAATACAAAGTAATTTCTCTCCCGATTGCTAAAGTATTCTCAGGAGTTCAGGGTTCTCTCCAGGCTGAACAGGAATGTGCTTCTTTTCCTTCTCAAAGAATGTAGAACAGAGCACTTTCAAGCTTTTCTGTTGAATTTTATGTGCTTTCATTTAGACCTTTTAAAAAGTGTATAACAGAGCTCTTAGCCAGTAATTAATTCTTCCTTTTACCATTAACAAATGAATGTGACAAAAGGCTGTGATTTTTAATGACTGCTGAACACTGGGTAGGGCAATGGGATGTCTCCAGGACCAGTATCAACTTCTTCAATCTGAGCTGTTTTCCACTATCACAACCATGGTATAATCAAGGTTATCTACCAAAACCAAGATCTTCATTTTGGCCACCTGGAACTTGGGCAGATGAGCCTAAACCACTCAAACTGATGTTTTTGCATACTAAATGTCCATGTGAGGCTAAAAATATTTTGGAAATTTTTCGCCAAAACAGACACGTGTTCTGAACACTACATAAGGGGAAAATACATTTCTTTTCATAACATCATAAAATAAACCCATTAGGGTTCGAAAATGATCATTTTAGTCCAGCCCTTGACTGAAGACAACCATCCCAACTAAATTGTAGCACTAAGTGCTACATGCAGTCATTTCTTGAGCACTTCCAGTGATGGAGACTCCACCACCTCCCATTTCTCCTTGTCCTGTCACTGTTTGCCTGGGAGAAAAGGTCGACCCCAACCTTGCTACAACCTCCTTTCAGGTAGTTTCTGGGGAGTTTTAAGTCACAACTGGAGATTTCCTCTAAATCTTGCTTAGGTAGTAGAATAATAAGAAAGGAGAATTATAAGAGATAAGTGGGGTGCAGAAAAATTCCAAAATTATCCTGTCTTACCACTCACTGATCATTTGAAAGCTGCTCTAGCAAAGCATATCTCATCCTGAGGATATTGGGTAGAGGATAAACAGGCACATGGATCTACACAGTGGAGTTAAAGCTCCTACCCCTACTCTCCACATAATGCAATTTTTATTTTCAGTTTGCTTAGCAGAAAACAGCTCTAGGAAAAATATAGGAACAAAACTCAAGACTATGTTAATTGTAATATTCCCTAGCTTTTGTGCACTCAGCTTTGCAGCCTTATTGCAGGAAATTAATGGAATTGTTCCTCAGTGTAATTATTTATTTGTAATAAGGTTGTGCAAGAGTTTATAAATTGTAATGTTAGTAAACAAAACTTAGATTCTCTGGTCTGGGAAAAACAGGATTTTATATTAACAGCTACATTTTGTTATGTCTTCATGTTCATTAAGTCATTTTTCTTTACAGCCACTGCGACAGCAAATGGTTCTGTCCTTAAGCTCTTCATAGAAATGTACTATGATTTTATTGAAATGGAAAAGAGGCAATACTTTGAGACTTTAAGGAATTTCCTAATGCACTTCACTAATTTCTGCTTTATTTGAAAACTGCTCTTCAATATTAACACAGCTTCCCCTGCCTAAAATAATTCCTGTTATTGCCACCTCCATATTCCCAGCCATAGAATGGGTCTGCTGGCTTGTCAGATTTAATCTCTAAAAAGCAGCAAAGTTATCAAAATCTGTCAAAAATATATATGCATTAACATCTGATTTAGCCTACAAAGAACAGGAATGGAGTGTGAAGAGTATGGCTGAGTAGACTAATGAAATTTTAATGGAACTTCAGCTCTATTTATTGGATCTGTATTTGTCACAAAGTTTACTTCTTTTGTTGTTTCAGAAATTGTCAGTGTTTAACAGAATTCTGACTGTTTGCCATACCACCTAGAGCAATTCAACTACACAGCCTGTGGCCTCTTCAATTTTGCCTTTATCCAAAGGAAAAAAAAAATATCAAAGCTGTCCCATAATAAGTGATGAGGAAAAAAAAAACACACACAAAATATAATTGTAAAGATTACTAATACTGGAATTTTATGTTCTGGGAAGACCAAAGTGAAGGTAAAAAAATAGGTTAATGTGGTCAATCAGTTTTTGTTAGCATGACTCATTTCCAGTTGTACTTCTCTTACACAGAAGGTTTCCAGCCATGGCTCATTATTTTATACCAGACCTGGATGTTTCTGCCTCAATTAACTTCCTGTCTAAGTCAGTGAGGAGCTCATAGGAAAGATAATAAAAATTGTAAACAGAAGACTCAGAATATCAGCAGCTCATGATCAAAAGAGTCTAAATTAGGTGCTGTACCAGACCACAGGAGGAAAACATTCCTCTACCAAGAATCCAACATGGATTAGTGCTTTGAGTAAAATAAATGAGATCGACATCAATGCCCATACTGAATCATTAGGAATTGGCCTATTACTTTCTTTTGTAGACTACAGCCTAAATAGTCACCTGCTTTGTTTCATGTTTTACAACATTTTTACAATAAAATAACATTAACCCTGTGTTTTACACTCACAGATAAAAGCCAGAAAGACTGAGATTTTGCATTATTTCATATAACCATGGAAATTAATACCTTTCTGTACTGACACAAACTCTTAAAATTGAAAATTTTGGGTTTAGTATTTTCTTGAAAACATTCAAAAGAACAAAATCTGCAGGTGTCTTAGTATCTTGTCACCTATGTCTACCCAGAAATATCAATATTGAAATATTACAATGCTTTTGGAGCTAATCCTCATTTGGACAACTTTTACAAACCTTTCTAAGTGACTCTCCACATTCTCTGATGCAAGTTTGCACACACAGAGTCACATCCTATGTGCCTTTGTACTTCAGGGCCTTTTGCCATTCTCTGATCTTAGTTTAGTTAAGAAGAAAAAAATGAGAATGAAAGATTATTTGCATTCTTTGTTCTTAGAACTTCTATCCTGTACTACACTTCGCTTTTATTTGATTTATTCTATCCTACAAAAGCAAACAGTTTCAAAGAAGGAAAAAAAAATAGGTTGAAAGAAAAGAGATCATAAAAAAAATAAATTATTTTCACGCTGACCATAATCTGTTCCAAGTGAGCAGAATTTTAAAGAAGGAATGTTGTGTTATCAGATGGGAAAGAAAGGAGATTCAGATCTCTTCACTGAAAGGGGTTTTTGCATCAGAACTTTGTAATTAGTAATCTTACTGTATTTGAATAATCAAAGCCCAAAATAGCAATTAAATAAATAGGAAAAGAATAATGAAAATGGTTAAAGGAGGTTTCTGTGACAAAAATTACACGGGACTTCCCTCCTGGAGGGTTGCATCAGTTGTTTCATGAAAGCATCTTCTGCTGGCACTCCCTGAAAGCTGCATCTCCAGCTTCCATGGGATGATTATGACTTCTTGGAGAAAGAAAAAAAGTTATTGCTGCTCCCACGACATTTTTGTATGATCTTCGTCCATGGTTGGAGGAATCTGGGGTGCTTTTTCCAATGACAAGGGCACATCCAGATGGGACAAACCAGACTTCCTAACAGAATTTATTTTGCGAAAACAGGAATGTAGATCCAACAAACAGCTGAGCCACAGGACCTCTAAAACTGTTTGACTGCCAGTGAGAGTGCTTCCCTCACCTTTCTGGCCCTGGCCTCACTCAGTACCCCACTTCTGACACTGCTAAATACAAAGTACAGGTTGGTGTGCCTGAAGCTTCACTTCCTCTAAGGCAGTCTCAGAAATAACACATGAAAACGTGTATAGAGCTTTCAGGAAATCCTAATATATAAAACTGTTAAATGAAAGACCTGTAGATTTGAGGGAAGGTGATGTTTGCTCTGCTCTATCTTTGCCTTCCTCACACAGCTGGGTTGGGAAGCAAATAAGCCAAGGCTGGCCAATTCTAATCTACCCTCTCACAAACCCTGTAGATTCATTGGAGCAGCTATGAGGGAGAGAGGCTGAGTCAGTTCTCTTAAACCTCAAAAACAAAATACTTCAAGCTTTTATAAAGTGAGAGTTGTCTTTCAGTCTCAAAAGAACCAGGGTTACATCCGTACTGTCTGAAATCAGAGGAGTTCAAGGAGATGCAGTATTTTGGCACGATTTATGCATTCAGCACAGACATATATCTGAAAAAGACTTTTCCAACCCAGCTTTGGACATTCTCCAAAGCCAGCTCCAGCAGAGATCAAGGTCTGACAGAGCCCAGAGCTCGTGGCTCAGAGACAATTGTTAGGAAAGCATGGGGCCCAGGGACAAATAGCTAAGGAGTGTGTTCAGGATCAGAGTCCTTTATTTCTTCCACCAAGCCAACTGCCTCAGTCCTTGGGCAGGCAGCCCTCATTCCTAGGCAACACCAAACTTGGACAAAAAAATTGAGTAGGACTCTTTCTTGGCTAAGGACAAGTGCTGACAGGGGCACTGCAATTTTGAAGACAAGAAAAAGATTTCTTCAGCACTGCCTGTCTTTCAGAAAGATTTCAGAACCATGTTCAGCTTTCTGTGTGGGTAGAGACAGGTTTTTCTTTGTCTATAAGGTTTCTGGGAAAGGCCAGTAAACCAGTATTTTTCTTTTTATTAATAAAAATTCAGGACTCCTTCCAGTATTTAAGTCTGTGCCACATGATGGTTTATCTTGTTTCCTGACTCATCGATCTCCCTTGGCTTCTATACTTCCCACACCCCAAACAAGATGCTGAGACAACTCACACTTCTGGGTCCTGGGAAAAAAACCAAACATCATTTTGGGTGCACTTGCATGTTCACTGCAGGTCAAAACTGCCTGGACCCAGCTGTTTTCTAGGGAACTGATGAAAGACAATATATTGCTCTGCACTGCTCTAGCGGAGGACAGGCTGAGCCAGTGAAACCACATTCTCACTGCCCTTCCTTAAGCAGGATAGCAGCTGTGGACACCAGTGATTTAAAGTACAAGTCTCTGATCATGGAGGACTTCAATTCTGCCTCAGTTCTCACATGCTTTCCCCATTTCTTTTCCTGAGCAGCACTGAACTAATGAACTAATCCAGTCCTCTCTGGGATGTCACTGCTGCAGGAAGAATGGCCTCAAGTCATGGAATTTAACTGAATTTACTGCTAATCGAAACAAACATCTGATCACTGATTCCAGCATTGAGAAAAAGAAGGACCCACACTTTTAAAAGAAAAGCTGAAATAAAACACGTATCCTTAAAACTCCTGAATTTCAGATTTCCTCAGTTTTGCTGTAAGATATATTCAATCCATGCAAACTCCTCTAGTGAGGCAAGTGACACATGAGGCTGAGGATATGTGTGACCCTCCCTTTGAGCTGCTCTTTGCTGATGTTCTGCCATACACATGGTTTTCCTGTTGCACTGTTCCTCAGTGTCCATGCCCCAGTGCATGACACCCCTATCCACAGCCCCTCGATCTTTCCAGAGGGGATCTCAGTGGATCCCAATCTGCTCTCCATTAGGGATGTTCCTGCCCCAGCAGTTGTTGTGACCTGTATAAGGCTGCAGCACCCCTGCAGCCCCCAGGACATTAACCTTGCCACTTGTGCCGTGTCACCTCGAGAAAGCTGAGGTGCTTCTCCATATTGGCTGAAAGCAGAGGTGCCCTGACTAAATAGGTCCCTCTCTTATAAACCTCAGTTATGGGAATTAATTAGACCTGTAGAACTTCTACAAATTACAAAACAGGCTCATAACAGACTTGAACTCACGTTTTCCAAGTGAGTGGAAATAGTTCCACTTTTTTTTTCTCACATTATACATCTGTTCCTTTCAGAGAATTCTAAGTAAACATTTTTGTTCTGTTTTATTTTGCCTCTCTTATTAATTAATAAGATCAGGTTTAATTTCTGAGAAGCTGGCATTTAAATATCATGTAACTTCAAAATGTTTTCTGCTCTCAAGTTGTGATGCAATGGGACTGCTGTTATGAATATTAACCCCCTGTGCTGGTTTTGGCTGAGTTAATTCTCTTCATAGTAGCTGATATGGGACTGTGTTTTGATTTGTGCTGAAACAGTGCTAATAATATAGGCCTGTCTTCCTTATTGCTGAGCAGAACTTACACAGAGCCCAAACCTTTCCTGCTACTCATCCCACTCCACCAGCGAGAGGCCTGGGGGTGCACAAGACATAGGGAGGGGACACAGCAGGGACAGCTGATCCCAAATGACCCAAGGGATATCCCAGACCATATGGCATCACACTCAGCATATAAAGCCAGGGAATAAGAAGGAAAGGGGGATGTTTTGGTGGTGTTTGTCTTCCCAAGTCAACATTCCTTTGATGAAGCCCTGGCATTCCTGGAGATGGCTGAACACCTGCCTGCCCATGGAAAGTGGGGAATTAATTCCTTGCTTTTCTTTGCTTGTGTGCACAACTTTTGCTTTATCTATTAAACTGTCTTTATCTCAGTCCACGAGCTTTCTCACTTTTCTGATTTTCTCCCTCATCCCACCATGGGGGAGTGATTGAGAGGTTGCATGGGTCTCACTTGCCAGCTGAGGTTAAACCACAACACCCCTATAGATATTATTTTACTATAGTTATATGTTTAATAGTCCAGACAACAGAAGCAAGGAAAGCTATCCTGGTGCTATAAATTGCACAGATTAGCTGTAATGTTATATTTAGTATTGCATAAAATAGATGCTGGCTGCTTCACTCAGACAAGGAACATTTGCTCTGTCTGCCTAGTGGACAACAAATCATCAGCCCAGCTCTGTGCTTTGTGTTCTTAAAATCCTCATTTAATTAATTTTGGTTTAGTGATGGACTTTGTCGTGTTAGGTTAACATTGTACTGGATGATCTTAAAGGTCTTTTCCAAGTTAAACGTTTCTATGATTCTATTTATTGCAAATTAAACTAGATTTGGGTAGTAAGAAACAAAAAAAAAGCCATTATTTTTTCCTCTCCTGAGCGTAACTTCAGCCCCACTCCAGGCAAAGGGGGAAATGGAGGGGCATGGTCGGTCCCTAACAGCTTCTCTTGGCCTCTCACGCTTTCATCCTGCTCCAGCACTGACTATGCCCAGACTATTGTGTTGCAGGAAAAGATCTCCAGCTCAGGCTCTCCATGGGCAGCAGTTCCTTCAGGAAATATCCCTATGCTCCAATGTGGGCTTTTCCACACTCTGCAAGGGAACATCTGCTCCACCATGGAGCACCACTTCTGCCTTCCCTGACCTTGCTTCCTTCTGTTATTCCTCACTTTTTTTCCCCTCCTCCTCTACCTGTCCAGTGTTTTCTACCCTTTCTTGGTTGAGTTTTCCCAGAGATATCATCCTTTTCGCTGCCAGACTCAGGAGTGTCCTGCAGTGGGTCCAGTGTGGAACTGACTGTGTCCAGCGTGAGGCAGTGCCTGAGCTCACCTCACAACAGCTTCCCTGCAGTTCACCCCCAAAAAAAACCCTTGCCACAGTCACCCAATACAGGTATATAAGACTTTTCTGCTGTCATTCAAACAGGAATAGCTGCACAACTTGTTACAGCTCAGCCTCACTGGTTACATTCTCAGCCTCTTCAGAGTACCCGCTGCTGCCTGCAACCCTAGTGTTCTATTTATTATTTAGTAGTTTGGGAGGGCACTGGAACCCTGGCAGCTCTAAGGAAGACATTTTGGAAACAACTGCAATTTCCAGCATTTCTTGTTCCTTCCCTGATAGGACATAATGCTCATTTAATAACTTTATTTTGTGTCCCAAATCACAGAATCGTCAAATGCTTTGGGTTGGAAAGAACCCTAAAGACCACCTAGATCCGATGACCTGCCATGGGTAGGGAACTTTTCACTAGACCAAATTACTCACAGCCCCATCCAGCTGGTCTTGAACACTTCCAGGGATGTTACATGTGAAAATATCACACTGGATCACATGAAAGTGTCTGGGCCATGAAAGGCGATGTTTGGGCAGCAGGGAGCTGCAGGGATGTCTGAGACAGGAGGAAGAGGTCATGAGCTGCCTTGTGCTGACACAATTGTTTCCAGCCCTTCTGAAAGAGGAGGGAACACACTGAAGTGCTGTGCTGGAGCAGGAAGGGGCAAGGAGCAGGATGGAAATAATCAAGAAGCAAGGAAGCAGCAGGTGGAAACAGTTGTTGCTGACCACAACTCCCTGAGCTGCCTTACAGAAGGAGTGGGATGGGGTAAGAGCCTGGGGAAGGGTGTCTCCTTAAGTCCTTATTAATTTATACCAGAATAAATCATCAGGAGTTTATATTAATTGTTAACAAGTTGACTGAAATGCCCCAAGTCAAGGCTGTGTTACCATATTGGAGTGGGGAGCAACACCAGGACCAGGCATTGCCTGGGGTGTGGAGTTTGCTGGGTGTAAATTGTGTGTAAGCAGGGGACAATTCTGTGTTTATATGGAGGTTGTGAGGGTATTGAAAGTGAACCTTGTAATGGTTGTATACTCAGACAGTTCCTAAACATGTGCTTCCCAGAGGCAAGGTGTGGAATGTGTGGGAGATGTCCACGAGTTGGTCTCAGCCACTTCCAGAAATCCCACTGGTGCCAAAACACACAGCAGGATGAACCCTCTTCATCAAACATCTAGTGGGATTCTCTTCATATGAGGTACCATTCTAAAGGCTGACCATAAGTTCTAATTCCTGAGATGCGTCTGTGGAGTGTGGTGTGGTTTATTTGTTTTTGTGAGGGTTTTAGCATGTGTAGTGTTTTGTGTTTTGTGGTTTTGATTTGGGGTTCTTTCAGTTGTTGTTGGGGTCTGGTGGTGTTTTTGTTGTTTTTGGGTTTGTTTGTTTGTTTGTTTGTTTTTGCTTGGGGGATTTTGTGGGGTTTTGTTGTTTTTTAATGATGGGTTGGTTGCTGCCTTGCTCTCCCTATACTTCTCCAGCAGTGGCTTAGATTAAACAATTTGGGACGTCTTAGTGGAACCCTGCACACTGTTGGATGTCACAAGAGCTAACCTGTGTGTTCCTGTCTGATTTAAGGTCTTTGCTATCACACAAAAGGGGGAAAAAAAAAGCTGTCATTTTGGTTATGAGGTCTGACATGGTCATTTGTGATGCAGTGCTGTATTAGCATGATTTGATTTTACAGTCTGACAGAGTTATTAGATATTAAAAACTGAATTAGTATTGGGTTTTTAATACTGGGGAAAATCATTGCTAGACTGTTAAATTTAACCTCCTGATAGCCTTGTTCTTCAAACTTTCTTATTGACTAGCCTGCATTACATTATTATTATTTTTCCCTTCAAGCCATTTTACACCTTATTGAGTGAATTATATTCCAGGTGGGAAACTAAACGCTGTGGGATATAATAAGGTTTCAGGTTTTCATTCTGATCAGTGCAAAAGTAATTTATAATTTACACTGGACACAAGAGGTTCAAAAATTTAATAGCAATATATTGGAAACTTGCTATAAGTCATGCTAAATCCTTTTCCTCTCCTGTGTAGTATTTTAAACAGTTTGGTCCTCGAGGTTCTGTAGTTAGGGACTGTATCTGTGCTGGGTCATGTAGCAATCTGTGAATTTGCAAAATTTTGTCCAGTATTTTATTTTATCATCTTAAGAAACCCATTTTCTACCAACAAGGTAACAAAATCTGTTTCTTGATATACAGAGTAAAGAGTAGCAAGGGCAAAATTTGGTTCTGTTTTCTTTGAATTTCATAATTCTGAATATAAAATGTGGAACTCAAAATGGTATTTTACAAAGTTTGTATTTCCTGAAAGGCATGAGTAAGATTTATATTTTTTTCCTTTATCTCTTTCCATTTTAGAAATATATATATATATATATGCATACACTGGAAGTAACAGCCCTAGTCCAACAACTTTGATATGTGGCTCAAATAAAAGTAAGAAAAACTTGACATTTTACATTAAAAACTAAGGGGTTTGCTGCTGTTGAGTCTCACACAAATATTGCACGAGAGTAGTCTTTGGCCTCAAAACTGTGTTAGAAAAGTAATTATTTTTCAGTTCTGGATTCCAGAATGGATCCAGACTGCAAGTATTTATGTACCATTCTAAAACTAGTTCTGCAACATTTACATCCTTGGCTTGGGACAGGGAGAAGGTATGTGGAAATAATTTTTCTGGTGAAATGCAGAATTCTTTTCAAATTTAGCAGGTTCATGCCTTGGCAAGGCATTCAACAGCAGAAAACTGGACCAAACCTGTTTTGTGCCTTATTGGAGTTTCATAATTACCTAATATCTACTTGTATGCCTTCAAAAGCATTGAAGGATTTGTTACATGACCAAGTAACCAGGAATCTGAATTTTGAGAAATAATGCAACAAAAGGGCGGATTGCTTGAGTTGACTTCCAAAGCCTCAAAAAGGTGAGGAAGATAATGCACAACTTGTCATCTGCTATGGGAGTTAAAGCTAAGGATGGATCAAGGGCATTGCCTTTGTTGCAACAAATGTTTATTAAAATGCTAATTTGGGAAAAAAGTTTTTTCCTTGTGGAAATCTATGAAAAAATAAAGGGTATATATAATTTTCTCTGATGTAAGACATTGTAAAAATTTTAAATTAGGTATTTTTAATTTAAACATGTGTGAAGTATGTACTGCAATCACAAATATGCTCTGTAAGTATGCTCTATAAATATACTTAACACAGAATTCCACTTCTTATGGGACCAAACTTATAAGGAAATCTTGGGTTCCTACAACCACTGCCTCAGTTTCTCTTTTTTTGGGATACATAGAACAGGATGTTTTAATATAAACTAGACTGGAATCTTTGCATGCACTCTGCATAAATGTCTTCCTCATCACCGAAAGTGATGTGCAGCAGGCATGTTTATTCAACAAACATCCTTATTGCACAAGGTTAAATCCTGTCATAAATCTCTTCCCTGAATTCTCTCGAGCAATTTTGCATATTGTGCCCCTTTCACTCTGTGTCCATATAAAACTAATGTGGATTTGTTAGAGAAAGTACTGTTTTTCTAAATCCTGAATGTGGTCAGGACATTGTGGAGGCTATCTCTGAAAATTTAAGCAAGCATTCTGCCTAAATGATATAATAGATGCTGGCTTTCTGCTCATTCTGAATTGTGCTCAGCTGCGGGATTAGCTGGGGGTTGTGTGTGTGAGTGTGTGGATGCTTGCAAGGATACAGAGTAGGTAATCCTGGAGGGAAAGGAAAGGAAAGGAGGCTTTTTTACTCTGACCTACAGTTGCTCCCACAGCCTTGCAGTAGTGCTGTCATCTCCACAGCCTTAAACTGAGCCCCACAGCGAGTCTCCAGCCAGCACAGCTCCCTGTGCCAGGTTTAGGCTGCTGGCTGATGCCCTGTGCTGTGAACAGGGTGGGTGGTTGTGCTGTGGCAGAAGTGTGAGAGTAGGAGGTGATAATAAACCAAGACATCTGCTTGGGCAGGTCAGAGGTCCCACCTTGTCATCTCAGCTTTTGTGTTCCCTACATACAACTCCACATCCATGTGCAGTCCTTAGGAACGAAGGGGCAAGAGGAAGCCTGAGCTGCTCTCATTCCAATCAGACCTGTGCTGTTTCTGTGAGTATCTGCAAAATGTAGAAGTACAAGATTATACTCGATTCCTTAACAGTGATTAATATTTTGTGGATGCCCCATCCCTGGAAGTGTTCAAGGTCGGTCTAGATGGGGCTTTGAGCAACCTGGTCTAGTGGAAGGTGTCCCTGCACATGACAGGGGTGGGACTGGATGATCTTTAAGGTCCCTTCTAACCCAAACCGTTCTGTGATTCAAGGAGAAAAGCTACTTTTAAGCCTTACTGGGGGTCAGTGTTGTGGTTTAAGCAGAAACCGGGACAGTCAACAATCAAGAGAGTATTTTTGGTTGTTCCACAGCTTGTTGAATTCACCCTCTTGCTTCTGCTGGAGTTGAGGAACTGGATAGTTCTGATTCATCTGATGCTATTCCAGGGTGGCATTTTAACTTCTTTTTAAAGATGCAACCTCATTTCTTTGAAACTACTGCATTTCAGAAGCTGTCAAAATCTGCCATATATTTGGATATTCAAATCCCATTTCCAAAGCTGGTGTGTTGTGGTTTGAGGCATTCTTTGCTCTCAGACATGATATACTGTCAGCACAGTCACCAGAGTGACTGAAAGCCACAGCACAATGATATAAATGTAATGTTTCTTCAGGCATGGAGCCTAATCGAGTGATAACTGGGAAAAGCATTGGCATAAAGTTGAAGAGCACGTTATAATTTGGATATTTGAGGTTCAGATTCAACTACAATGCTCCAGGAGTTGGAGTTTCTACTTTGTATGCTTTCATGTAGGCTTTCATACAAGGCAATGCAGTATTGTTGAATTACCTGTGTTCAAAATGTGTCTGTGGAGGGGCACATAATTTGTCCCCTAAGCTTTTGACTGATAGAATTCCTCAAGGGGAAAAAATTACAGCTGAAGATTTCAGTGAGGAAACCTAGATACTGGGGACTTGGGACTTTAATCCTATATAAACTGAAGTTAATGAAGAAATATTGTCTTCCTGAGTGGATGTGGAATTACTGATGTATTCTGTTAACTCTGAAAGTTCAGCCTATTTGCTATTTGTGTTACCCATCAGTGTGTTATGGGCCAGGTTTAGCAGAGGTAAGGTGCAGTTCTGTCTGATGGGAAACAGTGGTTTATATGTACCACAGCTGATTTCTTAAACAAACACTGGTCATTGCATTTCATCTATTAGTTGATTTTTTAATTTCTTCCCTTTTTTTTTTTTTATTTTTAATCCCACAGAAGACTATATTTCTGTGCAGGTTTCAGATTTTTTTTTTTAATTAACATTTCTATAACACAAGGGCTGTGAAGTCTCAAAATGCTTTTGCCTTTCTAGGAAGGAACAGCTCAGCAATACTGCTTTTTCTAAATGTTGCAGCTTTTACTTTCTTTCTGGTAGGTTATTTATTTAATTAATTATTTTCTGGTACCAGACTCCATCCTGCTTGTCCAGAACAGATTGAAGGCAGGAGGTGGGGAAGGAGCTTGAGCCAAGCAGTTACTGGAGCTGATCATCAAGACAAAATTTTGCTTTTTTCTGACAATATTCCATTCTTCTTTCTAGAAGTGACAAAGCAAAAAATTCCTATGTATATTCTATCTTTTAAAATACAAGAATAAGAAGGAAATCTTCTTAAATCGTGGTGTGGTTAATTAACGCTAAATTGTGACACTTATAAGCCTCAGGCCTTGTATCTGTTCCTGGCTGTGGCAGGGGGACTGTCTCATTGTCTGACTTCATTAGACCATCTCACTACTACTCCTTTTTTTTTTTTTTTTTTTTGCCTTTGGGGAAACTCTGTCTTCCACCTTTTAGACAGGTTATCAGGGCAGAAAATGTTTTTTTATTATTGTACGTGTGCAAATGGTGTATCTAACAGAACTAGGCTAGAATTTAAGATAAAATTGTGGATCCAGCTAATCCTCGTTTGTTTTTTTTCAGAAGGAACACGCTTTTCATAAGGAGTTGGATTTTTTTTAGGAATAATTCAGATTTTTTTTCTATTTGATTTTGCAGGTGTTCCTGTAAAATCTTAATCTGCATTAGTATATGTTTTACTTTCTGGATGTTTTTTCATAGAAAACCTTAATATACCCTGTAACTTGTAATCAAAATTCACACTATTATTGCTGTGTTTTTCTGAAATATCATTTCTACTATGAGTGCTCATCTCAGTAATAATTTTCATCTTTCACAAGAAAACAAGGCACACTCATCACTGAAGTGGGCAGGTTGCAGTGAAAAATAGTTCAAAACTTGGCAAGAGTGCAGGCTTTAGAGTTACTTTGCTATTCCAAAGGGTGCATGGGTCAGCATGGGCACTCTTGGAAGCCTCCAAATATTATGAGTTCTTTTAAATGTTTCATGATGTTGTCTCACTTACTGACTTGCTGTTTCCTGTCTTCACACATAATTTTTGGAGCAAAGTAGTTTCATCAAATCTACTTTGTTACTCTGCAGGGTCTCATAAACTGCATATTCCTGTGTGGATGTGGCACTTGGGGACACAGTTTGGAGGTGGCCTTGGCAGTGCTGGGGGAATGGCTGGACTTGATCTTAAAGGCCTTTTCCTGCACAAACAGCTCTGTGATGCTGAGATGTGGGGAGGAGGGATGGAAAAGCCATGGCTTCACCTTACCAATCTGTGCCGTAATTGTTTATTTTCTTAACAATAGCTCTGCCAGGGCTGATCGATTAGGACTGACAGACTCTCAAACAATCCATCCACCTCTATGCCCTTATCACTGGAGTATCTGAGCCTAGTCCATTAAGTAAACAATGCCCATGTTCTCTCCCCCTCACTTCCTACTGTATCCAATCTCCCAGGCTGGGGGAATGCTCTGCCCTTTCTAGATGAAAAGATATGAGGGAACTGCTGAACTTGCAGGAAATCGTGGTCAGGCTTTTCATTTGACTCTTTAATGGTGTGAGCTCAGAGGTTGCTTTTATTCCTTCTGCCTTAGAAATTTTTGTTTGATCCACTTGCAACAGAAGTTCTCGCTCCCACCAGCATGACCTGCCCTGCACCAGGCAGAAATATCTTAACTTCAGAAAAGCCCAGCTTCCCAGAAGAGTAGTCAGAATTGTTCCTTTAAAAGGTTCTGACAATCAGCCTGGGATTCTGGCCAAGGTGCAGTAAGGAAGCAGCTGCACAGAGCAGCATCAGATACACCTGGTTGTCTGTGTTCCTCCACTGACAAGATACAATTTGCTGCAAAAACCACAGCATCTTCACAATATGCAATTTTTTCCCTTCGTAGGTAAAGTGGAACTGCTGAAAGTGTCTACAGTGGTCTTTGCCTGGAGAGGAATAACAGCCAGACATGGGAACTGGCTGGCTACACAGGTAGAAGAGCAACAGTGTTACAAATAAGGCATTTCTAATCAAACGAGACAAAGATGAGCTAAAGGCCAGATGAAGGTGACAAAAACCCACAGAATTGTGTCGGTGGGAAGAGAGATATCTTGACCTGCCATAATAGATTGTGGAGGATTCAGAGCACATACACCACTGCAGTCCATGGAGATGTTATGAATTCCGATTTCTTGAAGATTTTTGGACAGATTGTAAACAACACAGCCTAAAAAGGCTTATGAAAACCTGGTTTGTTTCCACATACTCAAAGTATGAGAATAGGAAGGAAAGCATGAATTCCCTTGAATGAAATGAAGATATTTGAAGTGTTAAGAGTTTGAATGTACACTTACATTCCTGAAGTGAACTTTATTGTTGTTAAATAGTTCTTAATAATCCTTCTTCTTGTAAATACTTTCTTTCACCAGTAAGTGACAGTTAAATTAAAAGTGGATGGTGCAACCAAGGCAAGCCCTGGTAGTGAAGCAGTGGTTTTCCTGCCTATCTATAATTTATTTGGTTGTTCGAGGTTCAGCCACAGCTCTTAAACAACTAAAAGAAGATCAAAGATTATACCAATAAAGCAACAAAATATCTGAAGAATTTATCTGGTCCACTGCAAAGAGAGCAGAAAAACTTAGTATTGCATTCAGCTGTATGTCTGAAATGGCACTTTAAAAACCATAAATATAAAATAAAAACCTAAGAATCCTGAGTTGCAAAGGGTTTACTCTTCTGGTATTCAGTGTAAGCAATTGGCATTACTGCTTGTCATCAATCATCCTTTCGATGGGCTAAGCATGGCTAACAAATTAGTTGCTTGTTGCTTATTTGGCTGATATTTTGCTGCTGTGTCAGACTCTATTTGGATATTTAAACTGCAGGTTTTTTCCAGGTACTGCATCTTTCTCTCTGGATGGTGCTATAATTAGAATGTTCCCTTTGTTTTGTGCAGTTTTCATAACTGTCTGAAGCTCACAGTATTAGTTAATTTGCCTTGTTTGGGTTTTATGTTGGCTGGTTGAATCTTTAATATTGAATTTGTGGTTTAGAGAACCACAGGTCAAGTTATAAAGTTATCTAAAGAAGACCAGCATCTTAAGCTCTTAAAATGTGATATAAAGTGAGGTATAGACCATGTACTCAGGAGTGTGAAATCTGAACAGACAAGATGAGACATGGATGCTCAGAGCAGAAGTGACTGGAGTGAGAATAGAGCAGAAATGGTACAGTTACTGACCTTTCTATGAGAGGAGAAAGTGGATGAAAGCTGCCTCTTAGAGCTGTTTAATAAATAAATAAAAGTGCTACAACTGAGGGATACTTGTGTGTATATGGATGGACAGGGTGGTAGTGGGTGATTCTAAATAACTGAGTTTTCTTAGTGGATTTTTGGCACCAAGAATTCCTAAATTGTGTTTTACTCATGTTTAGTCTTCTCACATTCTGTGAATGCAGGTGGTTTTACAGTGCTGAGTCTGTGTACCTCATGGACACATTGAAGGGTTGTGTTTTGGTTTTTGGGAGTTTTGAGGGTCTTTTTCTTTAAGGGCCTGCAAAATACTTCAGTTGAGCACATACATTCTTGTAGCTGCAGAAAAGTCCAAGGAATGTTATAAGGAAGATGAGAATACACTGCACAGGACTTAGCTCTTTGATTCATCCAGATGTGTCTCCAGGGCCAAATCACTTCATCTGGATGCAAAGTGCTGCCACTGACTCTATACAAGTGACAGGAATGCATTTGCTCAGGGAGGAAATCTGTGCTTTGGAGGTAAAAAAATTGAAAATATCGAGGTTAAAAATTGAAAATATCCATACAAGCCTAGTGTCTCCTACCATACTTCTCTTTTTATCATATAAAAAAAAATAATTATTTAAATTAAGTTCCAGGTCAGTTTTGGTATATTAGGTGCTCAGATCTTTGGAAAACATCCATGTATTTTGGGCATTCAGCATCAGTGTTGTGCCTCTGGCACTGGTGTGTAGTTATGGAGTTTACTGATGAATTTGCGATTGTGTGTGAAAGACCCATGAGCTGAGCTAGAAAGAAGTAACATCCACAGCTGACTGAAAGGCAACCCCATATTTGAGGGCTACAGTTTCCCAGTAGCTTGATTATTTGTGCAGTGGGGAGAATTTCATGCTGTGACAGACTTTGGGGTTTGAAATCCTGTCTCCATGCCCATTAGAAATAATCTGCCAGCATGAAGTCTTTATGAGAGTGGTTTATTTTTCAGAGGGGAAAAAGGAAATTCTTTGGGATTGACTGAAATATTGTGATAGGGGTAGGCTTAGGTGAATCTTAAGTATCCCTCTTTGTACTCTAATCCTAACAACTTAAAAATAAATTCAAAACAGAAATTGAAGTGTTTTGCTTCTGGGAATTTGAACTGGTTCACTCTAATGTATTTAAATGTTACCTGGGTTTATTTTAAAACAAATTTTTGCTGAAATTGGCACTGATTTGGAAAGCCCATGTTTATTAGAGCTTTTTTTGTGATAAAAAGTGATTCACTCACATTTTTACTTTTTTTTTCCCTCAACCAGCTCTACATGGAAATTCTGTGATGTTGCATTAAGTGTAGATATCCTTTCTAGAGAGTTTACAGAATATATGTAAACTGTGATATGACCTGGCAGCTGTATTTCAGCTGTAATGTGGTAGAAGATGTTTTAAGTGAAACAGAACAAGGCAGGACTATCCCAAGAGCCTGAATTTAAAGGAATATAAGGGACATGAGCACAGTGAAATGCTAAATCTATTACCAGAACAATTACTGCTAGTGACCTGTAAGCCTTGCTATAGACAGTCTGAAGAAGTAAGTTGGGTTTTGGTGAGTATTTTTGTTTATTTGTTTTGTTGTGGGCTTTTTTCAGTAGAGGGAGATCAGAAGAGAAAAAAATCCATCCAGACTGCATGAGACAGGAGCCTGCAATCCACATTTAAAAACAAAACAACCCCAAAAATATCTTGAGGTGACTTCTGATGGTCCTTTTGTTAAAGATAAGAAGCCACAACTGTGATCATGTGCAATTTGTAAACGTATTTAAATTGCAGCTCAAGCTTTATGAAATGGATTTACATGTGAATACCATACCATAAGCATCTCAGGCAATAATTGTATTAAATATTAGAGATGTTCTTGTGTTAAAAAAAACAAAACAAAAAAAACCAAACAAACAAACAAAAAACACAAAAAAAACCACTAAAAAAACAACAACAAAACAAAACAAAAAAACCACACAAAACAAAACAAAAAACCCACACAAAACAAAACCAAAACCAACCAACCAAACAACAACAACAAACACCTCCACGTTATTTTGGGCATATTGAAAAGGAAAAGTTGCCCACTAACTTTCAGTAATAGATATCTCTGGTTTATGTAATCAAAATCCAGTAAAGGAATGCTGAATATGGCTGCATGTGATTTTATTTACTTGTCTTTACAGTAAGATTTACAACGCACAGCAATCCTTATTTGGTTGATTAGGAAATACCTGTGTATCTAAATTGAACTTCATAACACCACAGAAAATTAGTAGAATTGGAGATAGAGCAATATAATTTCTTCAGTGACAGACAGAAGACAGTGTGTTAAATATTATAAACATGAGTAAGCATAAAATTGTACAAGGTACAATGTGTATTTCAAAAAAACTGAACAAACCAAAGAGACTTAGGTGTTTCCCAAAGCTAGAAATTTAAATAATCTGCAGAAAATATTAATTGTCCTTCTCACCTCTTGAATGCCAATTACACAGTTGACAGGGAGGTGGCAGAATAACCTGTTAGAGAACATATTGATTGGGATACCCTCTCCCTAGTCAGTTTTTAATAAAACTGGAACACAGTGCAGCCAACAATGCAAGGATCACGGTGTCATGAAAGCACCAAAAAGCAGGAAAATGATTCTGTGGTATAGGAGTGAAACTGTTCACTTGTGAGTGTGACAGTGTGCTGTCTGCCTTCTGTTCCAGGGTAATCCATCCAAGAACTGGCAAATGCCCTGCAGGAGGGAAACCTGAGATTGGAAACCATTTTCTTCCAGCACAAATGTGTGAACCGAAGAGAAGTGCAGAACTGCTGAGGTTGGGAGAAGCCTCTTGAGGTTGTGTAGTTCCAACCTCCTGCTCAATACAAGGTCACCCAGAGCACAGATGCTCAGGGCCACAAGAAGCTGAACTTGGAGTATCTCGAAGGATGAAGACTCCACAAAATCTCTGGGCAAACATGTTCCAGTCACTCTGACAAGTAGAAAGAGTGTGGTGTTTTTCTCATGTTTGAACTTTCAACCAAGTCTTCCAGTGACACCCACAGAAACTGCGTTGACATTAAAAGCCAAAAATTTTCCTTGTGGCAATACTTGGAAATGTCTCTCCCTTTCTCTTGTACACCGTGGTGTGAACAGAGAGGAACTGGATGTATCAGTGAGATTGTTCACTCACCACAGTGACTAAGGTAACTGAGCAATTAGTCAAGATATGAGTCAGGCTTTTCTCATTGCTAAATTAATCAATTTTTACATCTGGGCTGAACTTTTCAGCTAAAAATGCTATGCAGAAAGCTGCAAATTCAAATTGATGAAGAAATAACACAACTTTCTTGTCTGTGCTAACAAGTACTTTTCATTAGAAAATTTGACCTTACAAAAAACTGAGATAAATTGAAGTGTTTAATTTAATCTCATCTTGACTGCAAGGTTTTCAGCTTTATTAGTCTAACTTTTTAATGATATAAAGCCTCTCTTGGTCCACAAACTTTTAGGAGATATTAGTACAACAAAAAGATCAGGTATTTTTGCAATACACAAACTTTTCTTTACTTTTATTTTAAAATACCTATCTTATTTGATTTAAAGTCCTGTTATAATACTGATCAATTTGAAGAATCACTTGATATTTTGGACAAATTGCTCAATATCACTGGTCAGTACTGTGGTGATGCCTGTTTATCCCAGTCAACAGGGGATGGAAAGGTCTGTGTGTTGCTAACTAATGAATAATAATCTAGATAGTAGGGATATTAGGATGTTCTGTGCAAAAATTATTTTGTTTATTTAAATGATTTGTGGCTATTTGCTAAGAAAACAGTCAGACCTAAAGATCAGGCAGTTGAGACACTCTGCAGGGACTATGGAGAATAAATCAGGCCATCAAAAACAGAGATTGTTTGCTTGTGGAGAAAACAAAAATATGGAGGAAGTGGGGCTTGGAAAGGTAAGTTAATTAAATTCAGTTAAAGCCAGAGTAAAATCCCTTTTGTTTCTAGATTTGTATTCTTGCTTCTCCAAATGACTGTGATCATTACGAATAAATACCTGGTGGCATTGGGTCTTAGTTAAAGTGCCTCATAATAAACCACAGAAATACAGGGCTCTGATTCTTTACTTATGCTATGCAAGGCATTATATTTCACAGGAAAAGCCCAGAAACACAAATGTGATATGAATTTTTTGCCTGACTAGTTGATCCAAACAACGCTTTAGTGGCTGCTGCAGACTTTGTACATCCGTAGTATCCTGCAATTGGACAATGAGATCTGGATCCAAACCCAGTCCGTTTCTAACAGCAGCAGCACGTTTAGTATCATGGGAAAATTATTAGAGACAGTTTAGCTACTGGGGATAAACTTAGTGATGTTAGTCCTGGCACTGCTTAGTAGTTCACCGTGGTCTAACATACTGCCCTGCAGCTTTCCTGTTTCAAAAAGAGGAATGCCCTGTGGCTATATCGGATGTCAGGGGTCACTTAACAGCAGGGAATGTTCTTTGACCTGTAAGTTCTCTGGTTTTACATCTGGATTATCACCAGCTCCTGAAGTGGCTGTTAAAAGCAGTGACTTGGTTGTGACTGAAGCACAACTTCACATGTACTTTCACTGTATTGGGAGTCTGTACACATGTAGGGTGTAGCTGGTGAATTTCTGTTTAATAACCATGGTCTTTATCCTTCATATTTAAATGAAATCCCCCCCCACTACACACTGAAACAAGAATGTTTAAATGGCCAGGAAATTTCCATGAAAAAATGTCTACCTGAAAAATGTAGGCGGAATACAAGGACCCTGTTGTAGTTTAACCCAGCAGGCAGCTAAATACAGGACAGCTGATCACTCCCCCACAGTGGGATGGGAGAGAGAATGGGAATATGGTAAAACCTGTGATAAAGACAATTTAACGGGAAAAAAAGAAAGGGAAAATAGTAATAAAAGAATATACAAAACAACTCATTTGTTTTGTATTAGTGACAGGACAAGGTGTAATGGTTTTAACTGGAAGAAGGTACGTTTAGATTACATATTAGGAACAAATTCTTCTCTGTGAGGGTGGTGAGGCCCTGGCACAGGTTGCCCAGAGAAGCTGTGGCTGCCCCACCCCTGGAAGTGTCCAAGGCCAGGTTGGACGGGGCTTGGAGCAGGCTAGTCTGGTGGAAGGTGTCCCTGCCCATGGCAGGGAGTTGGAATGAGATGTTCTTTAAGGTCCTTCCAACCCAAACCACTCACAGTGGACTTGCTCACCACCCACTGCCCAGCTGGTCCCTGAGCAGTGACTGCCACACCCAGCCAGCTTTATACTTCTCCTCTCCCATCTGTCCAAGCAGTTCAATCCTGTTATAGCCATTTGTGGATCAGCCAGAAGCTGCAATTCCCAGAATGCCTGAACAAATGGAATCAGTTTGTTTACCCTGTCTAGGCTGCTTTAATTTCCTGTTAAATTTTTGTGACTCAGGCCTCATCCTTTCCTTGACTCCTGGCTCACTGGACAAAACACAGCATCTCATTGCAGGCTTAAAATAAATATTACAACCCCTATTGCTAAGTGCAACTTTGACCACCAAAGTTATTTCTCCCATGTTGGTTCCTGCAGGTATTTTTTAGCAACCTTCTAAATGGATATTACCACTGATCTTCACTTTCTGTCTGTACAAGCATCTTCTGCTTATGGTCTGCTGTTAAGTGAGCCCTGACATCTGATAGAGCCATAGCTATTCCACTTTTTGATACCCAATACTTGCCATTGGACAATAAAATCAACAAATCTCCTATGAAACACCTGTCCCTGAGATACAGTCTCTGAGACAGCTGAATATAGGCTGCTTTCACAGGAAGGCACAAGAAAACCTTTGGAAAGATACTGTCAAATGACCTGCTCACAGAGGGGATTTCCTCTAAATCCCCATTAAAATTAGCTTAAGCCCCAAAGCATGTCAGTTTAATCTTCTTCAAGTCCTGTCATCTCTTTTTAATATTTATAACTGGTCATTTAAATGGGTAACAGGAATACGCAATCATTTTTTAATCCAGTTAAACCTGACAATATCTTGTGGTAAAGAGTTCCACAACAGAGCATTCTATTGCAAACTATTCACTTTTAATCAATTCTAAAATTGGCCATATGAGACCTTTTTTTATTTGCAAAGGTTTGGGATTATAGATGAACTTGGAGGAAAACCTGACATGCAAAAAAAAAATGAGCAAGCTGAGTTCTGAATCAAGATCTGGAAGACTGTGGCTACCCTTTTTGTGCATCAACATTTGCTCTTCCTGCATGCTTATTTCAGCTCATGTTTTCAGTCTCTCTTGGCTCCTTCATCAACAAGGAGAATCTTTCAAGGCAAAAAGAGAAGGGAGGGGGGAATGCTAGAAAGGAACTTAGAAATGGGCAAGAGAGGAGAGGGGTTAAAAGGCGTACACTCATTTCTTGCTATGAAAAGGAAAGGTCAAATAGAAGAATATTTTGTCTGTTTATACCTGTCTTGTTCCTGAGGGTGTAGTCATCTTGTAATTCTGTCACCTCGGAGCAACAAAAGGAATAGGAAACTACAGGTAACACACTAAACCCCCACCTAAGAAGTATGAAAGAAGCTTCATGTTTCAAAAGTGTCAAGAGACTTTGGGAAAAACTATTAAATCTTGAATAGGGCTGTAGAAGGAAGGGAGGGAGGGCAGTAGAGGCAGTGCACCCCTTTTTGTGGCAGTGTTGAGCATAATTCTGCAGAGGAACAACACTGTGACCAAAGACCACTAGGACAGAGTGCTCTTTTCTCTAGGCCGAGGTTATGCCTGCTTCAAGGTTAGACTTACATTAATGCCAAATATTCTCTTTAAGATTTATAGAATATAAAGAGCACAATTTGAAGCTGCAGTGATTGCATTACTGTAAAAATGATTTCTGCCTTCAGGTAGCATTTCAGTGAGGATATGCCTTAGGATACACATGGGTGTGATACTTTTCTTGCTGATGCTACATCATTGCATGCTTGTGTTTGAATGCATATACTTGATTTTCAAAGGTAAAGCCAGGTCTCTGCCTGTGATTCTGTGTATCCATGTTTCTTAGAGCCCACTTTTTGACTGACTCTTTAGATAACTTTTCATATCCATGGAATATGTGTCCTAAATAGGGACCAACATGTTCTTACAGACCAGCATGCTGGAAATGGAGTATCATGTCTTGATACAGGTTTAAGTAATGATTTAATAATATACACCTGTACCTGGAGCAGAAGGTGGTAAGAACTCTGTCATTATTGGATGTCTCCAGGCTGTATTGGGACAACATGGAATGTTTTGGTTGATTTAAGTTGATCTGGCAGCACTAACCAAAAATTGTAAAGTTTGGCCTTGCAAAATAGGTGGAACAGCAACTGCAGCTGACAAATGAAAAAACCTGTCAGTCAAAATGGTGAAAGCATGTGAGTGATTTCCCTTAGGTAATGAAAAATAGATGAAGAGAGATTAAAAAAGCCATGCAGAGTACCACCACTTACACAGAAATTACAAGTTATCAGAGAATGTCCCTGTGTGCATTTTGCACAAGTGTCATCAACAACCAAGCACCGAGACTTCCAGTCCTTCACACCTGGTGCACATTGTACAAACATATCACCATTTCCCAGGCTGGAAAGAGCAACCTAACATTTGTTCAGCATTCAAGTGTTCTAGCAAATCTTTTGTTGATCCCTCTGTACTGATTTGATTGGTTTCATCCTTCCAAGGGCTACCCTTTTGTTTTGCTTCTGCCTTCCTTTGGCAAACCAGATATTAATTCTTACTGTTTTCATCCTGTCACTGATTAACATTTTTTGATTCAAGCATACTTTAGTGTAGTATAACACTGGCATATCTTCTTTTTCCTGGAGCATGTTTCCTCTTTTATTTTATTTTCAAAAGCCAAACTACTCCATTTTTTGATGAGTTTTGCATTTTTCTGTGTTATGCTTATTCAAGGAATATAAAACCAAAAGACAAATAATGTGGTTTGCTTTCATCCCGTGTTTTCCCCACTTTTCAGTTATCTGAGTAACTAAACAGTGAAATAATAGTAGTCCTGTAGCCATGAAAGAATTCAGGTTAGGAAAGAGCAAAGTTGCACAAAAGCAGTTGTTCTTAAGACCTTCCAAGACAAGTTTACTTAACTCTAACGTAAGTAGAATACTTGATTGTGGTAGGCAGATCGAGAAATATGTAGCTAGACTGCATTATGAGAGGATGAGGTGGAAGCAATTTTAAATTAGTCCCCCTAAGTTCTGGAAATTACTACTCAATTATATTCTATTGCTGATTATGGCACAATCTGTTTATTAAGTGCTATGAAGTGCAAAGGGTTCTGCCATTATCCAGGTGCTTTCCGAACTCAAGGTTAATACTGAAATTTGCTCACTGATTTCCAGGGTCAAGTCTAAATACACTCTGGGCTGTTTTCAATGTATCTTTGAATTTTAATTAAAAGTTAATAGAATCTATTTTAAGGTTTACAGCAGATGTCATATCTGGCTTGTTCCCAGTTCTAGGCTTTGAAAGGATTTCCATAAGCAACAGCCATTGTGTCCCTCAAGAGCTGAATGAAGGGAATCTGTTTCACTCTCGGTTGTTCATGAAGACTTTGCTGCTGTGCTCTGCAAAGTCTTGAGCTCACGTGTCCTTTTCCATGGGAGTATTGATAAGGTCTCTCTCTTACACCATCTGTTAGAGATGGAATTAATGGTGACATAAGCTTTTTCTTGGAGAAGACACGTGAAAGGAGACAGGTCTTGGAAGGAGACACTCCATGCTGGAGCAGGGATACTTTGGATGGTAGCTGTGGACTATGGAGGACCCAGGCTTTAGCAGGAACAACTCTGAGGGCATGTGGGTGACTTACACTAGAGCAGAAGAAAACAATTCAGGAGTGAAGAGCAGTGGAGGAAAATAAATCAAGTGGGGAGTGGCAGAAAACAGCCATTGTGCACTGACCCGACCTCCTGAACTGCCCATTACCACACAGAAAGGATTAGACAGGACTGAGGGTAACAGAGGGCAAAAAAATGAGGTGGAGACATAGAGCAGAGTTATGATAGTGGAATATGGGGACAAGGTCTTTTCCTATATTGTCTGTATAATTGTAATTTTTCTTTTTCCTAGATACCAAGCTCAGTAATCAAAAGTCTCTGCTGATTGGCAACAAATTAAATTAAGTAAAACTCCCTCATCAAGACTGTTTTGCTTCTGACATGTGCATAAGTGTCGTGGTTTTGCTCTGTGTCAATTTGCTTTCACAATTACTATTAGTTGAGAGAAGGTTTATGCAGACAAAAGAGACTTGATTTGGGGAAAATAGTAGTAATATTTATTATTAACAAGCTAAAACTAAAGAACTATATCTATAACAATTCTACTTAACTAAAAGTGCTATGTATTTATAGAAAAATACTTCTCCCCTTTTATATCAGTTCAAGGAGGAGGAGCAATATCATTTTCCATTCTTGGAGTTCTAGGTTTTCCCTGGGGTCCAGGTACTTGGCTGGGAGCCAAGTCCAACCCAGGACAATAAGGAGTTTCTGCACCTTCCTTTAGTTTTAGTTTTAAGTCCAGACTTTTTGTGTAATTGCAGGACAAGCTTGAATCCAAAAGCACTGATAACTTTGTAGACATTTTTCTTTCTTCACTGTATCCCAAGATGTATTTTTGAGACTCTCTCTCTTTATATATACACATATATGTATTTTTTCTATTTCTTATTGTGACACAACAAGAAAATTTGCAATGGATTCAGTTTTTGAATATTGTTTCCAAAAAGTCATACTTAGGATTAGATGGTTTGGTCCCTGTTCACCACCTCTCCAGTCCTCCCTTCCCAGTTTGCAGACCTAGACAATAGCATTTGAAGTTAAGTTTGCCTTGCTGTCAGCCAGGTAATAATAACCCTTCAGAGACAAAATACAAAAAGCTCTTTTTCTCTTCAGTGTAGGAGAGGGGATGTGTGGACTTCTAAAGGGAGACAGCTGTTGCACGGGAGTGTGAAAGAATTTCACTGTGATACAGGATTGCTCTCTTCCCCTTAAACTATTGATTGTTTTGTTTGCTTGGCTTGAGCGCCAAAAGGGAGAACACAGAGATGGTGCAGAACTACAAAGAAACACTGCAAACTAAATAAATAACAACCTCGAGCATTTGTGAGCTGCTTCTGCAGTAAAACCTCATAACCTCCATCGAGTTGGTGATGCTGACCTTGGGTCTGCAACATCACCCAATAACTTTCAGTTGACAAGTAAAAAATATAAAGCTGAACTGTTTGGGCTTGCACTTTGAGAAATCATTTGTCTTCAAACAAATAACATTTCTAAGCTTTTGAATCTTTGCCATTTCCATTGTATTTTCTTCTGTGTAGCCCTGATTCTGTGCAGCCTTAAATATCCGGTCTACAGGCTTTTGTTGCATATGCCTCCAATATAGTTGGCATGAAGGGATTTTTTAAAAGCTGACTTTAATTTACTGATGCTGCATTGCCCAGATCAATATTATTGCGTTTGGAAAGCCTATCCTGCCATTAGATTTACCAACCAGAAAATGGAGACCACTAAAAGGCTTGACTTCAATTCACATTTCTTATAAATCTCCTAAAAATGTGGATTATGATGCGGCATTTTTTTGTTCTTTTGAAATACTAAGGAGGTTCTCCAGTATTTCTCTGGGACCACTGTGTCATTGCCATATGTTATCCTTCAGGGTGGGATTAAGTAATTGTGTGTGTCTTGCAATGATTTAAAGCTAATGCTTTCCACTTTATTCAGAAAAAGAGATCCAAGAGGTGTAATGGGACTGCCCAGGACTGAAGCAAGCAGAACCTGGCCTGTGACATCTATTTATAGAGTTTGCTTCCTTCTCTTTCTATACTTAATTTTCTGAATACCATTAGCCAGTAAACGTGTTAAAGAAATGGTCATCCTCTATTTATGTGTTCAAATTTGTCACTTTGGTCACAGAGGGTACATTCCCTGGCTGTCAGTCAACATTAATGGCTGAATTAAAATAGGCAGTTGCCAAAAAGCACTTCTGAGAACTGTCTCTGATTTTCTTTTCCATTAATCGAGGATATCCACTTTTCTTCTTTACCTGCATTCTCAGGTCATGTTGTCCTCTGGTATTTCCTCTTTTTGTTGATTTCCTTTGACTGTAAAGTCACTAAACTTCATTCAGTGAAAGAGGACGACTCAGAGGAGAAACTTAAGCAAGTCTGATACACTGTGCTTGTGTTACCACAGTGGTAATTCTGAGCCCTCTTCAATATAAAGGTTTGTATATGATGAACAAGCAGATTGTGCTGCTGAACAACAAAGTGATGCAGACATATTTATACCTCTAATAAAAACATTTTCAAATGAATGTTTTAAAGTTACACGAAGGCTTTTCATTATAATTTTATATATTCGTCTCATAACTAGTAGAAATTGGTTTTTTTACTGGTAGCTAACAATTTGCTGTGCTTGATGCATTTGTATTTGCAGTGAATACCTAGAGTCTTCTTTTTTCACTTTGTTGGCTTCTAAATTTGTTGGGGTGGGTTTTTTGGTGGAGAAGGGAGATAACAGTTAATGATCAGTTTCTAAGTATCAAAGCATGACTGTGAAATGCCAACTTCTAATGCATATTCCTCATCTGCAGAACTAAAAGGAATTAGCAAGCTATAAAAAGCCAGTCTTGGCTGCCTTCAAATCCAGTGACCATCTACCTGGTTCTGCCTTTAAATCTATATCCTGAAGTTTCCCAATAGATCTGTAAATGTCTATATACATTCTGCAAACAGAAATACTCAGCTCTAAGGTTAAAGGAATATAATTTTTAATTTTGCTCTTTACAGTAGTTATCATTTCTTTCCAGGAGTTATTGGACTCCAAGCACTTCTATGCCACTCAGATATATATATTCCCTTCATTATGAAAATTCTAATATAAATACCACCACCTTCTTTTCTTTGGGTCTTTTGGCCTGAAAGGTTTAGACATCCTGTATGATATTAAGTTACATATCAGTAAAAATTGAAAATGTTCTCACTTGAATGGGTTAATTCTGCTGCTTTCCATTTAACTCAAACTGATATGTCCTTTCCTTTAATTTTTTAAAATTAATTAATCATTCCAATGACATGGCAATAGAATGTTGTTTCCAGTTAGGAAGATGCTCACCGTAGTAGCACAGTAGCAAGAAGACTGAACTTCCTTGGCTTCTGTTTCTTAGGATGGTTCTTCAAATACAAGTCCTTCTACAGACCTCTCTTGGCTCACTCCACAGTTTTGTACCTAAATGTACCACGACTTTACAGAAAGTGATAAGAACTTGAGTGGTGGAACACATCTCATGGAGCAGCCCATCTGGAAGACAATTCATCAGTTTCCCTGTTGGTTATTTAGCCTCTCTCTGTAGTCAGTAGCTCTTACCGAGATGTGTGTGAACAGTGATTGTTCAGCTCATTCCAACATCACATTAGTTGTGCAGCCAAGCCCTGGAAGTTCTGGGGCCACCCAGAGTTAAAAATAAATGTAGCCAGGCAAGCCAAATGATTGCTCAGGCCCTCTTGCTCCTGGGGTTTCTCTTGAGAACAGCTGTGTTCTCTGACAAATTGTCTTTCATCAGCTGATTTGTGGCAACTGATGCTTCCATATTCTTACCTGCTGTTTATAATTTAGGGCTGCCCACTTAATCTTCCTTGGAGTGCTGTAACACAGAGTACTGACCTCGGTGTACATTTGATTGGTACAAGAAGCTTAGGGAACCTCTCTGCCAGATACCAATTCTATCTAAACTCTAGCAGAAGTGATTAAACACTGAGCTGTTCCTTGCCTGTAGATGAGCAATGTGCTTCATGCTTGATACTCTTTTAATTCAGTCCTAATGAATTAGGTTTGATTTTCTTTATTGTTTTCATTTCTTTTTTTCCTGAAGATGGTCTGCTTGTTGTGTCTGACGGAAAATGAGGACATAACATTCATTTAACTTTCCTGTAAAATTCAATTATAGGAACATCTAGATCTTTTTTTAATATGTACCACTTTTCCCCTTTGAATGGTGTTCTCAGCTGTTTAAATGTGTGTTGTATTGATCCATTAATAAAGGGGTTGTGGCTTTGTGCAGGAAAAACAATGTCTGTCAGCAGAACTTGTAGGGATAGAGGAGCCAATGGCTTGTGGTTTTTACCTTATAAGTCTTAAAACATAATGATAGTCAGTATGATAACCACTCACTCCTAGGCTGGACAGCAAGTACTATTTGTATTTTCTTTTACTTCTCAGTCCCTAATAATTTCTTTCTTCTCTTCAACTTTTCTAACAATTTATCATAAGTCACTGAAGGAAGGGCATGCTGATTGAAAATTTGATAGATTACTTTCTGTAATATGATTTAACTTTCAAAATGTTCCTGATTCTACCAGTGTTTCTCTCCTCACTTGTTCCATATGCTCACTTTCTGTCATCACCAACTGTAAGAAATGTTTTTGGTTCTTGACTCCAAGATATGTCCATTTACAAGCAGTGCCTTCTAGGCTGCACACTTGTTAAAATACAGTCTTCATTTTTACCTTTTCTTTGCCAGTCATGTTGTTTATTTACCTCTGTAACTCAGAAGTTGAATGTTCCACTGGTTACTGTTTCTGAAATACAAATAAAGTCATTAGTAATCTCTGACTTGATTTAGAAAATGAATGTTTTCTTCTGTAGTTTTCTTTTAATTCCTCTGTTGTTGTGGTGGTGGTGGTGGTTTTTTGTTTGGTTGGTTTTGGTTTTTTGGTGTTTTGTTTTTGTTTTGGGTGTGGTTTTTTTTTCAAATCTCCCTTTTCTTCTAGTGTTGGACACTACCAGGGAAAGAGTCTAGAACTCACCTTGCTTTTGTGTAACATAGTCTGATTTTATGCTACTATTCATGCCACATGTCAAAGGATTCAGAAAGCTAGTGACTATGAAAGAAGAGAGTTTTTATTTTGACAGTAATTAATTTAGTCCAAAGAGCTACTATTATGGTTCTCAGGGCTGGCTAAAGTTAAGTGTCTTTTCTTGGTCTCTACTTTCTTAATATATTGACTCAGTCCATGTGGTACCTGAAACAGAAAAGATAAAAAGAATATCTAACAGTTATTACTCATATTGAACACTGAGAATATATAATAATTTATGATCCCTGTAAAGTCTTATATATACTTCTGCTGGTTTTGGCTGGGATAGAGTTAACTTTTCTTCCCAGTGGCTGGTATAGGGCTGTGTTTTGGGTTTGTGCTGAACACAGAGGTGATGATATAGTGATGTTTTAGTTATTGCTGCACAGGGCTTACACAGAGCCAAGGCCTTTTCTTGCTTCTTGTACTGCCTCACTGGGGAGGATATTGGGATGATTTGCCAGTGTGTGGGAAACAGGGAGGACACACAGACAGAATAGGTGACTCCAACTCCCCAGAGGATATTCCAGACTATATGACATCCTGCTCAATATATAAAGCACGAGGAAGAAGGAACGAGGGATGTTGGGAGTGATGGCCTTTGTCTTCCTGAGTGATGTGATGGGGCCCTGATCTCCTGGGGATGGCTGAACACCTGCCTGCCCATGGGAAGAGATGAATTAATTCCTTGTATTGCTTTGCTTGTGTGCTCTTTCCCTATTAAACTGTTTTCTCTCAACCCATGAGTTTTGTACCTTTTACCCTTCCAGTTCTCTCCCCTATCCCACTGGTGGGAGAGTAAAGGAGTGCCTGTGTGGACATTGGTTGCTGGCTGGGTTTAAACCATGACAAATATTTTCTCTGATGAGCAGATCTCCTGCTGATGTGGATTTTTGAACTGAGTATCATCCTAACCTCATCACTGAATTTAAAACACAGATTCTATAATGTCCAGATTAAAGAAGAATTTCTTCTTCTCCCTGCTGGGAGTAAGCCAAGCACCAAAATATGAACTGCTCTGGAGTCTTTGGAAAAAGTTAAGTAAGAGAAACAAGATTCCTTCTCCATCCAGATCATAGTATCTTGGTGTCACTTTTCTATATAAAAGTTTGTGTTTCCTCAAAGTGCTTGGTTTCTTAAGGCACTTACCCTCTACTCTCTCACCCTATTGCAGTCCTGGGTGCATTCAAACATTGCTATATAATGGTTTGCCAAATGCTTTGAGCTGAACAGAATGATGGAATTACCACACAGTTAATCTGCATACTGTGAATGAAGGCTTCTATCAATATAAATCAGTGTTCCCCCTATGAAACTAATCCATAATATGGAACAGCATCCAGCACTGAGCATTAGCACCATCAGCTTGTCCCAGAAATAACACAGGGCCTGCTTATTCAGAGAAATTATCATATATTTGCTGACACTACAAGGGGTTATACTTTGTCCAAGTTTTAGAGAGCTTTGTTGGAGATGTTTCTTTATGTTTCAATAATGTAAGTACATGTTGTTGAAACCCATGTCTAATAATCTCAAACAGGTTTTGGATTCTTCAGCATAAAGAGGAGGATTTCTCTCTGGGAAAATTTTGAAGAAAGGGAATAACAATACACAATACACAATAGAAAGAGGCTGCCTGGGGGAATGAACAAAAAAGATAGGACTAATTGAGCAATCAAACAAACCTGTTTGAAAAACAGTGATGGACTAAAAAGAGGTGGTGGCAAGGAAAAGAAAAATAAGTTTTAAGTTTTAATTTTTAGATGGTCATGGCATAAAAGACAATTGTCCAATAGAGCTTTTTGATTTCTGAAGTCTTACAGCAGTTACTTGGTGTGCCACAAATGGTTTTGTTGTTATTGGGTTGTTATTCTTAGAAATAAAAGCCTATACATTTATTTCCATTTTTTCCCCCAATATTCTGTAAAACATATGTATCTACATATAGCTAAAAATCTTGCTGTGAATTACACTTTTTTCCCAAAGACTGGGGAGCTGGAGAGATGCAGCAAACTGCAAGATTACTCAGATGAAGGAACAGAGGAATATTAAGTATTGGAATAAAAAACCTGTTTGAAATGCAGATATTTGCTTAGACTGAAGACTCTCCTGCATCTGATTTGGACCAGAGACTATATATTCAATTTTGAAAATTCAATGAGCTCCTTATCACTAAGCTGTTGAGTGCTTTGAAATATAGGCCATAAATGGAACAAGTGTAAATGCTCCATCAGACGGCTTCAGATGAATAGCTGAATTGGATGCCTTTCTTCTTGTTTTGACAAGAAATTTCCCTCTCAAATACTCCTCTAAATCTCTGCTATTAAGGGTATTCCATAGATGCCACGAAAGATTTGCTGGTGTCCCAGTGTTTGCAGTGCTCACCTGGGATATTGGAGATGGGTTCAAGCCTCTGGAGTAAATACAACTGAGAATGGTCATTAATGTCCCCCACATTGTGGCAAATGCTTTAAGTGCCTCTTCTGAAATAGGCATTTATTTTAACCTTAGAAGACCTAAAACTTACCTCTCTGCAAGCTATGAAAATATTGACAGCCTAGGAAAAGCATTCATCATCACCTGACTAGACATCTGAACAGTCTGCCTCTACATTCTGACCTGAAAAATATGATCTGAATAGTTGCTGTGGGTTGGAGTGTCCAAGCACAGTGAGCAAGGCTGATCCAAGTACCTTAAGCTTCCATTTCAGGAATTTACTACTCTTTGTCTGGTGGCAGTGCAGTTCACCCTCCCCCTTTGGAATTTACAGTGTTAATAGTGTTGAGTCAGCTGTGGATGGTTAATGCCACAGGTGCCATTTTGTGTATCATAAGTGAACCTAGAACACAAAAATTCAAAGGTGAGATCTTGTGCTAAAAACCCACAATTATTTAATGTTGAATTCATATCCTTTCATGAGAGAAATTTTCCTGAAGCAGGTTGGAAACAGGCAAGGATTTTCAGGGTGGCAAGAAGCAGACAAGCAAATAGCAAGTCAGTTCTTTTAACCACTATTGCAGGGTTTAATTTTGTTCTTCAGTGCTAAATATGTCAAGTGGCAGGCTTTCTCCAGCTTCCATTAGCTGCTTTTAAGTGGTGTCACTAGCAGAAGGGGAGGTCAGGTTAAAAAAAAAAAAAACACATAAGTAAAAGCTATCTTAGCTCAAAGCTCCAGATAAAAGCATGTTACAGATGAGAATCTATAGTGTCCCCTGATTACTGAGCAAAGAGGTGAGCCAGGACAGAAGGAAGAATCCTGACTGTTCTGTTAAGTGAATTTCTGTTTTAGAAATCAAATCTTCTTTCTCCATCTCTTTGTGTAACGGCTGAGTTTACTCCCATTGTAAAACATCAGAAGGATGATAACCCAGATTTTTTAAGGAGAATCAAATCTGGTAAATACTGGAAAGGGTTTTGATATTCTTTTAATTAAAATAAAGATGGTTTTCTGGAATTTGGGGAGGGAAGTAAGAGTTAGACATATAAAGTAGTTCAGAGAATTAGTTGAATTACTGACAAAGGGGATGCAGGATGGAAACTGCCTTGTTAATGGGGTGGATTAGAATGTGAAAGTACCAGTGTTCATAGGATAGAATAAATATAATCTAAAGCCAATGGAGACCTAAATTAAAAGTGCTTTCAAACTTGTCATGTTACTCAGTTGAAATCCAGAAAAATCAGGCTTTTAATGATAGGATAAGAAGTAAATGTTAATGTATGTTTTCAGATCAAAACATTTTAAAACAGAAGATCAGTAGACAACTAAGTCAAAGATGCTTTTTAAATCGATCTAAGTCCAATTAAGTTTGCCTGGATTAGTCAGGGATAAGGGAGGGAAAAAAGAAATCCCTTCTGATGCACTGTTAAGCAAATGCAAATATGTTACTTTCTAGTTCAGTGTTTTTAAATCCAAAAAGGTTTTTTAGATAATAACTTAACATTCTGTTGTGTTCCAGCGGTGCTGGTTTGCCCTGTACATTAGATTATTAGTACTGCTTTTGTATGTTTTGTGAGGGGATGTGCTGTCTGCTTGTGTTCCTTCCCCTTGTCCACCACTTCTGAGTTTATTGCCTTGTTTCTGCCAGTGGTGAAAGAGTGGGAATTAAAAAAAAAAAAAAAAAGTATTAAAAATTGTGTATTTGGCATTTTTAAAATTTTTCTTAAGAGAATAAATAGTGGGGATTACTCAAGATCTATATTTTAGTACCTGAGGCTTTTCCCTCTGTATTAGTACAGAACCTGCATTGGGGATTGAAGAGAAGTGAGGAAGGATTTGGATGGAGATATGGTGAGTGTACTAACAGCAAGCAGGTCTTGCATGAGGATAATTCAGTATTTATTGATTCACACAGAAAGGAGGAAAAGCTTCACCGTTGTTACAGCTTGTGACCCTTTCTTCTGTGGTGACACGGGGCGGGCAGTGCTGTATCTGCAGCAGGTGTATCTCGGGGTTCAGTTCAAGGGGTGCTACAACACACATCTTAAAATATTTTCCCTTTGATCATGTGAGACTCACCTGCCACTTCTGGGCAGTAATTAATCACTTCTTTCCCAATGATTTTCATGGGTGTCGTTGCAGTGTCACTGCACATAGGGCATAAATTCTGATTCTTAATGAGCAATAGATGGGGAGATGACCTAGAAAGAGAGATAGTAGGAAGAGAAGGATTTGCTCTTTTTAGAGAAAATGTTCAGTTTATCCTTACTATTTTTATACCCTGCTTATGTAAATAGGAAATGTCTATTAAGATTGCAAAGACAAGAATTTAAAGTTGTGATAATATGGGTAGAAAAAAAGCCCTGCTGTCTAAGATCAGCCTGTAGCTTTCTTGCTGTGCATGCAAAGCTGTGCCATCTGATGTGTATTTTGAAGTCCTATCTATAACAATCAGTTCCACTGCAGTTAGCACAAAAAAAGAAAGCAAAAAAAAATTCTCAAAATCCCCCAAAACCAAGTCATCATCACCTCTTTATCAGTTTGCACTGCAACAAATGGATAGAAGAGTTTGCCATGTAGATTTTGGTGGAGGAGTGTTTAAAGAACAAGGATTCATTTTTTATATATGAGGAGACAAAAAAGTGAATGGGATGTTTTAATTATTCTCATCATAAGCATCTTCCTGTAAAAATTAGAAGGCTGTTGGATATAAAATTCGTATTTTCAATGTATTTTAGCAGTGTGGGTAATTTTCTCGTTGCATAGTCCAGCCTGAGATGTAAAGCTTCTGGAAATGCTGGAGGCATGGGAATAAAACCATATTTATTGGTTTTGGTGTTACAGTTTTATCAGGACAAGAATGGGGAATTTGGAGAAAAATGAAGCTATGCAAAACCTGCTTACTTATTGACACAAAAGTCTATATATTTCTATAATGAAAAAAGTTATTAAATAGTAAACATAACAATTCAATAGTGAAAAATTTCACCCTAGCATATTGAATGTAGTGCTGGGTATTTTGATGAAACTAGTATAAAGCCTTTCCATCTTACATTTAACCAGTTATGAAGCACTGAAAATACAACTGTCTTTATACTGCAGCTAATTAATGTGGAGTTTGGGTTTGCTTTCCTGAAATAAAAACAGGCATACCTGTATGCTTCCTTTGCAATAATAAGTTCTGGATTCTACCTATTTCAACTAAATTTAGCAGAGGAGCTCAAGACAAGATGTTCCTAATGGGCTTTATGTAACTAGGCAGCCATGTAGCAGAGAGAGACCATGTCCATGGCCTTCACTTCACTACAGGAAATGTCATAAAACTATCTAAAAACTTTATTAGAAATCAGGAAATATGCTAGTGGAAAAGAAGTTATTACTGTCCCTATCCATGAGAAAAGCTTACATTAGAGTTTACAGGTTACTAATTGTATGAAAATCCACTGCTGGAATGCAGAATTAGGAAAACAAGCTTTGTAAATACACCTTGATATTAACATGTTTGAAAGAATGGGAGTAATACTAAAAATAGCACCAATATTGGTGGCTTAAAAGGGAGGTTTTGCCATGCAACCAAGACGTGAAATGCAAGAGGTTAAAAGTTTTATTGTAGTTGCTTAACAAAACTGTGTGTTTAGAGGAAAAGAGAAGCTTGAAATTTGTGTGATATTTGGATACCTGCCTCAGCATCCTGTTTCAGCCAAAAGCTGCTGGCTGTTTCAGGTGAATCAGAGGAATCAAACTATCAGTGCTCCCTGCATGCAGCCATTTTCTAGTCAAGTTCTTCCAGAGAACACAGTGGTTTCTGTGTAAGCTTCCAGCATCTGCAGCCTTCTTTGGAAGGGAGTCCACAGGTCAGGTGAATACACAAAAGTCAGCCTTCTGTTTTTCGCTGTCTTTACCGTTTAGTTGGATCAATCTAGAGTCATTAGTTCTTCTGTGGAAGGAGCCAGCATAAGTCTTTCTATCTTCTCCCTGTCACTCACAATTTTATACCTTTTTTTCCACTCACTGCCTGACATTTTTCCAATATGAGATGGTGTAATAATGGCACCACACGTCTGATACATCCTCGCTGTGATTCTTTGACTTTTTCCCAGTGATCTGGTGTTGTTCCTGGGGTGGCAGACCATAACCATGTAGTTTTTGAGATAAAAGTTAGCTCAGTATCTATATAATGGAATAATGTTATCCCCTACTCCTTTTCTGATGGTCCTATACTTAATTTTCTTTGCACACTAAGCTTAAGTCCAAGAGACCATTCTTCTTCTAGAGAAAATATTTTTGTATCAAAGTTGATTTTGATTTTCCTAAAAATGTACTTTTGTTGTAATATTATTTGAAACTATTTGGGTGAGGAATGGGCAGGAGATATTTTTGTCCTCCAAAGGCACAATTATTACCAATGTAGTAATTATGGCTTAAAAAACACCCCAAAAATAAACCAGTTGTTCTGATGCTGTCAAAATGTTTTGTTTAAGCTTATACCATTACATTAATAGGATAAGTTATATCTCTTTCTGTATCAGAGAGCTGGGAATAGAATCCAAATTGATTGAAACAGTAAGATCTGATGGATTTAAACAGCAAGATCTAAAAATTACTTCCTCCAGCCTGAGGTATCAGAGTAAAAATAATTTTCTAAAAATAGCTTTTATTTTGAAACTGAAAGAGCCAGCACTTTGGTTTATTGGTGGTTTTTTGTTTCTTTTTGTTTGTTTCTTTGTTTGTTTTGTGGGTTTGGTCATTTAGGTTTTTTATTTGTTTGCGGTTTAGTTTTGGTTTGTTTTTTGTTTGGTTTTGGTTTTTGTTTTCATTTTTAATTTTCAAAGCGACTTCTGTCAAGCTAAACCATCTTACTCTTTGGAACTGAGCACAAAGAAATTTAACAAATACACCAGTGTATTGCACGTATACATGCACAGCCTTTTTGAGAAGTCACAGGAGAAAGTATAAAAATAACCAGTGAGAAAAGCCAAAGCACAAAAAGAGGCACAGTCACCAAGGGACATGAAGAGTTACAAGTAAATTCGTACTAACAGAAAAGTTGGTAAAGTATCCAGGTAATATTCAGAAGAGGAACAAAAATAGCAGATCAATATTCTGGTTTGGCTGAAACATTTTCACCATTTTTTCCCTCATCTGTCTTAATTCTAGGGGAGAAAAAAACCCCAAGACATCACTGGGCACTCTGTTACACAGAACCAGCCACAGGCCCTCAGCACAGAATACATTAACATTTTCTAATTGTAATTTAGAGGCTGTTAAACATCTGCACCCAGTAAACTTCACTCTACGTACTTAAGAGGTGCCAGTGATCTCTCAAAGCAGTTTGGGAAATAGATGAGGTACCAGAGGATTGGCAAGGGGAGAATTTGCTGTTGATCTTTAAAAAGAGCAAGGGAGGGGAGGAAATGTTCTCAGTTGTGGGTTGATGAGCTTCAGGTTCCTTCTAAAAAAAACCAAAAGGGCAGAAAAATAAGTTATTCCTATCACTGCTATGAAAACAAGGAGATGAATAATTATTATGGATTTAGGTCAATTGATCCTGTTTCCATCTACAAAACGTTAACAAGTGCTGGAGACAAAGGAGAGTGTCAGAAAAAGCAGTTCTGTGAGCAGGAGTTTTCACCTTTTAGTAAGTAATGATAACAATTTTAGTAAATCTTTCCACCTGACATTCTCATGAGCAGCCCAGGGATCCATGCCCTGAATATAATTTGAAATATGCCAAGGTGGATACAAAACTGTCTTGAAAAATGTATGGAGAGTAGTTATCAGAGATATATTATCAAAACAGAAGAATATATTAAGAGAAGTTTCTTGGAGTTGTTGGATTTGATACGAGTCAATACTGGAGTCAGTTTTTTGGATGATAGATTAGAGCCTGTTGTTATTAGATTTTCATGGCTGCAGGTGCACTGAAAGAAGAACAAAAGTTCAAATTAATTTTGGCAGTTTTAACATGCAATCTGAAGATCTTTAAAGGATGCTATTAACTACAGAGAAATGCAAGGTTTTCCTTTGACACAGAAATAATGAGTCCAAAAAATCTGACAGAGGGAACAGCCAGAAACCCTGTAACACTTAATCCTGTGTGCCAGCATTATGGTTTGGAGTGTAGTATTTAAAGAAGTACAGAGAACATTTGAGTCTGGGGAAGAATAAGGGTCTGCAAACCATTAACTATGAGGAGCAACAGAATGACCTGAGGCTGTTTTAATTCAAATGTGATTTTAATGAAAAATATAAACAAAAATGGAGAATATAAAATCTTCAGTAGTACAGAAAAGGTGATTCTGGGATGATTATTGAACTTTCTCTTTTCATGTAATGAATAACTAACCTGAAGAAATTTCAAAGGATGTTAGGAAATCAAAAAACATTAACAGGTTTGAAAAAAACACAAATCTTGCAAGTAGTGTCAGGAATCTCTGGACTGCATTTGCTGAAGTTTTGGAGAACAGAGCAAGGGAGGTCTCTCTTTCCATACCATTTTTTACAGGATTTTTCTAACCCATGTGTTACTGAAAGCTATTGGAAAGAAAATATTACTACAGTTGGCTGTTTGGTCTGGCACAATTTGGCCTTCTAGATGTTTCTATGCTCTGAAAAGAGAGTTAGTGTGATGGGATGCAGTAAGTGTAGTATCTCCTATAGGTGGACATATAAATGAAGAATGTTTTGCTACTCATCAGGTGTTGCTTGCAAAGCAGTGACTTAACTTTTTGGACTAGGGAAACTCATATTAGTCATTTGGAGGGAGAAGAGCCACTAAAAATGAAGGGCTGGTAAAATGAACTGCTAGAAAATATGCAGCCTTGCTGCCAGCTTTAGAGACTTTTGAGAACAGGTTGAAAAAATAACTCTCATGAAGAAATGTAGGTAGAGCTGATGCTGCTTTGGAGGATGATAAGCAGCAAGATTTCTTGAGTCCCTTCAATCCTATCAATCTGTGATGAAACTCGCCTTCAGTCTCAGAGAAAACGAGACCATGGATAGTGCAATCAAACCCTCAAGATTTAGGGGATTTTCAGTGAGATGATAACTGAGTGATGACTTGTCAAACCTGTCTCTGGTCGGCCAGTTGGCAGGAATATTGGCAAAGAGCTCAGTTCGCCTTTTGACACCAAAATGGATATCTGGATTTTCCCAAAGTGTGGAGTTGTTTGATATGAAGCTCTGTTCAATAATCTTAGTCTCAGGATGAGAGGTGTTTGGGGTTAAGCAATTTTACAGTCATATAAGAAGCTGACGTGTAACATCTCTCTATTCTCCTTGAGCTGTAAAAAGAATTAGGAGTACTGCATTATCTCATATATTGGAGTGATACATGGGGTTAAGGCTCTGCTCATAAATTCCCATTTTCTTCCAAAATGTGCATCTCACATAGATTAAATATTTAAAAAGAACTCCAATTAAAATTCTCTCCCTTTTTCTGAGGATTTTTTTCTGCCTATACTTACATCTCAAGCGAGTCAAAGGCAAACAATAAGTAAGGTTGAAGATGGATGTCAATGTTACACACCTGTGTTAACAATCAGAGTACAAAAATATACACTTTATTTCATTATGGAATTTCATGGCATAGGAGTGTCAGCAGGAGAATACCTCAGATTAGTTCTGTAGATTCTTAACTGTGCAAATGTGAATTTGCTCTTTGCTTTGAATTTTAATACCCCTGAAAGATTAAATAATATTTTTTTCCTTTGGAAGGCAGAGATTTTATTATAAAACCTGTAGAGGAAATAACCATTGAAATGCTCACCTAGGACCTGCTTTAATTCACATGAAAGCTGAGGCAAAGGCTTTTGTTGTCTCTGCTAAAAGCTGGCTTATTGCATACAGTTTAGTAATTTTCTTAGTCAATTAAAGTGGGACTACTGTGATCCCTGGGGGGGGAGCTTGACATAAAGATGCAGTTCAGGAGAATGTCTTTCTGTTGGATTTTCACTTTTCTGCTGAGTTTGACTGTGTGGAACAGCCACTGATTTAGCTTCTTGTCAGGTTTTACATCTATTCTAAATCATGCTTTATCATTTGTTTGCATTTATTTAAAAATTTGTGGATTTGAATCTTACCTACAACTGATAATACCATCAGGGTTGGTCAGTTTGTTCAAGATGTTTAGAGCCGGATCTGTGATTTTGAAAAAACCCCAACCAACCAACCAACAAAAAAAATAAAAACAAACAAATGAAACCACACCAAAAAATCCCACAACAACCAAAACCCACAAACCCACCCACAGACAAGTGAAAACCCAAACAAACAAAACCCAAAACTTCCCAAAACCTCCACACATTCACAAATAAACCCACTGTGGTGTGCATCTCTCTGTACTACTTGCAAATATTTAGATGTCTCATGCTTGATCCACCTATCTATGTTCAGTTTTGGAATAAAAATTCTCACACAAGAAATCCAGCACGTCCTCCTCTTTCTACTACTGTGTGTCAGGGGATTCTTAAGTAAAAACCTAATAATGACTTAAGAAAACTTTGTAGTGGGAACAATTCTGTACGCACTACGTAATTTGTTTGATATTTGAAGGGAGTGCTCTGTTCATTGCTATAATGTATTGCCTGAAGTGGTGTATTTATCCCACAGGTTACTCAGAAGCAGCTCACAGTCACAGCTCAGATAATAGTTACACTACGTGGTCTCTGTGGGATCACAGCCTTATTTTCTAACAGACTGCACTTCACAGCACAGGGTAACTGAAAGTGCTGTTTCCCTTAGGATTGAAGTTGTCAATCACATCTCCACTGCACAGGAATGATTACCAGGTACAGTTCTTACTGATGGCCGGAATAATTAGGACTGACCACTTTATTGTGAACACTGTAAAAAAGGTAATGTCTCAAGGAGGTACACTGGCCTGCAGCAAACTCAGCAGAAGGCACCCTGATGCTGAATTTGAAATGCAGATGTAATCTGTAAAATTATATGACAGGAAAAAAATATTTGAGTACAAAATGTTGTAGCAGTTGAGAAAGCAAATGGCTGGCCTATCTCTGAGTAGAATATTTCATAGGTTCCTGAATTTCTCAGGTCTTCAAAGAGCCAGACTAAAATGCTCCTCTGCTAAAATGATCTGTCTGTACAATATTAAAAATATTTAGAAAAAGTTTTGCAAGAACAGAGTGGCTTTCAAAAAATGCCTACGGTTCTTACATTTCCTCAAGGAACTGAATTCTGAAGGACTTCAAATCTTCATATGCCCTTGTCTGGCCTAAAAGGGACAAACATATTTAGTTCACTAACATGAGCCAAACTCATAGAAGGTGTAGGTTGTTTTCTGTTCCCAGCTTAAGATTAAGTAATAAAATGGAGGTTATAGTTCTTTACCTGTTCCTTTACCTGACTCTTGAAAAAGTCAGTTCTTCATTAGCCCAGGAGAGAGGCAAGAGAGTTTTACTTTAAAAGAAAACTAATGACAAATTAGCAGTATTTTACCAAATCTTTGTCTATCTTGCTTCATCTGACCAGTGAACCCTGCAATGGAGAAGGCTTAGAGGAGATGGGAAAGGATGATTTGCCATGAAGCTCAAGGAATAATGCAGGATGGGGCTGACCACAGCTGTGGCAAAACTCACTTTATCTCAAAACAGAGGAGTCTGTGGCCTTTGGTTTAAATCACCAGCTGGTCAAAGCTGAGCAGGTCAACTGGTGGTACAAATATTTCTCCCTGATTTCATTAAAACAATAGGGATGTCTCCCTGAGTTAGCCAGACCAGCGTGTGGGGAGTCAGTATGGGGCTCAGCCCAACACAAAGTATAAAAACTGAACAACTAATAAAAATTTTTTAAAGAGAGCACAGGGCTTAAGGTGACTTCAGTCCTGATGGATTAGGGATGTCCAGTGTTGTGATGCCAAGCATATTTTAGAGGCTGGTAATGGAACTATTCTGATATTTGGATTGAACTCAGTGAACTTAGCAATATATACCAATTGCAACTCACATTTGAATTGAGGGGTTTTGGTATATTTTGTATCAATGTGCTAAATCAGAAGTCTCATGTAACATAAACGGTCTTCTAATAAGTAAATTTCATATTAAACATTTCATCCTCCATGTGTGGAATATCCAAAAGAGCCTGGCCAGAGTATTGAACTCTCAACCTTGCTAACAGTGAGGGTCATCAGGAGAGTCCAGTTTGTTTCCAACCTCTCATTTAACCACAGATGATATAGTTTTGTGTAAGGATTGTATTGCTGAGCTCCTATGGCTTGTGTTGCAGGTTTATAGATTAAATAAAAGAGGAAATTCTGTTAAAAATTGGCCACCAATGGTCTTTTTAAATATGTCATTTAAAAATAAAAGCTATATAGTCTATGTTTGCAAAGGTTCACACTGTTAATCTCTGAATACCTTGAAGTTCTTTTTTGTTTGTCCTTGCACTGTTTTTCATCTAAACAAAAAAAAACAAAATAAAACAAACAAAAAACCCCAAACCAACCAATCAACCAACAAAAAACCAACCAACCAAACAAAAAAAACCAACAACAACAAAACCACAAAACAAAACAAAACAAAAAAAAACACTAAAAAAATTGTTTTTACAAACTAGAATGTCAGGAACAGAGTAGGTAATATCCCACATGAGTGGGATATATCTGAGCCTGTTCAGATGTTAAAAAGAGTATAACTCATTAACAAGGAACGCCAATCTGTCACTACCCAGCTGTGATACAAGTGTTGGAATCATCCATGTACAGCAATATCTTTTCTCACATTTGAGCTGGTTCAAATGTTGCAGAGGGTAGTGTTGGCATTCACCATATCACTTGCCAGAAGCCTTTAGCGTGGGAGAAAACCAATTGCAGGTCTCTCCAACTCACTTTTTTCCACCGGACATTCTCCAGTCGTTTAATAAACAGCAATTTGTGGTGCAAACACTTTTAGGAGCATTTTCATGAAAGAACGAGCTTTCTGATGGGAATGACTAATGATGGCAATTTGGAGACAGTTGTGTAATTGCTTTTTTTTTGAAATATTTTCACGTTGGTTTCTGTGAGCGTGGAATTACTATTGGCATATTTTCTGCTTAATAAGTAATTCTTCAAGACATTGCCTAACCAATTAAACAATCAGTTATGCATCTCCTGAGAGCAATAGTAGTATAACTAATGGAAACCTCCAGGTATGATGCTGAAAGTGGACTGCTAAATATTCTTTACTGCTCCTTCAAAATTGCTCAGGGTGGTGGATGCCTTTTTCCTTGCTAACAGAAGGACAAAATTATTTGATTTATTACTATTCTTTCCTAAGCATAGCTAGTGAACATTCTTATGCAGGAACATAATGGTTTAGAGACATTATTTTGGTATGTCTACCTGTTTTATTCAGCTCTAGCAATTTCTTCTTGCGTTGTATACAAAATTTTCATATTTTTCAGTTTCAATCTAAAGCAAAAAGGAAATTGGATATAGCACTTCCTTCCACAATATGCAATAAGGACAGAAAGGTTTACCTGGTGATGTCTAGTTGGAATTTTAACCCTAAATATTTACAAAAATATATAAGGCACCTCTTTGCCTAGTTCCAGTCCACACTGCCATTGTGGGGATGTTATATGGATGGACAAAGAAAGGTCAGAGAATTAATTATTGTCTAGTGCAGCTGAAGGGAGCATCCAGTGTGTTTCTGGAACACCACAGAGCCTGAAAAGAATTCATCTGTGCAACTGCTGAATCAGTGGTTTACACCCACTGGCAGTAATCATTGCAGATGCTAAAACACCACTTTGCCAGAAGAATTACTGGCTGGAGAGACTCAAACCCCTAAACTCGTGGTGTTCTAAAGGGGTTCTGTTAGTCTGTGGGGGCTGTTTCTTATGAATGATCACCTCTTAAACCCTCTCTAACTCCTCCCTGCCTCATTTGAACGAGGAGTTGGACCAGATGCCCTCCAGAGACCCCTTCCAACCCCCACTTGTTTCAGCTTTTATGATTTCTAAGTGCATGTGTACGCAGAAAATATTTGGAGACTTTACAAGTGTAAATGGATTTCTGGTCTGAAAGAGTTTACAGAAGGAAATGACACCTACAGTATCTTATGTGAGACAGTGTGGAGGGGCTTTACTGGTGAGGAACAAGTTCAGTAGTGGTTTCTGTCAGAAAGGCACTTGAGAAAATAATTACATCATGAGGAGCAGGAAAATGCTTGAAGGAGAGGAGGATAGGAATTGATAGTACACAGGTTCAAAGCAACTTTCAATTCTAAGGACAGAAGTAATCTCACCACACATTTGAGTAGTTATCTAAAGCTGTAGAGACTTAAGATAGTTCTCTAGACTTACTCTTTAATTAGTGGAAAGGTAATATTTTAGAGGACAATTTGTGCTGTGTTAAAACAGGGGTAAGTTGGGATAGTCACTGATAATAAGATTTGAAAACATCACAACAATATTTTCAATTACAAGCTTTTTTTCTTAACATGGAAATGTTTGGAAGAACTCTACTTGATAAGTCTAACATTTCTTAGTTTTTCTGTTGTTCAGGTAACAATGTGAAGAGATGAGAAATTCAAGTCCAGTAGCACATTACATAAAATAAATGACAGAATCACAGAGTGGATGAGGTTGGAAGGGACCTTTGGAGGTCATTTGGTCCAAACCCCCTGCTCAAACAGGGCAGCCTAAAACCACCTGCCCAGGATTGTGTCCAGATGCCTTTTTTGATATTTCCAAGGATGGAGATATTCAACCTCCCAGAGTAAACTATGCCAGTGCTCAGCCACTGTCACAGTCCAAAAGTGTTTCCTGGTGTTCAGAGGGACCCTCTGTGTCTCAGTGTGTGCCTGTTGTCCCTTGTCCTGTCCCTGGGCTCCAATGCAAGGAGCCTGGCTCTGCCCTCTTTGCACCCTCCCCTCAGTTTTTTGCAGGCAGTAATGAGATCACCCCTGAGCCTTCTCCAGGCTGAACAGTCCCAGCTCTCTCAGCCTTTCCTTAGAGAACAGATGCTCCAGTCCCTTCACCATCTTTGTTGCTCTTCACTGGACTCTCTCCAGTGTGTTTGTGCCTCTCTTCTGCTGGGGAGCCCAGAATTGGACACAGCACTTCAGTTGTGTCCCCATCAGTGCTGAGCAGAGGGGGAGGGATGACCTCTCTTGAACTGCTGACAAGTGTGATAGAAGCTTTTGGTACTGCTGAAGACATGCTAACCTTAGTCAAAGGCTGTTTTCCATGGGCAAGACACTGTTTAGGCATTTCCCAGCAGCACAGTGTGTGCAGATACATTTTTGTTTCCACACATGCAATCAGTCTTAGGGGAGAAATTGGTTTTATCTGATCACCTCTTGTATCATTCCTCTCTTCTGTCAAAGAATAGAAATGCACAGTAGTATTTAGGGTGAGAGTAATATTTTAGTTCTATGAAAAAATGTGTTAGAGTTTCAAAATTTCTGCACCTCAGTGAAATGGTTACTCTTCATATTTTCATGGTCAGGTGGTGACTAGAGGAGAAGACTTGCTTGTGTAAGAATCAGCTTCAGCTCTTTGTGGCACTTGACTCAGAAAGTTTTACCTGGCTCCTTAGCATAGCACCTGGATAAGACAGAAATTTTTTTGTGCACTAAAAATATTCTCCAATCCAAAAGTTGTTTGTGATTTGGTGTTTTTTTACATCTCTTGTTTTTTGAATTAGATCTCAATGGAAGTTTGAACCTTTTTTTCCAATGACCTCAACAGTGGTAAGAAAGGAACTGAACTGAAACCTTAAACATCAAGCACTGACCCCCCTTCCATCTAGAAATGGCTTTTGTTTGCTTTATGAGCATCCAAATTCAATTGGAGTGTGAGAAGCTGGTTAAAGCTACAGGTGGTGCCATCATGAATAAATGAACCTCTTAGTCAACTAGCAGAGATTTTTAAGAGAAGCAGCCAAACTCTGGATGATTAAATGGGAATTACAAGGAACTGGTACCAAGATAACTATATCCATAATAGAGTTTAATGCCATGATCACCTGGGTAAAGACATTAGAAATTTGGGTATGGATGTAACAAAACTGGGACCAATGAAGAGAAATATTTATGGCAGGGCTGCTAATTTGGGTGGACAGAGAAGTCTGGATAGAAGTATGGACATAGGAAAATGGAGGGTGGGCAGGATAAAGGGTGTTGGTAAGCTGCTGGTCACTGCTTTGCTGGCTGAGCCCTGTGCCCGACCACCACAGCCTGCCCTAGCTGTGTATTAAAGTAATAACTATTCCTAAGTATTTTTGGTGTGAGTATGATTTTTATCTTTGTGTGTGTCTTTTAAGTGCTGTCACCTGCAGACTGGACTAACCAGGGGTTTGGATACAGGATCTGGGTGCCCAGCAACTGAATGCACCTTGGTGGGAGTGCTGGCACGCAGATCACACCAGAGACTGCTGAAGTGACCTGGGGTGTATGTGTGGGTTTATGTTTTGATACCAAATTTCAAGCTGTTCTAGACAGCGAGGAGACCTCACTGGGAAGACCTGAGGCCTGAGATAGTACCTGGGAAAGGGGGTTGAGCCCATGGCCCCTTGGCCCGTGGGAAGGTTGATAAACTCAAAAGTCGGTGCTGGTGTTGTAGGCACCCATGAATGAGTGTGCATGCTTATTAAACGTGCAATAATTTGCTCTTAGTGGATTAGAAAAGCTGAATGTGTTAGCTTTGAATAAGTAATATAGCTTTATTACCTTTATGTAAAAATTTCCTGCCTTTTTTTCGGTATGAATGGTATGGCACTTCACTTGAAGAAATTTATGCTACTATAATATCTGAGGATTTTAAATAGTATTATCAGGTTTGATTTATTTGTTAAGTAAAATGTGTAATTTGTTTTTATTCAAGGTTAAATCATTTTGACTTGCTCAGCTGTCACTAAAACACATCTGATGATTACCTTGCAGCTAAAAAGACTAGTAATGGACAAACTGTTAAATCCACAAAGTAATGAGTGCTGAGTATAAAAACAGGTGTATTATGGATACTACCATATGTTTTGAATGGAACCTTGTTCAGAATTCCTATAAATTTCTCCCAGTATTAAAAAGTAAACTGACTCTCATCTGTAACAATCTAACATGCTCAGATAACAGATGGCCTGGTAGGCCTTATAGGTTCTTTTTCCTCTATAAGGGAGTGTTAAAAATGAAATGCATCATCTATTATTTTTCTATGCCCTTTTTATATCACTTTCTGCCTAAACAGAAAAGTGATGTATTACAGGGAAGTTGCCCACATTGTGACATTTCAGATGTGATTATCGAAATGAAGCACACTGGGGTTTGAGGTTTCTCAAATGAATATGACAGGAGTTAGCATTTCGCAAGTGCATGCTCTGTAATCTCAGCACTGCACTAATTCAGAGGGTTGTCTGCATGCCACAGTGGAGTTCCCACAGCTCCATGGCACAAATTTTAAATTTCCTGATCTCAAATTATTCCTAGAATATTTCCTCAAATTATTCTTAGAAAGTTTGTTTTAAAGGCAGCAAACTTGGCCTATTGAAGCTTTCATCTAAGCTGAAGTTCGGCCAGCTCCTTGTATCCAGTGCTCCTCAGCAGCTGCACCTTTAAACTATGCAAACTTTTATTAAAACCTGGATGCCTTTTATCAATCTCTATTTGCCAAATCTCTATTTGCCAAGGAACAGCAACATGGCAAAGGGAATTGTGTTGACTATCAAGAGAAGAGACTGGAAAGACCAGAGAAAGTAATGGGATCACTGAAAATCACTCAGGCTGGGACACGAGAAAGCAGAAAAACTCACTCACTTTGAGTACTGCTCAGATGAAAATTCTGTTACTGTCACTTTACATCACTTCTTGAGGAAAGTTAAGACCAAAAACTACAGGGAGAGAAAATCCTTTGTTTCTCAGATTATTCCTCTGTCTGGATGTATATTCGTATCTGACCTCCAGTTTATACAGACTTCCCTAGCACAGATGTCATCCATCAGCAATGGAAAATAAAAGGAGTATCTTGTCTGCTTATACAAGGCAGCTGCTCACAAGGCAGACCATGGGCTGTCTGTACATTCTTGCACAACATCAGCCTGAATCTTGTATTGAGCTCTGTCTCTGTTTGATTCTGCCACTGACAGAAACATCACATTCCTCTCTTGGAGCTACTGCTGATGTATCTCTCTCTGAGTTTTTCAGGTTTTTTTGTTTCTCGAACTCTGTATGTTTCTTGGCATTCCCAAAAAACTATTTCACAGCTGTTTTGTGTCAGAGGTGTGAGGGGTTCTGAGGGAGATCACCAGTGACCCACTGTTTCAGTTGGGATCTCTTTGTAATCCTTTTATACACAGTGCTTTGTGTTCATGGGGGGAAGTGCTGTTCAAACACAACTCTTTTTGCATAAAGCTGTTTAGTTCAAGGGTTTTTGCACCTTCCAAGGAAGATGGACTTTCTGCTTCCATTTCAGTTTATTCAAGGGAGATTTTTGAGGCATATTAAGAGATACAGTATTTAGTGCTGATTAGTGGAGGGATTAGAGCACACAGGTGATGAAAGTACCAAAAACTCCCCAAGATCACCTGTGACTGTAAGTTAAAGTCACCTCTGGGCTACTTAAATCTTTTGTTTGTCTCCTTTTGCTTCTTACAGGATGAAGGCTTTTGCAGTGCAACTAACAGTGATATTATTTTAATTGTTTTTGCCAGCAGGGTAGGTCACTCTAAGAAGAGTCAGGCACAAGTTGGTGCCAATTTCTTATGTCAAACTGAATAGCTTTTATCTTTTAAGCTTTGATTAAAATATAAAAGCACCTAAGTAATTCCCCCATTTTAAGCCAGAAGTGAATCAAGACATACATAAAGATTGTCCATTGCTTCCAAGTGTCTTCAGTATTATAATATGGTAAAAAATTATTTCAGATATCTTCTGCTGCCTGGGCTGTTTGCTTCTAGGAATAAAACAAACTCTCTGATAGCCAAAGAAGTCAGGAAGACACATTTTGTTATTACTAAACAAACTGTAGCAAAGTAATGCTATAGATTTATATTTAAATGGAAATATCTTCTTTTTTTTCACCCCAGTGATGTATAAAACCTGTAAATAATGCATTAGAAGACCACAGTAGAACTATTCAAAGTCATATGAAAGTGTGGTTGTAAAATGCAGAGAAGGAGAAAGTGGTGATGGGAGCCCTTTGTGAATATTCAGCTCTATTGTAAGTAACAGACAGGTTTCCATAAGTTCTGCAATCCAACACTAGTTTTATGGGGACACTAAGCCTTCTGAGAGTGACTTAGGTAAACTAATCTGTGACATTTAGGAAATCCTGAGTACAGCCAAAAAACAATGTTGGGAGAAGATGTTCATTTACTAAAAGCATAAAATAAGGGTAGGATGAGACAAATTGGTCATGTGTCCTCCCTTGCCTTGGGAATAGCTGGGCACCTAATTAATTTTCTGCATTTTAACAGCCTGAGGAAATATAGTCTTTAACCTTATACTTTATTCTAAATGTACCGTCTACTGTACAGCTACTTTGACAATAAAATTATAGTTCTCCTTAGATGATGAAACCTTACAAAAATAGCCTTTTTTTCAACTCTTCAACATAAAAGTTACCTCTGGAAGTGGAGTTGTGGAGGGTGTATGTGCTGTTGAAAGAACTGAAAGGAATTGAGGCTTTTACTGAGGGGGAGATGAGCATTAGGGAACATTTCCTGAACCACCACCTTCTCTCCCATCATAATTCTTTCAATTAAAGATATCCCAAACTGCTGTGAACTGTCTTTTCCAAAACTAGTATTTTAAAAAGAATGTGTGGGGGATTTTTTCTGGATTTTTCTGTTTGTTTGGTTGGGTTTGGTTGGGTTTTTTTAGAGAAGTGTTGTGTTAAAGAATTCAAAATTTTGCAGCATTAGAAAAAATCTTTACCAACCTCTGTTTTCAGAAGTAATAGCATAGTATATAAGATCTACTAAAGATCCTGCATTGTACACGTGAAGGTGTACTAAGATCCTGCATTGCACACGTGAAAATCCAAATTTTTGTATCCATAAATGTTCATACACACATATCAGAATCTATTTGATTTCACAGTTCAGCAAACTGAGAGCATCCATTCTACCCCACTGCAAGAAACACATTAGGAGCTGGGGAATCCAGAATCCAAACATCAGTGTTGTAAATTATTGAAGGAGGGTTGTTTGTGCATTTTGATGGGTCGAACCCATGCACCTACCAGTTCTGTCAAAATGAGTTATTCATGAACAGCAGGCCAAGATCTGCCTGGAATCCTGATTTCATCTGAAATCCTACGGTAAGCAAAGTGATTTCCACTGTTACTATATCGTTAAACTGGGGATTTTAGGCTGCATCATATTTGTGTGAAAAAAATCATTAGCAGAAGAAAATCCTTACATGTTATGAAAGTTCTGCTCCAACATGGATAACAGATGATCATGAATTTCATGTTGTTCATGAGGATTTTTGTACCTCCTGTGTTGATTCCTGTTTCAGTTTGGATGCTGGAAGTATTCATGCCAAGTGAGAACTTAGATTCTGTTCTTAGGTTATTTATTCAGGTGGATGTTTTGGTATTTCCAACATCAGGCTGGGCATTTACAATGCACTGCTTTGCAGTGTCCCATTGTAGGCACCAGTGACATCCTAGTTACTGGGCACACTGATATGATTATATGTGCTTTGACTATGTTCTTCTTATTAGTCATTATTTTTTAGCAATGAAAAGGGCATGAGGTGTCTTTTTTGCAGTTCTTATTTCTTTTTCTGTGTTCTTATTTAGCCTCTGTTTCACAAGCAACTTTTTTACAAAACCTTCACTTTTGTATGGAGGGAAAAAAACCAAACAAACAACTGAAAATGCAACATTACATAGATTTCTGGGTTACAGAAGAAAATGCAATCACCATAATCACAGCTAGTGTTAGTGCTGTTCACTGCATTGCAACAAGGTAAAAGCACTAAGGTGATGATGGTACAGGTCAAACATATGAATTGGAGCTGAGACATGGATCAGAATTTCCTTTGCAGACTGACATTTTAGCCAACCAGAAACCAAGTCAGCGACACCAATAAATGCAGTTCAGAGAGTACAAACCCTGTTGATAAATCGACTCACAGCTGATTGAGGAGCTGACTGCGATAGCCCTGCTGCTCACAAGATCTGATGATAATGGCAGCTTTGACACTGCAGGCCAGATTCCTGAATTTTAGTGATTTTTTTCCATGATATATAACAAGGGGAATAAGGCCTTACTCTGCATCCACCTGAAAACTGGTGCCTCCAGTTATGCCACCTGTCTTTTCTTGGGTTTTGACAGAGGGAGAAAGGAAGAGTTAAGGGGAAAGCTCATGCTAAAGGGGAGCCAGACCGAAGGACCATGTGGCAAGGTGAATAAATAAAACCCTTTAAAAGCTTAAAATTATCCAGTGCCCTTGGCATTTTCCTTCATCTTGTGCAAAATTTAAGTCCAAGGGAACAAACTCCAGTGAGAATTCAGAAAAATTATACTAAAGGCTTGGGAGATGAGTTAGAATTTGCACTAGTATAAATGACTGATTTTTACAAAAAAAACTTTGTTTTGTTTTTCCTTATTCTTTCCTGATGTGGCATTCCCTCCCTATAATTTTTTGCCATCATTCAGTGACGTTATCCTTTGCAGTGGGAACTGACAAATGCATATTAGCCAAGTGAACATGCAAGCAGGTTGCTTTATGAAATCAATTATTCAGGGGAATGTGAGGCAGAAAGCCAGCCTAGTAAAACAATCAGGTAGACGAGCAATTTATTTCCCAGGAGGAAAAGGTTTAAAGTTTGGCTCTAAGAAAGTAAGCAGCTCTTTTCACAGTAGTAAAGAGTAAGGAATGTTACACCTTCAGCTAATAACTCTCTGAATATAAAAGCAGAAGTTAATGCATGGGAGCTAGTGTACATCACAGAGTGGTTTATTATGTGCTTCTTTATTGCTGTAAATTAATATTAAAATATGAATGGGGGAGAGAGAAGAGGAACTGAAGTGTAGATGTGACCTGTCATTTTCATCTCTGCAAGAAGGGGAATTTCTTCTGCAATGCTTTCACCCTCATTAGAAAACATAATGTTAAGTGCATATATTCATATTTATGTGTATGATTTCCTCTTGAGAAATGTTTGTAAATGGCTGAATCCATGCACTGTGGGAGGAGAGCCATAAACATTAGTAACAGAGAATACAAATGCCTTCCAGTGCAGTCGAGTGCTCCTTCCCACGCTGCAGTTCTGCTCCCTGCAGAGGAGCTGTCAGTGGTTTGCTGGCAACGCTCTTGTTTCCTCTCAACATGCAGAAGCACAAGCCCATTGTCAACATAGCTTCTGAAGAGGATCAGCAGCCAAAATTACACCCTTCCTTTTGTTTTTGACAGACAACTGGACACAGGCTGAGCTTCCTCTGTACTTGTGGAGTTCAGCATTTTCCTATGAATGCTATCCTGCCCTGGCAAAGGCTGTGAAAAATCCTTTAAACTGGGGCTTACAGGGTTTTGCTGCCTTTGCTGTAGAAAAAGCTGGCAGGATTCAGGCCCAAAGGGCAGGGAGTGTATAAATGTCATGTATTAAGATGAAAGAAGGAAAAAAATCTCTGGATGGCATTGTGAGGGAAACTGGTCTCTTCACCTTAATGCTGGCTTAGATCAGATGAGGTTTGGTGTTATGAAGCTGTTGTCTCAGGTCAACAGTATTGCCCTGTTTGAAAGGATTGACACTTAGTCCTACTGCTCACAAACCTAAGCTGTGCTTCTGCTGAGAGTCTTGTTTTGGAGTTAACATCATGTAGGCAACAAACAGCACTGAAGTCCCACAGATCCAAGCCCTAATGCTCATAGAATCTTTTTCTTCTGCTTTTCCAGTTATGTAGAACTTGGGATAGTTAAACTGGCCCTGATCACCAGCATGAAATCCAGCTTAATGTTAAATTACCTTTTTTGTCCAGTAGCAGGACACAGGGAATTAGCCCTGTGATCACAACAACCCAGCCCACATCTCTGTGCAGTGCAGAGACAGTCTCTCGTGTGGTATGACACCAGATTGAAAAGTGCTGGAGCAAATGTCAAGTCCTGTCAGGTCAAATTATAATGAAGGTTTTGCTGGACTGTGTCATGTCCTGTTTGGCCAAATGACATCTAGCAAAACTGTTATCTCCATTACTTTGTGAGTTGTCCTGCTTAGCCCATGTGCTAAGAGTATAAACAGCAATGTCAGACATTGTTACTCCCAATAAGGTTGTTTGTCACCTGGTGAACTCAAAGAAAAGTTCTGGGTTTGGTTTTGTTCAGAAGGAATCTGTATTCTTTTTATATAGTTGTGTCTTGTGTGATGTTCAGCAATCCTGTCCTAACTGGAAGGCTGCATTTGCTGATATTCCAATATCATATCCTCTTAAAAGTTATGGAATTGTAGAATACCCTGAGTTGGAAGAGACCAGCAAGAATCACCCAGTCCAACTTTCCCCTAGGCCATTCCCTCGTGTCCTGCCCCTCCTCTTGCCCTCAGGAGGAAGTTGTAACTGCAATAAGGTCTCCCCTTATTCTCTTCTTCTCCAGCTGAACTGACCAAGTGCCCTCAGCCACTCCTTGTATGGCTTCCCCTCTGTACCCTTATTGATATGTATACAGATATAGGTACGTATCCTTAGAGATACATATCCTTATATAGAGAGATATTCAATGGATTTATTTTACCAGCCACAGGAACTGCTCATTTGACTTGATTGGTAGGCATCTGCCAGGGAGTTTGAATTTGGTGTTCATTGACACTTCCTGAAGTGCCTGGAAATCTAGGGATCACACCAGCTTTGTCCAGGCTTTTGTTTGTGAAGTGATTGTTCTTTCATTCTGCTCCCTTCAGTAAGAAATCTCAGTAACAATCTTGAGTGTAAAACTCCTTTTTTGCCTTCTCCCTCTCCCTACCACTCACCAGTAAAAATAAGACTTGACTATCCATGGCTAACAATAAAATTAAGAAAGTGAGTCCCACTTAATGATTTTACGAATGATTGCCTACCACTGTAATAAGTAATTACCACTTTTGTGCTTTAGTGCAATTAATTATATATGTCAGCCTAAACAAGTGCACTTCCATAGCTACACATTAAGAAGCAGTGGGGGTTAAAAGGGCAGGGGTACCACGTCCTTTTCCAGTGATTTATAGATGGAATGTGCAGCTTTGAGTGTATTCATTGTACTCCCCTCTCCTTTCCTGAAACAGATATCCACTTAAAAACATCCCCTTACAACACCTAGAGGCACTGAATATGAAAAACACAATGTTGCCACCTTACTTCCTAGTGAAGAATTAAAATATGACCAAGTGTATGGGAATAATGGATGATTTAGATTGCTTCAAGTTTGTGACATAATCACACAGAAAGACATGACATTGCCAATGTTTAGGGCATTTAAAATACTCATAAACCTGTTAGAACTGAAATTACATCCCTAATTACCAAATACATCTCATCAGCTTCTGTCACTCACAGGGCACATGTGAAAAGTTGGCAGAGTTAGAGCACTTTACTACCCTGTTTACTGAAGGGCAATCTTTATGAATTTACCTCTGGAGACTAAAAGACTTGTGACTTTTCCAGTGCTACATCAGCTTCTGCCTCCTACTGCATACAAATATTTTCCTGATGCCTTATGATGAAGTGAACTGTTTTAGAAGTCACCATCACTTTCATATGGGTAACAGTGCTGAATGATTAAATCCTATTGTCTGCACTTTCTATAAAAGTCATTAAAGTGGAAAAGAGCTACCTCTAAATTGAAATTCTGTCTTCAAGGTCATTATCATTTTACCTCTTCTGCCTTGTCTGACACATACTGGTGTATACTCTAATAGTATAAAAACATACCCAATTTTCAATTATGAAAACAAAGCAGTACAGTCTCTGTCAAGTCAGAAAATAGGAAAATATCCATCAGCACGTTGCTTTCACAGCCTTTAGCTTTCATGTCAATGACCCATAAAGCTGTTCTCAAATTCTCTATTCCCTCTTTTCCCCCTACATTATTGCTTGTTCATCATTCAATTCTTACAGCTGTGATGGTGAAGATTGGTCTGACTCTGTATCTTTCAGCAGAATAACCCCAAAACCACACTTTGAAATGCAGGGAGGCATATGTCCTTTAAGCTCTAATTGTTCACCTGTTCCTTAGATTCATTACTAATCCTGAGTGCTGATTACAGTGATATCAATGAGATTTTAATAGGTTTGGTGGGTAATATCTGATTCAGCACTAAAATGGAAATGGTCCTGTGTATTAGCTGGCATGCACCAGCAGCTGGGATTTTCTAGCATTAAATATGGGTTTAATAAAGTAAAGAAAAATAAAACATGCCAGTGCTCTCATACACTGAGTCTGTTTCTGCAGAAAATTACTGGGGCATGTTCAGTGGAATTGGTCTATCTGAGGGTGAGAAATCTCCTTTGTCAGTCTAGCAAAGTAATCAATCAAGAACTGAAGTATCCTGTGCAGATTCTCTCTACCACAGCACTGGCTGAATATAATTAAGTAAAATATATGCCCAGTTTGCTTGTACCTAAAGGAACAGCCTGAGGGAACTCACTCTCACAAAACCCTTATCATCCTATTCTATCTCGTAAAATGAAAGAAGTGTCATGAGGAGAAGCTGAATTATCCAGCTGGCAGGGCACTGCATAAGAACCCTGGAAAGCTGGGACTAAATTAATCTTATGCAAAAGGGAATCTAAACAATAGATGTCTCTGAAGTGACTGCCCTGATTACTTCAAGGGAACAGTCGACCTAAGACATCTACTTCAGATGTGATTTTCTTCTCCCCATGTATTGATTATAAAGGATGTAGTAGCTTAAATTTAAACCATACATTCAGGTAGTGAAGGAAAAGCAGGGGAGTCCTGCTTATCTGCTCTCACCAGCATTTTGCAATTCTCCTTGTTTCTTCTCCACCTTTTGCTTGTCTGTATTTACAGCTGAAGCTCATCCAGGGCAGAGGAGACTTGACTTCCTTTAAAAAACCTGTTGCAATGGATTACAACCTCTTTTTTTTTTTATACTTGGGGCTACTGTAATACAAAATGCATCCAAAGCCCATCTTTAAAGTTATCTCAAGACTTAGTTTGCATATATGCTACACTGACACACCTATATATTGACACACATATATATGAAATAAAATTCTATATGCTTGCTAAGGTCAAGGTTTTCTGCAAAGGAAAATCTGACCTTCAGTATCTCAACATACAAACAAGAAAACATAACCCTTGGAGTGAATTACAACTGTTGTAAAAAATAAGTAATTGGTGAATAGCAAACAATGACAGAGTGTATGGAAGATGTATATAAAATACCTGAACATCCAAGAAAATATAAATTAGAATTATTGCTTGTGTAACTCTCTTTACTCTTCAAATCACCAGCTACAGCTGTTCAGTCTCTTCCTAGAAATGACAAAATGTTCTTACCTGCATGGTTAAATGCTTCAAGAGTGATCTACAAAATGATAAAAAGCTTACTAAAGACTTTTAGTTAGGGGCCCTTTCAAACACACAGTGTTTGGCCCACCTTTCCTTCCCAGAGTTATTGGGAATTTTGCCATGATTTCAATGGTAATGGTCTTATACTTTTCATATAAAAGGAAAGACAATCAGAACAGTGCTGACAACTCAGAAATACCCCAGTGCTGAACTCATATGCATTTCAGCACAACTGAGCTTCGAAGTCCAGAGTGATTGTTTCAGCCTATGCCCATGTCCTCTCCACCTTTCTGAGCACCCTTGGGTACATGATCAGATCATGAACTCTGGAGTAGGTGAATTTCTCTTTAAATCCAGTCCTTTCTGCTTTGTATGTCAGGAAATATATGACTTTCCATAGTATAAATATCTCTAATTTCTTCTGCAATCAACATAGTTTGTCTCTCACTGTCAGTCATTGTGGGTTTAATCATCTGGAATGGACTCCGTGTTAGAAGGAGTGCTTGAATTTAAATCACTCAATTCTCATCTCTATGAAAAGTATGACAGCAGGAAGGATAATTTCACCTCTGGCTGTGTTGGTTCCCCTAATCTGACCAAAAACCCAATAATGTCAATGTATCCCACAGAGATACTCTTTGGTTTGCAAGAATAAATTTTTAGGAGGTTCATTGAGTGCAGATTTCATGAAACAGTAACTAGAGTGGTAGTTTAGGGAGTTTTTTATTTATATATTCTTGAATTTCAGTCTCAGGTAGCATGAGTATGTGAGAATATGGAACTTGACTCTATAATAAAACTTCCCTGTTGTCAGCACTGAAGTGACTGTGTCCAATAGGTTTTGTTTTGGGGTTGGGTTTTGTTTGTTTGTTTGTGGTTTTTTTTTTTGTTTGGGGTTTTTTTGTTTTGCTTTGTTTTGTATTTTTTAAGAGGTTTATTCATCTCTCTTATGCCTGGGATTAAATTTTTTTTTTTTCTGGAATGTGGAGATGGTCGTGTTGTGGTGAGTTTTTTATTTGGATTTCTTCTGGAAGGCATGTTACTTTTAATATTCTATGTTAAAAAAATTGATACACAGCTATTTTCTGCAATGATTTTCAAATGCTCAGAATATAGCTAGGCCTTATAAGAGTTTTAACCAGCTGGTTATTTGGAATGCCATTTCACATTCAGCTACCACAGTTAAAACAGAGATGAACAGGGTTATTTCTGGCGTGGCTGCAGAGCAGCTGAGATCACACCTGGCCCAGTCTGCAAAGGAGTCTAAATATTCCCAGACATCAACCAGCTGTGGCTTCTTTCTGGTATTTTGTCTTTTTACAGGGATGCTGCTCATATGAGGACCTTTTTCTGCTTAAATCAAGACCTGACTTACCTATTCACAGTGTCGAATTGGAACCATCATGATCTTCACAAAATGCTTAAATTCTCTGAGGTCTGTGCACATGGGAGGATTTTTTCCCTTCCTTTTCCTTTCAGTCGAGTATATTGGTACTTGTTTATTGTCAGATTTATCTTTCGATTTTTACAGTCTCCCTTCCCAATTGCATGCTATTATCACCTCTTTATGCTAATGCTCTCCCCAGCTGCCTGTATTATCACCCCTCCATTTATCTTCTTATCGTGTGTGATCTACGGTGCTCATTAGCTTCCTATTCTCAGATCACTTTTTGCCTTCTCAGCATGCAAGATGACCCTTTTATCACTCGGCTATGTTTCACAATCAGCCCGGGTAAGGCTTCAAACTTCCTCACTATTCCTTAGCTTTTATTTTTTGTGCTGCTTGTTACCTCTTGCGATTCATTTCTCTTCAACAAGGCTTGTTTTAATGCTTATTCAATTACCCCAGGTTTTTGGCTGGTGCTCTATCAGTTGTCTTCATTGCCTGGGTAGTACATTATTGATTTTCATGGTTCAATATATCAGAGTATATAATTCCTAGTAAATTTCTTTCTCCATCAAGTTTATTTAATCCACCCTCTTCCCAGTCTCCTCTTCACGACCAGACTTCATATTCATGAGGCCAACAGTACATTAACTGCTTAACTCATTGATTCTTACACCTTACAAAGTGCTTCATCCATAATCTTACTCATTCTGCCTGAATTCAGCCAACTTGTAATTCTTGCTCTGGATATGGCTACTTAGAGCACTCCTTTAATGTGTGTTTTAGACAATTTATATGCCTGACTTGATACTTTTGCAGCCACTGCATAAGATGTTTTCAGCTCATTGGCTCCAAGGTACTTAAACTTCTATTTCCCAAAGCTCCTTTCAGGTTTTATGATTGCTCATGTTAAATAAGGAACTTTAAAAAAAAAGAAGGTGGTGGTTGTTGTTGTTTTATCCTAAAGATCTTTTCATTAACAACATGACTTTGAGGAGCTGGGAGATCTGTAGGCTTTTATACATGAATCCTTTTCAAAAAGAAGCCTTCCTTGGTCTTGTGGGGGTTTTGATAACTGCTCAGCTATCTGTAAATTTAATCTTTCATATGAAGTGCCAACTGTCAAGTGCAAAAAAAATAATCTGGATATTGCGCAAACCCCCATAAACAGCACAAAATGATAAGAGAATAAATGGAAAAAAAGATAAATTAAAGACATTTTTTTCATAAACAGGTCAGTTATTGAGCCATGAAGTTTACATACTTCATGAGCTGTAGGACTACAAAGAACAATCTCAGGAATGGATTATATGGCTTTAGGTTTCCTGTTATTTTGAAAGATTCCCAAAGTAGTGGAAACTTTTCAGTTCTGCATTATGCAGGAATGTAATAATTAATACAGACTCTTGTTGGGACCTTGTCTTTAAATAGCTGCCCTAAAATATATTTTGAATCTTTTTGTTTTAAGAGTTCTTTCACGTTTGATCATCCTCCTGGGTTTGGAGAACTACTGTGATTCTAGAATGGACATGGTTGAGCCACTTCAGAATTTTGCTGAAGAAATACCTAAGTTCTACAGCAAAAAAGAGTCCAGCAGTGTAAAAAGTATTGACTGAATGGCTCAACATTGAAGATAATTCCTTTCAATTTCCAAATTATGGCTCCATGCATATGCAAAACAGGCTGGTCACAAATCAATTTCAATATTTCTCATTCCTCTCACAAAGTACAATCAGAATAGATGGGGCTAAATCCTGCATAGTTAAGGTTGGACTATCTGATTATAGATATTTTTCTAGTGTCCTATTTTCTGTACTGTGCTTTATCCAGAGGCACTAACAGGGGTCAAGAGGGTGGTATATAAATTTAGTAGTCATTTGTTCATCTTCTCTTCCTGTCAGACAGGTGACACATGGGGATTTCTGGTCATTGCCATCGTTAAACACCTGGAATATATTACACTTGTCTGATAGAGAAGTGCTTAATTCTCTTATTGTGATAATTAGGGGCAGAGGTTTTAAAAATATTAGTTCATCAAAGGAGATAAAAAAACTGAGACCCTTGTATTGGTGTCAATAATGAAGTATAGCCAAGATGACTGAAAACAGCAGCTCCAATTTAGAGGCGTATTACCACTGGGGAAGGAGGAATTGGAATCTTTCATGATTTATAAATATTGCCTTGACTTTGTGCTTAGAAGCACTCTGTTGGCACTCCTACAGGATGCACTTAAAGCTGCCCTCAGATACCAGTGATGGAGACCGGTCTAACCTTGAAGCTATTCTAGTTCCAAGTCAAACTCTTGTTCTGGAAACTCCTATTTCAGAGTAACAAGGAGGTAAATTAATACTGCTTTTGAAATTCACAGTATTTTTATCATCCAAGGTGGCAACAACCTGCATCTGAAGGAAACAGCTAAATCATCTCAGTCATTACTCTTTTTACTGCCATTACAGCTGAGATGATCTTCCAGCCATCACAGATGATCTCATGAGCACTGTTGTCCAGAGGAAGGATAAAAGCAAACCTCATCTTATTTCAGGCCATGGCTGCTTTCCGCATTCAAAGTGTCATGAAAGGGCTGTGGTGTTACACCAGAACCTTATTAATTTCTTCCCAGAAGGACAAACATATGCAGAGAAGATCCATCACTCTGCAGTGGAAACTCAAGGTATTTTCTTCCCTTATCCATCTGGTGAGGAGTAGCAGCAGCAGAGCCTAGCTGGTCAGGACTGTCTGCAAAACTTAGGATCTAACATAGATGTGTTAGTGGCTTTCCCTGTGCAGAGGAAATGTAAAAGAGGACATCTGATATTGTAAGTCTTTGATTTTCCCATCAGCAACAGTCTTTCTGAAATTAAAGATGAAAGCTGCAGAGGGGAGGTGCTTTGCATAAATTGGGTTTTCTTTCCCCCCATGAAATAAATGCAGGTCGTGGCTAATGAAGTGCATATTTGTACAGGGCTGAAAATCACTGCAAATTCCCATTTCACTCATCCAAATTATTTGATTTCTCACATTAGCCATGGATCAATAAGTACCTGTGGGACTGCTCTAGTAGACAAAGGTTCAAAAATCAAAACAGAAATTCAAATGTGTTTTGATCCCTGTTGTTTCTCCCAGCACATACATATATTTCCTTCAGAAGTGTCAGATGTACAACAACATTAAAGAATTTCAGCTCATGTTACATATTTGAGCATCAAATGTGTGAATAACAGGTCTACTTCTTATCACCATGTAAAATGTATAAAGGACCAGATGGAAATCAATGGAAATTTATCTTGAAAGAAACTTTTAATTTTTTTTTATACAAACAGTTGTAAGAAAGACAACTTTTTACCAGAAGGAATGTGTGGGATAATTCACAGGCTAATGTACAGGTCATGTAGTATTAGAACCTGCTCCAGCTTTGCTGTCATATTGTTATTGAATACTCAGTATTATTGAGTAGTGTTATTCTTAGATTCTGAGATTCACGGCTCAGTTAAAGGAGATGTAGTTGTATTATAAGACCCCTAGAGCTCTGACATTTAACTGGGAAAGAAGAAGATCTCATTCGTTATGCCCCATTCAGCCCTTGACCTCTTTGGAACTTTTTAACTTAAAGACCAGCACTTTGTACCTGTTGCCCTGCTGTTGTCGTTGATAGGAATCAATCCTCCTGGCGTGGATGGAGATCACAAATGGTGTTTTTCAGAAAAGTACTCAATGGGGCGAGTCCAGGCAACATTTTATCCTTCTTTGTCTCAGTTAGTGTGCTCCCTGCTCGTCCTGCTGATGGTAATGGTACTGGGAGAGACACACAGAGAGGTGCTGAGCTCATCGTCTCACCTGTGGACGTGGAGGCAAAATGAACAGTTACGTGCTGTATCGGTGCCACCAAAAAAGGCAGATAAAATTAAAATATTTGCCTCTAAACACACTGGTATGAAGATGAATTGCCACCCTGCAAAAGGCTTCTCAAAATGGTGTTGCAACACCAGCCGACCTGTGCGACTTGACTCTTTTCCCTGCCTTTTTTTTTTTTTTTTTTTTCTGCTGACTTTCCTACACTTTTTTTCCCCCAAGTTATATCACTGGTGACCCTGTTGTACATGGAGATTGTATAATGCATGCTGTACACAAGATAAATTCGTTTGGTATGTAACAGAGATGTTGTAGAACAACACCCAACTGGGGTGTAATTTTTCCGGTGCGCTCTTCTGAATTTTAACTCTGCTCCCATGGAAGCACAGGGAATGCTTGCCTTTAGCCTTAGAGAGGCTAGAACAGTTAAAAACAAGTGTTTTGCTTTAGTAATTAGGCACCTGATTTTTCCAAGTGTTCTAAATTCAGTTTACACTGCTATGTGGAGGAAGAGAAAATGTGTGAATAACCCTAAACTTTAATGAAGGGTACTCATTAAAAAAATCGCAAGCTCAGCGTGCATGAATATATCTTACAAGCTTTAAATACATATCTTAAGATACATATTTTTATATATTTATATATCTTATCTTTAAAAGTATAACTGTGTAATGTTGCAACACATGTAAATTATACCACTTCATCACACCCACTTTTTTTTTAATTAAATAAATCAGTGCTCTGTTTGAAAGGTCTATATAGCACAACTGTAAGCACATGCAAATTAGGTTCTTGTATGCCATATAATACCTCTTACTTGGGCTTTTGCACAAGAGGTGATACATACAACATCCCAGGGATGAGGAGAGATATTTTTATCCCTTTTCTCAGAAAACTCTCTGAGGTGTGGAACAGCCAGGGGCCAACTCTGAAGTGCTCCAACAGAAAGTGCAGACCTGCAGACCGAGTTGGCTGTTTAGCTTCAAACATGTTTTCCATTTCCTAGGACTGAAAATTCAAACAACAGAGAAAGGTTTTCTGTTTGTCTACAAAACTGCCTGTCCTGACAAGTTAGCTGACGAGTCTCACCGGATTTCCAAGAGAGATGGCACCTAAGTCCTGTGAGATACTGGCACAGCTTTACACAGCTTCACAACAAACTCTTTATAAAAGGGAAACCTGTCCTGGCAGCCATTTCTGAGACATATAAAAACAAAAAGGGGTCCCAAAGAGCTCAATATTTCCTGTTGGTTATTTCTATCTGACTTCCTTCAATGATAGAATATTTTTTTATTCTTATTTCTGAGGGCACTGACTCTACTCACATAATTTTTAGAGAGTTATGACCTGAGCTCTGCTTCATTAGTTACCTCTTCTGTCTGGAACCAAGTTCCTGAAATGTAGGTGTTAATACACATGACAGATGTAAAATGAATCTCACCCCATGAGACTCTCCATGATGTGCACAATCTGTGGCAAAGGAGGAAGGTGAGCTTTAGTCATTTCTCCCTCTGTCTTTTTTTCTTGTCTTCTCCACACCAGGGAGGCCTCTGAACACGCTTCCTCCAAGTGATCAGGAAGTGTCTTCAATGACTAATACCAAATTGACAGCCTTCAGTTTAACATGTAGAGCAACTCAGAAGAACCATGTAGCATGTAAATAGATTTAGAAATTGAAACATGGCCCTGATTCACAAAAGTACAGCAAATCCAAGGGTGTTTTGCTCCCTTTAAATTTTCCAAGTACCCTTGTGCTCTGGGATGTTGACCCCATATAACCCTTTAAAATAAACCTATTTATTTACCGTTCCTCTGACAAGCTTGATTTGTGTTTTAGGAAGAGGATTCACCCACTGTTGCTCATTCACATCCTCTCTCAACCACCAGGTGATAAAGGGCTTCTGACTGCAATGGTCCCAGACATCCTTTGAACTGACAAGGAGAGGTTAAAGGCTTCTCATCCCCTCCATTAGTGGCATTGTTTGTAATACATCAGGGATTAATTAATACCTGTTCAGGCCCGGGCACATGCACAGAACAAAAGGAATTCATCACACATGGATGAAAATCACAGGAATCTTGTTGACACTGCTCTCTTATTTGACCCTTTAAGCTAACAGGTGTTTAGTTTCACTGGGACCTAAAAATCAACACTGAATGGGATTCCCGGGGAGTTTTACACTCCTTGGCAGGTAACCAGATGACACGCTCACTATATGTCTAGTAAACCCATTTCCACACTACATTAGGAATTTATCAAAGCAAGTCGAATCACTTCTCTACAAAAATGAAGGGATCTTGAAAGAATTTTGTGTCTGTGTCTTTAGTTCTTCTTCTGTCTCTGGTTATGATTTATAATTTGGCAGATTATTTACTTTAAATTAATCTTGAATTCAAAATGTGACTTCATCCATAGTTATATATATATATATATATTTCATTTTTTCGTAAAAAAATGACTGTGGAATCACTGTACTATAGAGCTCAACTAAATTGAAGCACTAAATTGCCATGCATGTAATTCAAAGCTGTATGCCACATATCTGCAAACTAATCTGAAATACCTTCAGATCATTGTTTGTCAGAAACAGAACTTTATCTCTTTACATTTTCTTCTGAAAGCAGCACTATTCTGTATTACAGAAAATGGTGACAAAGGAAGATTTGTTATTCATATCTTAATAGATTTTAGGCTTTTTCAAAGTCTCGTAAATGACATTACTTCAAAATAGTAATTTCAGAAAGAAAGGAAAAGAAAGGTAACCTACACATGAGCCAGTGAATGTGCTTTTTAGTGTGAGGTTTGCCAGCATTCATTGCAATTTCAAATACTTGGCTGTTTCCATAGCATTTTGCTGACTATTAAATTCCTGTGCTCATTTTAGTGTGTCTGTAAATGGATCCTTGATTTACCTGTCGTGACTGACAGAGGGTATTAAATACAAGGAAGGAATTCTTGGCTGTGAGGGTGGTGAGGCCCTGGCACAGGCTGCCCAGAGAAGCTGTGGCTGCCCCATCCCTGAAAGTGTCCAAGGCCAGGTTGGAGCAACCTGGGACGGTGGAAGGTGTCCCTGCTCATGGCAGGGGGTTGGAACAAGAGGGTCTTTAACGTCCCTTCCAACCCAAACCGTTCTATGATTCTGTGAACAATGAAATTGTCAAAACCAGTGCAAGTATCCTCCACATCTCCAGTAGATTAGCATTCTTTTATTTCTCTGTGGAAGGAAGAAGGGAAATGAAAGAAGGAAGGGAATGGGGAGAGCCTTGGAAGACAGAGCTTGTAGACCCCAGGATTGCAACAAATACTTCAGACTTGGCATTTCTTCTCCCCTCCTGCCCTGCTGCAGTAGTGGCTTCCATTCCACACATTTAATTTTTCTTGCTGTTTTGTGGGGGTTTTTTTAAGGATCTGAAATCACACAAGAAATGCTGTGTTTGCATTGCTGTCCTAAAAAAAGTGCTTATTTTACCTAATGCTTTATGACATTTTATAAGGAGCTTTTAAACTAATCTAATAAATAGATTAGAAAAGTTTGCTAAATGAATTGTTATAATATCAGCAGGAGATGCATGCACTCTGCATTGTGCTACATAGCAAGCAATGGATCTTATTTATTAGGGAAGGCTATCCCTAGTTAATCCCATACCAATTGTATGATATTATAAATTACGTATGAATATATGAAAAAATGTGTATCACACTGTTGTTTTGGCTGTGGTAGGATTTATACAACAGAAGTAGAGGGCACTGACAGAAGCACTTCATGGTAAGGAGATGATCAGCACTGCTGTGAAATCCACTGAAATGTAGGATCTTAATTCTTTCATCTTTTTATTCCTTTTTTTCCCCTGACTTTTACAATTTGTCCCATACCTCAGGCAAAGATCAGATTCATAGTAGAATCAAATGCTGTATTATGAACCTCTAGAAGGTCTGCATTTTCTATCCTAAAGTGCAAACCAGGCTCTTTTGGTTTTTCTAAATCTTTACAGTTCCAAAATCTGTTCTTTTCAGTTTGTTCTGAGGGCAGGCTTTCACTGCTTTTCTTCAGCTTTAAGCTGTGTTTTACCCATTTTCTGCTTTTGAGCTATTTCTTCTTTTTTTATTATTTTTTAAAATTTTTTTGAGGCTTTATTGTATTTTTATTCTCAACCTTGTCTTCTTGCCTTGGTGGCTTTGTTTTGCAGCTTAAATCTTCTAAGTGACATTCCTTCACAATTAAGGCTGATCTATCATTGGTAGACCTAAAATTCTCACTCTTCAGGTTTAAAAAACCAAATCCAAGAAGAGGACCATGGTAGTGGAATCTATCTGCCCATTATGATCATCTTAATGTGCATCCTTACCTAATGATTACTACATGTGAGGTCTTTTCAACATGTGTGCATATCAAAAAATAAACATTTTTATCAAATGTTACTGATTTGATAGAGTTCTCCAATATTATCTTTTAGTACTCTCTAGAGGAGCCCTTCTAATTAATATATTTCAAGTACAGCATTCATTATTGTAAGCACACATTTCAGATTTTAACTTAGTTCTGCTTTATCCTGTCTGCTGTTTGTTTTCTCAGTTTCCCAGGATATTGCCTGTACCAGTAAATGTGTCAGTGTACTTCATTGCAGAAAATCTGTGATGAGATACTAAAAATGTCCTTTCCAGACTGACTGCTAGACACTTTAGGTATTGCATATAATTTGACTTATTCTTTCACAACTAATGAGCAAGCTATTCTTCCTTTTGTATGTAAAGTTGATAACAGGGTACTTTTTATTAAGCTTTTTTTTTTTTCCCCCTGCAGAAAAGCATCTATATGTGCTTTGAATTTGGAAAAGATCCTGCCTTTCAAAAGCTGCTTCCACTCACTTTTTTAGTTGGCAGCACATGTTCTCAAAAGGCCTCAATTTTAAGCCTCTTCTCTGTAAAATGGGTTAAGATTTTCTTTTTACATCCAAATGCTCCATGTTCCTGAAGGAGGCCAGGCATTGTTGTGTATTACCCTGGCTAGTTAGCTGACATCAACTCTCACCTTTCCTGATCTCCTGGCTTTAAATTCATCAGGGTTAAGAAATGTCTTTCCTCCTTTAAGGATTTACCTCTGAGTAGATATCTCAGTGTAAGCACACATTTTTTAGAAAGAAGTTTTGTTGCTAAGCACAGGGTGAGGTTCTTAAGTTTTCTTATTTATTATCTTTTCTCATTTCTTATATGCTCCTTCAACCTGAAGTTTTTACTCTTTCAGTAAGCATTTAGTTCTGTCTGTCTCTACATTACTTTCTTTCATCTCCTAATTCTTACTTAGTAGCTCTCAAAAACTGCATCCTGGACTGGAGATCCAGTGTTTGAGATGAGGAAAATAAAAGTCTTGTATAATAGAAAATAAGTTTTGTGTTTGGTTGGTTGGTTGGTTGGGTTTTTTCTAATTTAAATCCATCTGGTCAGTACAGACTGAAGATTTAACTCAGGCTTTAAAGCTGGGTTTCTGCTCTGTACAGCAGAGCTATAAATAATGGAACAAACAAGACAGAAGGAGAGAAAAAAAAATCTTGCTGGCGTATTTGTAGCTATATCACTATTAATTTTTTTCTAAATGAAGAAATGTAATTATTGTTACATTAGCAAAGAGAAATCCAAGCGAGAACAGGAATTCATTGAGGCAGAAAAGAAGGGAAGGAAAAGACAGAGGGCAAAGGAAGAGAACACACCCTCATGTCACTGAATCTCCACAACCTGTACATCCTTCAGTAAAACTTTCAGACTTGGGGGCTTGAAGCCTGAGAGTTTGGCTGCAGTCACCAAGTCCCTCAGCAGATACCAGGTGGTGCTTCCTTCTCTGGGCTGCTTTACAGCAGCAGAGAAGCTGAGAATGAAACTATTTGCAGAGTACTTCCTCCAAGGACTCCTCTGTCACACAGAGGCAGCTTTCATAGCATGAACAAATGTTTGAAAGCCAAATGTAAAAGGGGATGACAGCCTTACAGATTCCAACTTACTCAAAGGGACCTTAAAGTCACTCCTAAAGCACTTCATGCATGTTTGAACTTGAGTCTCTCTTAACAGACTGTTAGTGCTGTTAATAATTCCAGCTAATTACAGGAGATTACCTTTCAACATCATTATCTTAAAAGATCATTTCACTGTAGATAAAAAAAAAAGTTCAACATTACAATAAAATATCTAAGATAGAGGATTGTAGCTAAGACCAGAGCCCACAACAGAAACCTTCCTCTTCTTTTTACCATACTGCTAAAGCATTTGGGATCCCAAGCAAGTCAGATTCAGGAAACTTCTCAACTTGGACTTACCTTACAAATGCTAACATTGTTGTCCCTATATTTTGTGTTAGTAAAATATGTGCACTTGGAAAATAATCTCACAATACAAAATTTCCTTCTTTTTTTTTTTTTTTTTTTTTTTTTTTTTTTTTTTTTTAAATAGGTCTGATGCTGATATATTTCTAGAAAAAGTGGTCTTTTCATACAGTATTTCTTCTAATTTACCAGTTAGGGTATGTTGTAAGAAGAGCATTTGGAGGATTTTTGCTTGCTATGAGCTCATTTGCTCTCTTTCTGGTGTACTGAGGAGAAGCTACTTGAACAATTTGTCAGGCGAAATTAAACAGCAGTTGGGCAGTTTTGTCTGTAGAGGCACCCTGGTGAAAGGTGAACAGCTGTCAATTCATTCTGTATTTTGTATCTCATTTCAGCTGGATTAAATAACGTCCTTTTCATCTGGGGCTGCTGCCTTCAGGATCTCAGAAGGCATCGTAGGTGTTCTCCACTCAATCCAGAATTCAAAACTATTAGTGAGCTTAGCAAAACCTTGTTGACATCAGTGGTATAAATGAAAATAGCATGGTGGTTTGCACAATCTCATCCTAAAGCATTTTTGCTCCTGTCCACTGAGGCATGTGGAGTTCAGATGGAACTGGATTGAACTATAACATCTGTTTTGAAACTACCTACTATTGCTACTACCTCTCTGAGAAGAAAAAAACATATTTCCCCATCCAGACTTTCCTGTATTACTTACTATTTTCCAGAATGTGTTTATTTGATTTTTTTCACATTGTTCCTCTGCATACAGAAGTTAAATGTCCATCTGTATTATGAAATTTTACTTAAAGGGCTTTATTTTGTAATCCTGAGAAGAACTTAAATTTATCACCTGTTTGGGAGGACTGATAAAGAGAAAATAGAGAGTAACATTTTATTCTCTCCTTTTCTGCAGAGTTGTTTCCTTATCATGGCCTTCTCATTTGTGTTGCTTATAACTATCTGAAACTGGTCGTCTGAAAATGAGTCAGTTTGTAAAGCTTTTTTTCTCTCCTACTAGAATAGCAATAAAGGGATATGAAGCAGGTTGAAAAGTACAGGGTGTTGACTCTTTAAATATGAATATCCATAGAAGCCTGTATTTATTTAATAGCACTATTGCTGCTGTGGCAATAATAAAGGCTATATAAGACTCTTCTAGGTGGTCATTTTGTTTGTTTATCCATTCACATTGCTTCAGAATGACACAGTTTTTCCTCCTCAACCCATTTTTGCAAGAGCTATTAAACAGCTTCAAGCATATTCCAGCAGAATCGCTGATGCTTTGATTTTTATGTCCTTTATTTATCCTTTAGAATTCCCTGTGACCACCAGGATGAGACAAACAATTTGGTTTTGCTGGTTTTTTGGGTTTTTTTAGTCCTGATAATGGGTTTGTGTTATTCAGTAAAACTAATTGTAAATTTTTGTCTTTTTTCATCCTCTTTCATCAAGTCCACCTGCTGTGCTGAATGTGATGTTGTGTTATGAGTTTAACCATGTGAGAAGAGAAACAAAGGCAAATATGTGTGTGTGTATAAATACATATGAATAAATTAAACAGACTCATCTGATTCTATTCCTGCAAGTTTGGATTCAGGTCAGGAGTGATTCCTTTGCTGTCTGGATCCACAAGCACTGGAATCATGAAAATTTCAAAATTCAGCTCTCAGCTGTATGGTTTGGACCTCTCATTTTTTTTAACTCAGGTTTTAGACTTTTTCTCTTTCTTTGCAGACACAGAATTGAGGTAAATCCCAAACTTCAAAGATGGACTTAAAACTGCAATGCTGTTCCACTATTTCTCATTTAGAAATGTCGACCAATTGTTCGCCAGTACTTGTATTTGTTTGGATTTCCTGTAATGAAATTTGGTTTTAATTTTAAGGTCACATTCTTCTTCAGGAAGGGCAAAAACAGGCAATGTGAGTAAAAGTCCACGATGTGTACACCTTTATGCATCTTTTTTACAGTTGCCAAAAGAAGGTAGAAGACTTTTCTTTCAGCTTTTGTGGTTTCACTCCCTCTGAAGAGATGTAGAATCACCTGCAGAATAAAAGTCATCTGGCAACTCAGACCTACATGGTGAAAACCAGAATATAGATGTCAGTCCTTGCAAAAGCTCTGAAGTTTGTGTTTGACTGCTCAAGGACAAGTTTTATCAAAACAAAAGCCGTGTTGGTGGAGCTTGAGGTGAACATTCTATTAACAATAGATACATTCTGCCTTCCTAAGCTCCCTACATAATAAATGGAGATGCACTTACCTTGTTCAACATCATTTTTGCAAGCAGTTCAAATATTCATCTTGCTTTGGTTTGCTTGTACTGGTGATATGAATAGCTGGTATCAAAATTGACAGTGAGCTTTTTTACCTCTTTCTCCCATTGTCTGTGAGACATCCCTTTAACTGCCACTGCAGATGGGGCCGAAATGTCTGGCACTCCATAATAAAACCTTTGCTCTTGTTTGCATTTGGATATTAAATCAGCCCTAACAAGTAATGAGATCTAAGTAAAACTGTTGCTCAAGAGCAGAAGGAAATAGCTTTCTGCTGTACATTATTTATCTCACTTAGGGTGAAAGTAGTGCTGCAGAGAAGCAGCAGAGTGGATCTGGACCGCTTGAAACCCCTACAATTAGAAGAAAAGAGATGGGCTAAAAGAATTTCTTACTCTTGATTTGGCCCCCTGTGCACAGATGGATGCCATTGTTGTGTAACACCTTGCATGAAAAGGTACACAGCTGTTCTTTGACATGTCCTTCTCAGGCCTTTTTTATCCTTCCTATTTTTCATCATTACTGTCCTACTATCCTCTACAGATTGCAGGAAGAAGGCATAAGGAAAAAGTGGGATGTCTTTCTCCAAGAGAATTGAGATGGTCATGTAAGAGCTCTTAGAGGAGTGAAGTGAAACCCTGTGAGATAAAGAAGTCCATTGAACAGATCTCAGGAACCCAAATGTTTACTTTAATTTCCATTACACCTGTGCAAAGACTTTAAATGAAAATATCAACTCGCTTAATCTCATATTTTTCTTGGAAGTCACCATGACTGTGTAAAGTGGGAATTCACCTTTTATTTCAGTGAATACTGGAGCGGGTTTCAGAAGTTTAAACACTTTGCTGTTTGACTCAGCAAGTGACCCAAATTCCTTTGGCACTGGACTTTATCTTTCCTCTCTTCTCCTACTTTTGTGTGGACCAGCTGCCCTTAAACTGCACTTAAACTAATCAAGGTAAATGAGCCTTTGGTCTGTGCTGTAGACACTGCTGTCCTGTAGGAAGGAAGTGGCAGATGGGGATGAATACAACTCTTTGTCTAATGTATGGTTTCTTGTTTTGCTGAGGCATGTAGGCCCATATCTGCAAACTAGAGGGTAAATCAAGTAATTCTTTAAGTAGGTTAAAAATCTGCATGAAAGGAGAGAAGCTGCTCTGAGTACTTTCATTGTTCCTGCTTCCATTTGCAATCTAATGCCTAGTACTTCAATCTGCCTTAATTAAGGATGTTTCCATTGAGGTGGAGAATGTGTTTCATCTGTATTTCCGTTAATCACATCCTCATTAACTATCATAAAGATATTTGCCTCAAAAACATTAGTGTTTTGGTTTTGACCTACAGGGGTCTTTTTCCCTATCCACAGTGGGTGGATCGGTAAGTGTGGAAAAATTAACAACTAGAAAGGTTATTTGGGATAAACTGTTATCTCTTCAGGAAATTTTTAAGCATTTTATAGCTTTCAAGAGATCAGGAATCAGGAAGCAGTTTGATAAGTGAACATAGCCAATGGAAAAACAAACACACAAACTAAAATATAATCAATAAAGTTAATAGATAATTACAGCAGTTAGAGCCATTGTAACATCCTTCCTAACATAGGCCATAGGACTTCTCCAGAAATAATTCCTTTGTCTTGGCAATTAGCTAAGATTGAAATTGGCAATTATTTTATATTTCTGTATTCAATCTTACTTTTAAAATTGTTTAAATGAATGGAGAATCAACCATGTCACTGATCAAGTTTTTCACTATTAAATTTTCTTCTTTATTAAAAGTCCGGATTTTATCTATTGCCTACATGAAATTAGCTATACATTTATTCATTTAACCTTATCATTATGGAAATGCCTTAAAAAGAATTTCAAGAGGTTTTCTGGTCCATCCTTCAGTTTCTTGGCAGAAGTAAATACAAGCTTTCCTTTCCTCAGGGAAGGATCGACTCTATCTCAACCATTCTTAGCTAGAGTTTGTCGAAACTATTCTTGAAAGGCACGAATGATTCTGTGATGCACAATCTCCCCAGTAAATCTATGCCAGTACTTAACTGCACTTATCTTTAGAAAGCTTTTTCCTGAGGCCTCACTGAAGTCTCTATTTCAGAAATATAAACCTCTTATTACTTGTTCTATCCACTATGAAGAAGGAAAACAAATTAGTTCTTTTTTGTTCCAGCAGTCTCATACAGTTGAAGACTATGTGCCTCCCCCCCCCCCCACCAGATTTTATGTGCTAGAGTTAAATTTCCTGTACTATAAATATTTATCAGCTTCTTAATTCTGTAATCATGATTCTGGTCTTCTTTGGAATCTCTCCATATTTCCAATGTAAGTGGTAAGCCAGCAGACTTGATCTATTATCCATAAAAGAATGTGGCTCTTATTTTTACTGTTTTGTAACATATTTGTTGCTAACGTTTTTCTTTTGAATTACAGTAAGGTGCTTAAATTGACTTCATTAGCCAGAGAGGCAAAGTCCCCTGTTTTATAAATGGGGTTTGTGTTCATCTGGCATAGGTAAAATCCAGTTTTCAAGGGACTGAATTCAGTTTTACTGCCTTCAAAAGAGGAACCCTTTTGTTCTCAGAGAACTTTTTTTTTTTTTTTTAATGATCTTGTAGGTCTGAAACATTTCTTCCCTCACAGTGTAAGAAAAGTTTATACCATCCACTTTATAGAAGCGAGTGCTACATCCTTCTCTAAAAGCACCATACAGGTGGGCTTGCAGTGGCTGAGAAGTGCCATAAAAATCTTCTAAACTTATTAAACAGGCCCTCCAACAAGCCCTTAATGTTTTTTGTCATTCAAATATAACCATTCCCAAGATGTGCTACATTTTCACCTTATGGTCCTATGTGAGCTGGCAGAGGACTGACAGACTTTTGGAAACAGCTGTTTCTAAAGTGGGACAAACCTTATCTGATACTTTAAATATTACTATAAAAGGTGAAGGAGGAGAATAAGCTTTGGAATGCTCTCAATGTGTGAAGGTATCATCAGATGTTCTTGCAAGATTGTGGTCACAATCAAGGGCTAGGTTGAAGGGAGGGTCTTAGAAGGAGCAGGAATAGCAGTAAAAGAGGGTGTCTGAAGCTATTTGAATAAAGTAGCAGTATTTTTAAAGAGATATTCTAGTAAAGAAAGTTATGAAGTTTAGGAAGGAAAGTGAAGTGTCTGTTCTGTGAAGTGCCTGGCTCAAGAACAGGGATAGATGTGATATTTGAAAATTGCTGGGGAAAACAGCACTCATATCATCCACAAAAGTTGGTGTCTGTGTAACACCTCTAGAAGGAGATATAAACATATTTCTTCTACCTTCTCCACGCTACCTTATAGAGACAAGCTTATCTAAGGCCATCAAATATCTGACCCTCCCTGTATAACCTATGACCAATTTAAAAGCAGTAGCACAGTATGCTGAAATGTCAGAAACTGAAATGCTGCCTGAGAGGAGATCAAGAGAAATCAGTGGCAGCTCAGGCTCCTGTCCTAGCAGGAACTTTTTTAGATGAAAATGCTCAAGTGAAACACACCTGTTGGCATAAACACCCCATTTCAGGGTCAGTACCTTGACTGTCACGTTTTCAGCCCGCTCACTGTTCCATCCCCTCCTAGAGCTAAAAACTTTCACCTAAACTTCCTTCTTAAGGACAGGCCTTTTCTTCCAGTCCTCATAGCTTGAGACTGAATAATTTCCTCCTTTCATTCTTATCCTTACCTTGAAGATATTTATAGACTGAGATCATGTTGCCCCTGAGTTTTTGCTCTGCCAGACTCCATAAATTTAGCTTCCTTACTATCTCACCTTATGTCTTATGATCTTCTAGTTCTTATATCAGTTTGGTTTCCTCGTTTCCTGTTTCCCTACATTTCTTCTGTTCTTTCCAAACAGCGGGGAAATATGTTCCCAAAATATTGTTCTGATGGTTTTTTCCTGTTATTATGACATTCTGTTTTTTCATTATTTAATCCAATTTGTTATACATAATTATTATTATGGAATTCCTGTATAAAAACAAGCAAATAGCTGATGACAAACTTTTCAGAGACGTCTTTAATTATTGAAGAGGGCAACATAATTTAATGTTGTGAAAAAGAACTCTTCAAAGTGTATGAAAAAGAACTCTTCAAAGCTGCATTTTTTTCTTTTTTAAATTTGGTCATCTATAATGAGGTTCTCAGTTACGAAGTCTCCTGAAATCTCTTTTCTGATAACAATCTCCACACCTCCTTTACAGTTCTTATTTCTGTATTCATGTCACAAACTCTTATGAAAAGGTGGATAAATATAAGTTATTAGGATCTTTGCAAGGGTAATCAGATACAAATACTTCATCTTTGTTACACAGAAAACTACACACATTTAACTAATGCTCTCTTCTGGTTTCAAATTCAGTGAAAGGTATTAAATCCCTTGCCTTAACACTCCCATAGCGAATGCAACAGTTTAGGTGTAATTTTTAAGCTTCAAAGTTTATGATAGAAAAGGTTGCTCTTCCTCTTGGTTATTTAATGGCACGTGAGAAGCTGATGAATCTCTGACAGCTTCCACTTCAAGGTCTTGAACATTTTACTCAAAGAGTAATATTTCAGTCTTATAAAATTGTTTACCCTTGCCTGAAATCTCACTGTCAGACCAAGAAAAATTGACTTCATACAAGAATTAGGAAGCTTTCAAAACAAATAAATAAAGAAAACCTTAATTAAAGGAAATTTAATATTGAAAGACTATTGTTAGTATTACTGCAAAAAGCTTTGGTTTTAAAAATATTCTTTGGGAACTTAATAAATTTGGAACAGGAAGCCTCTAAATTCTTATTTATGAGATACAGTGGAATCACAACTGAGATTAAAACTGTGAATTAGTCTAGAATTTCATGTTTCTTTTCTGTGACATCTGACTGGCTGTGAACAACCCAAGTGTTTACATTAAAAGATTGTGTTCTCTGCTGATAAAGATGATTTCTTAATGATATACATTGTTGGGCTAAGATCTAAAATACATGAAGCACTGTCTCACAAGGGTAATTCATAAATGCCATGAGAAATGTCCCACCCTGTGTAAGGAACAGTCCAGCAGGTGCCACCATAATACCCATAAAATCAATTCTAATACCCACAAAATCAATTTGAAGACTCTTTCTGTGCATCAACAGACTAAAATGAAAATTATTTTAAGGAGTTATGCAGAGACTAGAGGGGATAGGTGAAAAAGCATGTATGGCAGACTTGGGTTCTCCTATCACCACTTCACATCAGGAATCTTTGAGAGATGTCTGTGTCATTTTACCTGTGACTTTTCCAAAACTAGGAATTAACTTATTAGAGGCAGGAAGCACTATTATCACTATTTGTTCATGTAGATCTGTGGCTGTTTAACTGTAACAAATAACAGTAAAGAAATTAAAATCACAGAATAATAGAGTCATAGAGTGGTTTGGGTTGGAAGAGACCTTCATGACCATCTTGTTCCAATCCCTTTCTATGGGCAGGGACATCTTTCACTAGACCAGATTGCTCAGAGCCCCATCCAACCTGGCCTTGAACACTTCTAGGGATGGGGAAGCCACAGCTTCTCTGGGCATCCTAGTCTACTCACAGGGATGAATTTCTACCCTCACAAGGAAGAATTAGTTTTATGTAAAGAACTTCACTTATACTCTACTTTCAAGAAGTTCCTCAAGTCTGATGGATCGACTTGAACAGAAAAATCAGCTCAGGTCATTGCCTAAAAAAACTTAATAACATGTTTTGGGGTCAGTCTTGGACCCCTCTGGCTCTGCAAGGAATACTCAATATTGATATTGATGGGGGCAGCACAGCACTGTGGAACAAGGAGTATAAAGCAAACACTGGTTGAATACAGAACACTGCTGATCTGATTAAACCAGCCATTTGTTTATGGGATTTAGCTTTATTTGTATGGTAAATTCTGATAGATGGCCTGTCGGGTTGGTAAGGTTACTTTTCTAGCTTTATTTTATCCATAATGTATTCCAGCAGTTTAGAATATGATTGAGAACTTCAAAGCATAAACCCCTTGGAAGACAGTGAAGGGTGAAAATATATGGAAAGGTGCAAATTGCTTCATGGGTGAAGCCCAGGGTGGGGACTCAGGAGAAAGGGTGCATTTCTAGTTGTGGCACAGTTCTCTGTGACTCTCAGATGACATTTATTTATCTGTGCATCAAGTATCCATAATAATCCCCACATCAGTCAAATCCTTCTTCATTTCCTTTTCTTATTACAGAAACATTGGAGCAGAACTGCTTCAGTAAGAGTTTGTACCTTACCCATCACAGGGACTCCTTCAAACACTTGTGTAACTCAAGTACAAATTAATAAATACATCCACCACAGCTTTCTGGAAGGGATCTTAATTACAACATTTTTTAAAAACCTCGGTATTTTTGATCGGTATAAGTACAATCAAACCTTAAGGACAGGAAGAGAGAAAGAAAATAAGGGCACTTTAGAAATAGGCATTGAAAACCGTAAGTGGTGATAGAGGAAGGCAGCTTTACGTACAAAACTCGAGTGAAAAGAAGCTTGGTGACAAGAAAAGGACTTTAGCAGGATACTTTGGTTTCTTTTTCCTTTTTTGGTAGCACTTTTTCTTAAGAGTTTAATTACCAGGTTGATTAAAAGGAAGGAATTCGTGTTCGTAAATGGCACTTATAAAAATCATCTTTTCCTTCTGGGTCTCTGAATGAAAGATGGTCTCTGATGCCAGCTCAGCTATGAGTAATTGAATAAAAGAGTAAAATATAATACCTGGTAATGGAGTCATTATAGTCTACAGAACACATATAAAATCAACTGAAATGTATTTCTCATGCTCAACAAAACCAAAGTTTTAATAGATTATAACTTTTTATGTCCACAGAAATATTTTTATTAATTATGAAAGTGGCACATTAATACTCCACAGAGCAGTGTTGTAATCAGTGCTCAGGAGTCAGCAGTAATGTGTAGTTGCTCTTTAGGAATGTGCAGTCTTTTGTAAGGGGCTCTCTAGGAGAGTTTCAGTCTTAGAAACGGCTTTCAGTGTGCGAACAGACAAAGTCCCCTCCACATCAGATGGGATGCACTTCCTGCTGATAGTTACATACCACTTTTTCTGCATTAAACAAAGGCAGACAGGTTAGGAAACAGCAGAGCTTGTGATGTGAGGAGCACAGATGCCTCCTTACTCAGAGCACGTACAACATGCTCGGCAGTCTTGGAACAAACTCTGAGGTTTTGAGATAACAGTGACTCAGCCAGAGCAGCCCAGATCATTGCAAATTCATGATAGTTGCAGAAAACAGAATCATGTAGCTTTCTCTGTATCCATACATTGTTATCTCTACACTCAGCTTAAAGCACCAAGGGGAAGAGAACACATTCCTTTTCCTCCCTGCTGTGCTACTCACAGCTACTTTTTCTTTAGATTACTATGTGCTCATGGACCAGAGGAGACAGTCATGATGATTTCAGTGACATCTATGAAAAACACCAAATCCAAGTCCAGAACCTAGTTTGGATTGACAGATTGACTTACATTTTTTTTTATGCTTGACGCTTTCTCATAACGTTGCTGCTTTCTTTCACTAAATGAGTTTGGTGAGTCACTGTTTTTCCCTGTTTGGAACAATGTGGTATTGTTAGAGCCCCTGATCTGTTTTGTTTTCAGCCTCTCATTTCTCTGCTTTCTGATTGCCTGTTCTTGTGTGCCCTGCTGGTTTTTTCCCCTTTTCTCTCATCGTTGTCTTCCTTGGATATTGTCTCATTCTTTGTATTTCTTAATCTTCCTCTTTCCCCCTCTCATCTTTAAGCAGTGTCTGTAATGCTATTCATTTGTTATCCTGTTCCCCACGGTGCCAAAATTTCCACTCCTTAGGAAAACAATGTCCCCCTTCTGCAGGCAACTGCAGATTTCATGTACACAGAAGAGAAACCCCACTTTCTGCACAGCACAGACAGTGTCTTCTGCTGCTGTGGGGCAGCTGCTGTAACATCACATCAGATGTCACAGCCTGCCTGAGTCTGTCCAGTGCTGTGCACACAACAGAAATTTTTATTTCCTTCTTTGTAGGAGTCGCCAGGCAACTCTACCAGCTGAAGAAGGACAAGAAGAAGAATGTGGACTGCCTGCAGAGTGTCCCTCTTCTGTTTTCATTTATGAGGATGTGCTATCTCTCCTGCTAAGTCTTGTTTCTGAGTTTGCAGGTTGGTGAGATTAAGAGTCACAGTGGCAGTCCATGAGTAGCAGTTTAGGGAAAATATGGGTCCCTTGATGGGTGGGAGAGACAATCCTGTGATTCACAATGTGGAAAAAAACAGAAATTAAATGCCTTTTTTTTTTGGCTTAGTTCTTGCTGGGAAAGCCTGCTCCAGGATATCTCTGCATACCAACAGGATTTGGAAGAGAAAAGGGGCAGCGAACAGTGAGAGAAAAGATTAGGGACTAACAAGGGAAGATAGATGTTCACAAGTCTGTGGGTTGCTGCAAGAGTTGGCCAATGTGACTGAGAGAAAGCTCTCCCTCATCTATGAAAAAACAGCTGTCAGAGAAGGAGAAAATGTTGCACTCGTTTTACTTGAATAGTCAAGAAAGAAATGTGAAAGAGAAGAAGGGAACTGAAAACAGTAAAGCAGGACCAAGGACAGCTCAGGCTTGCCTATTCTGATCTCCTTGTGTGATGAAATGACACATATGGACAAGGATCTTCATGTCATGTTTATATGCTTGTGTTTTGCCACTGTATTTGTGGTCCTGTACATCTCAGATGATTCTGAAGTTCATGCTGGATAATGAGTTGCATAGCAGTTTTATTTATGTTACCCTTGAAGGCTTATTTGCTTTGGTGTATTTATTTTGCTTGTTGTTGCCTTAGGCCTGGCTGGAGTTTTGACTAGTATGTTTACTTCCATAAGGCTTTTGCTAAAATGATAGTCAAAACTTATATTGTGGAAACAGTGACCAACAGTTTAATGGGGTAGAATGAATACAACAGCAGCTGCTGACTATGGCATGGGCTCACTCAACCTCTCAAATGCTCTCTGCCCCTGGAAATAATCTTTGGTCCTCAGGCCAAGTGCAGGAGAATGTTTGTGTTCCCAAGGCTTGGGGTCAGCCTCCCTGAGGATGACTGACTGGCTCTTTCAGTCCCTCAAAGCTCTGTGTTGGCTGAGGTTCCTGTGGGCTCCGTGTGGTGCCCCACGGACCCAAAGGTGTCATGAGAAAATTTAATTTGAAGTGCCTAAGGTAACACAAAGTGTGTGTTGCAGTTGAGCAGCAAAGTGTTTTCATGTGTGGTATCCAGGCTGGCGTGCAGCTTGAGGGCACAGGGGTTATTTTAGGGCATAAGGGTGGCTGAGTAGATTTTGAAAGCAACTTAAGCTGTTATAATCTATATCCGTGCTCTGCCTGGAACAGAATGTGTAGAAAACCACTTTGTCTGTCATGTTTAAGTTTAGTCTTGGAGAAAGTTAGCTGGTTTCCCAAGAAAACTAGCATGGGCACCAGCAAGGTGATCAGGAGACCAGAACTCAAGCACAAAATGCTAAGTTTCCCCAGTCATGATGTACACATAGCTGGGAGGAAATCTTTTAGAGGGAAACAGACTTGAACCTTGCCCCACTTTTCTATTACAGCTGGCAAACATTGCTAATACGAAACATTTGGCTCCAGATTATTTCCTGAGATGAGCAGATCACCGAAACACTTCAGTTAATACAGAATGAGTTCAGAATTTGTTTCTTTGGGCAGAAAGCATCATGAAATTCCCTTTAAGTTTGTAAAAAAAAAAAAAAGTATTCATAGAATCATAGAATGGTTTGGGTTGAAAGGGACCTTAAAGATGATCCAGTTTCAACCTCCCTGACATGGGCAGGGACACCTTCCACTAGCCCAGGTTGCTCCAAGCCCTGTCCAACCTGGCCTTGGACACTTCCAGGGATGGGGCAGCCACAGCTTCTCTGGGCAACCTGTGCCAGTGCCCCACCACTCACAAAGAAAAGAACTTCTCCCCTATATCCAATCTAAACCTACTCTCTTTTAGTTTGAAGCCATTCCCCCTTTCCCTGTCACTTCATGTTCTTGTAAATAGTCCCTCCCCATCTTTCTTGTCGGCTCCCTTCAGGTACTGCAAGGCCAGAATTAGGTCACCCTAGAACCATTTTTTCAAGGATGAACAATCCCAATTCTCTCAGCCTTTCCTCACAGCAGAGCTGCTCTACCCCTCTAATCATCTTGGTGGCCTCCTCTGGCCTCGCTTATGTCCTTCCTGTGCTGGGACCCCAGAGCTGGGCTGCAAGCACACATGGTCAGCTTGCATTCAGCCTCTCAACCACCAGCACCCCAATCCTCACTCAGAAATGAGTAGAATACCATATGCCTGAAGTCCCTTGTTAAAGCACAGACAGATACTCTCAGCTGTGTCACCCAAATCATGCTCTTGTCAAATCCTTTAATAGCAAAATGCCACATTTTTGTCATGGCACTGCAGGGCAGTATCCAGAAGTGTGGCTGAATGAAGAAATGCAAATCTGGATGCTCGTGCAAGGCTGAGTTACACACTGCTGCAGCTTGTTGCTGAGTTAAACTAGTGCTAATTTAGCAAGGGAAGTGCTATGGGTGGGGATTCTGCTCTGTGTGTTACGAATTACGAATTGACATTTCTTACAGAGTCTCACCCTTGACCATGGTTTGATTTAATTGGAATTCCCCACAGGTGTGACTGCAGTCAGTGTAGCCTCTGGGACCAAGCTGAAGTGAAAAATTTAATTATGACTTAATGTGACCATGTTATAAGTTTTTACATGTGTCAGACAATTTGTTTCCCTCCTCACTGCTTCTGCTATTTTTAAAGCTTTCTAGATTGCCTTTGCTTTGCTGCAGAATATATTCAAATTTTTATACCCCCAACCAAGAAAAGAGCATTTAATTGACATCAGCAGCGAAACTGGTCTATATTGATTCAGTGGCAGAACTTAGTATTTACATTATAATTTCTTTAAGAGACCTTTCTCTACTTTACATAGGAGGTATGTAACAGAATCTTTAATTAATGGCTGATAAAAATGAGGTGCCCAAAGGCTCCTAGCACTTCTTCATAATAATAATTAAAAAAAAAAAAGAGGCCTCATTTAATGTCTCTTGAACCCTAGTTCCTGCTCAGTGGGATGTAATGCATGTGATCTAATTATTTTAAACCATGCTTTATAGTACAGTGTGCTATACTTAAAGCTAGAGCCATATGCATTAATAAACATGGTTTTTATTATCTGTTTATCTGAGTAGCACTCCCATTATTTACAAATAGAGGAGTTTTCCTTATACACACAGATGTCTAATTGGTTGTGTTATTTGTATTGACACTCTGTAGTATCAGCACAAAGTACCATCAGGTGATAAGGATTCTTCCATTTCCTTTTTTGTCACAATCCTATCTGACAGATGTTATATCATCATTCATTTTACACAGGTTTTTCATGTACCAGTCAGATATCTAACTCATAAGAAAACAATCTGGGCTCTTTTCATAGCTTTTTCCAGAGAGGGGATTATTTGGATTGATAGGATGGATTAATTCCATTCTAAAATAAAGGTATGAAGAAGGTAGCTAGATAATTTGATGGCTGAAGCTTGATCCAAATAATTCTATTTGTTGATATCGATATTATAAGTACATATTTATGGACCTGATCAACAGCATTAGCGACATTCCAGACTCACAGAGGATAACAGTCCATTGAGAAGAATCTCCTCCTTGTATTAAACTCTGTGAATTTCCCTCAAGAAGGGAATATATTTGTCCTGGATTGTAGAAAGAACCTGAAAACACAGATAAAAGGAAATATTTCAAATGGTCAGAGGTGAACACCACCATGAGTGTCTAGAATGAAAAGAAAGACTCTGGAGTAAGGAAATATCATGAATTTTTTCTCTCTGTTTTTTAGGATTTATAACATCCTGAGGGTCATATTAAAACTTTATACACAAGTCTCATCTCACTTTCATTCTTATTTAGAATTTCCTCAGACACATTCATTTCTTCTTTCACAGTTTTGTCCAAGGTAGAATTTATGGTATATTTTCTTGGATTTCTGCACATCAGCCCCATCAGGCACTATGACCGAACTGCAGAAACTCTGGAGGTTGTTGGTCTAGCTGCTGCATGTGTAGCAGTGAGCCCAAAAGAAAGAGAGAATCTTCAAACATTCCCCCTCAAAGGTTAGCTGAAGTGGATGTGCTGTAGGATTTTGAACTAAACTTGGTCCTTCTAAGGTGGGAAATTGAAAAAGCAGATCCAGGCTAACATACACTCACTTTTTTGCTGCTCCTGCAGGAGGCAAGTTGTGTGCATATCAGAGCAAACCTGTTCCTGCTTTCAGCTATTCAACAGAGATCTCCTCCCCAGTCACCTCCTCCATCATTAATCACCTCTCCATACAACCTTATTTATGTCCAGATTAATACCCTGGGTATCCATGAAAACTGCCCATCCTGATCCTCCAACCGTGGGTCTTCCAGAATCCTCTGCCATAAGAAAATCCTTGGATAGCTGATCAGATGTGCAGCATCTCCTCCTGCCTTACTATTTCACAAATTTCTTCTTTGTTTGTTCTTTATTACAACTATTGGGCTTGGTTCTGTCTCCTCAGCTGAACAGAAACACTTCATGAGGTATTCCCCAGGGGTTAATCTGCATATTGTTCCTCAAAGTTTGCATTGCCCTTTCCACCCTTTGTTTCTGAGTCTTCAGCGTTTCTGCTGGGAATTTTGGGTCACAGTGACAATACAACAGCTGCCTTGGGAGTCTGTGAAAATGTTCCTAGCCAAAATGTTCCAGGCACTCACTTTGCTCCCGGGCAGAGAGTGCACCGCAGATGAACAGACCCCATTTTTATTTGGCTTTATGTTTTGTTGGCTGTTCACAGAGACAAAATAACAGCAAGCAGTATATAGGTGGGAAGAGAAAAATAAAACTCTCCTCTTATATGAACACAGCTCCTCATGAGTTTTGTCTGTCAGTAGTTACTATAGGTGTAGGTTAACTAAGGCTGGCCAAGGTTGTGTAAGGTCTGTCTGGTTAAGCCTCTATGTTTGCTTTTATCTCAGAAGAAACCTTAACTGAACTGTGGAATACAGGGCTCTTCTTCTTCTCACATACTGTGGAATTCAGCCAAGAATGGGCTTGTCTGTGGCTTGCAGCCAATTTCCCAAGTTCCTAAAACTAGTTCCTTCCTGAAGGATTATCACAGCTACATGGAGGGAGCTTACTCTATACAACGGGAGCAGAGACATTCAAATCCCTAATCCTGTGCTAACCCAAGAGTAGGTGGCAGGGACAGCATGGATGTGTCTAAGCTTCCATGAAATCTCTGCATTTGAGACTTTACACCAGACTCAACAGAGTGTCTAAGTGCCAGATGCAGTGGCATGTTAATGTGGCTGGCAATGCCAGGCCTAAATTGCCTGTTTCAGTTATGTACATGGGGAAAATGCCTGTCTGAGCACCTGGAAGCTTGGGAATTTCTCTGTCATGCAGTGTAAAAACATATTTGGTACTTTGCATTTCGCTTGATGCGAAAAGTGTGTCTTCTGAATGCATGAGGGTTCCCCTAGAAACTGCCTTCTTACGTGGTATGTGACATTCTGCTAGGAGATAAGCTTTTTGTGAGAGAAATTTTCTGGTTCAAGTGGTACTTTTAATTTATAATGCAGGTCCAAACCAGTCCTGCTTAGAGAGTCTTTTAGGTGGAGGAATTAATGTGGTTTGTTTTTTTTTTTTTTCATTTCCCTGCCCCAAACCTTTTTGGCTGGTATTTAGAAGGCATTTCTACCCCGTTCCAATTCCTCTCCCTGTTTTATATCCAACAGTAGTATACATAGTACCATTGTATCTACTTTTTCAGAAATCTTTCTGATTGTGCAGATCCACTGGAGATCCCAAGTAAAAAGTGAATACCAGTGAGTATAAGTAGGTAGGAATACCTTGTACTACATTTGAAAATAGGATTAATTTTTAAAGATAAAACCTGTTGATAATAGTTCCTACTGTGAAAAATGTAGTTCTATTGGTAAGTTGTCTTTGCTTGTTAATATTTTTGGTATATGAATCACCCTTATTATTAAAAACATTATTTTTGTCATTGTATTTGATAGTGAGAATAAGAATTTTAAATGGGAGCTATATTCAAAATTAAAAATGAAAATGTTTAATATTTGGAACAGGCTACCAAGTTATACAGCAGTTTCTCAATGTCCAAATAGTCTTTATATTCAGGTTTTAATGTATTCAGGAATACATTTTAGACACACCCAAGCAATGTTTCTTCACTGAATTCAAGAGACTCAAGGATGAAGCACAGGTGTTTGTAATATATAAGCATTTAAAGTAAATTATAGAATTATTTCCTATGGCCTGGGTATCCCTGGAGGCACAAGAACTAGTGACAGTGTCTGTTTGCCTATTCCAAATGCTTTCATATGGGATTATGTGATTATAAATAGGTAAATAAAACATTCTGGTCTCCTGTTGGTTTCTTTTGCATAATTCAGCTTCATGCTCTGAATCTTCATCATTCTCCACAAAACTTCCCTTTCTAACAAAGTATTACAAACCTAAATCTGATATATATTTTAAACGTATTTTAGTATTTATCTTATCTCACATCCCTGTTAGTATTCATCACATTCAGTATTTCCACAGTTCAGCAACATACTTAGGAATGTGTTGAACTTGAAAAACTCCAAGTGTCCCCAAATAGATGAGCATGAACTCGGATTTCATGCAGAATCAGGGTCATAATCATGTTTACATTAAATGGAGTTGTGGTCTCCCCTCTTCTGCTGTACAGGCATTAATTGTCCATGAAGTCTTTCCATTTTCCTCAGAACATGCTTTCGTAGAAGGGTCTTGCACCCATTCATAAGATGTTGCTCCCACTGCTTCCTCATAAATCCAAGGTAATTTCTTTGATCAGCAATAGCTTCTTCATGTAGTTCCTGCCTTCTGTTTAACCAAGATTGATGACACTTGCAAAGGGGCTGTTTGACCAATTTCATTTCATACCTTTTACAGTCTGTTCATGTTTTTAAACTTGATCCTTATCACTCATCTACATTTGCAAATTTTCACCTCATGTGCTATATAGTTTCTGACTGGAAAATGCTTCAGCAACTCCAGCTTGTATGCATATAAGAGATATTTGTGTATATTTTAAATTTTGCCGCATATTTGATGACGAAGGGCTTGTATCTTGCTTTGTAGCAACTTCTCTAGTCTAAATTGTCCTTTTTGGCGGTTCACACGAGAAGCATATTGTTTTCATTGCTTTACTTTACATTTATAAAGTATCTGGCAGATCAAAATCAAAATTGAGGACGACAAACTGAAGTCACCAGATTAACCAGCTGCGATTTGGAAATGCACATGTGAACACGACCTTTGACGTTTGCTGGAATATATAGACACATATTTGAAAGCAGTAAGAATTAGAACTATGATACTCATTTGGGGAAGGGTTTTAACAGTCCTTCTCTGGACATCTGTCTCTCAAGAATTAATTCCTACACGTCACCAAGAGAAGCCATTTAGACAAATGCGTAAATTGGACGGAGTATTCCTTTTTCATGAGTACCATAACTCCAAGTGCCTTCTTGATAGAGTTATTTATAGAGAGCTCCCCACCACTTCTACTTCTGCGTGAACAGCAGAAAAAATAGAAATCAGTAATCACCCTCTTCAGCTGGGGTTAAGAGTTAGCTCAGAGAACATGATTTCCAACAAAATCTGTTTGACTGTAAGTCAAAAGGAATAGAATTTGATGTTGCTTAAAAATTACTACAAGCCTTGTTACTTTCTGTTTCTCATACAAGATGCCCTCATTAAATCCACTGTCACAAAGATGCATGGCATAAAATTCGTAGCTTTTTAACTGTATTAAATATTTATATGCAGGTACTTAGCTAAACATCAATATATCTGCACCTGTGTGTAGCACAGTGCTCCTCCTAGCCTAGTTTTGTGGAGGTTTGGAACTGGAAAGTTGGCTCCAATCTTGTTCCAGTAGTGATCAGCAAAAGCACCACTGTGGCTGTACAACCCTCACAATGTCTTTCCTGGTGCCTGAGAATTCTTTGTCTCCCATTTCCCTCCTGAAGCACCTCCCAGGAAGGTAGTTTTAAAATATTTAGTGCTATGTCTGAGCAACACAGGATTTATTCCAGCCACAATGGTGAGACACAGAAATCACTGAGCCAGCCTCTGACAAATTCATTAGACCTGTTTTAATCTCAGTTCACTTTTCTGCATAACTAACAAAATTTAACTGATATATAAGAATGTTAAAATTACTGATTATTTGCCATAACGTGAAAATATGCAGAATTATGAAAATGAAAACTAGCCATCTTCATAATACATGGAATAACAAAAATTATTGCCTAAGGTTTCACCTAAGAAAGAGGAAAAGATGAGAATAGCAATGAGGAACCAAACAGAAGATAAACAAATGGCCAAAAAGGTGGCAATCACACATATAATAAGAAAACTTTACCAAGTAAAACCAGTAAGGATTACAGAGCATTCTGGAAAAAACCTTCCATATCTGGAGGCACACCATATACACATTTGAAATACGAAGTTATAGGGTATTTAAAATCAGATTTATCATAGCTATTAATATCTTGCTGTCTGATGTCTAGAAACACTGAACTATGTGTGCATTTTTGATGGTCCAACAACACACTTTCCTGTAATTGTAATTAGTGTGTTGGATCCACTGCACACATTAGATGTGATTTTTATCTGCATCTTAACTTTCAGTTGGGAAGAGAATTTGGGTGATATCAACTGATGCTTTCAGAGAGGTTTATATATATTCCTGTTTCTTTTGAAACCCTTGGGCCCTGGGGTTGGAAGGTGCTTTTGAGGTTTTATGCTCAGTGAATGTTTTTCTTGTAACTAAGTTCTTTATTTGGCATAATCAGCAGTGGCTCAAATAAACGTTCAGGAGTTCTTAATTCAGCTCATGCTTTTCATACAGATGCCTGAAATTTCCTTAGTAAATTTAACTATTCTGTGCCTCAGTATTCCTCCATAAAATGTGTGTTGATTACACGCCATGCATGCATGCATCTAATATTTACAAACATAAATACAATAGATACATCTGCATGCAAATACACATATGCAAATCTTGGATTGTAGCACAAGTACTGGAATTCAGTGACTGAATGAATGTTCCTGTGTATTTTTGCAACATGCTGCATGTTACTGTTTGCTACAAGACACGTGTGGGGAACAAGGGAAGGTGATGTTTGACAGGGAGGAAAACATTCTTCACCTTGAACATTTAAGGCTGGAAAAGGGTCCCAAAAATTCACAGGTTTTGGATTTGAGCTCAGACATTTCTTGTCCGACTGGATAATAGGTTAGACTTTAGGTGTAGAAGGTGTTGTACCTGCATTTAAAATAATCTCATTCTAATTAATTAGAATTCTCTGCTTCACAATCTTTAAAGTGAGCCAGCTTTTCCATGTGCACAGAGGAGAGTGAATCACAAAATCAGGATCAGAGGTCTCGGAGGTTTACAGCCTTCTGCACCAAAATGTCCACGTAGCAAAGACTAAACAGGGATGCTCAAGCTCATGCAAACAAGCACTGTGGACAGTGAAAACATGGCATTTATCTCAAATAAGTACTTTAATTCAGTTTGAAAAGACAGATTATATTTTAACATGTACTTATATTTTAAAAGGTGAGGAAAAACAAATTTTGTGTAAAAGTGTGCATGTGATGGAAGAAGCTAAACAAGAAAAATCCATTTGTTTGATAACGTATGAGAATTTTTATTACCCTAAGTATCTAAATGATGGTTCAGTTCAAGAACAATTTATATTTTAGCTAAATTTGAACTGAAAAATGAATCCCCATCCACATTCTCTGATCTGACGCCCTGACCATGCAAAGACTGTTTCTAGTTCATCACTAAAATGTTTACCTCTCTGCTGCATCATCACCTGGTAGTGACTGTGGCAGGTTTACCTGTCACAGGCATTTAAAATCTTGGCTCACATTGTAGAACTTGAACCAGCTGCCTGTGAGAATCAATAGTGAAACATTTCAAATACTTGTTCCTGCTCCATGTAATAGCCAAGGTAGTTGCAGGGAGAAAGTCAGCCCTGACTGTTTTAATGGATTACTCACAGCAGCAGAAGGAATAGGACAACCTCTAAATGGATGACCACAGATCTCACATTTACACAATTTCATTAAAATATATGTCTTCATTAACTGAGGGGGGAAATGTGGGGATTTGATAGCAAGAACATATATTTAAAGAATTTTTCATCTCCATCTAAATCCTGGCCAAATTACTTTGGAAGTCTGGACTTTAATAGTAAAAATTTCATATGCTCCTACACAAATTGAAAATACAACCATAAGTCAAAAATTAAGTGTACTCATACAAGACTGTAATACTAATTAATGTGCACTATAGTATTTAAATCTGTAAGTCTCCATGACTTCATACTATTTGTGCTGGAGATGGTTTGATACTCTCATGGTAGGGATAAAGTAGTACAAAACATAAGCATTTTGCATATATAATTACCAGTAAGGCAACAGCAAAAATTCAGGCAAAGACATCTGGGAAAATTCATGGAAAGATGTAGATATAAATGCAAGTTTCAATATAATATTCCTCTTTATCTTGAATAAAATCATGCTGATAAAACTGCAAGTAGTGGATGATGTGGGAGAATTACTCCAGGATGAGACAGTAAACAAAGTGGAGTAACATATTTAAGCAGAAATATTCTAATTGCTTACTGCAGTTTTATGTTATTGGAAAGTGTCTGGTCATTTCAGCACCAGACTTAGCCCATAAAATTTTATTGGAGCTTTTTATACAGCTGTTGTTAAAAAGGGAGAGAATTTATTGAAACCAATGAAGCACACTCATCTTGATGGCATTTTTTTCCCCTCATATACACCAGTTTTACATCATTGTAATTCCATGGATGTCAGTGGGGTTACTCTTAATTCCCACTGGGAGAAAAGAAGGAAGGCTCCTGCCCCTTCCCTTCCTGTGTTTTTATGTAGCAACAGAATTCTTGCTATTTAAAAGCCATGATGGAAAAGAATAGTAGAAGGATTTTGTTTTACTGCTTTATTCTCATATTAAAATATTTTCATACTTTATGAACTTTGTTGGCTTTTTTTTGAAAATAGTTGAGTATCTAAACCAGCTGATTTAATTCTTTGACTTTGGAAAGAGTCCCTCCTGGAGTAAGAAAAAATCTTAATGTACGTGTTTTAACCCAGAGCTGAAAAGGCAGAATAGATCTTTCAAGCTATGGATGGTTTAGTTGCTTGGAAATAATTGTTATATATTTAACTGAATTAATTTATTTGGGCCTTAGTATCAAGCTGAGATATGAATGTAATATTTAACAACAGGCAGTCAGAAGCCTTGTTGGATGCTGTCATGGAAGGAGTGACGCACTTCACTCCTAAGAGAGAAGTAGCAACATGTTTATCGATACAAAACAGCAATTGAACAAAGTTTAATAGTAAATGCTGCTGTTTTAACAAGATATGATGGCAAGGGACAATTGATTATTTACTGCATAGAGGACAGGATCAGACAAAATGGTCAGGCAGACCCTGCCACTGAGTCATGAGGTTCAGAAAGGACCCCCCTGCTTTCTGAACTCCTTCTTAGAGGAAAGTCTAGGTACAGCTGGATCCAGACTTAGTCCCAAACTTGGACTGATGTTTATGTCTAAAGAATTATAAGTCCACAATCAATCCTTTAAGTTTGGAAATAATTTTTTGAATCTGTAGCTCCCTCTTTCAGCCCTTGCACTCCCTACTCCTCCTCCCCAAACGTCTCATGGAGGTGAAAAGTCCTCTCATCCTGCTCTGAACTGAATCTAAAGAATGACTGACATAGAAAGCATTATTTGTCACTGCTCTAAGTCACTGTTTCCCTATCAAGTCTCTTCCCTTATCAACATCTTACGAAAAAGTTGTTCTTTGCTGACTTTGATATGTGCGATCATTCTTCATAGGTGGTCACACTAATATTTCTTCAGATGAAATTTCTTAAAATGCCTGCATTTATTCTGAGCTGACTCCACATTCCTGTTGCACTGATTTCCCTGCAGTGACTGGGAAATATGTCATTCACATTCCAGCCCTGCAGAGGACAAACAAATGCCTTTCTGCTGTGCTCCTTTTGCAATACAGGCTCCCCCACACTGCTTGAATAATGGGTGAAGCTGTGCAAAGTCAGGGATTCTGCAAAGCAGCAGTCACTGGTGTGTTGTACATCAAAACTACAACTAGGAATAGCTTCCCTGTCTGAACCTGGCTCCAGGCTTTATCTCCACTTGGTTTATGGTCATGAAGGACCCAGTATTCAAAAGCTGGATTCTCAATATGCAGGCAAAGACGAGAATTATTTAATTTTTCTCTCCTCTGCTCCCACAATGACATGGAAAAGAATAGTGGTATCAATTTGCATTTATACCCACTTCTACAACAGAAGATTATAATATTCATAATATTAATATTCCATATTTATAGAACTATCAAGGAAACAATCAACAGTGGGGAAGCCCAAACCTCACCATACCTAGGACTGCATTAGCAGTTTGCCAAGATCCTAAGACCTGCACAGAATTTCCATATTATACGTACATTATATGTTTAATCAAAATTAACATGCATAACTATATTCTCTTCCACTGCTGCTTTCCTGACAGACATATGATTACTATTGGGGCTTCCCAGATTTTCTCATCCCCTCCCCTGCTTTGGGTGTACAAGGTCTTAAAACTTCATTTGGTGACTGACATTTCACCTGACCTACCTGAAGAATGTGAAGGGTGCTTCATGTGCCTATCTTGAGCCAAATTAACCCAAACAACATGTAGTTTTAAAATTATATGTCTTGATTAAAATGGAAAATCTTGGTGAGCTTGTTACTCCGAGATTTTGTATTCCCTCATGTTGTCAAGTTCATTTCTGCCTTTGATTCTCCTGCTATCCTCAGTGCATTTGCTGCCCTTTAAGATGCAATAGGACACTAAAATGCAACTTTAAGTAACAGAACATCTGAAAGCAGGGAAAGGGTAATCCAGGAGCATTTAATCTAATCTGCCATGGACACACACATTCAGAGTGGATAAATCATTCTCTGGAGATGTCTGTCCAACTCTACCACAGTTATAAAGCTGGGTCACAGTATTAGATCAGACAGATGGATTAGATTTACTAATGTGTAGAAACTACTTCTGACTCAGGAGGTCTCTGGGCCAGAAGCATTTGGCACCTGATGGCACAAAGCACATTGGGGTATTTCCTTCCTATTGGGAATACATTTTTGGCCATTGAGAAGAGAAAAGTTGCTGAGCTAAGCAGACCATCTTAAGTCCTTATTAACTTTTAGGTGGCAGAAATTTGCAGATACAATTTGGACACTTAGCTGAGAATCCTGTTTCAGCCAAAGTAGTTCTACCAGGAACCAATCCCTTTTCCTGGCTGATGTGAGTTTCACTGGAAGGGCTTGAATGGGGATAGAAAAATAATATTTAAGACTTGTCTGCCAAAAGGCTTGTACTCACTAGGCTCAAAGCTACTTGGAAGTAGTCTGCATCTCAGTCAAATTCTTCTCCTACACTAAGTGTGAAGGAGATGTAGTAAGTGTGCTATGTAGAACAGCTCGTGTGACTTCATTGAAACAGCACATTGAAACAGCAATCCCTGACTGCTATCCTATAAAATTTACATCTTTTCCAGGGAAAATTCCATCTTTAACCAGTCCTTTTTACTCAAGTGATGTTCCTTACTCTTACATTTAAATAACCAGAAACCATCTTGCTAATTACATGCTGCTATGTACACAAAAGTCATCCATCTACAATGACACAATTCACAAGTCAGCATCATACATTGTTGTTATGATGACAACCTACTTACACATCTGACTGTCCTCTATTAAGAGAAAAATATTTCATGAGGTATGCTTCTGAACATGTTCCCTAATCAAATTTAATCACAGCCATGACCCCATGGTCCTCCTCCTGCCTCCCATTAGCACTCCCTCGTTTCAGACTGCCAGGACATATTCTCAGTAATGATCTTCCTTGAAAGGTGTATGGCATGCAGCATCATTACCTCCTTAATACTATCATGTTTTTCTGTAACGTGTCTGTCTGCAGGCAAGTCTTTGCCCATTTATTTCTCCTCAACACCATATCTATTATTAGCAACAACCTTTCTTCTCTCAGGTAGTGAGTACTTCCCTCTGCCCTCCATTACATGGTTTTAATCCCTGACAGCATGGCAATGAATGCTTAAAATGTAACTTCTGAATGCTGTGTGTGCAAATATATTCATACTTCCTATTTCTCTGCCTACAAAACATCAGCTTCCCCTCCTTCCTCACAGTGTCCTGCAGTTAAGAGCATTAAACAGAACAAAAGTGGAAATGTGGCCTCTGAGGTGCATTTGCATTTGCACACTAGACTGGTCAGCAGAGCTGATGGAAAAATCTGGCTGGCTGGGTCTGAACAAAACTCTCAGCTGTAGTCACTACTTGTGGATATCAGTGAACAAGTTACCTATGCTAGTCAACGTCATTTTTAGAGGAGTTTGTGTGGAAAAAGAAGATTTTAGGCAGTGGGTAAGACCAAAAGTGCAATAGTTAGTCACCATTAAATGCATTAAGACCTGAGAAACTCAACAATAACATCAGGAAGGAAGCTGTTGAATAATCCAACTTTTTCCCCCTCTTCACGTGCAAATACGCTTAGAGGAGACAGAGCTGGGATAATCCATCTACCTAGAAATGATAGAAAATATACAGCACAAGCAGGAATGCTGTGTGAGAGAGGACAGGTGAGAAGTCACCACAGCACAGGCAGTGCCTTCACCAGCCAAGGTACAGCAGGGCTGGGTGCTGGTAACGAGTCCACTGACAATCTCGGAAAGACAGGCTGAGGATCCAAGCTGCAGGTCCATTTGGGAAGTGCCCCACTCAGGATCACCAGGAGAACTGGAGAAAGGGCTACAACACAGGCCTGACTGGTCCATCTAGAAGGCAGTGCCAGAGACATGACTGGAGATGGATGCACTTAAGGTCCAGAGAGGGTCCATCCAGAAGACAGAAACGGGACTGCTAAAACCTACACTATAGAACAGACAAGGGGTGAAGGCCCAGGACAGAGCTTAAAGAGATCTCCTGAGCCCATGGGCAAAGGATGGGGTCTCAGGTAAGGCTGGTCAGGAAAACAAAGACCCACAGCCACATTCACAGTGCTGACACTGTTACTGCTAAGTACCTGGAACACAGGAATACAAAGAACAGGCCTCAACCAATTTGCTTTTCATAATTTTTGCTCTCTTCTGGCCTCAGGATGTCTCAGTCAACTCTTTGTCCTCCACATGATGTAGCTAAGGGCACTTAGGTTGTTCCCACCACTGTAGTGCTCCATTACCATAATACCACTGTCTTCAGGTTTATGATTCTTCAGAAGACCATGATAAGGATCCCAGTACATGTGACACTCTTCCCTTGTTCACTTCAGTGAGCTTTATATAACCAGATTGCTTTTGGCAAGAGGTTAGCTTGTTTTCTAGTGCAAAACTAAAACTAAAAACAGCTTTCACATAAATCTAGGGAAACTTTTCCTGTCATTGAGCCATATTTAGGATTTTGTCTCAGAGTCATTCTCTATTCTAAAAAATTGGTGATGCATGTAGTTATCAAGTGGTTCTCCCTCTTTTTTTTTGCCTCTTACCTTAAACTGTCAACACACAGAAGATGAGAATAAACCCTTGATTTCAGCCAATGGAACATTTGCATTAGAGCAAAGCACTTGTGTTGACAAGGAAAACCACATTCTGTCTCAATGGAACTTGTTCTTGCTTAAAAACAAGGTTAGGCCTATCAGCCTGAATCATCTCCAAGGCTTGCTGAGCTGCAAGCACACCGGTGGCTGAAATGTAAATAAGATCAAAGCATACACTGGCCTAAGAACTGTGCCCATTATCAATTGCCATTTTGTCATCTTAATTTCAGCAAGTTGTGTTGAATAATTTATCTTGCCACTTTCTTTGTTTACTACTCCTGAACAGTGCATTGTGTCCTTCCCTTCTGGTCCCTGAGGACATGCTCTGCCTGTTCTGGCCCTCTGCTGAGGCAAGACCAGATTGTCCACCATTTTACAAGGAAGATTAATTTATTTTGGAAGGTATTGCAGTTATACAATCAAGAAAGGATGTGGACTATTAGGGCATTAGAACACTCGTCATTGCCAAGAAAACCTCAACACCCAAAAGTAGACTTGGTCTTTTCCTTCACAAAGTCAGAGGAATAATTCTATTGCAGCTTGTTGGAGTATTTTTCTAATTTTACATCTGTGATGCTGTTTGGTCAAAGGTACAGTCAGAGAAGCCTGTAGATTTTGGGGAAAAGTAGTTTCATGCAGATTGTAGAAGCTGTATCTCTTTATTTAAAAAGCCACATATAAGCTTCCAAAATGTTTTTTGTTTGTTTTTTTTCAGAAAACAAGTGTCATTTCCATGATGAACAGCTCCATCATGGTTGAGGTCAGGAGCCCCTGACCATTGTCTTTTGGCACCAGATAAATTTTAATTTTCTTCAAAGTTTTTTCAGAGTTCTCACTAATGAATGTTCATTGCTACACACTATAATTATGTACCTTTTATTTCCTTATTTCTAAAGAAAACCTAGTTGTTAATAGGACCATCAAACAATTACCAAGGCTTTTTCTTCATTGTCGAATCATTATTGTTGGTTCATTTTGCCGTGACTGAGAATCAAGCTCTAGTGAATTCACTTCTGTTTCTCTATGAACATTAAACAAATCTACAAACCAAGTAAGTTCTTTATAACCATTCTGAGGAAGAAATATTCCAAGACACATATTTTCCTCATCCTTTAAAATTATATCTCAATGTGAAGTTGAAAGGTCAGTAATTTGTTTGTGGATGAAAATAATATATGTTGATGTTTAAAATGGGATAAATTTGCTATTCAAAAGGCTGATGCAATCAATATATGTCCCTGGATATCAAGTCTGGCCCATCAGACTAATTTTAATTTTATGTCCAGCTCACTATTGGAAATTGAAAAACTGTTTATGAAAAATTGTTTGTGGAAAATGGAAAAGTTGAAAGAAAAAAGATACTCTTCTGTGTTGTTTATAAAAAAATCAGGTTTGTAATTGCATTGTGTCTTTGGTAGTGTTTTTCACATCTGCAAGATGAAAAAAAGTAGGCAGCAGTGGTTTGTAATACTTGTAAAAATGACAAAAAAGGTGCAATGCAATAGACAGTCAAATTTCAAATGCATATTGAATTAGCCCAGTGATGCATCTCTGGGGTCATGCAGGAATATTAGATGTTAGTAGTTGTATTACCTAAAAGAGTGACCAATTTCTGTTGTTAGGCCTCCTGGATCTTCCCCTCCCCCCTTTTCTAATCTCAGTGTTTCCCCATTCTTCTCACCCTCTCTTCATTCCACATAGAACTTCTGTAAGGGCTTTTAGGAGTGCCCACTGCCAGCCCTGGAGCTCTGCTGGAGCCAGGCCAGTTTATACCAGCTGGGAATTCATTCTAATGGCCGTTTTGGGACTTTCCTCACCATTATTACCAGACCTCATCCTGGGAGCTCTGACTGCCTGCTTGGCTGGGCTCTTCAGTTGTTGCAGTGAGCTCAGCTGCCTTTGTTCCTCCACATGAACCATCCAGACAATTTGACTGGGATACAATTGCTTCACACTCAGTGTTGGATATTTTCTCCTCTTCAAGTGCCCAGATCCTCCTGCATTCCCTGATAGTGCCAGGGAACACTCCATTGTATTCAGGGAGAAAGCCAAGCCAACAGTACTAAAACTCCGTAAACAATTCCAGTGGATTGAAAGCAAAATGTGCAGTCGTGTGCTTTCCTCAGAGGCAAACATCATGCACATCAAGAACCTGTGCTGCTAGAACATGGAGACTCAGTAAATATCAAACACGTTGTTCTGCTCCTGCCCCTAGTAGAGCACAGCAAGCTGATTTATCCCGTCAATCCAGTACTGAGCAGGAGAAGTCAGTGGAAACCCAAAGAATCCAGATGATAAAAATAAAATAAAATAAAATAAAATAAAATAAAATAAAATAAAATAAAATAAAATAATAAAAAAAACCAAACCAAAACAAAAAAAAACCAACAACACAAACAAACAAAAAACAACCAAAAAGAACAAACAAAAAAAAACCACAAAAACAAACAAACAAAACACACACACACACAAAAAAAAGAACAACAACAAAAACTTCAGTGAAGTTCTAAATATCAATGGTTCTTATGGTAGATACTTCAAGTGCACTCGATTAGAACACATCCGTGAGCTGGCAATGGAAAAATCCCATTCCAGCAGCAGAGATGACTTGCAGCTGCAGCTGATGGAGTGAGGGATGTGAATGCAGAGAGCACTTACATGATGAAGGCAAGGCCGGCAATCAGTTGTGTAATTCAAAGCAGTAAAGCACAATCAGAGTGACGACAGGGCCTCACTGTCAGCTCAGGCTCCCTGTTGAAAGGACCTGCACAGGGGAAGGGCCCTGTGGCAAGGCACAGCCTTGCCCCCAAACCCTGGAGCGCCTTCTCCGCGTTCCTTTTTTTCCTTTCTCCTTTTTTTCCCCCCTCTCAGCTTTGTAGCTGAGATTTCCTCATTAGGGGGCAATTCTTCAGCACGGTTAAAATGTTCCAAGTCGCCTCACTTTGCCTACATTTTGTTCTGCCTTCACATCAGTAGTTCAGGTCACAGAAATGTCTCGCTGCAAGCAGTGGCTGGGAGCCAATGAAGCAGGTGAAACTCTGTAACATGGAATGGCATTGCTGTTTGAGTACACTGTACAGTGGGTAGGTGAGCATTCAGTGAAGCAGAAACACAAGTGTGCTTTTCCTAGGTTTTGGTGTGCGTGGTTTGAGCAGTGCAAAGATCACTGTTTAGTTATATTAAGAAGAAAATGTTCTTTTCTTCTTCTTCTTCCCAATCAGCAGTTTTTCTATCAAAACTCTCTTTTCCTCTCGTCACCTGCCCCATTCTCCCACTGTGGACAACTTAATGCTACTGGAGAGCCCCAGCTCTTTTCAGCTAAGCTAGCTTTTCAAAATAGTACAATTCTGTCCCTAATCACTGCATGATTCTTAGTTTCTAAAGCCTTTGAAATATTCCTTTTCTTTTTTCTGAAAGACCCATCATTTAGAAGTTCCTTAGAACTGCCTTATAATTTAAGTAGTTTCCTGTCCCAAACAACCATGACTGGTACCAACCTTGAAGCTTTGACAGGTTTGAATTGGTCCTGATTCAATTTTTGCAGTACAAAGAGACATTCCAAACACTCACAGAAAAATAATTACCTGCTAGTCCCTAAACTGAGCATCTCACTGTATGTTTTAGGCATGGATAGCAATACAAAGAAAGACTTGACATGGAAAGAACCAAGGAAATGATGACAAGAAATTGAAATCATGAAGACAAAAGCATGGTCCTTATTATATGGTCTGTGCAGTAATTTAAATTGTGGTCACAGCACCAAGCCTGACAGAGTTCAAGAAGGATTTGGATGAAACTCTCAGGCACAGGGTGTGATTCTTGGGGATGGTCCTGCGTAGGGCTAAGGGCTGGACTCAAGGATGTTCTCAGCATATTGTGTGATTCTGTGATTCTGTGGTTCTGGTTCTTCTCTCACTGAAATCAATGGCAAAAATCTACAGACTTTAATTACAGCAGAGTTCAATGTGGGGAGAAAAAAAAGGGATATATTAAAAAGGTGGGTACTACTCATAGAATCATAGAATATACTGAATTGAAAGGAATCCACAAGGATCTTTGAGTCTAAGTCCTGGCCCTGCACAGGACAACTGCAAGAATCACACCATGTCCAAATGTTTCTTGAGCTCTGTCAGCTTGGTGCTGTGACCACTGCCCTGGGGAGCCTGTTGTAGCACCCAATAACCCTCCAGGTGAAGAACCAACCTAAACCTTCCCTGACACAACTGGGGGCCATTTCCTTGGGTCCTGTCACTGGTCACCACATGGAAAAGAGCAGTGCCTGCCCCTCCTCTTGCCCTCAGGAGGAAATTGTAAATGCAATGAGGTGTCCCCTCAGTCTCCTCCAGGTTGAACAGACCAAGTGCCCTCAGCCACTCCTCATACAGCTTCCCCTCAAGGCCCTTCACCTTCCAATACTCTGATCTGATAAATTTTGTTGTCTGCTTTAGAACTTAGTCATCTTGTCTTGGCACTGAATTCACTACACTGAATGCAAAGTAAGTGAGAATTAGCAGTTATTCACTGTTAGAGCAAGAACCTGACAGTGTTTGCCTGCAGTGTCTGTAGATGAGAAAGGTATTCAGTTTCTGTTTGCATTTCAGAGAGCCCACAGGATTCTAAAAGTGTTCATGCACCTGCCATGGAAAAACAGCCTTTAGCAAGCAAGTAAAGAAAAGTGAGCTGCAGCCAGCTGCAGAGGTAATTCTGTGTTGCAAAGTGCCCCACAAGCTCTGAAATAGGAAACTGAGGCAGTTTGCTCTACTCAATGCATTGTGGTAATCAGGCAGCTTATTTTCTGAAAAGTAAAAGCAACATAAATTTATGCAAGGATTTGGTTTCACTGAAATCTGTAGGCTGTGGTATAGAATTACTAGAAGCCACGTAGGCCCAGAGGGAAAGATGGATGAAATATGGCAAAGTTCATACCCATATATATTCCTTCGTATATCTCAAAACTCATCCAACTGCTCACAAAGAGATGTCCAAAATTAAATCAACTGATGATGGATGGTCTCTCTTCAGAATGCTAATCAAATAGCACTAAATGCAAAGCAAAATTAAATCTCATTATTCAAACCTTAGATTAAAAGCAGCATCTGGAAGGATACTCAAGGAGATCTCTGTGTGTGCCCTGTGTTATGCCCTCGTCCTTGGACATCTGCTATTTTTCACTGGTTATATAGGCATCTGTTTTGACCTGGTAGAGCCATCCTCAGCTTCTCTTTTGGATTTATACCCTATCTGTTTAATCATGACTGAAAATTAGTAATTTCAATTACAATGATTTCAATCATCCTGCTCTCTGTTTCATTACAAGGACCTGACTTCAGAAATCTGTATTTATTGGCTGAAAATACAAGGACTTTGTTGTATTCATATTGAACAGATACATTGCTTGGAGCATAAAATACAGGAGGGAAAAAAAAAGTATTTTCACTTAGAAAATTATTATACTCTAAACTTTAATACATATATTAATATTTCCTCTGTTTTTGTCTTGCAAAGCGTATCCAATTAATTTATTTCCTTGAAATTGTTTTTTAAAGTGTCAGAGATAACTTAAATTTCTTTTGTTCAGCTAGGTGGGATTATGCCAAGTAAAATCATGAAACCTTCAAAGTGAATAACATGTGCCATTGGCATCTTGCATACATTATTTCCACAACTGGGCAGTTTGCATCAGTCTTCTTGTAATGTGCACCTGAACCTGGTTTGTACGGGTTGAAGAAAAATTGAAATTCCTCGGGAATGTTTGGTGCACCATAGATCAGTTAGAGGTCATCATGTTATTTAGTGTTTTATGGTGAATAAATCAGTTGCTCACTTCAAAATCCCTCTTTATATGAGCTGTAATGCATCGAGTTCTTTATGGCAAAGGAATTTTTATGAACTGAAACTGAACCACATTATCCTGTAAAGTAATGGGGCAGTGACACATATAATGAATAGGACATCACTCACTTTTTTGTATTCTCTGCATCACGCTGAGAGTACAAAAAAAGTTGAACCAAGAGATGCTTCTCCCCGTGTACAAACACAGGGCACCTGAGGCAGCGGGGTGGGAGTCTTCATATCTCAGTTTAAACATCCACATTAAGATGATTGTTTAGAATCTCCATAAAAGGGGAGTCTCCACGACTTCTCAGTAAATCCCAATCTAGTGACAAGGCAAGATACCACCAAAAAATGTATGCTGGACCAAGAGAGGCAGGTAAAATAGCTGTATCCTGGCCCTCAGAGAAGTTTCCTGTGAATGAGTATCGGGAAGAGGAGATCTTGGTCTTTGGAGACATGGACAAGATCCTTTAAATCTGGCCTTTGATCCAGCTTTTCTGTTGCACTGTGTGCTCAACAGCCTTTGCTTTTTATTGGCTCAACTCTAAAATTATTCTGTGAGTGCAATATATTTCAGACCAGTTACAAGTGACTCAGGAAAGTAGAAGAGTCACATTGTACAACTTGATTCATCATGCACTTCAGCTACTACAGCCATTCATCCACAACCATTAGCCAAATGCAGAGCAGCATATGGGTTATAAAAATTTTCTTTAAAATTACTTACTTGTTTCTTAGAATTTGTCTCATGATTTTCCAGATAAAACAGGTAAGGCAGGTAAAAAGAATTCTCCTAATTTTCTTAATAATTGAGGATAAATTTGTTACTCCAGGGTTTTATATATTTAATTTTATTTTGCTTTACAGAAAGAAAAACATTTGTCAATGAAAAGATTTAATTCTTATAAGAAATACAACATTCTGTAGGATCAGGGGTTCTCTGCTGACTGAAATCTAGAGCACTTTTTTGACTGATTCTTAAATAAATTTTGGTACATGTTGTAAGAAGGCTATAAATGACTTGATTAATTTTCATGTGCCCATTCCAGCCTCTTATCCTTGAAGAGAATGAACATACAATTACCTTCATTAGCAATATAACAGCTGATTGTTGCTTCAAATATGCATTTTGGTGCCATTTCTTCTCCCTGAATGTGCAGCTCTGAAGTGGCAGGAAGTCCGTGGTATAAATGGGTCTGATGAAAAACTTCCATTTTCTAGCTTGGTCAGAAAAATTTCCAGCCCTGTTCCCTTCATATTCTAAGAGGAAAGAACTAAAAGATTTTCTTTTTCATAGTTTAGTGTGAAAGCAGCTCAGGGTCCAGACTAAGGGGGTAATTCATTTATCTTAAAATTCAGCTATCTGAAATTTAGGTGTCTCTTCTAGAGTGACTGTCTGGGCATCCTGTCAAGGGAATGGAAAGAGATAAACGACTTCAGAAGGCAATACATCTTATCAGGGCTGAATAACATCTCAGAATGGGCCTATTTCTCACTCCACTCACTCAGGGTGCCAAGGCATCCAGTTAGACTTTGTGTTTAACTGGTCTTCAAAGAAAGTTACATTATATTACCAAGCTGTAAATCTTTTTCTCTCAAGCATTTAGCAGGTAACACCTAAGGAACCATTTTTGAAAAAAAAAAAAAAAAAAAAGAGTGGCTTCTGTAAGATTTGTTCCTTAGTTTTTCAACTTTACTGCTATGTTAATGCTAGGGTTTAAAACAAATGAGAAAAAGATATTTTGTAGATCAAATATTGCCTTCACTGTAGGCCTTAATTTGAGGTACTGTGAAAAACACATGAGAAATAAATGTTTTGGTCTTCTTTTATTACCTACATTTAAAATAAAATGTTAATGTTATTTCAGCTTCAAATATGTTTAAATATCATTGGTGTAGAGAAAGTCTCTCATGGGATCTTGAAACGAAAGTATATTTAAAGAGTCTTACTTGATTTTTATCCACTGTTCTTTTTGCCTTCCCACTGGCTGTGCTTTAAAAATCCATCTGTTAATAATGTCTGTTCTTCCATTCCATCCTATGGGAGATAGCAGGAAATAATCATATTTTCTCAAACTCTTAGAGTAAAGCATCAGAGGGTTAAAAGTATATTTCAGAGAAAAAGTGAATATAATAGAACTTCGTTGTTATGTTTTGTTAACAATATTTTAGTGATTTGTGTTATTATTACTGCTGCACCTGTTTTGCTTGTAACTGTTTATGAGCCAATGTTCTCATTGTCATTTCTGCTCATTCCCAAATCAATCAAAAACCTGAGCATAAAAAAACCCTCAATCAATGAATATAAATACTATAAAAGCAACTTAATCAAAACAAGAAAGCCATAATAAATTCATATTCATAGCCAATATATTTTTCTGAACTGGTTGCTAATATTTTTCCTCAGTGGATATTCCTTGGGTTTTTTTATTTGAGGGCATTGGTGATGTGGCTCAGCAGCTGAGTCCTGATTTACAGGTCTTAGTGTCTTTTAATCTCTTCAGTCTAAGTATAGTTATAAACTCAGGAATATAGGTATAGATAGAGCTTCCTACATTAGAAATACCTGTGCAAAATTGGTGGGAAGCATTGCTATCCAGACAGTATTTATGGCTTTCCTGAGAAATTTGGTGAGATGTGATTACAATAAAGAAACTAAAGAGAAGCAGGGAATATGTTTGGACCTGATTTGCCAGTGGCATGAAAGCCTTTAAAAGTTATGATAACTACCTCAGATAGAGGACATCAACTGTCTCTGGCAGATGTGCTAAAAGGCGTAAAAAATAGGGAAAAAAAATTATGCTTTGCCCAAAGAGAAATTTATAAACTCATGGGCTGAAGGGTGGGGGAAGAAAGGATGGGAAAATAATATTCAGCCTGGGCAAGAACAGCAAAAATATCCAAGGACCACCAGAACCCAAACTCTCCATAAGATCTGATTAAAAGTCTCTTGACTGTAGCTTACCTTACCTGTGAAAGGTGTGGAGCTAATTTGACATAACCTGTAGGTTTTGATAATAAATTCACACCTTAGCTGACACACTCTGTCATGGTGTCTGGAATCTGTAATGGTCACTGTACAGGAGATTTCTCTTCCCTCCTCCTTTGAGCACCAGGAGTGAAGTGGAATAAATGGTTTCCCTCCACTAACTGAGCCCAACTTGTGACTGTCACTGGCCCTTTGCTGGCTGCAATGTACACACCAATCCCACCTGACAGGGATTTTTAGGATATTTTGTTGGTCACCTCTGTCTGTGACATGACTATTCACATTTCAACCGGGTCACCTCTACTCCAGCTCCTCGAGCAGCCTGAGTTTTGCCACAGTTTAACTCTCCTGAGGCAGATTTGCTAGAGGATTACACATATTGGACAGGAACTATGGTAAGCAAGAACAGAGTGTGGTCATTTTCCCAGTAAGACAAGAAAGGGCATTTTTAGAATCTGACTGCAATGAGTTTTGCACTGCTGTGGGAGTCCCTGCCTTGCTGCACCCTATATTCTGCCTTGCTGCACCTTCAGTGTTTGTTGGATCTTTCCATGGAGTCACTAGCATGAGAGAAAACAATCCAGCTTTTTTGTCTGGGTTTAGTTTCTATTTAGTTTCACTAAATTAATGGCATAAAGCAGCTTATAATAGGGTTGAAACGTGTACCAATACCTGCTGGGAGCACGAGGGGTTGGGGAGAGGGATGGATAAGAAGAAACCTCCAATTGTAGTAGTAGATGGAGTTACTACAGTGGCTCACCAAATTGCATGGAAGGACATTCTTAGTGCCATCTGCTTCTTGCAGTAGATATTATTCAAGTTGTAAGTTGCAGTTTATAGCAGGGTTTTTTTTTTTTGGGAAGGACAGGCACTCTCCAGCTTCTGGCTGGGTGAGGCAGAAAGTGCTGGTAACTGCAGGCCACAAAATGCAAACACGAGGCAGAATGATGGACACAGAGAACTGACTGAACTCAGTGCTACCTGGGTAGGTTAAATTAATCACTTTAGTTACGATAGCACAGGTTTAGTTCAGTTTACAGAACAGTTTCTGAAGTCCAGGATGGCTTAGTAGAGGCTGTTCACTGAATAACACTCACATTACTACCTGGGTGTGAGATACTTGTTAGAACATGGGTTGGTCATTTCTGCTTTTCACTGCACAGCTTTTTCTGAACATATTAGAGCCATCTCCTTTGAAATGTCAGGCCTAAATTCTAGAGTTTGAATTTAAACTGCAGTTCACTTTAGGTACCTTACTCAAGGTTTTGAAATGTGCTTTTAAACCATTATTTAACTTTCAGAGAATTTAAACCTCATGACCCAGCCAGGAACCTCAAGCTCAGAATTTGGGACAGGTATTTTGCCCTGCTGCTCTTAAAATACTGATGTATTTTTAAAGTTTTTTTGATTTTGTTTTTATGGTAAGATAAACTTCGGAAACCATGCCTAAATTCAATTACACAAGTTGGAAATCATTTCATATTTTGGCTTTCAAACATCTACCAACAGAGAATTGCTCTCTGTTGTATATTATATATTTAGCTGTCAACATCAGACTCGGTGTCTGTGCCAGGCAAACTGTGACACTAACTAGTCTTTTAAGTGTGAACTGGAATCCAACCTAAGAAATTCTAAGCTGAGGCTTCACACTGACACTATAACTGCATCCATACATTTATTATTCAGAAAAAAACAGCCTGTAATGTTTCGTTTCAGTAAGCTGAACTGATAGCTTTCAGCACTTCTGGAATAAATCAATACAGGGCTTAGTTCCTGGTGAAGCACAGCAGGTTTGCTTGATGAACATTTCCAAAGCCCTTGGTCCAGCTCTTGCATAATTTAGGAGACATTTTTAAGCTAATGATGCCTGGAGAATCTTTTAAGCAGGCTGCTCCTGCAGGTTGATGGACACAGGCACTTTCTTCCTACATTGTCATGTCTTGAGGAATCTGGCAGCAGATTGAGAGCCCGAAAAGACAAAGGAAAACTGGAAAACGAGGGGGGAGTGCTTTCATCAGGGAAACCAGGGTGAGTTCTTTCCCTCTTCTCTACACATTTGGGGCTGCTTTTATCCCCATCTTTATCTACTCACACAAGCCAGATAAAGCATATGGGAGCATCTTGGTTACTTTTCTCGCATTTTGTTGCCAAAGGAGAGGTTTCTAAACTCCTACACAACTATTTCAAAACAGGAAGGTGAAATAAAATTCTACCTTTTTCAGCACTGAAAAAATGACACCTCTGCCTAGTTCTTAATGTTGTTCTGGATAAGACACCACATTTCCTTGGATCCTTTGGCTGCCTTTGCACACTGACCCACCTGGTTTAGAAAACTTCAGTTCAGATTTTGGCAACGTGTATACATTATTTACATTATCGTTCTATAGATGCATTATTTATAACTATAATATAACATAAAGCATTTGTGCCACTCTTTTTCATAATTCACTCAGTTTTAGGAGGTCTTTTTGTTGTCCCTAGCCCTCATTTTTTACACTTTTTTGGCTACCAGAGGACGATTACAAGCATCTGTAAATGTAAATATTTAATTTTCTATACATTGTTTTGTTGAACAGAGAGTTTGTTTGGCTGAACAAAATCAGCTTCAGCACTGTTTCCTGTGGGACACTTTGTGTGCCTTTTGGCTTTTCCCCATTCCTAGTTTAAATATTTTTCTATGACCTTGAGTGGGTACATTTGGATTGAACATCACGCTTCTTTCCTGTACAAGTACTTCAAATCACAGAAAGTTCCCCAATTCATAGTAAATTCATAGTAAATTTAAGTCTCTCTTCACTACACCACCATCTCATCACTGCACCGAGAGTCTGGATCTCTGCCTGCCTTGGAGGCACCTTTCTGGAGAATGATAACATGGAACTTGTAACTTGTCCTGTGAGGTCTGATTCCACCTTTTCCATCAGGTATTTTTACTCTGCAGCCTCTCGCATGCCACAAATGCAGATATCTTTTCACCTAATGACTGAAACAACTGAATAACTTACAAGATCAGTTCCTCTTCCTCTGGCAGATTGCACAGATTTCAGAGGAGAGTTTTGTCTGTCTCTATTTTAGGAAGTGTACAGCTTGTTTTAGGAGTCACCCAAAAATAACATTTGCTCATATGCATATGTTTACCTGTCTGCCTGGTGTTTTCTATCTCCTCACAGGCTGTGTTGTGCAGTAGCTATGGTGCTTAAAATAATGCAGGTAAATCTGACGTCTGGGGGATTAACTAGTTCTTCACATAATTGCCTTCACAGATACAAGGTTAAAAAATTTCATTTCTAAGCCACAAGAATTACAATCAGCTCTATGGGCTGAGGGCTTGTTGCATGGACTTCTGTAGCATCCAGCATATTATTAGCTTGTGTGTTATTTTCCTGACTAGTTCTAATGAATAATAATAATACAGTCTTGAAGACTTCTGAACTGAGAAAATAAAACCTGCACATGAAGAAACAGGCTTTCTTTTCAGTATATCAATTTGAAATCCATCACTTATGGATCGACTTGGTATTACTTGTGAGTTTGGTGTGCTCGGTACTGTGTACACAAGAAGATACAGAGATCATCACTGAGTGTACAATTTGAATACAAGTCAAGATTCTGACAGTCTGACCTGATGACTCATTTGCATGATGTGCTCTTAGCCCCTTTTAGAGAGAAATAGGCACGTGCAGGATGTAATAAACCCTCCTGTCCCATCCAGACATGGGTTTGTGTCACATAAATAAAGCATAGATGGAAAGAACACGCTGAAATAATATATCAGGGTCATATGTTACTTTGCATATGCTGATTGTATATGATATGTACTTGATTCACATACATTCATATACATTCATGTGCATAGCTTTCATTTGGATTTTTGGATAATTTTTGGTAAGTTAATATCCACTATAATCAAACTAGATCCTTAGAATTCCTTGATGCCATCTCCGTTGACTCCAAAGGGATCAGGGACAAGTATTTCAATTGTAGATATTTACAAGAAAATGCATAATTTGAGATGGTTTAGTCTTTAAAGGATATCACACACCATACTGAGACTTAGATTCCTCATTGCAAATTCACAGAAAAGGTTCATTCCTGTTAACTGGCTGATCAACACTTCCTAAATATCAGGGTATTTTGTTAATGTTCAGGAACAGTTCCCAATTAATTAATTGAATTCCACATCCATCCTTTTGTAAAGGGCTCCTATGCATATGCAAATGAGTATTTATAGGAAAATAGATGAAAGTGAAATCACTTGCATATTTATTGTCTGTGTCTAAATGTTCAGTCCCTGTTATCAAAACATAGAGGTAATGATGGGCCCTTTGACCACTCACAGCTATTACTGATGCAGCTACAGATTCTAGCTGTCACTAGAAAGATGTTAGAAAGATTTCTAAGTAAATTTTCATCTCATGGAAGCCTGAGGTTCTTCACTTTGCAGCAGGACAAAATAACCTCCAAATCATTAGTGGCAAGAAAATCTCTCAATGAAAAATTACCTCCTGCTTTGCTGGGTGGGTTTTTTACATGCACCATATGTTTTCTTATGGAAAAACTTCAATTACAGGTTATGAGAATGAAAATATAGAAAAGAGCTAAATGCTCAGACATGAGCCACGCCTCAAATCCAAACAGAATGACAATGGTCCTTATAAAAAAACTAATCAAACAATTAAATTTACTCGAAGGCTTAAGTGACTTTGTGCATCTTCTAAAATCATAAACTTTGTCTCTTGCATTGTCTCCCTTTCTGATAAGTAGGTTATCAATTAAAACACTTGTATCTAAATTTCTGTAGAGGATGGCTGAGGAACAATGTTATACATGGCATTTACTCTCTATTCAGTGTTTTAAAAGCCATGTTTTGCTAAATAGATTACTTTGATTTTTCTTTGGAAGAAAAAAAAAAAGAAAATAAAAAAGCAACAAAATTACCATCCCGAGTTGGAACAAGTCACCATTAATACTGTGTGGATGAAATCAGGTTTTGCTAATCCAATGAAAGTTATCTTTGATGGAGATTTATAACAGAAGAAGGAAAATCCACTTTCCTTCCTAATAAGCCTCCCCCGCCCCAAATATTAAAGCTCTTCATACAAGGTTAAATTTTTAAGAACATGAAATCTTTCAGAATTATAAATATCTTTTTATGAAAATTTGTTCTAGTAGAAAATGTGCAGAATTTAGTGGAAGGAGTGTCAAAATAAAAACCATGTCCCTAAGAACCATATCTACATGTTTTTTGGACACTTCCAGGGATGGTGATTCCACCACTGCCCTGGGCAGCCTGTTCCAACCCTTGAAAGCCCTTTCAGTGAAGAAATTTTCCCTAATATCCAGTCTAAACCACCCCTGGAGCAACTTGAAGTCATTTCCTCTTGTCCTGTCACTTGTTACGGGGTAGAACAGTCCAAGTCCCACCTGGCCACAACTTCCTTTCAGGTGTGTCTGTAGATGTCCACATGTGAGTTAGACATCTAAGCTCCCATTGCACTCGAATTAGATCCTTAGAATCCCTTGATGCCATCTCCTTTGACTCCAAAGGGATCAGGGACAAGTATTTCACTTGTAGTTATTTACATGAAAATGCCTGATTTGAGATGGTTTAATCTTTAAAGGATATCACACATCATACTGAGACTTAAATTCCTCATTGCAAATTCACAGAAAATGTGAATCCCTGCTAACTGGCTGATCAACACTTTTAAATATCAGGTTATTTTGTAAATGTTCAGGATCACAGTTCTTAAGGAATTAATTAAATTCCACATCCATCCTTGTGTAAAGGGCTCCTATGCATATGCAAATGAGTATTATAGGCAAATGTATGAAAGTGATATCTCTTGAATATTTAATGTCTGTGTCTATATTAATATTTAAACTGCTCCAACTTTCTTAAACATTGGCACCTTGTACAAACTGCTTAATTTTTAATATTCTTTCTGACTTAATTTTGGCTCATTCGCAGTCACCCAAACAAGTGGTCACAGGCTGGTAGGCAACACAAATCATAGGATCATAGAATGGTTTGGTTTAGAAGGGGCCTTAAAGACCATTTAGTTACAAACCCTGCCATGGGCAGGAACACCTTCCACTAGACCAGTTTTCTCAGAGATCACTCCAACCTGGCTTGCACACTTCCAGGGATGAGGCAGCCACAGCTTCTCTGGACAACCTGTGCCAGGGCCTCACCACCCTCACAGGGAAACATTTCTTTCTAGAACTAATCTAAAACTGCTCTCTTTAATTTTGGAATCATTCCCCCTTGTCCTGTCACTCCAGGCCCTTGTAAATACTCCCTCCCCATCTTCCTTGTCTTCTCCCTTCAGGTTCTGGAAGGCTGCAGTCAGATCACCCTGAAGCCTTCTCTTTTCCAGGCTGAACAATCCCAATTCTCTCAGCCTTTTCTCATACTAGAGTTATTCTATCCCTCTAATTATCTTGATGGTCTCGTGACTTGCTCCAGCAGGTCAATGTCCTTCCTGTGCTGGGGAATCCAGAGCTGGATGAATCCAGTCTCTGGGGAATCCAGAGACTCCACCCAGGGTGGAGTCTCACAAGAGCAGTGTAGAGAGGGAGAATCCCTCCCTTGATCACAAAAAACCAAACAAACAAACAAACCAAAACAAACAAACAAACAAACACACACAAAAAAAAACATCCCAAAAGAAATACACAGAAGTGCTCTCAAGCACTCACTGTAGCCGAATCATCTCGTTCTGGAGAGAAAGAGTGTTCAGCTGTGGGAATGCAATGAATGTTTATTTTTGCCACAGTCAGAGAACAGGTAGAAAAGGCTCTTTTAGTTACTAATACAGATGTTGCTCTTAAACATTTGGCCTCACCTTTTATGTCCCTTTCCAGGATCTTTCAGACTAGGTGTTCCATTCATAGAAGGTTTGAATTCATAAGGTGTCAGAGAAAGCAAGCCATTGTCTCTAGACCACCTCTATTCCATGTGTTAAATATCCAAGGAACCTTAAGGAAATAAAGCTACAGTATTTGTTGATTCTGAGACTGAACAGCACCTGAAGCAGCTTCTGAAAAAGAGGCAGATCACCACTATCCCCAAAAAGTCTATTATCTACTGTGAAGCTCATCTGCATGTCAGAAGTCTGCCCGTTTCCCAGCTGCACCAGGCTGAAAAGCCTGAAGAAGGCCAAAAAATTAAGGAGATGCTTCTTCTTGCTTTGCTTTTTAATATAGCTAAATTAGGGAATATTTCTGACAGTTTTTGATCAGAATTATAAACCCTTGATGATACAAAATTAATCGATATGAATATACTTTTCTCTGTACTGCCAGTGTCTGTCAGAGGAGAAAAGCACATGGTAACACTTTCAGGTGACTTCATTTTCACACAGATGTGAGCACACACAGAAGGCACATGGAATTTTTATGTAGAAGCCAAACAGCCTCTGTGTCAAAAACTTACTAAATATAGACATCCTGGAGTTGTTCTTAACCCAAGCTAATGAAGAAAAATGTATTTAGGAAGACTTCTATTAAATGTAAGTTAAATACTTAACTTTAAGTGTGCTTGACGTTGCATTAATGTTTTAAAGACTGGCATTTTCAGATTGTCAGTCAAAAAGCAGAGGAGAAGCTGGATAATTGGCATACAACCCCATGAGAGCTCCAGGGTGGGGGCTGAGTGACTGGCAACCTGCCTGGCAGAAAAGGACCTGGGGGTGCTGCTCAGCAGTGGCTGAACACGAGCCCAGGTGTGCCCAGGTGGGCAAGAAAGCCAAGTTTTTCTGTGTTCTTTATTTCTTCTTTAAAATAACACAAATGAATAAGTAAACACAAATTTGCATCACTAAAATGTAAATTTCTATGCTCAGACTTCTAGGCTATACTATTAATTGTTGGAATCACCATCCCTGGAGGTGTTCAAGAGGCATGTGGATGTGGTACCTGAGGACATGGGTTAGTGGTGAACTTGGTGGTGTTGGGTTAACAGTGGCACTGGGTGATCTTGCAGGTCTTTTCCAACTGTACTGATTCTATGATGCTATAAGGTTAGCAACATCCTAGAAAAGGAACTTATATCTGACAGCAAAAAGATATCTCTGAGCTGTGAAAACTTCATTCTTTCTGGTGTAAACTGACCACCTAGAGCTAGGAGGAAGAGGAGTGATGCCTTTATACACTTATTCCATAACAATTAATAGTAACTACTAATTTTTTCTGAAATTTTCTTTGGATTTGAACTTGATGGACCAGCTCTGAGTTTAGAGTGTTAGTCTTATATACCTTCACCTCTAAATGTATCAGGTACAAGTTTTGATTTGATTATCACTGTTTATTTCTATAGACCATCATACTCAGCACTGTAAGTAAGAGTAATTTGAAAAGCATTCCTTGTTCTGAAGAGCTTGTTCTACAAATATATCTTTTATCAGAATGTTCCTATCTAAGCAGTCCCTGAGCCTTCTCCCAGTGACTGGGAAGTCAGTAGCACAGACATGGATCATACCACGACTGCTGAATGATTGAATAACCAAACAGCAGTCCCAAGGATGTTTGATTTCCAGTTACAGATGTAGTCATTGTGCACCACTGATCAAACAGAGCAGAACAGGTAAAACTGTCACCACCCTGAAGCTAAATAATTTAAGCCATGATTCTTGTTTTGATATGTATTTAATCCCTCTATTACAAAGGTATCATGCATCTTCTAATGGCTTTCATCTTCTCTCGTACCACTTTTAAGCTGCCAGTTGATCTACCTTTGTAATCAGCATGCACACACACTCCAGGGACATATTTGGGCATTTTCCAGTTTGTGTGTCCTTTCCTACTGAATGCCAGATATATCTTGTGTATCCAGTACGGTGTAAATCTTACAAAGCCCATCACAAGTTCTTTGATGCATCTTGGACATCCACCTTGTCAGTCTAACCTGCAGCTCCTTCTCACAGACTGTGTTAAGCTCATTATTTCAGATGTGCAGTTATGACAATTAAACTTCTCATCTGTCAAGCTTCCATGGCATTTATTTCTCCTGTGTGCCTTTCCTTCCTCTGTCTCTACCACCCACTTAAAAAAAAAATTGGAGTAATTTTTATTCAGCTTTTGAGCTGTTCTCCACTGACTGGAGGTCTCTTTCTGTTTGAGTTGTATATCATATTGTCAAAAAACCCCCACGATACTGCCAAGAATGATGTTGTATAATTATAACATTTCAAATTAAAAAGAATTTATCAGTATTCAGCTCTTAATTGTTCTCTCTGTGTTAAAACTGCCCACTCTCATTTATACTTCCCTGAAGATTTCAGTGCTAGTACTATTATACACTTCTTCTGGACCATGGAGTAAGGAACTGCACATCCCAATTATGCAAAGAATTATGTGCTCAAATTCTCTTGTATCAGCAGCTATGCAGTTGACTTATTTTACAACACTGAGTTGTAAGACAGACAAGCAAATGACAAGGGAACAATGTACAAGAGACTCATATTAAGTTTAGTCCTCAAGCGTGAGATTATCCTGCAGACATTACTGAAGAGAAATCGTTGTGTAATGAATGTCTCTGGATCCGCTCACATATAATGTTACTACATAATCTTGTTAATAAGTACACGAAGCTTCCTTTTGAAATATTTACATTTTTAAATCAAATATGTCTGCTGTGGGACTTTTTTGGAAATTCATCGCTTCAGTGGCTGGAGAGGTTTTTGTTTCAAAGTGAATGCTGTCATTGTCTGTTTATTAATTTCAGTGTAAAGACTGTTGTTTAACTTCTTTCCAGTTTTTTTTAACCATTTCTGGTTTAATAGACCAAGTTTTACAGAAAGACTTTGCTTTGCTAAAGTAAAGAAAGCAAATTCTGGTTATATCTCAGACTCCATTTCATTATTATTCCATCTTTGCCTGAATACATTTGTCTAAGTGGACAGATCTATGATGTCAGGTAATAGGTGGGGGAGAACATTGCAATAATCAAGAGGGGAACTGCTAATAAACTTGCTGATATCCATAGAAAATTATATGTTGGGATGATAAAGAGATAATCACACTAGAGAACAGGCCCAGTGATCAAGATTGCCTTGATGATACAGGTGGAAAATACAAAAGGAGAGGAAGGATCACATTTCAGCTAGCTTAGCAAATTCAAAAGCAGGAGATGAGGATGATATTTCAGTTGCTTTAGCAAATACAGAAAGTCAGTGTCAAGGAAGAAGATGGAAGTCATGGCCAAAATCCTTCAAACACTAAAAACAGCAGAAAGAAGTGGAGGATCCACTGACAGAAGAGAGCATGTGCTGAGGGAACGGAAGAAAACATCATAGTACATGAAGTAATATATAAAAAACAACAAACAAACAAACGGGAAAAAGAGTTTGTATTGCCAAAACGAAAAATGTATACTATTATTCACACAAAAATTTCCATATCTGTATTTAAGGGATTATGAAATGGCTTTCTGAGGCTTTACAGAGAGAAGAGTAGAAAAGTCTGTGCAAGGCAGTGCAGAATCAAAGCAAACCCCCCTCAAAAGCTCTGAAATAAAACACTGGCAAAGTAAATATATCCAACAGCAAATCCAGGTGTGTGACTCTCTTCAAGCTGCATTTTGCACTGCACAATGCATTAGTTCCCAACCAGCACAAGACCAGAACTAATACTAAATAAACACAGCAGCATTTTTTTTCTCCCAACGCTGAGCCAAGCACTAAAAATTCAGAGCAAGCCTGAGTGATAAACATCGCTCCCTCTATAAATGACTGCCCCGTTGCTAATGGCAACAACTCTGTTCCTAAAGTTAGCTGAGCTCTTACAGTGGCAAATTCGGTGTCCTCACGTAACTTGCAGGATTCAGCTCATCAGTTTTGCCAACTCCTGCAGCCATACAACTGCATTTGAGCATGAACTTTTCCTTTCTCTTTGCACGACATTTATCACAGAAAAACACAGTTGAAGGTAGATCCTGAATATGTAAGTGGAATCAATATTTAGTCTTGCCATTGTGTGACACCATTTTATCCCAAATGAATACCTTTTTTTGTTTGTTTGTTTTAAATAATTTCCTACAATACTGTAGGACAGATCCTTTAATTCCAGATACAGATGGATGGAAGTAATTCATCTAAATTATGGCACGCTGCTAAAAGGGGACTTAGGACTAAACCATGTGTTGTTTAGGGTTTCAGACTGTGGTTAGCAGATGTTTGCTGGGATGATGTGATGTGAGAGGCAAACATTGCATTAGTTTATGGTTGTAGTTTTGCAAAAAGAGACACACCATATACAATCTCTGGGGTAAATGAGATGATAAAAACAACCCTTTGTCGTGATTTGTGAGCCTTACATTTGGTTTCAGAGACTCTTCCGTCAAAGTCAACGAGGAGAACAAAAGTTTTTTACACCAGAACTATCTACAACCAATTCAGAATCAATTTTGTGACTGTCTTATGATATTTGTATTTAGGTTTTGAATTCCAGTAGACCAGAAAATTGTCAGTTATAAAAGTGATGTCTAGACTGCTGTATTAAAAAATACTTAATGTTTCCCTTAAAAATTTCATTTCAAATTCCAAGTTTGTTTGTTTTTTAAATTATTTTTAAGCAGAAAACTGCATTTTGGATTAAGAGTCTTTTCCTCATAATTACAAAACTGTGGAAGCAATTCATTTCAGCCATGTAGAATCTAAGAATTATAAAATCATTTAGGCTGGAAAAGACCTTTAAGGCCATTGAGTCCAACCACTAACCAGCACTGCCAAGGCCACCACTAAACCATCTTCCCAAGTGTCACATCTACCTGTTTTTGGAACACTTCCAGGGATGGTGATTCCACCATCATATATTAGTGACAAAAAAGATAGATGGGGAAAATGTCAAAGAATCAGTTCATAACCTTTACAATATTGCACTTGGAGCTTCGTAAACTGTAGAGATAAAATACAAATTATTACTTTTCTTCTTTTATGGCTTTTCAAAGGAAAGCCTAGTTATCTCAAGTCAACACTGATTGTCCCACTATAAAAATTATTACAGTCACAACCTGAAGCCCTAAAGAGAATCAGGAGCTGGGAGCATAAAGAGAACAGTACACAGGGGTATCTACTCAGAGCTATCTGTCACCTAAACTGATTTCAGGGAAGAAATGGATCAATGAGCTTCATAATTGTAGGTTGGATGTGTCTGTTCCATTCTGTGCAGTTCTGTGCCATAGAAATTGCCACAGTGTCTGGGACTGTTTTGTAAGGATATTTAGGCACCCACTTCCAGATGCTGTTTCCGAGTGTTAGACATGGAGATGAGGGCTGGGGGAAGATAAAAATATCATAGAATCACAGAATTATTTGGGTAGGAAAGGACATTAAAGACCATCCAGTTTCACCTCCTGCCATGGGCAGGGACACCTTCCACTCGCCCAAGTTGCTCCAAGCCCTGTCCAACCTGGCCTTGGACACTTCCAGGGATGGGGCAGCCACAGCTTCTCTGGGCAACCTGTGCCAGGGTCTAACCATCCTCACAGTAAAAACCTTGTTCTGTAAATCTAACTTAAACTTCCTAAATAAATAAACACATACCTTTTTTTTTTTCACTGATTTGCTGTTAACAAAGCACGATAAGTTTTTATACTGGTTTTACAGAGGCTGAGATGTGAGCACCAAAAGCAAAAAGAGCTGATGAATCAGGACATGGATGCTACAAAAAATCCCTTTGAGTGAGTTTCACAAACTTTTCACTTCTTGTCTCTGAAACACTTTGTAGCTGTTACTGCTTGTGCCGCACACTTCCTGCGAGGTAAACAGAAACCTGCTTCCTATAATGCTTTGCAAGCATTATTTGCTGCCATAAAATATGAATAAAAGCATAAAATATTGAGGAAGATACAATTTTATAGTATGCTAAAAATATATAAAAAAATTAACAGGCATGACAGGTTAACATTTTACAATCATCAGAGGAGCAGGTGAATTACGGCATTATCGGCAGCAGAACAAGATATCTTGTGTTTAGCCCTGGAGTTCTTTATTTCTCCAGACTATTTCTAATTAGAGTCTTGAAATGAGATCCTGCCAACAAACCCCTAAATTACAGGCAGCAAAGTGGGGATTCAATCCAGATATTTCTGGTGTAGTGCAGGACTGTGAGGCCAACACATTATGTTCTGCATACAAAGCATTTGAGTAGTGCAGGTACAGAATGATTATAAGGAAAAAAAGGTGTGGGTGTTAAAAAAAGAGAGAGAGAGAATAACATTTCCCCATGCAGATTATCTTCATGGGTACATTTGCCAATGGAGGAATTGCCATATTGTGCATAAAGCCAAGAAAACACAAAGGTGTTTTGCAGAAAAAAGGGTGAAATTCCACATCAATGCATTTAAGAACTGAGTTGATCAAGAAGTGGAAAAATCAGTGTAAGGCAGGAAAGGGAAAGGTAAGGAGAAAGGAAAAATAAATGAGAAAAGGAAAGGAGAAAGACTGAGTAGAAGGAAGTAAAAAAACTTCCTTGTGTCTAGAATAAAAACCAAGAAGCCTTACATTGTTAAAATATAATCTGGACCAATACACCATTGCAATCAAAAAGCTTTGTGTCTTGGACAAACCTTTCTTTTTACTAACACCTCACATAGGGGACAAGGTTATATATGTATATGTGTGAGAAAAAAGAAAACCTCTGGTTTTAGACTATATCAAACTTTACTGCAGATTTGTAATACCTATTTGGTATCTGTGACTGAACCACGTGCTTTTTAAGATAAAAAAAATATCTAAAACAAATTATATCATAGAAAGATAAAATACCGTGAGTTAGAAGGGACCACAAGGATCACTGAGTCCAGCTCCTACCTCTGCACAGGACACCCCAGCAATCCCAGCATGTGCCTCAGAGCTTTGCCCAAATGCTTCCTGAGCCCTGTCAGGCTTGGTGCTGTGACCACTTCTATGTGGAGCCTGTTCCAGTTCCCAACCACCCTCTGGGTGAAGAAATAATCTAAAATGTAAAATGAAATAAGAGATCAAAGAATTGTTCCAGTTAGACTGCAGCCTAAGCTTTGCTTTTAGCATTTTTGTTCTCCAGGCCAAAACATCCAAAGTGTTTGTGTTCCTCCTTAAAAGCTAAACCAGTCTCTTGGATTTGTCACTGAGTAAATCCACCAGTAAAGGAAAAAGGAATTGATCAGATGGTTCCTGAAACTGCATCCTTTGTGGACAGGAACTGTATAAATAAACAAACAGAGGCTCTGATCCAGGGATATTACTTTGGGAATCTAAGGTAGGTATGCACATGACAAATACTAGTTTCTTAGCAGAAGACACAGGAAGGAAACCAGTCATGTGAAATCAGTGGCACAGGTTGCCTGTGTGGTTAGTGAAGTGAGGGCATTATTTCTGCAGGTTTTCAGGGGGTTCTTTGCTTTACCTAATGACCTGATAGCTTTACAGTCAATTAATTTCCTGGTGTCTGTAAGAATGTGTAGCCTGTGTAGTACTGGAAAGAAATGGAGATTCCAAGTTTTGTTTTTGTTTTTGTTTTTTTGAGAGTTAGTGATATTTTCCTACTATGTAAAAAATTAAGGAGGACAATAAATATTGGGAGGAAAAAAATAAAAGGAAAATATATTACTGAAATGATAGGACATCTCATATGGGTAAGATAAACAGGCAGGGAGCTCATGAAGGGCGAATCAATGACTGTGTCTTTTGTCTTACTCCATCTGAGGAGCAGAAGTAAATAACAGAGTCTAAAAGAAACAAATAACAGAGTCTAAAAGAAACAAGAAACATAAGAACATAAAGCTAGGGAAAAATTGAGGGGAAAGTTCCACCATTTTTTTTTTTTTTTTTTTTTAATAGAGTGGTCATTTCAGTACTGGAACAGAGATGCGAAATGGCTCTTGGATCAACTTGATTTTGATATTGCAGACATCTGGCCTTGCTGGATACAGATGAGATAGAGGAAGGTTTGTGCTTCAAGAGGGAGCAACCCAACAATAACAGAGGCTGCTGTTTGTCAGAATTATTCTAATAGTTATAAGCTGTGTGCTCTGAAACTGCCAGAGTCAGAAACAGGTTGCAACAGAGAGAAGCTTTTGATGCCCATTTGATGGTCAGAAATGAAAGGGTCAAATGCAAAAGGAGGTACCAGGTCCAAGAGGAAGCAGTTTTCATTATTCTGGTGAGTTGAACTAAACATTGCAAAAAAATAATGGTAAAAGGAGACCTAGTAAGGAGCAGGGTAATTGTTGGTACCAGAGACACTGGTCTATTAGCACAATTTCAGCTACATCGAGTTCTCACTCTTGTAGAACATCCAGCAGAGAAAAAATGAAAAAATGATAATATTACGCATATTATTATTATTATTATTAAGGTAAATAACCTCAGACAATATTGATTTAATAAGCAATGAAAATACAAATGAGGAAAGAGTTCCATTGAATTTACTAAGCCAAGAATTGAAAGACCGAAGAATTTCAGTAAGGCAGAGAGATGGAAAATCTGTGAAAGATATAGTAAAGCAGAAAGTACAGCTGACAACTGTGTTTAGCAGAAGAAAGAGGATACAGTTCATACCAGAAGGCAGAGCATTGTACAGCAACATGCCAGTCTCCCGGAATAATAAAAATTATCTGAGGAATTTTTGCCTTAGGTAACAGAAAATCCTTATTTCTGTTATAACAGAAAAAACCCAGCATGAACAGAATGCTGAAATTCTTAACCAAAAAGAACATTATAATTTAAATCATAACTTGCAGTTAACCGAATAATGAATATTTGTAAAGGCAAATGAAAATATATGCAGGAATGCATCCTAGGATGTTTGTGGTCAGTATCCAGAAGAACTGCAGAAAAATACAGTCCTTGGAAAAACATAATGCAAAGACTGATGCTTTCCCACTATGCAGACAGCAAAACAAGGTCAAGGATACATCAGTAGCAAAAAGACAAATTACTGAAGAGATGTAGCCACATGTCTTTACGGGACTAGAAGAGCTGCCAAGAGAATATAAAATCAAACTTGTGACATCAGCAATTCTAACAACAGTCTCTGACCTCTGTATTTTCTTGCTAGAGAAGGTATGAAAAATAAGAGAATTGAAGATATGAGAGGTATTTGACAGATGAAAGCACTTAAGGACACACAGGCAATGAAAGCCCCAAAGTTCAGCAGAAAATTAGCATATGTATGTGGAGAAATAAAACTGGCTTCTGAAATTAGCTTGTTTATCACAAACCAGATATTCTCGAAGTTATATACTTTGAAAGTCCTCTTGGCCTTTCTCCTCCCCAGCTTTTTCATGGAAGAATCTGAGCATTAACTGTATTCATCATTATATTTGGAAGGTACTGTGTCAGCTGGCTCCCAGTCAGCATCACTCTAGCAACAGAAAATTTCTGAAAAAGAAATCTAGGATGGTGCCAGGGTTGCTTGGCATCCTTTGCCAGGCAGAAGATGTGTTGGTTTATGACAGAAATAAAACTCAGGATGATGAATTCTGAGATACTCTCAGCAAGCTGGCCTTGCTCTGAATGAGGCTGCTACCTGTGAAAAGGAGTAGATAAATGTCTGCTGTTTAGTATTGAGGAATAGGAAGTTCTGGTGAACAGTCATGTGCCTGCAATTCCACAAAAAGCTCAGCAAAGCTGGTGAATGCAGCAATGTTGCAATGGCAGAAAGAGCAGATTTTGGAAAAGAAGTTACAAGGTCATTTAATGTAATAAAGAAGTATTGATACACTTGCCTCTTTGGTGCAATATTCTGTATTGCTCTTGTCATCCAGAGGGAAAGGCAAGAGGTGTATTAGTTGTTTGGTATATCTATATCTCTATTTGTGTCCATCAAAGGAAACCCGTCTGGAGACAAAAAAAAAAAATATACCCTGTAGTATTCATATAAAAAATTTCAGATAAATCAAAACATTGTATGTTCCAGTATGGGGGGGCTGCTCACAAAGCCACAGGGACCAGCAGAAGGCCCAGCCTTTACATACCAGGCAGTTTTACAACACCCAAACAGACTGAAGCATCTCTGCCCTCACAGGATTCGTGTTCAACAAATAACCTTTTCTTTGAGATTCAAAGACTCTGATCAGATATGATGCTTTCTTTTAATCTTTGACAGCAGCAAACAGTCTTAGGGAAAGTCTTTGTTATGTAAAAACTCATGTGAAAGAACACATTTCTGAGGAAGATGCTTAAGTAAATATATGTTAATAATGCCTGACAGTAACCATACTATTTCAATCGATATAAATCACTTTTTTTAAATTTTTATTCAATATCAATCAAGTGCATCCATTGCTGCACAAGAAGAAAGAGTCAAGGGGATGAAATTCCAACAGACCAGTTCTCATAATAGTAAACACAGGTTGACATTGGGATTATGGAATCAAAGCATTGTGAATCCTCTGAGACTTCAGAAGAGCTGCTCTCCAAAAATCCTGCAAGAGCACAAACAAGGGCATCACATGAGCGCAGCAGTTTGTAGGGTTTGACTAGGGCAGTTCAAACCTAAGTAACAGCTGTGAAGAATATAGTGTGGGAGGGAAAATAAGCAAACAAGAATATCCAAACACAGCCCTCCTCCCAGGAAACAGTTGCTAATATCATTAATCTCTACAAAACTACCTGACACATCTTGGCAACAGGCAGCAACAAGTTTTTTGTTGTATGTTTGATAGATTTTTTTGAGAGGACACACACATGCATTATTGCTGCTGATTATTTCTCCTCTTATATAGACCTGGCTGTCCTTTCATGGTCCTCAGCTACACGTGTCATCCAAGTAACTAAAGCCACTGCTTGCCTGGTGTGAAATTCCTAAGCTTTTCATAGAAGGCTGTGAGCCCTGTATTAGCAGCTCTGAACTCCTCAGCAAAGAGAATGGCACGTGATACTTAAGAAAAAGAAAGGTAAAAGTCATGGGAAGATGTGTATATGACAATTATGATGTACTGATTACTTACATCTGGATTCTTTCCAGTAGAACTGATAACAAGTGCATTAGGAATGGCTCTACTTGAAGCACTCATTAATCCTAAACCTCAGAATTCCAACCAGAAGGAACTGTTAAAGCGAAATACCAACATATAAACTTGGCAACAGTAACGATCTAAGGTAGAAAAGCCTGAGAACCACTCCTAGAGCAAAAGGATCAGGTTTTTTTCCCCCCTTAAAAATCTTCTGGCTCACTTTGTCGGAGCTCTTACTTGTGATGACTGCAAAGGTATTTCTTCAAAGGAATGAAGTGCTACCTGCACATTTCCTGTTGCAAGTAAGAGAAAATAGGTAATTTATAGTGGTGACAGCAGGTGAAACCAAAGAGGGGTGTCCTTCCCCTCCAGTCCTTCTCCCAGTCTCAAGGAGCTGCACATACAAGCTTCAGGAGAACTGATCCAGCCTAATCAGAGTTCAGAATTTAATTCAGATTTTATTCTGTGCCTGGATGAGAAGATTCATCAGTGGAGACAGCTTTGAATGAGTTGAAATAGTTTCAAACTCTTGATTTAAAGAGGCAGAACACGTTTTTACATGGTGGGAAAAAAACAAACTCTCAATTTACTTCATGTGTGTGCAATTAATATTATCAGTAAGTTGTACCAGCCATGAATTCCTTTATAAATGAAATTCCTTACGCTTTTTCTTTGAATGATGAGATGTAAAAAAACCGTTCAAAACCTCTGTCATCTTCTAAAGTAAACAGAACAGTATGCACTTGAATTTAGAACAGCACACAAAATGTCAATCATTGAAATTAGAGATCTGTTGCATTCAAAATTTTATGCATGAGAAGAAACAGTTCTGAAGCTGTAGATGGTATAAAATCTTCTCCTGCATAGTCAGAGAGCAAGAATTTTGTGATTTAAATGTACTGTTTTATCTTTGTTTCTATTTTGTTTAAGTATCATATTCAGACTCGTTCTTGTGTATGCAGATGTTTGGTACTGCAGTGGTTTATTAACATTACTGTTCTGCTTTGTGGGAATTTCCTCACAAAGACTGATACAAAATATACCTGCTGTCTGAATATACACATTTCTATTCTTTTTTTATATGAGAAATTTTATTTTATGTCTTTTCCCTTAGCTTTTAGAGTGTGTAGGCGTAGGTTTGCACTGCTCCAGGAAACTGAAGTGTATTTCCTTTGTAAATTTTGTAACTGTTGGTTTTGTCTCTTTGGGAACAAGAAGAGGCTAGAGAGTTCCTCCAGAGAAAAGAAAGTTCTGCTAGAAATGTTTGACATACAGAGGGATTGATCTGCTAAACCATTTGCTTGTTTGTTAAAAGGATGTATAACTCCTCGTTTCTCACTTGCATTCCACCAGCACCTGCAAATCCCAGTCCTGAAACAAGACCTGGATCTGTTTGGCTGTGGGGAAGATCCTTTTTGCTCTGTTTTGGCGAGCTGGTGTGGGGCATGTTTAGTTATCCATGACAATTTTGAATTTGCACATGAAGTGCCCTCCATGGCTTGTGTGGCCCCAGCAGCTGCTCTGTGTGAAGCCACTGCAATCAGAGATCACCTGGACACAGCTTGATGCTTCTCAGGGCCTTGGGTCAAATATTCACCTTGTTCATAGTCACTGTATCGTATTTACTTCTCATAATCTTTGACTTTTATGTATTTCATAGTGCTCAGCTGAGGGTACTCTTTGTTTACCTTCATTTTTCACGCCTCATGAACACTTCTGCTCTTCTGTCTCCCTTTATAAAGCCAGGGGTGAAAGTGCTACAGCCCCTGCATTTTCAACAAGCTGACCATCCTCCTGGTCCCCAGTGGTTTATATTCCTGCTGGTGTATTCAGGGTACTCACAGCACAGGTTTCCTTTGCAGGCAGACTGAGTGAAGCTGGATAGGTGCTGATAAAAAATGACAAATGCCAGAATTGCTGAAGAAAAAAATGTAGCCTCCTAAAATTCCTATATTTTACTATAATTCAGTTTCTGTGTTTTGCTATTTGCATAAATGTGTTCTTTTTGCTTTCAGCACTCAGTGTCTCATAGGTGGTGGTAGGGAGGAAGGAGTGTAAGTTATTTCCCTAATATGGAAGGACAAAGGGTTTTTTTCTTGACCTTGTTAGTTTAAAATATTTATAACCAGAAGAGTAGATGAATAATTCCTCTGAACAATGTCCTGTAACTCTGGGAAAAGATAAAAAATTCTCACTTAAATGAATGACGTTTTGGAGTTCAGAATTTTTTTATTATTTTACCTCAAGTAATGCAACTGAAATTTAATTGAAGTATTCTTTAACTAAAAACAGAGGAATGAAACAATTGCAAAAATTGTTCCAGTTTCAAAAAAAATTTTTTTAAATTTTTTTTCTTAACAAATCCAGTGAGAGGGAGTTTCAGAAGACATCCTCCACACATGGTTATTTCCTCTGTGCAACTCAATGGAATAATTCACAATCGAAATCTTTTCATGTCTTGGAAACTGCATCTCTTTATTCATCTCAGGTGTCTGGATTAGAAACCAGTGCCAGCAGCAAGACATTCCCAGCTGCACGATGTTATCACACATGAAACCTGATTTCCACACGCCTTCCCATTAAATACAGGCTGTCACCTATAATGATTGGCAGATATAAATGAAGACACTAATGGATAAACTGTTGGGGACTCACAATTCCTTTTATAAATGAATATGCTTTTCCTATGTCTGTAAAGAACAGTTTATGTCACAGTTCTTGCATTTTCAAAGTGCAGTTAAATCTTATCTTCATAAACTTGGGTTCTCCTGACAGAATCTACAGCTTTGGACCTTAAATTTTGTTTAGACAAACTTATTAGACTTATGCTAGTAGAGAACTTGAAGCACATAATGATTTTTAATTCAGTTATCCTCATCATACCATGAAAAGTAGTATAATACCAATAGCCCCAGTTTATGGTTCTAATGTAGGGAATAAGAGTATTTTTGTGTTTATCTTCTGGTGAAACACATCTGGGCACCACAGCTTGAACTTGCTGCAAGCTTTAGCCATCTCCTATGGCAGCTGTGCAAATGTGGGTCACTTATCAAAAAGACAACTGCAGAAGGAGGGAACATCATTAGATACAAATCCCTTTCTCTCAGGAAGACACACACCCAAACTAGACATGTTCTGGCTTTGAGTCTGCCTGGAGGCAATTTGAATCCTTCCATCTTTCAGGTGTTTTCATTGACAGAAGTAGAAGGAATAAACTCTTTCCTTTCTGCTGACTCTGTCTCCTTTTTAGGAAATAATTTAAAATTATTTTCAAATTACAAACCCCAACATCTTCATATAAAACCAGTATTTTACAATGAAGGTGTATGTGTATTAGATGGGACACAGAATCATGGAGTGGTTTGGGTTGGAAGGGACCTTAAAGACCAAGATCTGGTTCCAACCCCCTGCCACAGTCAGGGACACCTTCCACTGTCCCAGGTTGCTCCAAGCCCCATCCAAACTGGCCTTGGACACTTCCAGGGATGGGGCAGCCACAGATTCTCTGTGCAACCTGTGCCAGGGCCTCCCCACCCCCACAGAGAAGAATTTCTTCCTAATATCTAATAGCCTTGAAAACCCCCAGGGATGGAGAATACACACGAGTACAATTTTCCATTGCACATAATTCTTAATAACAAATGGAGCCATTGGACATTTTAATGTTTTTGGTAAATATCATTTTACACCACCCCCTCTGCCTCTTATTTTCTGCTTTGTTATGCTCTGCTGTCACCTTTGCAGCTTCTGCAGTGATTTGTCAAAAAGGTCTCTCGTCCCTCAGCCCACACAGAATACTGATTCAGTGTTTAACTCGCTGGGGGAATCACAGAGGGTAAAAAGTTTCTGTGCCTTTTGTAACAAAACTGACCTTATGCTGAGTTTGCAATTCCTGCTGAACAGCCCTCGGGGGGCAGGTCGCTGAGGGACAAGAAATCCTGAGAAGGAAAAAAAAGAGATTGATGGTGCTGTATTATATGAAGAGGAAACTAACTGGAAAACCAAAGGGTATGAAGAGATACTGAGAGTAGAGATTAGCATAGAAGTGATGGAGGGCGAACTTTGCTTGGTAAGAAGTAAGTGAATAATCTGAATTCTGTATATACAAAGCATTGAGGGTGCTTATCTTTCTGGTGAGGAGAGGATCCGAGGCTTATCTGGTGAAAGAAGACGGCTCCATTTTCTTTTTCCAAGAGAAAATTAATTTTTTTTTTTTTTTAAAGGAAGCTTTACTGGCATATGCTACAGATATTTGTTGCCCTTTTTAGGTTTGCCATAGATGGATGCTTTCGATGTTTTTGGAAGCCAGAGAATGTCTCATCGTCAGATGCTGAGATTATTTCGTACCTAAAATAATAGGTATAAAAATAGCATCTGATACAGCACAGGCATCTCTTTCACTCCTACTCCCCAAAAGGGCAGGGAGGAAGCACCATCATGACTCCAGCTATGATGTGGCTGCTCCTGAAAGCCCAGACACATCCAGCCTGCCCTGCAGAGCTGCTCAGCTCCATCAGTGTGACTCAGATTTTAGATTGTAAGGGAAGCACTTGCAATGTTCAAGTGTGCATTTTAAAGTCAAAACAAGCTTGTAAAATGTCCAAATTTGTATATGCAGAGCTCTCTTGCATCGGGTACTTTCTGCTATCTTCAATTACACTAATAAAATTTTCATTTCGGGGAAGAGGTTGGATATAAAACTGGATAAATTCTTTGAGTTCTTTTTTCTTTCTAGGTTATTTATTAGTGATAACAACTAATGTACTGCTTAAGGGTAATGAATCTTATTAAATGCACTTTAAATTATCTCCTAAATTAATACAAGAGTGCAGTTCCAGTGCTAAAGACCCACACAAGACTGGCAGAAGAACTAATATTCGCTTCCTTTGAAAGACTCCACACTGCCTCCAGCTAAAATATGTATATCCAATCAAAATCTTGTCCCTAATAGAGATGTAACATGTGTAAGCAGATTAAAATGTTATGTACTATTTATGGGAGATGTCTATGGATTTCATTGAGTGTGCTCTCTTCCTGCAGCCACTATGTGATAAGTCATTCATGTTTTTTTTTATTTTTGTTGTTTACTTCTCAATGTATTTAACAGACATTCTCAGTTAAACCCAGCAATTACCTGGTCCATGACACAGGTCAGTGTAATCCTGCTACAGCAGTATGAGTGAAGGGATTTTGTCATCAGGGATGGAATTATCTTAAAGTACCAAGATGTAAGTTTATTTTGGAGGTGAAAGTCAGATTTCTAAAATTGAAGGAGTGTGTACGTGTAGCTGCTTAAGAACACATGACTTCATATATTCCCCAGCTTCTCCAGCCAGTTTAGGATAGTACCTGGAAAACTGCCAGCTCCTCCTACCTTACGTTCTCCTCTGCTCCCCCTGCTCTCATGAGCCTGGCTTTGGCTCTGGGGAAGTATTAGATGTGACTGTAATAAGAGAATACTCCATGGGGATGGTTGTTTGCATTCCCTTTAGCCTGGATATCCCATTAATATTCTGTCTTTCGAACACAGTGGCAAGCTTGAATCTAAATCCATCTCTGTGTCTCCCCTGCACTGTCAGAAGTGAGCCACCACAACCAGTCAGTCTCATTTCAGCTCCTGAACACGAGAGGGAGAGATTCCAGGAAGGATTATTAGTAAAGAACGCTGAAGGGAAAGGTCTGGAAAAGAATGAGAAGATTAGTGGTCAGGTTTTATACTCAAGAAATTCTTCCTTCACGTAATTACGTAGTAAATAATTTCCTTCGTCTCCCACTGGAGGGTTTGGCCACTGCACACAATGAATTTTTTTAGCCAACTTGTCAGCAGCATGGAGGTTTCCTGGCCCTCCTGTGATCAGAGTCAGGCTGTGCCTGCTGCCCATGATGCTGCTCAGTCTCCTCTGACACTGAAAAAATTTTCAGGTACTGCAAAGGAAAGGGTGACAAAATTGTTAAACACAAATAAAACTTAAAAGAATTTACATCAGGTGCAAAAATACCCTGGAATTATCATTTCTTCAGAGACCACAAGGGTCCAAAACTTTGGCATAGTATGAGATTTCTACACTAACTTCAAATATAAAGTAGTAGTTAGTCATGAAAAGCACGTGTTAAAAATTCACTGAACCCATTTCAGTACTGGAATAATGTGTATAGTTTCTACTATTTTTGATGCTTAAAAATAATCCTTCCCTTGAATATTTCAGAACTGGGCTACTACAAACATTCTTTGGAAATAGACTTAATTTTTGGAAAAGAGCTGGAGAGGGACTTTGGAAAAGGTCAGGACAAGAGATGATGGTTTTGGACAGAGAGGGCAGGGTTAGATTGGATATTACAGAGAAATTCTTCCCTGGGAGGGTGGGGAGGCCCTGGCACAGGTTGCCCAGAGAAGCTGTGGCTGCCCCATCCCTGGAAGTGTCTCAAGGCCAGGTTGGACAGAGCTTGGAGCAACCTGGGCTAGTGGAAGGTGTCCCTGCCCATGGCAGGAGGTGGAATGAGATGAGCTTTAAGGTCCTTTCCAAGTGAAACCATTTTGTGATTCTATGAGTCAGTAGTTCTACCTTGATTCCAGCAGGAGTTGTCCATGTCCAGGAGCTGTTCTAAAAATCCAATTTTATTTAGTAGAATTACTTCCATGCAGAAGTGCATTTCCACATACAAAGAAATCATTAAATGTCTGTGAAATAAGGAAGACAGATTTCATAAAACCTTATTTTATGTAAAGCAAGAGAACACATATCCACAAAAAAAGTGCCAAAGGAATTTGATGTCAGCATCACTAGGACATGTGTTCTTTTATTTGCTACCTGCATATCCTTGTACTTATGGGTACATAGACATTTTTGATTTATAGTAGTATTATCATGCAGTTGGAATAATATTAATTTATTAAGAGCATCCCTTGACTAATAAAATAAATATTAGAAGAAAAAGGATCTCCCAGATAAAAGAAGCACCACAGGACACCCGCCCCATTAATAGTACAAAGATCATGACCTTTCATAATTATTTTATCAATAATATATCAATTAATAATTAAAGCTCTATCATTTATAAACTGCAGACTCAATTAGGTCTCTCTTCAGAGGATAATGGCACCTTAGCAATGAGAGGAACACTAGGTGGAGAATAATGATTGATCAAATTGTTAAAATTATGAAAGTGGACTAGAACAGGAGAACAAGATGCAGCACAATTGCAAGGGACTCATCCTGCAAACTGTCGCTTGGCCTTTGTGCCCTGAGATGAAAATAGCAAGAATAATAAATATGCTTTTATTTCTTCCCCAGTAGGGAGATTTCTCTTAAAAAAAAAACACTCTAGGGTTTTTTTTTCCCATGCCTTACTTTTTAACTCCCTTGTTACTGTGGACCAAATATTTACAATACGCTGTTATTGCAGATTTGCACATGAAACGCCAAGTGATGACTGGGAGGGTTTTAGTGTGGACAATCAAAAGAATTTGTTTTGATTAAACAGTAAAAGGGTTGTCTTTAAATATCAAGTTTGGGAATATAAAATGATTACCAACAGATAGGAGTGAGAAGGAGTGGAGGGGGAAGAGGAAGAAGGTGGGGGAAGGGAGAGAGAGAGATTTCTTATCAAGGACAGCATCCCACATTCCACAGTGTCAAGTCATTTGCCTTTGCCTAATTCATCACAGGCAATGTTGCATTGCATGAACCACTGTTAAGTTTCACTAAGGCAATTCATAGACTTCTCCAGCAAACATGAATAATTTTATGGATTTTTATTAATCAGAGTTTGGGGATTGGATAAGATGATGCAGAGGAAAAATGAGTTATTGTGTCTCTCCCTGTAAGTTTTATAGAGCAGTTGTTAACACTTGGGGAGCTCGAGCTGGATGGCAATGAGACATAAAGGTACTTCTGGGTGGAGATGTCTCATCTGACTGGAGCAGGCAATGAAGGCTTTTGCACTCAAGCAACAAGATGCTGTGTGGAGGATCAGGTGCCTTTAATACCTTGATTAACTGGAGTGTGCTCAGTGGCCAGCAATGAGGGTTGAACTTGTGTCTGGACACGTGCATTGACTGAATATAATTTTCTCCTGGTAGATGAGCCAGTCCCTTGTGATAATATTTATGATGAATTGTTACTATACTGGCTCTGCACTCAGTGTATTCCTCACTCTTCATGGGTTGTGGAGGGAGCCTCAAGCATCAGCTGAAACTGGATCCCTAATGGTGATGGATAAAGAGATGAAACCCTTATGGAGCACCACTGGCTGAAGAACTTTCCCTTTGTTTTAGCTCACACTGGACTTAGGCAAAAGAAGGCCTGCAGTTCAGTGAGTAGTTTTCAAAATTCTGGCCTTTCTTAGAAATGGGTGCATAAAAGCATCTGCTAAACTCACCAGAATGCTTTGGCCATTCTACAGAAGGCTTTAAACACAGAATAAAAGCCATATTATATGCTAAGGCTCCATTACACCTGCATTTCCAAGAGATAACAGCACTGTACATACACAGTGCCCCACAGGTTTTTCTCCCTTCATGAATGTAGGCAGTTTTTCAAACAAAGCATGTATTATGTATGCAGAAGGGAAATGTCTGCTTCAGAGAAGCTGATGTCTCAAAGGTAAACATGTATAAATGTTTATACATTTTTTAACACATATTATTTACCCAGAAGAGCACAACAGCTGCTTCAGAGTTGTTCTGGGCTCAGTGGTAAATAGGTATTTTGGCAGTTGCTCGAAACAGAAATGATTCTTTGGTTCCATTCCATTCTACCCCTTCCACTTGTTATTCTAATGATTATTCCAAAGGAATCAGGTGTCAGAGTATATTGATTTCACTTCACATGAGGCTTCTCACAGATTAGATTGGTACATCCATGAAAGGCCCTGAGTGGAAGGTTTCTTTTGTTTTCCATTCTCTGAGTCATAATTTAGTCTCTGCTCCCCCTTAACCTTGTGATTTGCATGGCCTTCAAACAGAGATGGATTCTTTGCTATTCATTCTTACCTTGCAGGATTTGTGCACTGTGATGTGTGTAGGTCTTCACCGAGAAGCCTCATCCCAGCCAGCAGCATCAATCCGAGTGGAACAGCACGGGACTGTTTGGATCTGATTCCCTGCCCTACTCACAATCCAGAACACCAGATGAGCTTGAAAGAAATCTCATTGCTGCTGTCAATGCTGAGAGAGAGACCAAATGTTCTCACACATGCTGCAATGACTTCACTGATGGCTGCAGAGACAGAAATTTGTTAGACACTCGAAGACATAACTTCATCCTACAGGACAGCAGGAATATGCCCCCTCCAGCCTTCCTCTCCCAGCACGGGGACCCAGGGCTCCAGCAGTCCCCCAGTGGGTAGTTCACAGGTTATTTTTGCATTCAGGCCTACAGCCAATCACTAATTAAGCCCCAAGTGCACACACCATGTGCATCACTAATGCATCTGTGAGCTGTGTTTTGTGATTCTCCTGGCTATGCTCATTTGTTACAACAGCAGCTCTCTTTCTTAACTGAAATCCTCTGCATCACTAGAGATGGTTGTTAGCTAGGAGTAGTCCTGTTGTGTTTTGTGCCCTGAAATTTATCACCCAGATCTACTTTGTCTGGTCTGTGGTAGCTGTTCTAGTTGTTTCCCCACTGACTTCCAGCCTTCCAGTACCCACTGGGGCTTACAGGAAGACTGGAAATGGACTTTTCCCAAGGGCATGTAGTGATAGGACAAGGGGGAATGGCCTTAAGCTAAAGGAGGAAAGGTTTATATTAGATATTAGGAAGAAATTCTTTACTGTGAGGGGTGGGAGGCCCTGGAACAAGTTGGAACACCCTAGTCCTGGAAGTGTGGGATGGGATCCTGAACAACCTGGTCTAGTGGAAGGTGTCCCTGCCCCACGGCAGGGATGTTGGATCTAGTAGATCTTTTCGGTCCTTTCCAACCCAAACCCTTCTGTGATTCTCTGATCCTCGTGGCTCTAAATGAACCAGTTGAACCTAATGGGAAGGAATAGATCATATCACTTCTGTGGCCATATGTGTCTATCTGTGCCAAATACAATTTTATTTTGTGTGGAAAAGTGGTTGTCTCTCAGTTTGCTCCACTTCACATACCACCACATCAGTGTAAACTCATTTTCACCATGACTATAAGTTCAGCCACTCAACAATTAGATGCAGCAGCACATACATTGGGATGTCTTCTCTTAGACTATGTCAGTGGTGTGATAAACTCCATAGATGGATGCAGAGAGAGCTGAGGGCTCTTATGTGTTAAGCTGCCACAGAAGATTCTCCACAGCTCATCTGGTGAGTTTATCACTGAGATAATGATTCATTAAATCAACCAGTAGAGTACATGCTATGAGATGATCAATTACAGAAAAGTTGCTTTCTTACATATCAGGACACGGAGGAAACAGAAATGTCACTGAATTTTTGAAAAATGCACTTTATTGCTATTTATTAATGAGCTATCAACAATCAGCGGTTTACTTACAGATTCAAATTGTGTTTTTCTTTTTTTTTTTGAGTATCATACTGGATATGGCAAATAATTAATGCAAAAGCATTCATAATGTTAGAAGATTAGATGGCTCACAGAGTTAGTGATGGGAGAGGTAATCATAGTGAAGCCACAGATTGAACAGGAAGTCATTAAAGATGTACTTAAACAAACTACAGCTTCAGCATGTAGTTTAAGTCAGTTTTGTAGACTTCCTTTGCACTCAGAGAGGAGCATTAGAGAAATTAATTTATTAGTGTTGTGATTTTCCCTGCACCACCACCACCACATTTATTCACAAAACAGTATTTGAAGGACTTTATTCAACAGTTACTGTTGCAAGTTGGCAAACAAGGGCAATGCTCATCAAGTGTGAAAGTGCATGTGAGTATCTAATGACTGAACTGCATTTCAGGGAAGAATGTCCACTGTATAAATATTATGTATATCTAGATTCAAGTGACAAAAGTCCATCTAAAAGGTGTTTATTAGACAAGAGGTGAAGGAGGTGAAGATGTTTAGGTGGGAGATGCAGCTAAATATGTGCCTTTTCCGCACCATACAGTCAGCATCAGTTGTATAGAGATGTAATTTATCCTGCTTATGAGCATCTTTAATTAAGAATTACTAACTTACCTTAGTTATCAATGTCTTCAGATAACTTTCTGTTATGTTTTAAATTGGAGTTCTCTCGATGCTCTTAGTTTCTTATGAAATCCTAAAAATTATTTCCATCCATATCCAAAAGAAAATTCCAGCTATAACAGACTCAGCCTACTGAAACTTGCCACACTTGACTCCTGCAAGTCTCCCACCTCAGTGCATTTCTGTTCTTGCCTGCATCAAACATCCCTGCTTCCTATGGCTGTGAGGGGATCACAACTTCCTTACCAAAGCCCAAACTTTTTCACAATTTTTTCTTTTTTTTGTCTATCAGATCAACAAAATTGCTGGACCTCATGCAATATTAAGTCTGGTTTCTGTGTCTTCAGTGCTTAATATTCAGCTGTGATTCTTTTCTCTCATATCTTTACATTGGGATTTTCAGATGTTTTCCTAGGCAAACACTGGGTGAGACCAGTGCTCTGTTTTCAGGAGCAGGCACTTCAGTCTTCTATGCTTAAAAACCTTTTCACTTGATGCCATGATATTACAGACAATTGATCCTTCCTCCAAGTAGCTTCTCATCAGCCATCCTTGTACCAGTCTTAATCAGCCTTTCCATTAATTCATTTATCCTAAAACTTCCTCAAAATACCTAATCTTCTCTTCTAAATTCCTTTCTAATGATCTGGGATCATAGTTACTGAAAGGTGCTCTGACTTTTGAGCTCCTCATCCCGCCCCACGCAGACCTTTTCTCACGTGTCACCCTTTCAGCCCATTCTAACTCCAAGTTCCATCTTCTTTGGACCTTCTGGCATGGAAAGAAAAGTATTTTAATTCTTTAAATATTCCATTACTGCTTTTTTTTTTTTTACGTAAAAAAGATAGAAAGTAATCAAACCTCTCCTCTTTTAGGAAATTTAAAAGGAAAATATTGCTACTCTGCAGCTCAAGTTTAATAGCTGAGTGCTGGTCATCACAAATTAAAGTTGAAAGACGTGGGCAAATTTCCCCATAGTCAAAGAGAAGGATGAGGTAAGGCTCTCTCTCAACTTTACCTTAATTCATCCCATTCATTTAATACTTAGTACTTGAATACTTCAGACTGGCTTTTATCTCATAGGCTTTTAGAAACGTTCATCACAAAACTTCCCTGAAATAGAACGGGACTATTTCTGCTTTACAGGAAAGGATTCATCAGAGGCGCTAAATGAATAAATGGAGATAAGAGATCAAGATGAAAAAAAGCAGGTTGACCAAGATTTCCAACCTCTCTCAGTATTTAGCTATTTCTGCTGCAGCTTTATGGCCAGGAAAGACATTCCTTTGTGTCCTGTCACCCATCTCATCGCTGCACTGGAAGTAATTTTGAATCTGAGCACAGCCACGGTTTCATAGTTGCTGCTGCTATTCATGTCATCACAGAGCTGCTTTTGAACCCTTTCCTGGCACAAAGTTCATTTAATTACTTCTGTGATTGTGCACAAAGTCCTTCCTCCACATGCCAAGGACCTGAGCAATGGTGGAGGCTGAGTAGGTCAAGGCCATGGACACTGACTGTGTTGACACCTCATCACCTCAGAGAAGAGTCAGATCTATCAAAAAGTATCACCTTACTCAGAAATCTACACTTTCTCATGCTCTTACTGAGCCTCCTCTTCTTCCTCCTGGCAGAGAGAGTGAAAGAGGAGATGGATCTAATTGGAAAAGATGGCACTTTGACTGCTGAGGGGCAGCAAGCAAGGAATTGCTTATGGATTGGAGAAATTGTGTCACCTTCTGTATGATCGGCTTCTCTTATTTGCAACACATTGCCATGACGTGCCACGTTTAGGATTTCAGGCTATGATAAATGCAGTTAAACTGCAATAGTAAGATCTCACAGTAGGATCTCCAATGACTATTTTATATGTCGAGAAGAATCAATAACTTTGGAGTTTAAGACTTGCCTTTGCTCGCAGGTGTCCTTGAACGAATCAGTTCGCCCTTTGGGGAAAAACCTTTCAAAGTTAAAGAGCTAGAAGTACAGTTAGGGCTTTTATAGGGGTTAAACATGGCTGTGAGCAGAAATACCAGCTTTATTTCCTTTCCTTTCTTTCCTCGGTATGGGTTTCTCATTGGCTTTTTAGTTCTTAAAAATCTCATTCCTGGTTTGTCACACACTCTTCTTTGGTCTTTCCAAACATGTGAAACCACAGAGGACCCTGCCTAGGGGCCTAGAAAGGGACAGCTGGAAAGGAGTTGCAAAAATGCTGATTCTTTTTGGCTCCTATCTCCCCTCAGCCCACACACCTCCCTAGCTGCTTCTTTAGAAAGAACCAGTCTGAAAATATGGTTGGTTTATGGTCTCGTTAAGACCTTGTACAACTCCTTTTTTTTTCATTCAGTTTTTTTATATCCACCAAGTCTCTCTTTTTTTAAAGAAAGTGCTGTTGCTACGCAACTGAAGGAACCATAGAGAGAGAGGGAGCAGGGAAGGATGAGGGCAAGAGGGAGGTAAAAAAGGAAAGATGTTCTTGGAAAAAGAAAGAGGGAAATCGTAGACTATGATTTTAAAATCAAAGATAGGAAAAGCTTTTCCCCTTTAGCTGTCTGAAGGCAAGAGACAGAAATGAAGGAATTCTCCTCCCTTGCCCTCCACTCCTTCTCTTGACCTCGTCCAGTTGTCTCCAGCTTGTAGTGCACGGCCAGATGACTGAACAATTTGAGAAATAGGAATTTAAGTGCTTGGGGTGTCTGGCTAGGATTCGGGAGGTCAGTCAGGTAGTCCCTGCTCACCAGTTTCTTTACTGGGTCACCTGAGGCAAACTGTTTCATCTCCTGTCCTAATTTCCTTCCTGTAAAGTAGGGGTAGTGCCTCTGATTTTTGCCTTGTCATTTTAGACTACAAAACTTTCTTAATTAGCACTGAATCAACACCCCAGTGAGGTCTCTGGGTCTCTGCTTTAATGATAGGAGAGGTATTAGTATTAAAATAACACTCACCTTCCCACTCTAATGGTGCAAAACATGTTACAGCTCTTATGTTGACCTATGACACATTCCCACTCTGCCTCATCCCCCACATTTCAGGGCTGTGCTTCAAATGCAGGAGCAATTAACTACACCCCATCTAACTCCAAATCTATTCAAGGAAGTATTTACGTTCCTTGGGAACCCAGGCCTCTCCTGCACTCAGTGGATTTACCTCTAGACCTAATTCACACTTCAGAAATGCCCATTTTGCTCTCTTTTGAACATCTTCTTTTAGCAAAAGTCTGGGGTAAACAGGTGCCTGAGTTAATTCCCTGAAGCTGAATGAGATGCATTCAGGCCAGTGTGGTTTCCATTGCCTTTTTGTATGTATTTTGCTGTGTGGTGTTTTCACACAGTGGAAATCTTCCCTTCCCCTTCCAAACCGAGTAAGAAAAGCAGCAGAAGGTAGAACCGAGCCCTGCAAGAGAACTGGCAGGGCGATGCTGCCTCATTTAGAATTAATTTGTTTGTGCAGGCTTGTTAAAGTGAAAGTGGCATTTTATTTGCTCTGATGAAGACAGAATTAATTTTGCTATGATTAACATTCTACTTCTTAGAGATATTCACTGGTGCTCAGTGCTCAGCTTTTGTATCTATGATAGAGGATCATTTAAAAACATAATTAAGAGTAAAAGCCCCACTGTCTGCACTGGCTCAACAGTGCTTCCAAATACTGAGTTCTTATCTGGTGCTTTGAAGTTTGGGGGGGGTTTGTTTTCATAATTGGTGTGTGCTGGTCACCCTCCTTGCAAAATAGGGAGCAGTTGTCATTGGCCATGAAATCAGGATAGTATGGGTGTAGATTTCTCCTCTCTGTTCCTTCCAGTGTATCTTCATGGGGCAAGTCAGCCCTCCCCCGAGTACCCTCGAATATCCTTTGTCTATCTAATCTCTTCAGGTAACAAAATCTTTGGTGGAGCCACCTCAGATAGCTTGGATCAGGAGTTTAAGAAGATTTGTTTCATATTTATCCATCTATAAGTGGGTCCTAGTTAGGATGCTAGTTAACCTTAATCCTACTAGTTCAGTGAAACACTTAGTTCTGGATTAAATTGATCTTAATTGTTTTTCACACAATCATAGTGGAGACTGGTTTTCACTCTACCCTAATGGAGAAATTTCTTTCTTCCAGAGACAGAAATGGATTGGAAATGTGATATTTGCACATGTATACTGACTGTTTTTTAAAACTGTTAACCCTTCCCTTCCCAGCAGGAGTTTGATCTGATTAAACACACCTTCCTTCTGACCTTCTAATGGCAGTGTGAACCCCAGAGGAAGATTCCTCAGTTTAACTTCTAGATCTAATTAATTTTAAAGTAGTAAATAGTTTTGTGTATAGAAAGCCAGATTATTTTAGGTCATTACCAGAGGTGGAGCATCAGCAATAAGCAGCTGACTGATTTTAATGCAAGCTTCAGGTAGCTGACATTAAATTTTATATTAACTTTCAGCGATAATTAAGTGGGGTCAACAGCCTTTGACTAAGCACTGTGAATCTCTGGAGACTGTAGAATTGTGATCTCCAGTTTACACACTGTATTTTCTGTCTCATGACGAGATTTTAACAAAAAATCAAAATTAGCTATCAAATGTACTTTGAAAGTATGTGATACCTCTTGGGATAAGTTAAAAAACAAACAAAAAAAAAAAAATCCAACCAACCAACCAAACAAAAATAGAGAGTGAAACCCCAAATTCTTTGTCCTCAATTTGAATTGCCAGTTTTTGGGCAGTGGCATGACCAAAAAAGGCTTTTTTTTTTTGGATGTACATTACAAGTCTTGTAAGGATATACATGGAGGGTTTTTTTAAGAGAGTGAAACCCTTCCCATAAGCACAATGAAGTGTATAATGTATCTGCTGTGATGGGAGGAAGATTGACTTGCTGCCACACTGTTGTTTAAATAGCTGCCAACAACCATGCCTGATGAATGCATTGCTATAAATGATCTCCACTTTTCACATCCTTCCACAAAGACCTTGTTAGACAAAGAGCTAATCTCCAATACTGCAAAGATTTTAGCAACATCCTAGTCATGTGTTATACTAAATCATAGAAAACACTTCAATTTGCAGTATATATGGGTTTTGCAAAGTAAAAGACTAAGAAAATGCCACTGTAGGTAAAGTAACAGGCAGTTTTGATATGAAAAAGTAACTCTGATTTCACACACACAAAAAAAAAAGTTAAAACTTGGCCTATATTCCAACGATCAGTTTATGCTGTTGGATGCAGAAGGACAAATCACAAGCAGAACAATCACTGATAACACTGTTGTTTTTAAATCTGGACTGATGAAAATTAAAAAGCTTTTTGTTAGCAATTGGATATTCTGAGAACAATTTTAACAGCAAGACCACCAGAAGTCCTTTCCTTCTAATACCTAAAGGGACTTGCAAGGTTGAAGAGGGACTTTTAGCAGGGGCATATAATGACAGGACAAGGGGTAATGGACTTTAACTGAAGAGTTAATAGATTTAATTAGACATTAGGAAGAAATTCTTTACTATATGGATAGTGAGACAAACGGGTGATTAACAGTGCAAAGCTGAACATGAAAAGAGGAAGTTGCATCAAGTTCCTCCAGGAGAGGTTTAGACTGGATATTGCAAAAAAATTTCTTCCCCAAAAGAGTTGTCAAACCCTGGAATGGGCTGCCCAGGGCAGTGGTGGAGTCACCGTCCCTAGAGGGGCTTAGGACACAGGTAGATGTGGTGCTTAGGGACATGGTTTAGAGGTGGCCTTGGCAGTGTTAAGGGTTGAACTCAACAAGCTTAGAGGTCTTTTCTAACCTAAATGATCCTATGATTCTATGAACTTCATGGCCCAAGAGCTTTCTTCTATTCATAGCTCCTTTAAAACACAACCTTTAAAAATACACTCCAAATCCCCTGTCCAGGAGCAAGGGAAATCTGCATATACATTAACCAAGCTAAGTATTCATGAGCAGAAAGTGTTATAAATACTGAGCAGGTACAGAGCCAGTGAAACAGCTGTTAAGATATCATTTCAAAACCAGTCAAGAATGAGTCAGGCAGCTTTGTTTATTTCTGTAAGGTTTTAGAGGTAAAGGAGGAGAATCAAACAAAAGACATTTTTGCTTAACAGCTCTATGTCTTTGGTCTGTTTTACTGCCATTATCTTGGCTACATCTGCCACGTCTGTCAAGCGTGGAAGAGAGAATTTGCCTCCTACCTCTTTCTCTTTGATCCATGCCTTCAAGTTGTAGCCTTTCATCCTCATTTTCTTATGAAAGAGAGCTATTTCTCTTCATGAAATTTTCTCCTCTTATGTGAGAGACTGGCATGGATTAGCATATACTTTTTGTACCTGATGTTCAGCAGTGGCCTTTCAGGGCCCTGTGATGCATTCTGATGCTGATCACTTTTGAAGGCTTGCCTGTCTACCAGGTGCAGCAATACTTAAGGGTGGTGCAGGGGAAGGGGGATTGGTTTGAGCCTCAGCTCATAAATCTTCTTCCTGAACTCCTAGACCTCTAAAAGCTTGTGGATGCATGAGCCAATGTGAGGGAAAGGTGAGCATTTTGGGGCACAGATGTAGATGGTTGGGAAAAGAGATGCACTTTTTTCAATGCAGTGTCCCTTTAAGATGGACTCCTTCCCTTAAAACCATTCTCCAGGACTAATAATTTAGAATCGTGGAAAAGCTTGGGTGTGAAGGGACCTTAAAGACCATTTAATTCCAGCATCTTCCACTAGACCAGGTTGCTCCAAGCCCTATTCAACCTGGCCTTGAACTCTTCCAGGGATGGGGCAGCCACAAATTCTCTGGGCACCCTATTGCAAAAGGAACACACAGTACAATAAAATATAACATATAACATAATACATATTTTAACCCATTTATATCTGCTGTGTAACTTACAGCACATATATTTTGCTGCAGTGATCTAACATGTAAATGGAAATGAGAATCTGGGCCCTACTTCCATGATTTTTAACTAAATAATTAAGAAAGTTGCTTCAGTCAGTGCTTAATCACCTAATAACTGTTAAAACTTTAAGAGGCAGTGAACACTTTACCTCTTCCACTAATTAAACAGAACATATTCTTGAACAGGCCTTCAGAAAAACAGAACATTCAAGTGCCTAAATTTGGAAACCAAATAGGACGGATATGTTGTAAGTTGAGTTGATTATGTCTCAACTCACCTCCTAATTTGTAATGAAAAAATAAAAGTACATTTATTCACTAATCTGTTAAGATGCCTTCACGACAGATATGACTAACCATATGATTTTGTTCTTGTCCTTCCCTAGCAAAACTTGCCACTGCCCTAATTATTTTGCTCAGCTCATTCTGTTATGCCTAAAATTAACCTGAAAAATATTTTGTACAAGCAAGTCCAAGCATACATTTGGATCCTGTGAAATAACTGAAAATTCTAATGCAGTGCTAATAGCAAAAGTGGGGTGCTGTGAGACTCAGTGAATTACTTAATGTTTACAAATTATTTTGGAATACTGAAACAAGGATGGCATCACTGAAATAGTAATAATGATGTTTTTGCAGTTTTGCTATTTGTAGATGTCAGTGCTCTCAAAGCAATGTGATAAACCTAAGAGAGGAAATTCTAATTTTTAAAGGACACTGAATGAGATTACTCTTGTCAGCTACCATAACATTTAGGGTCAAAAATATCCACAGAATATGGTATTTATGAAGAAGGAGCTTTATTGCAGATGCAGCTGTTGTTCTCCAAGACAGATCCCACTTCCAGAGGATGGTTCACATGTACAACACCAGCGAACCCCACCACGTCCTCCTGGTGCACACACTGAAGCATCTCCGATTCATGCTCCTATTTCAGGTCTGTACAAAGTTCTCAAAAACATAAATTTGATCTCGGTGACCTCCTGGCCTGCCTTTACACCTCGCAGAGCCGTCTGCCCACGGTCACACGCGAGCCATGCCGTGTGCTCGGGGGAGAGGTGCAATCAGGTGGATCATCAGAGCAGCTCAGAGCTCTGTGCTGTGCATGATCCAGTATAGCAACACAGCTTTAGTAAGACATCATTATGAGCATAAAAAGTATCTTTTTTTAAACTGTGGATGATTTAGCTCAGTGCAGTGGGACACAAATTATAAACTGACTGGCTCTATGAGCTAATCAGGATTAATATAGTATCGTCTGAGAGCTTTGTGAGATTCCTCACACTTTTGATAAGTGTAAAACCTTGTCCATCTTTTCAAACTACCAATTTGGGCATGGGGTGATTTCTTTTATATCTCCTATTATGCAGAGAGAAAGACTCCACTCCATATATTGTAGCATAATATACATGTAGTTGTTCACATTACTCTGAAACTGTGACTGGAAGCATTGAGCTGCAAAATGTGTATTGTTAATCATTGGGTCATTAACCTTAACAATGTCAATGCATTCCCCTATCAGATCCAACTAAATGACTGCCCGAGGTAATAGTTAAGAGAACATTTCACACAGATGAACGTATTAATGCTTTATTTGGTTCTAAATGCAGTGTGAAGGATTTAGGTAGGAGCTAATGTATGTGAGGAGGAATAGAAAGATGAAGCACAACTGAAAAAAGAAAGTTTAGCCTCACAAAAGAAAGAGAGTAGTCCTCAGTTTTCTGCAGCTGAGAAATGCATACCTATCTCACGTTTATTTTGAGGAGGACTTAGAAGTCCTCCTCATTTTCATTAGAATCCAGAGGCTTTTCTAACATCTAATATCAAATTCCTGTAGCTAATGTGAGTTCTCTGACCTGGTGTTTTCACAGCAAAAAGCAGAGGATAAAAAATTCTTTCTTTGGCCACAGCTGATGGGCTTCTGCCTGAATTGTGCTCTCCCTACATCTGGCAAAGCAGGTCTTATACATCCCTCTGAAGTGAGAAGATGCCACTGCTATCCCCAAAAATCTATTGAACTTATCCAACACAGCACAAAACCTGTGTTCACTGGTCTCTTTGTAACAGGGAAGAGCCTGGTAAGATATCACACAGCAAAGACTTCCTCCTGAGTGACTAATTTTGCAAGCTGCTCCTTGCAGACCTCTGTCCAAGGCACATCCCTCAAACCTAGGCTCAAACTGGGTGGCAGCCTGGATTAAGTCTCCTGGTGCTGCTCCTGAATACCATCATTTCCAGGGACCTGAAGGAACCCTTTAGTAATTTATTCTGGGTCACTTCCACATGAGCATCTGTCACCTTGTGGGGCAGCTCAGAAAGCTGGTGACACAAAATAGCCTCTTGCCACTGCCTGAAAAATTCCTGTAATCAGCAGCCATTTCCCAAGTTGCACTCAGGAAAAAAAAGGCTGTAATAATGCACCAGAAATTGGATGATTGGTCCTGGTGGTCTGCAAATGGCCTGGAGGATGCACAGAAAAATATTCAGATTGAAGGCCTTTTAAAACAACGGCACCAAGCTTTCTCACTGCAGCTCCTTTCAAAAAGCCTCAGTTCTGGGGCTTTCACCCTTTACTTAAAGATCAAATGCACAAAATGACACATTTCAAGGTCAGTTCCTATTAAGCTGTTAGAAAGCCTAATGACTTACTGCTGTAAACACGTGGTATGGAGTCATATTTGCTACTGAAACCAGTCCATTAATGCTGCTTCAACCAGCAGTGAGCAAGAGGATGGTGCTCTTTAAATATCTGACAAGTGTTATCAAAAACCAGATATAGCAATTAATTAGGGACTCAAAATAGGAAGTGTGCTATTTGTTGGTGGGTGTTAAGAGGATAGGGCCACTGGTTTTTCTAGGTCTGATTCCATTTCTTTTTCTTTTAGTTATTCTCCCCTGAAGGACATAAAATTTCACTCTCCTCTCCCAACATCCTTTGCAGACTGTGATCATGTTCTCTTAGTCATCACTTAGCAAAATAACACTATTTGAAATCTCTACTGAAGTCAAAAAGTGGAAAGTATTATTACACAAAGGATTTTTTGCTGTTAATATTGAGGAAAAGTTCACCTGCTAGTTTTGTTGCTTCTCTCATATGCATGGATATCAATTAGTTGTAATTTCTAGTTAATAAACACTGATAATTCTGCAGTAGTTGGGCCTTTCTGGCTGCATAGGCTTGGAGGGAAAAATTTGGTAGTGTGTTAATTCTAAGGAAGCTTTTTAATGTCCTATTCTTTTTCGGGATTAAGGATTTGGATGTTGATGGGGGGAGTGAGGTTTTGTCATCAGTTTTAATGAGACATTTATAATCTCTCTTGATTGTATTTAGGTTTTTTTATTGTTGCTTTTTTTTTTTTTTATTTCACTCATTCAAGCAGTCACTCTGTGAAAGCTTTTTTTAAGTACTCCAAATCTATTCTGGTAATGAAGAAATGAATGTCAAGCAAAGCAATTTTTTCTAAATTTACAACTCATTCTCTTAGACAAGATCAAAACTGACATAAAGAAAATATCTTTTATGTGTAAAAGGAAAAAGACCAAACTGCAACTCCCCAGTTACATCCACTGAGCATTCTTAGCCATTCCAATTTGCCTCACCTAATCCCAGTCATTGCATGTCCCATTTGTTTATCCGAAGATGAGAAAGCATCAGTAATAATATTTTACAGGAATGAAACTTCTGCAGCTGTTGCTAGGTCCAAGAAGATTTAAGTACTATTTCTGTACATTTTCTTAGCCTCACATCCCACTCTCTCTCTCTCTCTCTCCAGGTGATTGGAAATTGGCCCAATGAAGTTAAAAGAGATGAAGAGCAACTAAGAGAGTGAGATACAAGCCAAGAGTCTGAAAGGAGAGAGCTGTTGTAGCAGAGCCAGCTGGGTATGGAACTGGCATTATATTCTTATGTGTACCACTGACATAAAATTTGTTCTGTGTGGGACAAACTCTACCTTCTCTTCTTTTGCAGGATAGTTTTGATATTTCATTTTCATCTGGTTTTCCAGAAGAGTTCTGACTCTCATCAACCCAACAGTATCGTGCACACAGTTTAAGCTGGCTTTTAGAGCAGACTTGAAAAATCACCAGGTTATTGAAGGCAAATCTTTGCCCCACTAGACTCATTTTCCTCTCTTTTTGCAAGGAGATACTCAAAGTGCCTATAAATTCCACTTGCATTCAGGAAGATATCTCTACTGCTCTAGAAGTGCAGTAATAAGCAGGACTGACTGTTCTGGGATGAGAGCAGCTTGGTCTGGGAGTACTTTGTTTTCCTTTCATGCTGCTGTTTATCTACCCCACAGTGGAAAGAAGCAAGCTGTTGCACTAGATTTAAGCTTGCAATCCTACCTACCTTATGGATAAATCATTAGGGCCTTATTCCCAATCCAGTTTTGCTGTTGCAAATCATCTCTCTGCATGCATGGCAAGTCCAGCTCCTAAAGATGATCTCAGATGTGCTCCATGTGGATTAGAGATGCACTCAAGAAGCATGATAAATTAGGTAGTGACTGGCAAGCAAAGGCATGGTACTGAGCAAAATAAGCAGCTGTAGCCATATCTACACCATGCTAAGGAAAGTGATCCAGAGATAGCAAAGATAAGGCTTAGGGGTTGATATAAAGATAGAACTGAATTCAAAGAGTTGGCATTATTTTAATGGGTGCTGAGAAACAGGGTTTGTTACCTCAGACACAGGTTGGCATTCAGTGCTTTGGGATGTTGATTTGTATCTCCTCATGATTCTGTACAATATTGTATCAGCCAACCATCTCAAGCCAACTGCATCTTCAGGGTCCTTGTATTTTGGTCTATTTTGTAGCACAAACATGCATGTTTTTAAATGGGAGAATTAAAATGCCTACAATTGTGTCCTCATACAGATATTAATTTCCCATTATTTTTACTGCGAGGGTGGGGAGGCCCTGGCACAGGTTGCCCAGAGAAGCTGTGGCTGCCCCATCCGTGGAAGTGTTCAAGGCCAGGTTGGACAGGGACTTGGAGCAACCTGTGACAGTGGAAGGTGTCCCACCCTGCCCATGGCAGGATGGTGGAATGAGATGGTTTTGAAGGTCTCCTCCAATTCAAACTATTCTATGATTCAAGTAGAAAATATGTTTTAGTTATGTGGTGGTTAAACCATTAAAATATCTGAGTCCAAAACGAAAAGTTTTTCCTGAGCATTTGCATAACATGCACATACTTACATCTATCCCCCTTCATTGGTGATACTTTGTCCCTATTTTTCTTGTAAACACACAATTGTGATTATACAGTTTTTTCTTTCTCTATATGAATATTTATAGAGATAATGATCTGGGAATGACATTGTAATGCTTAGCTGATAATCTGATGTGCTGTTGATTAGTTCCAACTTCTTGAGGATATCTGGGCTAACAAATTCCTAGTCTAGATAGGTAATTTTTTTATTGAATTCCTTAAACTTACATATACATGGTTCTACATGAAAACACAGAAATCAGGTTAATTATATGGTAAATCAATAAATAGTATTGCAATGTCTCTATACTTACCAAAATCCCTAAATTCTAGGAAACACAACTAGGGTGAAAGTGTCCAAACTCTGTTTTTTTCCAAATATTCCTTCGTCTTATACTTTCCTCTTTCAGTAACACTCCAAAAATACAGGCATTTCATTTTCTTTTGCTTAAGTTAGCACATTTCTCACTGAAGGCCCTCAAGGGAAGTGGAAACTATGAAATACGAAATGCGATTTATGCTTGCCTTGTAAAATGCCAGGAAAACTGCTTTAAGACTGTAATAACCCTTGCTGCTCATTCCATGAACATGCCTATAGAAAATGTTAATTTAATCAACAAATTATAGCTTCACACAGAGCTAGAAGTGTGGAAATACTGGCAGAGGAGGAGGAAAGGTCTCTCATAATTTTTATGTTTAATCATGAATTTGAGACTCTCTATTATTCTTGCATAAATGAAGAACTTCTCCTAAATGGATTATGTTGCACTTCCCATTCATTTTCTGTCCTGATTTACATCTACATACATGTCCATTCAAATTTTATGAGAACTCACTTATGCTGACATGAATGCATCTTAGCAGAACTCTTGATACTTTATATAATTTTTTGCTTGTCAAAGATGTTGCTTGAGAGGGAGCTCAAACAGAGAGCTGGTACTTTTAGAGGAAACCCTGCAGATTTCACACTGGTTTTTCCCAGCATTTCTAGCCCATGGATACTGATCACGGGATGCCTGACACAGTCTAAGTGTTCCCTGCCAAATGTTGAAGCAATGAAGTTAGAAATAGGAATATTGGAATGAAAAGGACTAGAAATAGATTTCTACAAATCAGCTTAAACATCCATTTGCAGTAGGGCAATACTACATTTTTCAAAGGCGTGTATTAAGTGATTAGATCACCTGCAAATGGAGTGTTAATTAATAATATCCATAATACAGTGCAATACAATTACATTAGCAGGAAAAGCTGACAGATCTATTGTAGCTCTGTCATTCAGGCATTAATCCCAAAGATAATGGACCAAACTCTGCTCTGTGTGGGTTTTTTTCAGCTTATGTATGGAGTGATTCCAGGGGCACAGGCTGGCTGTAACTTCATGAGGCTGAATACTGAATTTGCACCATTATCCTGTAATGAAAATGCTTTCTGAAAATACCTGTCAGTGAGGCACACTTGGCACACCATCTGTTTGGATGATAATAACTCAAAAGACAAAATACTTGATCTCATGGAGGCGAAGACAGCAGCTTACAGTCAGTCTCATATTCCTCTGATGCTAAACTCAAGTAATCCTTCTTCACATTGTCTCGTTCATGCCACCTACAGAAAATCTGCAGGTAAAAGTTTTGCACCAGCAGTGGATGTAAAACCAAGGACCAAAAGCAAAAAGCCTAAATCTTATGGATTGCATTGATATTCTGATGGCAAACAAACCCTCTTCGCTATTCAGGGATGTTCTGTACAGTCAACAGAAAATGATCTGCTTCTTGTGGAAAAGAATTTCAGTGTATACACCAAAGCTGAAGCCAGGTCACATCTGACTCTTGTGATACACAAGGTGTCACCTTGATTAACAAAATGGTAATAGAACTAGGCAAACTTTTAATGAAAAACACGACTTACTGCAGCTGGAGATTTTTATTAGGACTGTAAAGGACTTGTGCTCTTTATAACTGGTAAACCAATAGGTCTGGTGCAATAAGAGGATCCTGTTGCAAAGCTCATGTCTGCCTTATCAGAGAACACAGAACCAGATGTTCTGACTTTCACTACCTTTGGCATTTAAGCTAAAGGGCTGGGAGGAAAGGGAGATGGGATAAATCAATAAATGCAGTTATTTTCCCCAAATAAATGGGTTTAGACTCAGAATACGTACATACCCTGCCTCACTCTGGAAAAGGAATCTGCAACAGTTGTTGTGAGGGTGGGAAAAGGCAGAGAAACAACGGGGCCAAGCGTGAAGAGGCAAGTGATAAAGGGACTAAGGGAGCAATGTCTAGTGGTCATAAATGAACAGCTTTGCAGAGTCAACAGAAAATATTGATTTAGTGTACTTCTGATGGCAGAAACACTCCAGCACAAGACAGCACTACACAGCAGAACCTCTTGGTCATCAAATATTTATTCCAGTACTATTCGAGGTGTACAGCCAACAGCACTAGTAATTAGTAGTTTTCTGAATTTTAGATTTTCATTACAACCAACGCTGGGCAGTTCTATGAAGACTCAAAGCTCCCAACTTTGGCTGTTACCCTCCTGCTCTCTGCTGGGATGCACTCACAGCAAATTTTCTATGCAGTTCTTCCCCAGCAAAGGCATGAAATAGCTCATGATGTATAAAATTATTTAATAGGTAAAGCAATTATGGGTTTGTATCCTAAAAAAAAGCCATCAAAATAACACATTCCTCACTTTGCCTAATTAATATATGCTGTAATGTGTTTTTCTTATAGAATCATAGAATCATTTAGGTTTAAAAAGACCTTTGAGATCATAGAGTTCAGCCATTCACCCAGCACTGTCAAACCCACCACTAAACCATGTCCTTAACCACCACATCCACATGTGTTTTAAACCCTTCCAGGGATGGTGTTTCCACCACTTCCTTAAGCAGTCTGTTCCAATGCTTGACCAGCCTTTCCATGAAGAAATTTTTCCTAATATCTAACATCATGATAAAGCAGTTTCACTATTTGTATTGTATGCCTTGAGCACACCCACAATACTTCTGTGCAGTACAATCATTTAGGACATATGTACTTCAGATGTTCATACCCATGAAGGTCTGAGAGTACAGAAATGGGATACTTTGCTTTGTTTCTCAGGGGGCTTTGCAGCTTCAAGGTCTGCTTGGTGAACTACTAGAATTATTCCTGTAATTTCCATGTCAATACAGTTAGTTTGGGAACTCTTTTTCTTTAGTGTATGTTACCCCTGCTTCCTCTCCCATTTGAGCTCTGTGGAGCAGGCAGGCAATGAAAGATGTAGAAGAAATGTGAATTTGTTTATTGTATGCTGTGTTTTTTAATTTAAGCAGGGGGGCTGGAAGTGCCCTGAAGCAGCTCAAGATAAACCTGACAAAGTAAGTACCACATTATGCTTATGTCTGTATTGAACAGGCACTTTTTGATTTTTTTTGATGTCTCAAGAGCTTTATACATGTCCCTCCCTCATCTTTCCTCCAAAAAGCTTTCTTTCCACCTGAAAAAAAAAAATCAAATAAGATTAAAAAATATGCACTTTTCCTATAGAACAGTTAAACAAACTGAATAACCAGATGTATGCTTTGACAGTAATAACAGGCATGTAACAAGGTGTTTGCCCGAGGTATTTGCATGAATCCTGAGTGACCAGCCAGCAGTTGTCTCTGGTCTGGCTTCAGCTTCCTGGAATCTACAGCTGGTTTGAGTTTGTTTAAATTACAGAAAAAAACACATATTTTCCCTCACTTGAAAGGAACTGAAATCTTTTGTTATTTGACAAACACATCCCACAGATCTGAATGTAAGTCTGGTTTTGAAGTGCTTTTTGATCCACACATCTTTAGAAAGCTTCCCCAGTGCTTTTACTTGAGTACATATCTATTTCTTTATTTATTTTCTCAAGCAAATAACCCAAACCTTTCTGTTATATGTCCCCCAGCATCACTAAGGAGCTCCCTGACAGTTCCCGTTACTGCCAGGATGTTTTCCAGCTACAGTTCTCAGCTTTCTTTAGTCCATTTCTGCATTTCTTCTTCCAGTTGCCTTTTTTTTATCATACCCTGCTGATCACATCCCAGGTTCCCATGATGATTCTGAGTGATGCAGCTTTACAAGCAGAGATTCCTGGGCTGAAACTCAAGAACACAGCCTGCTCTGCAGCAAGGCTTTCTCCTTGCTGGCCCCTCCAGAGGATAGATGCCAGGACTAGTACTGAAACTCAGTACTTTATATTCAAGCAGCTGTGGAGCTGTGAGAAGTGATGCTATGGTTTCACAGACCATAGAAAGAAACAAAAGCATATCTAGCAAATAACTTCATCTATTCATCAGCCACTGCATTATTCCCTGGAGTAGTTATTTCACTCCTCGAGGCATCTGAGATTTAAATATCTGAGGTCACAGGTCTTCTACCAAAACAACTGGGAATTTCTGCTAGAGACTCACTATACTACTGTTGTTATAAATATTGGTCTTAATTGCATCACACAAGCCTTGACTGTTGCCTTAAGAGCCCTAATCAAAGATCTGTGTGTAGGAAGGAGCTGTACAAGGGAGAAAAAGCACCATATCTTTAGATCAACAAGGAGTAGCTGGTGAGTTATCTCAGCATAAAGGCACAGATGAAAAATTTAAACTTATTTTATGGAAGGTATGCATAAAAAGCTTTTCATGCAGCTAGTAAAAAAATGGAGGTATAGATAGATTGAGACAAGGCAGGTTTTAAAGAATAATTTTAAACTGATAATAGAATTGCTTTACAAATGCTTAGACTTTTTCAGCAGAGGATGTAAAGAATAGAAATGTTGATACGAAAAAAAAGATGATCGATAGAGTGCAAAGTTGAGGGCTGATATCTTGTTGGAATCGCAAGTCTAACAGGAATAGTGCAAATTACTTTTTTTTAAGCCTATCACCTTAGAAAAGAGCCTGAAAGCTTGCTTTGGGTATGCAAAGGATCAAGCCACACATCGTGGAGGGAAGGATGCAATCAAAGCAAGGTGCCAAAACCAACAGCTTGAATAGCGATGTCTGCATGGATTGAGATCCCAGGCAGGTGGGGTAGTTGATTAGTATCAAGGTGAAGAGGCAGCCACACTTCATGTGTATTTATTTTTACCTCTCAGTGATGATATAGTAGTCAGATACCAGCAAAATTTGTCAAAGTCTGACATAGGCATGACAACTTGATGAATAGTAAATGTGTGAATGTTCTAAATCCCAAGTTATTGCCTTATTTAAAAATATGTGTTTCTTCAGAGGGCACTGTCATGTTTGTGAGTCTAGCTAGTTTGGCAGGATTCAAGTTCAAAGCTCTTGATTTTCACAGATTCTGTGCATGACGAGTTTTTGTGATGGCTGTGTGGTGTGAGGTCGAAAAGAAGACCATCTAAGCCACAGAGCACAGGGCACTACATGAACCAGGATAATGAGCTTATAGAGAAATTGTATTATGTTGGATTCCATTTAGCAGGGGTGAAAATAGGCTCAATCGACTGTGTCATCGAAATATGGACTTTTCTGAGGCAGCACAAACCGTGATGCATTAGGAAGAAATGGAATATTGAGTAAACACTGAAGCAACAGCTTGGTAATCTTTAGGGTTTGAGAACTGCTAAAGCAGCTCTTTTTTCTCAGCTAACTCAATAGGCAAACTATGGAAAGCAGTGAAACTACTGGATTATAAATTAATAAAATTAATAGAGAGCCCATTGAGGTCAACTTCTGCATTGCAACCACAGAATTCAAGATTTAGAGAACCCAGTCAAACTTTTAAGTGAGAGCTCCAGGCCTCTTGCTCACCTTTGCTCAATAGCCATCCAAAAAACTAACTGAATAAGGTTTAATTCCTACAGTGAGAAAAAAAAAAAAATCACCCATATTTAAAGGCTGTGTAGAGGCACAGAGGAGCAAAAGGAGGATTTAGATTGCATAGATCACCTTCATTTTGGCACAAGATATAACTGCATATGTAACTTCAAAAGAGTTAGTGCTGATATGGTTTTTCCAAATGGGCATTTTTAAAATAAAAACAAGCTAAAAAAAATCCCAACACTTGATAAGCAGAACTATTTGCAGGTAGCAGGTGATTGGTATCTTTTATTTATGTGTTCAAGATGGGATGATCTGAAAGAAGTCATATTCTATTACTCAGAGAGGTATGACTAAAATGAGGGCAGAACTTAGTAATATGTGGAAGGAGCTGCTTTCCCACAGGCACAGTAAGAAACATATTCAGTGATTTAGAAATTACGCAGAATTTTTCCTTATTATTTAACTTGCTTCCATGATTAAAAACCATAAACTTCTCGGTTGTAATAAATAGTCTGCTCCACCCATCACAACCGTTAGGGGAAAAATTGGCCTTACACATTTTCAGAACTTTTTAGCCATTTTTAGGATTCAAGGTTTGAGTTATAATTTTTCTTTTTCCCCTTGTGAATGTGCCCCATTACTACACTTTGTAATTTTGGGTTAAAAGCAGTCCCAATAATTATTTTTTTGATGAAAGGTAATTCTTTCAATACTGTTTCCAAACTACCTCTGAACAATGTGCTGTGCACTTGAAAGAAACTTCAGCATCTTGTACAGAGAGAATTTCTCTGCTTTGTGATCTAAGATATATTGCAATTTGTTTGTTTGGTTTTTTTTTAAGAATTGCTTTAACAAGTAATTAGTGGTTATTTAATTTTGTCACCACTGAAACCTACTATGGTATCTACACTGATTTTCTAATTCACTTCCTGTTTACCGCCAGAGTTCTAGCTTCTAAATTATTGGACCACAAATCATTTAAATCCCAGGGTCTAGCATGTAGGAAGCCAGATAATTTCCTTTGCTAGAAAACTCAGGAATAGGACCAATGAGAGGTGTATTCAAAAGCAAATAAGGAGAAAAAAAAAAAGAAAATTATTTTAAAAGAATAAAAAGACCCATTGGCATAACTAGTCTGGCTTTCTATTATCTACGTTTTAGGCTGATGGCACCATTTGGGCTGAGGAAAAGAAGAGTGATTTGATTGAGGAATGAGAGATCGTCATGTACATCTAAATCCTGCCTCTGGCACTGTTTGGTCAGTGGGATTCTGCAGGGGCCCAGGGTGGTTGGGCAATGGTGAACATGAAAGGGCATCATAAAAAAACCCGTGGGGTTAAGCAGCACCGGTCCCAAAAGTCTCAGTGAGGACTTCTGACCATGCCAACCACACCTGTTCTGTCAGAGTTCATATTTTATGAAAGAAACGTGGCCCTACTGTACTCTGTGAAGGGCTCTCACATCATTTCAGGAGGCGCAGGATTTGAGATGGATGCTTAAACCCAGTGTCACAACCTGTAAGTGCCTCTCTCTGTGAGCACCGCTGTGTTCTCTGCGGTGGTTATGTGGGGACAGAGGATGGGGCTGTCACATCTCGGCTTTGCTGTACAGAATAATAACCAGCGGTGGTTTTAGTTGTAAGAAAGGAAGTAACTCTTTTAATATACCCCTGTAGAAAAGGGAAGGTTTTATGAGAGGTGGGAATAGGACATAGGCCTCATGATTCACCAACCAGACTTAGCTGAGGTAAGATATTTTATTTAAAAGGCCAAGTCATTTACTCCTCACTCTGAAAAAGGAAAGCTGTGCATTCTAGTTGAACAATAATTAAATCCTTTTCTTTCTGGGATGGTTGCTTCTTGGGGAATTGCTCCTATGAAGAAAACAGGTCCTGTGCCACTACCACTGCCCAGCTCAGCCTCATCTTGCCTGGTTCCAGACTGCTTTGGCAATAAACAGGGACGGATCTCGACTTGCCTCAACTTCTGTGGGAGCTCAGGGTTCATATGGGATGCTCTCAACACCTCTCTCTCAGATCCTATTGCATTTTTACTGCCATCCTTCAGTCTCCATGGCAACCCTCACTGCAGCACACCCTCTAAGCACTGCATATGTGCAGCACCACAGCTTTTTATTCAGTTTTTTGGGTTTTCTTCTCTCTGGCAAAATTGTGTTGTGTTTTTCTACGTAAATAGTTACTTTAATAGAGACAATGAGCCTGCTGTGCTGCCAGATGAACTCTTGGGTAGTCCTTTCTGGGTATGAATCATGCCCTAATAATCAAGCATCTTTTTCCCCTCACTGTTTCCCGAGGTCAGGTTATAAATGCATGTTGGTAGTGCTGATGGTGCAGCGCTGGTGTTTGCACTGCTAAATCTACATAAAACCCAAGGACAATTAGGATGCATGCAGTCATGCATGATCGTTTCTGGAGCCATTGTACAATATTTATGCTCCTTTCTGCTTCATCTGTTCTGAATTCCATGTCTCGTTCAGCTGTTGAAAGCCCCGTGCAGAGGGTAAGGCTGTTACTGTGCAGTTTATTCAGGCCAGTATGAATTTTGCAATATTGGTACTGACTTCAAATCTTCATGAACGGTATCTACATGAGTGCAGCTCTCCAGTAACCCGTCATGCACTGTCAAGGATTAAAAGAGTATCATAGGGCAGCCTGAAGCAACCAACATCTGCTCTTGGACATCTCATATTAGCAGTGACATTCCCCACAGGAAATCACTTCTGTTCTGCTGGTGGGATTCGATCTCTCTGGTTCCTAAAAAGTGCTTTTACAAGAGCAGAGAGGAAAAGAACCAGGAAAAAAACCAACAAACAACAAAACAACAAACAAGTAGAAGGAAAATAAGAAAAATGATGATAATAATAATAAAGTAAAAAGAAGTTAAAAAGAAAAAACAAAATAAAATTTTAAAAAGCCCATAAAATAAATGTGGAGGTGTGAGAAGGTTTGGAAAGGTTTGAGAAGGGAAGGTTATGGAAGGTTTGGGAAGGGAAAGTTTGGGAGCATTTGGGAAGGGAAAGTAAGCAAAAGGGAAGGTTTGGGAAGGTTTGGGAAAGGGAAGGGAAGGGAAAAAGAAAAAAAAAAAGAAAAAAAAAGAAAAAAGAAATAAAGAAAAAAAAAGACAAAAAATAGAAAAAAGGAAAAAGAAAAAAGAAGAAAAGGAAAAAAAAAAAGAAAAGAAAAAGGAAAAAAAGAAAAGACAAGACCTTGGAAAGCAAATAAAAAGTTACACTGAAGTTACCACACTGCTTTCAATGTCACATTTAAAGGAACTCAATCAAAGTGTGATGACCAACCATTCAACTCAGCCTGACCTTCTTGAAACCAGTCCATCTCTTGTCTGCTCTAATCTCTTCATCCTGTCTGAATGTTGAGAATAGTGTTTCCTGGAACACATAAAGAGGATGGGTCCACAAGTGGACAGTGACATTCAACAACTGGATATTTCCCAGCTCACTTTGCTCACGGTGTCAAGTAGAACATTTAGTCTGTCTCGTGTACGAGTGGATGTGGCACTCGGTGCTGTGGTTCAGTTCACACGGTGGTGCTTGGTCAGAGGCTGAACTTGATGAGCTTAAAGGTATTTTCCAACCTTAGTGATTCTATGATTGGAGCCCCTGGTGGTCTAGGGGGTAAAGGCGCCGCGCTATCACCGCGGAGACCCGGGTTCGATTCCCGGTCAGGGCCACTCCCGGGCAGGTGGGGCTCGTTAGCCCTTAAAGGCAACCCACCTACGTCCTAAGGACCTCGCTGCCACCGTCCAAGCTCGCTTGGCCCCGGCAGATGAACCTTAGGATTAAAGGGTGGGCTCAGTTCCGCGCACACTGTGTCTCACCTAAAAAATCCAATGCGCAGGCTGGAAGGTGTAAAGACCTTCCCCGGATCTTCGCTCGCGAAGACTGGCCATTAAAAATTAATAATGATTCTATGATTCTATGTAGAGCTCCAAAGGAAAAAACTAGTTTTCAGTGTTTTACATTACAAAGACCATATGAGGATAAAATTCATTGAAACTCATGGAGCATTCCGTTCATTGAGTCATCAATAAAACAACTTGGAAATAGATTTACATTACAAAATGGCATTATAATTTACTAAAATTTTTAAATCTTATAAGTTGTTTTGGGGTTTTTTTGGTGAAATTTCTGAAGAGAGAAGAATTTTTTCAAATTAATTCGAAGTGAATGGTGAAAGCAGCACAAGCCTTATCACGAGAGTGCTTCTATGGAGAAAGGAAGCTGGAAATCTGAAAGCTCTGCAGCTAAAGAAAGGTTGGAACAAATGTCTTCTGCTCCTGGATTCATAATCCAGTCCCTAAATTATAACTGACATATGCTTCTGTTAAAAAACAAACAAACAAAAAACCCCAAACAAACAAAAAAAACCCCACAAAAACAAAAACAAAAACAAAAACACCTGAGTCAGTTTTGTCCAAAAGGGTGTCTTAGAAGCTTGTATGTGACAGCAGATTTTACTGAAATGGGTTCCCACCTGATTCTGAGACTTGGGGTTACAGATAAAACTCATTCTTACATAAAGGAACCTAATTCTCCAGAGGTACAGGAAAAGGAACATAGATAATTTGCCATTTTCCAAATAAGTAAAAAAATAATAGTGTAGGGAAATGGCTTTGCTTTAATGAAAATGAAACAGTACCTGTCAAAGAAAGATGAAAAATAATAGAATGTTCCTTTATTGATCAGGAAGACATGATACTTTGCAGAAATTTTCTGGAATTCAGTGCACTTTTTGTAAGAAATGAAGCAACATGTTCTCCTGGAAAAGAAAATTTACTGGTTTTACTTCTTGATTCTGCCTTTAAAGACAAAAGATCTGTGTAAATAATTAAATATTAGTGAAAATGGTGTAGGAAAAATAAAGCTGTAGATACAGAAGAATAAAGTCAGAGGACAGATAAAGCAGAATTTAAATACCTAACAATTTTTCCTATTGTTTGTTTTCCTGAAAAGTCATTGTGTCATTTTCCTGAAAAGTCAGGTAACATAAACGTTCACTGCTATTTCCCCTGACTGTCCACACAAAATGTATTTTATTTTGTAACTGGAATTTCTTCTGCACTGAGTCAAACAGTTTTTTGATGAAATGAAAGCTGAGTGCAGTTCTCAGGTAGAGCACTCGGGAGCTCTGCTGCACTGACAAAAAATTACATTACTGTCCTAAAAGGTATTGCATCCTCAGGTTGGCAGATTGTGGCATAGATCTCACATTATTCCTTGCATTTGATTGGAAAAAGAACTAAAACTCAGTTTTAGTGAAAGCAGCCGAGGGCAGAAGTCAAATGAGAAATAGGCAATGTGGTGAATGGTATGTGGAGGCTGATTCACCTGCCTGAGCACAGGAACCAGCTCAGGGTAAGCTGGAGAGATTTCGAAATGCTACTAACTCTATTGATTAGATCTCTACAGGATAAAAACGAAGAGCTTAGGCAATGCCTAAACAGACATTGCCTGCAGACATTGCCATGCAGGTATTTCACTTTTAGCAGCATTAATTGGGAGCTAAATTCCACCTGGGCACTCCCCTCTGTAGAGCAATGAAAACCTCAATCACTCGACCACAAATCTCTCTGCACCTCTTAGGGGAGGTTCTGGAGAGTCCCTGGGCAGGGATATGCCTTTACCTCAGCTTGGTTTTGTCATAAACATTTTGAACAGCTACAAGTTGTAATTGTTTTCCCCCTGTCTCCCCATATTTAAATCCTCACAATGAGAAAATTTGTTTCTCTTTCGGTCCTTCAGAGATTTCCTATGTAGAGTTATTATTTTGGATTGAGTAGGTTACACCTGCCAACACAAAATGAGCACCTAAAGCTGTGGAAGGAGATTTGTGACCTTTAACTTTGTTCTTATAATGAAAACAACTTTTCTCTCACATGAATAACCTTTGTATAAGCAGGAGACAGAGATTTGTCTGCAAACTAAGGGTCAACAAATTCATTATCACCTTGTGATTTATATCAAGTTAACGCCATGCCCTGCTTTCACCAACACAGAACACTAAATATTTTCTAAGAAAACAAGAAAATAAAGAACAGAAATGGAAAGAAATGCTTTCAAATTGAACCTTAGAAATCAAGGCACTGTTCAATGCACACACAAATTTCCCAAGGAGAAAGACGAATAGAAATGAACTGCAAATGCTGTGTTTTATTCATGTTGCTGGTTCATGAGTCTTAATCCATGGATTTATCCAGATCCATACAGAAAGCCAAAAAAAAAAACCGCAAAAAAGATGGAAAAGAGTGGTGAAAAATGTTAGTGACCTCATTTAAGTAGCCTCCCTGGTACTGAATGAGTTACTACAACCTTTAAGCCTTCCTCTCTGATCATAGAACATAGAAAGCCTTTTTAGGTGCATGATTCAAAGAACATACAGTAATTTTTGCTTCAAACTGCCCTGTAAAAGAGCCTGTATCACTGGGCAGAAGTGCAACGAGCTGCTGTCTGAACATGACTCTCTGAGTTGGGTGCCAACAGACAGTACAAAGATGCCCCAGTGACAGCATGAAGCAAAGCTTCCACACTGACAAATGGCACAAACTGTTCCCGAGACGAGTGGCTAAAGTATTAAATTATAACACTGTTGGATATCTGTCCTGTGTGGCACCATGTATTTATTCTTTTGTTTCAAGTCAGATGGTGTAGTTACTGCAGATGAGTGAGAAGTCTTTGCGTTTAAGTGCCAGAGGCTAAAGAGATTTTGCTGCAGGATAAAATACAGAAATTATTTAAGAACCGAAAAGTATTGTAAATTTAATAACAATCATGAATAAATTAAACCAGCCTAATTAAAAAATGATAAAATGATAGGCTCTGTAAGAAAAGCCTGACTGTGGAAAGTGTTGTGTTCATATGGAAATGTTTAACTTCTCCAATCCCAGTGCCTGCCTTAGAGATGACATCTGTATCTTTTTGTTGTTGTTGTTGTTGTGCTAACATGCTGTCTTTGATTCTGCATCTTCTTCTCTCATTTAATGCCACAGTTATCCAGTTCAGTTTGAATTATGTACATGTTATACCCCACTGCTTCACTTTTCTCCTCATGGCAGTCAACTGAGAGGAATACAAGGAAGTTGAGCAGCCAGGGAGTGTGTTAGGAAAGCTAGAGCCCTCACAGAAATAAATCTGGCCAGGGACATCAAGAGCAACATGGAAAGCTGGGGCTGTACAGCATGAAAAAGAGGAGGCTCCAGGGAGACCTTTTAGCACCTTCCTGTACATAAAGGGACTCCAAGAGAGCTGGAGAGGGACTTCTGACAAGGGCCTGGAGTGACAGTACAAGGGGAAATGGCTTCAAAATGAAAGAGGTTAAATTTAGAAAGTATATTTGCAAGAAATTCTTTACTGTGAGGCCAGTGAGGCACTAGACCAGGTTAACCAAAGAAGATGTGGATATCCCATCCCTGGAAGCGTTCAAGGCCAGGTTGGATGGAACTTGGAGCAACCTGGTCTACTGGAAGGTGTCCTTTCCCATGGCAGGGGGATTGAAAGGTTGAGGTCCTTCCAAGCCAAACCATTCTGGGATTCTATGAACTGCAATCACAAAAAGGAGTAGCAAAGAAGCCCTCTAGGACTGTCTTCTACTTCCCGGGATATTTCTTCCTGAATGGCCACAGATGCCCCGAAAGGAATTTACTCCTGTTGTCTCATGAAACTGTTCCTCTGCTAATCCTGGTTATCTGCTCCAAACTGTTTCTGACTTCATCTCTTCTAGATGCTCTTTTTCTCTGTCTTGCTGCTACACAGAGATTCATTCTGTGCTGGGTTCATTACACAGGATCATTTACTGCTCAGGCAAGAAATGTAAAATGATGTATTGTTGATCACACAGCATAATAAAGTCCAGTTGTTTGGTAGCTGAAATCCAGAGTGAGTTGTGGTTCTTTCTATAAAAGTGGGTGTGACTTCTCCTAAAATTGCATCCTGCATTATTCTGCAATTTATTTGCCTTCTATCATGTATTTCTCCTGTATCTGCCATTTACTTACATTCTGCCATCACACTTATTACATATTTTTTGCCCAGTTATTAAAGCTCTCATCCCTGAAGGCGCCCACAGACCATCTGTGAATCAGATGAATTTGGTGATCCTTTCATAATTCCAGTGTGCACCCAGCAGTAGCTAGACCAGAACCTTCCTGCTTTCCAGTACATGGCCCAATGTTACAAGCAGAATCTTCTCGGGTTTACATTCAAATACATTTTACTTATCCATAATTGCAACTTAGAAGTTTATTTCAGACTCAAGTTAACCATGAACAGTATTTAAAAAGGCAGAGCAGAAATGTGATGTTTTAACATGTTAAGTAAAATAATAGGATCATGGAATCATCAACTGGTCTGTGTTGGAAGGGACCTCAAGGATCATCCAGCTCCAATTCCCTGCCATGGACAGGGGCACCCTAAACCTGATCAGGTTGCCAGAGCCTCACCCAACACTTGAATTCTTCCAGAGATGGAACATCCACAATTTCTATGGGCAACCTCTTACATATTACTGCCAGCAGTCAAGATTTTAAAATTCCAGCATACAAGTGGTCGAATAAGTTAAAAACTTACTGGGTTTTTTGTGTGTTCATGTTACATGTGGTTTTGTCTCATTCTAGAATTTCCAGCGACTTCCAGCATGAAGAAATACATATTCACATACACACACACATATATATCTCTCTCATATATATCACACTCTTCTACAAATCGACAGTGAGAAAGAAGATAATGAATTGAGGGAATGATCTTTCAGCTGTCTCAAGGACAGGAGACTGTCTTCAACATAAGTCCCTGCTTCTCATGCAGAGGAGTCTGGGCCCTCCATGGCACAGTCCTGATTTTCTCCACAGTTCTCGTTTGTACCAGCTCTCCACAAGATGAACACACAGGTGGACAAAACTGTTCAAGAGACTGGCAAGAATTACATTTACCATAACATAATGTCCTCCATGGTAATTACAGCTCTATTTTTCAGGAAGAAGTTGGATACACCTGCTGACAAAAGTGTGCATAGACTCATAAATGTTTATACCACTAATGAATAATTCTCTCATATGATACCTACTGCTTCAAATTAAAAGCAAACATTTTATGTTAAAGAACTGAATATTCTTAAGCTGATCTTTTTTTCTTATATACCAAATATTCTACTCCTTTAGGCTGGTTTTAACATTATTATTTGCTATTAACTTCATAGCTGGCATTTTTAAAAGTCTTATGTTAACATATGTGCTGCTAAATAACTCTTTGTATACACAGAATATATAGTTACTTAAGTAATGTCATGTAAAAAACTTAGTGCAGGCACTGACTTCTCCATCTGCAGTTCTTTCTACCTTTACTGGAAAAAAAAACTACAGGAGGTATAATGTTTTAACTCTTTAACCCTTTTTAATATGTATTTAATCCCATAATAATACATTTTTACTGGGAAAAAAAATAAAGTGATTAATATTCTACTACAATAGCTCCCTAATGTCATATTCCCTAACAAAATTCTTAGTCCATCATTTTTCTGAAAAAAATCACAGTGTTCCAATCTGTAAGTGTACTACCCAAATGGGATGCGGTTTTTTGGCTGGATTTCTTCCTTTCTTTTCTTTTACTTCTTAAAGGCAGAGAGGTGGAAGGCTGACAAGGATCCAACTATAAATCATTCATTTTCAAAATAATGTTTTGACCAACCTCTGAAACTGTGGAAATGATTATTGCAGCCTTTGGATGTGGTCTAAATTATGCCACAGGCTATGGTTCCCTAAGTGACCATATAACACCTGCAAACTGCACATTCCTGCCATTATTTTCTTATTACTCTGATAATCCCGTCTTTTCCGGTATTCCCAGCTGGAAGGTGATAGCCTGAAGGGCAGAAAGGGCAGGAGATAAGACCAGAATTTTAGACTTTGATTTTATGGGAATTAGATTCTGTGTTTTCCCCACTCCTGTTAATAAAGCCACAGAAATTCAGAGTAATTTCTAACATATCCACAACAGGATGTTTCCTTGTTGTTTTGTTTTGTTTTTTCCTTCTTTTTCCAAGTCCTTTCAGTAGATATTTTTCTAGCACAGTTGGAATAACAAGAGAGTGGAGATTCCTTCTCCTTCTCTTGGCATAAAGTCCTCTGGGACAGGATTGCCTTAATCAACAGCAGTCAGGCAGGGGTGCTGTAAGGAAAGCAGCGACTTGTGTTGTTACTGACCTTTGGAAAACTGTGCCTCTGGAAAGGCAATATCAAATCTGATAGTAGCAAAAATTGGGCTACACAAGCAGCTATAAAAAAAACTTAGTGAGCTGGATCTTATCACATCCATGCAGGAGAGATAAGCACAGTCTGAGCCCCTCAGGTAGCTCAGACAGCAAGATACAAACTTAAAGAATATGGGACACTGATTCCCAGCAATGACTCAGCCTAGTCCACATGGACCCTCCGGTCATGATAATCTGGTTTGTTTACTGCTTTTTTCAATAGATACTAACCCCCATTTTTCCAGCTAGTCACACTGGCTGTGCTGGAATGCCTGCATGAGTCTGTTCAAGATATGTGAACAGTTTTATTTATAAAACAAAAACCAGGTTTTGACAGGTGTGGAGGCACCAGCTGCCTCCTCAGGCAGAACTGCACTACTCCTCCCAATTCCTCCTAACAAGGCTTAGCGCGATTTTAGTTTCCAGCTGCTGGATTTTGTGATGCATGTGGGGGGACATGTGGTGAAAGAGATCTTTCCATACTTACCGATAATTGTAAATTGTCTACCTGTCTTTTCCTGGAGAAGATTGAGCAGACTGAGCTTGTGTGATCTCTGTCCACAGGGCATATGTTTAAGAATATAGGAAAGCTTTAAAAAAAGTCTCAGAAATGTTTCCAGTCTTTGAAAGATTAGACACCAGAACTAGGTGTGGTACTCCAGTAACAGCCCACTGATGTTTTCTGCAAACATGTCCTGCTTCCTTCCCCATTCCTGTGGATTACCATTCAAACCTTGTCCTCACATCACACAGAGCATTCCCATTCAGGTAACATGCTCTCACTGAGCCAACAAAAAAATTAGAAAGTGTATTTAACAATGGTCTTAAGCTGAAGGGGGGTCCATGTGTTGGGGATGGCCTGGAGGAGGAAGAAACATCGTATGAGGAATGGAAGGAAAGATTTGTGGCTGGTGGAGAAATGCCTGCGGATGCTACATCAACTGTTTAAAGAGTTCTATTTTTACATATGAGGATTTCTCCTATTCCTAGGATTGAATCCTCCATTTTCTGCTTCTCCCTCATGTTCCAGAGACTTTGCCTCATGGCACAGATACAGCATCTCATTGGCTATTGTACCGTGTGGTAGTAGCCAATCATGTTTCTCCCTGGTTGCCTCAGGGTTTGTTAACTCCCTCTCATGTTTAAACATATACCCTAAACCAATCCCCTGTAGTGGATTTGCATGCTCCACCTCCCTTCCAGCACCTTCCCTGTTTCACCCCTTAAATAGCTCTCCATTTTGAATAAAGGCAGATCAGCCTTGACTGTTTGGTTGTGCACATTGCTGTTCTGTCTCTCTCTCCTGGGGTGCAGGGCGTGGGTGTACATAGAGCTAGCTGGCAGCTATAGCTTTCTGCCTAACATCTGCAGGCTAGTTGCGGACCCTGAGCTGGTTCTGACCCTTTCCAACCATCAAAACCGTGTCACCACAGGACTTTCAGGGTCAGGTAAACTTCCGCCTGTGAGCTCAAGGTAGAGCTGCACCTCATTGTGCACAACCCACAGGATCACTAAGGCAATGTTTTCTGTCTTGAGCAAAGCCTTTCCTTCTTCAAGGAAATTCGGCCTGAGGAATAAAGAGAACAGACAAGTCAGAGTCTCTACCCATTGTCCATGTTTATTGGCTATTGCAGACGCACACACCCAATTTTAGCCTCCAGAAGACCAGGCTCAACCTAAGCCAAGCTCAGTGCCATCTCAAGGCCTGTTTCCAATCCATAATGCCCTTGTGATTCTGCCAGCCAGGGAAATCTTTGCTATGTGATGGTTGCAGCTCCTTGCTCACTTGCACAACTGGGCTGGGCTGGATGGGGGACTGGGCAAATGGCCAGGGGACTTTGTAAGGCCAAGCAAGAGATGGAGGCCCTGCAGGGCCAGGCACAGTTCTGTCAGTGGGGCTGCCTCAGGGGGGCTCAGGGCTCTCTGTGGTGGCTTTGGGGCTTTGTGCATTTGGCCAAGAGAGCCCTGGAATCTCCTGAGGAGGAGTTGGTGCTGAGTGAGGAGAGGATGCCCAGAAGCCACTGAGTAGAGATGGGGATGAAGGCCAGTGAGTTCACATGCAGAGGGGAAGGCTGGGATGAGTGGGGAAAGGGGAAGATGCCCAGGGGGGATTGTAGCCTTGAGCCAAAGGTGAGTCTTTCCCAGCAGGACCAAGCAGTGCCCCTGGGGCCGGTCACACAGGTGCTCAGGGCTCTCTGCATTGGCAACTGCCCCCAGAGAGGCTTTGGGGATGGGCCAGGTGGCCCTGACTCCATGGGACACTGTGGTGTGGTAGGGGTGGGGCCTTGGGAGACTCTGCTTGGCTGTTTCTTCCGTTCAAGCCTTGATCCCCATGTTCCTACCATCCCAAGCTGCTGAGGAAATTGTCTCCCATCTCCTGCAGGCCACGGATTCAGCAATTGTGCTCCTCCTGGCTATGCTGGCCGTCCTGCTTGAGCCAAACCAGGATCCCTGGAGCAATGTGGTCACCGCACAGCGGATGACCGAGCGTGTAATTTTTCTGGAGGAGAAGATGAGCGAGTTGTGGGAGGAAATCGAGTGGAGGAGGGCCCTGGCAGAAGTTCCATTCCTGTGGATCTTGAATCAGTGGCTCTTCTGGGTGGCTGCAGCAGCTGTGCTCTGCTGGCTGGCCTGGCAAAGGGGTCAGCAGGGCAGCTGCAGAGGAGAGCGGAGCGGAGCAGCCGGTGCTGTCTGGCCTTTTGCAAAGCTCCGCCTGTCAGTGCTGCAGAGAGTGCCCTCCAAGGGCCAGACCCTGAAGAAGCTGGTGCAGGACCTGCTGGAGGTGTGCCAGGTGCTCTCCCAGGACACCTTCATGCCAGAGCTGCACCCGGCCACTGTGGAGCAGGGCCCCATCGAGTTCTGCCATGACCTGGGCCACCGCGTCATCTACCAGCTCCTTGTGTGCCTGAGGCCACCCTTCAAGCACTCCTTCCACCTGCAGCTGCCCGACCACACGATGGATGGGCCAGAGAGGCGCTGCCGCGTCCGTGTGCTGCTGGAGTGCTCGTGCTCCAGGACGATGGCGACTCCCTTGTGCTTTGCCCACCCCACATACGACGATCAGCAGTCACCCGTCCTACGCACCCTGTGCACAGACTCCTACTTGGAGTTGGAGAAAATCATCGCCTGGGTGCAGCAACTGGTGCAGTCAGCCTGGGAGCGTTTGCCTCAGTGGCACGACTGGCAGCTCCGGGTGCAGCCCACCTCCCACTCCTGCAGGCTCCTGCTGACCGGCCCCGGACAGGAGCAGCTCTGCGCTGTGCTGCTCTTGGCACTGCAGCAGGGCCCCTCGGGCACCTTCCTGGTCCTGGAATAGGCATCTGCAAATTTTCCAGTGGCCACTGTAGTCTAGGATAGAGTTAAAATAGGATAGATCTAGATTAAGTCTGGGGTTAGAGTTTGCCCTTTTGCTTTTCCCAGGGCTGGTTTAGGTGGGGGTAGAGTTAGGCTTAGGATGGTCTTAGACTTGTAGGGGGTTAGATTTTAAGTTAGTGCTTTGCCAAGGGGTAGTTTAGGCTGGGGTAGACTTAGGCTAAGATAGATAGTCACGATAGGGTTAAATATTTGGCACCTACTCCCCACGGGGTTCTATTTTTCTACCTTTCTGCTTCCAGCTCGAAAATAAAAAGAAAGATTGAGCAGAGCTTGCCCGGTGTCAAGGCCTTTCCTGTTTCTCATCCTGCCGGGCTGGGGCTGGGGTTGCCTGGGGAGTTCTCTCTCCTTTTTCTCTTTTTGCCGACCTTGGGACTTTGGGCCTTCCTTTGGAGCACGAGAATTTCCAAATCTTGGGGGCTCCCTTCTCCTGGAGGCTGCAATGTCTGAGCAAGCTGGTCGAGGGCAAAGTGTCCCTGCCCACGGCAGGGGGTTGTAACTCCATGGCCTTTAGGGCACCTTCCAACACTAAGGAGTCTGTGACTCTGTGAAGGAAGGCTTTTGCCTCCTGCCCCCAAGCAGGAGGCCTCCATTCAGCCCTTTCTTTTCACCTACTTCCTTCCGCCTGATGCAGGGAGGGTTCAGGACACCCTTGAGTTTTTGTTTCTCAAGGTGACTGCTGGTGTCTCAGGGAGGCCCGAGCACGGCTCCACCAGTGCATCTCCTCCTCTCTTGATACTTTTGAACATTTCCAGCTCCTCTCTCACTCCACCAGCAGGCGGAGCAGATCATCCACCTGCTCACACCTCCACAGCTGCTGCCTCTGCTGCCGTCCAACAGCAGCACCGGCTCTGCCGCTGCCTGCAGCCCGAAACCTGGGCGGCTGCAGGTCTGTGTGGCAGCTCCCACTGCCTCGCAGAGACCTCTGCCATCCGGGCGGGCACGTGTCTGTGAGGCGAGTGCATGCCGGGGCTGAGCTCCGTGCGAGAGGGTGACGAGCCCCGGGGGCAGCCCTGCAGCTGCTGGGTGTCCGCACCCTCCCTGCTGAGGGGGCAGAGCCACTGCTGAGCCGGAACTGCGGCGCTTCCTGCTCGGGGGGAGGCGGGGAACAGTTTGTCGGCGCTTATTTCGAGGTGTCTCCGGTTTGGGAAAGCTCCTCACGCTCCCTGAGCTCGATCCCCGGCGCCAGAGCGCGGCTGCCGGGGTGGTTCGCCTCGGGCTCTTCGCTGAAAGAAACGGTGGTTGCAGCGGGTTTGAACGGCCGCCACCGGCTCTGGTGCCGCCCGCGCTGAGGGGGCAGAGCCGCGGCTGAGGCGGAGCTGCGGCGCTTCGCGGCTGTGGAGGCCGTCTGGGCGCCGATGTCGGGGTTTGGCCAGATCAGCAAAGCCCCCGAGGGTCGCTGAGCACCATGCCCGGCCGCAGAGCGCGGCTGTCGGGGCGGTTCGCCTCAGGATTCTTGGCTGCAACGGCGACTGCAGCGGTTTTGAATTGCTCTCCGTACCAGCCCTGCCAGGGCGAGTCAGAGCAGCCGCTGAGGCAGCGCTGTGGCGCTTCCCGCTCGGGGATGGGGGCGAGGACACCACCTGGAATCCCACAGACTCTGCCGAGTTGGAAGGGACCCCCAAGGCTCCTCGAGTCCAAGCCTTAGCCCTGCACAGGACCATCCCCAAGAGTAACCCCCTGTGCTTGAGAATATCCTGCCAATCCCTCTTGAACTCTGGCAGCCTTGGTGCTGTGACCACTTTCCTGGGGAGCCTTTTCCTGTACCCAAAGAGCCTCTTAGTGAAGAACTTTTTTTTGTAATACCCAGCCAAAACATTCCCTGACACAACTGGAGGTCATTTCCTTCCAGCCTGTCACTGCTCACTGTCAAGGAGAAAAGAGCAGTGCCCTGCCCCTCCTCTTGCCCTCAGGAGGAAGCTGTAACTGCAATAAGGTCTGCCCTCAGTGTCCTCTTCTCCAGGCTGAGCAGACCAAGTGTCCTGGGCCGTTTCTCCTAAAGCTTCCCCTCGAGGCCTTTCACCCCCCTCCTTGCCCTCCTTTGAACACTGTCAAAGAGCTCAACATCTTTCCTACCCAGCGGTGCCCAAACCTGCACACAATATTCCAGGGGAGGCCGCAGCAGTGCAGAGCAGGGCAGGACAAGCCCTTGCTGCGGTGGAAATCCTTTGAGTGACCTTCACACACTCCTTTCACAACAGGTCCCTGGCCCCGCTGCCCATGCTTTGCCCGGCCTGCTTTGCCCCAGGCCGTGCTTGGGCCTCCTGCCTGCCAGGGCACTGCTGACTCATGTTCCGCTTGCCATCGAGCAGGACCCCCAGCTTTGAAAGATCTTATTCCCCATGTCTGTACATATAGCCAGGTTTGCCCCATCCCAGCTGCATAACCCGGCACTTTCCCCTGTTGAACTTCCTATGGTTGGGGATTGCTCCGTCCTCTAATGAGTCCAGGTCTCGCAGCAGGGGCCTGCCTGCCTCTGAGGGAGACAAGAGCTCCTCCCGCTTTTGTGTCACCTGCAGACTTGCTCAGGTCCCTTCCAGTCCTGAGTCCAAGTCAATTCAGAAGATTTGGAAGAGCACAGGGCCTTTGATGGAGCCCTGTGCAACCCGACTAGTGACAGGTGGCCAGTGGGAAATTCCCCCAGTGCCCAGTGCCATCTGTGCTGGACCCATCAGCCAACTGCTCACCCCAGGGCCAGCTGTGTTTGTGCAGCTGTGAGTGCTGGGCACTTGGTCCCGAACGATCCCATGAGAAAGGGTATCAAAAACTTTATTGAAATGGCCAGAGATCTGAGGGGAAGCCAAGAGGCCGGAGCTGTGCCTGTGCTGCGGTGCCACTTATCAGAGTCAGGTGGAGGCCCAGCCAGCAGGGCACTGTCCTGTGCAGAGGTTCTGCAGCTCTGCACCTCGGTGCTCATGGTCACAGGCTTTTCCTCCCAGGGCTGGCCATGGGAGTGGCTGGGGCTGCCCACTTTGGCAAGACACCCTCAGGGAGCTCCTGCCCGGTGGCTTTGCAATTGGGGCGATGATGCCCAGAGCCAAGTGATGCTGAGGGCAGTGGTGTGAAGGCCGGGGCTGGTTGGCGGCGTGATGTGTCTCTGGTGGCTGTGACATCAGAGAGGACAGGTCACAATGGGAGCTGTGCCTAAGGACAACAGCAGGCAACCCCAGGGCACTTGGACTTGGGCGATCAGTAAGTACACATGCAGGGGGAAGGCTGGGCTGGGTGGGGTAAGGGGAAGATGCCCAGGGGGGTTTGTAGGCCTGAGCCAAAGCTGAGTCCCTCCCAGCAGGGCCGAGTTGTACCCCTGGGCCCTGGCACACAGGTGCTCACACTCTCTGCCTTGGTAAGTGCTCCCAGAGAGGCTTTGGGGATGGGCCAGGTGCCCCTGGCTCCATGAGACGCTGCAGCATTGCAGGGATGGGGCCTCAGGAGGCTCTGCTCAGGTGTCTCTTGCCCTTTCCTGGGGCACAGCCCAGCCAGGGATTGACCAGTAGTGTTCCTTTGGCTGCCCACTTTGTAAGTAAATGCCCAGGGAGCTCCTGCTTTGGGGCTTTGAACTAGGAGTGATGATGCAGGGAAAGAGCTGAGCCTGAGGGTGAGGATGAAGTCTGGGATTTGTCAGCTGTTTGTGACTCTGGTGGCTTTGATGTCACAGAGGACGGGTCAAAAATGGTGCTGTCTCAAAGGGCAGCAGCACCAGATGCTGCCCCAGTGCCCCAGTCTCATGCTGCCCCTCAGCCAGACTTGCTGAGCCCCTTTCCTCCCGCCTCTCACAGGAGTTAGCCATGGAGACAGCAGTCATGCTCCTCCTGGCTGTTCTGGCCACCCTGCCCGAGCAGACCCACGATCAGCAGATCGATGTGGTCACTGCGCAGCACATGAAGGAACAAGAGATTTTCCTCAGTAAGAAGATGACGCGGCTGTGGGAGGACATTGAGAGGATCAGGGCCCTGGCAGAAGAGCTGCTCCTCTCCATCTTGCAGCACTGGCCCTGTTGGGCGGCTGCAGCAGCCCTGCTGGCTGAGCTCTGCTTGCTGGCCTTCTGGAAATGGAAAGTTGCCTCTGGCAGCTGCCCTGAGCAGGACAGCTCCAGTGCAGAGGAGGAAGACCAGGACAAAGACGGCGGCGACGACAGGGATGAGGAGGAAGATTTCAATAGGGCGTGCAGAGGTGTCCGGTCTTTGCTCTGGTCCAGGCCACCACCAATGCAGTCACTGCCTGAGCCCTGCAGGAATGTGAAGCAGCTGGTGTGTGACCTCCTCTTTGTTAGCCGAGAGTTTTCCCAGAGAAGTTTCATGCCCGAACTGTACCCAGACACTGGGAGGGCCGGCTCTCGGGAATCCTGGAGCATCCACAAGCATCAAATCCTGTACCAGCTGCTCATCTTCCTGCGGCCACCCCCTGGGCACTCTTTCATCCTGGATGAGGACAGCCCATGGCAGCAGCCAAAGCCGTGCTCTGATATCCGTGTGGAGCTGGAGTGTACGTGCTCAAGGGAGCACCTGATGGGATTGAACTGGTGTTTTCTCCACTCCAGTGACAAGAAGCTGCCGAAGGATCACAGGTCACCTCTGCTGCGCACCCTCTGCACAGGCTCCTACTTAGAAGTGGAGAGAATTGGCAGCTGGGTGCAGCATTTGGTGGAAGCAGCCTGGTGGCGTTTGCCTCACTGGCGCCAGCAGCGTCTGAGGGTGCTGCCCTGCTCCCGGTCCTGCAAGTTCCTGGTGAGCAGCCGGTCCAAGGGGCACAGCTACATTGAGCTGTTTTTTGCACTGCAGCAAGGCAGCTCAGACAACTTCCTGATCCCAGAGTAGGCAGCAGCCAGCTTTCCCAGTGTGCTGCTCTAGGCCACTCTATCTTCTCCCTTTGGGGCTGCCTATGTTGCATATGCTCAGCACTCCCTTCTCTTCCCTGCCACCTTGTCCCCACCATGGGGACAAGGATCCAAATCCAGACTGTACATAACTTTACTGATAAGAAGTTTACTAATACCTTCAAGAGTAGGTTTAGGATTAGGTTTAGTAGTAAGTTTAGTTTTTAAGTTTAATAAGAACAACAACTAGTTTATTAAGGTACAATTTTAATGATAGTTTAGTTTTATAAAAACTCTATAGGAAAAGTTAGGTAAAGTTACCTCCCAGTTCCTCATGTCTCCTGTCATGCTTTAATCCCAGCTGGAAATTAAGCCCCAGCAGCACGTCCCTCAAGCCCCTTCCCTTCCCAGCCACCCTAGTTTAATAATAGGTTTAGTTAGAACTTTAGTAAGAAGTTATGCCTAAGAGAAGGGTTCACCAACAGCTGAGCAATGCCACATCCCCTTTCCGGAACCCAGATGGGCCCAGAACTCCTTCCAACTCCCTCCCCCACTTTCTAAGTTGGACGTGACCTTCTGGGGTATGGAGCAGAAAGATTGACCGGAACAGTGTGCAAAGGCACTTGGGAAAGCATTTAAGAAAAGAGAGAACCGTGGGACAGTGTGAGAGAAATGTCCCAGTGCTCCTGTCTCGACTTTCAAGCATTCAGCCAGCAGGGCATCACCCACAAGGTGCCTCCGTCGTCCTGGGGAGTGCTGTCGCTGTCCAAGGCCCTGTCGAGGCAGCTGCTGCAGCACTCCTGGGCCAGCAGGACAAGCCGTCAGGTTCAGAGCAGCACGTGGAGCCTGGAGAGCGAAGGCAGCAGAGCAGCAACTGCCCTGGGAAAGTTCTCAGGGGCAGACACAGCGCAGCTGCTCTGGATCTGCTGCGCAGAGAGCAGAAATAAAAGAAAGCAGTGATGGCACACGAGTCTTTCCCTGGTCATTCCACAATGATATCCCAGGCGCACATCGCTTGGGGCGCAGGGATTGCCCACCCACACTGGGGAGGGACAAAGTGCTCTGGTGCGGGTGGATGTCACTGGGAGGGCAAGGCTGAAAGCCAAAGCACACATCCAGTGCTTTCCCTCTTGGAGAAGAAATTTAAATGAAGAACATTGAAGAGCTTCTTGTTCATTTGACAAAAGTAATAATTTTAGCATTTTTAGGAAACATTTTAAATGCGGTGATTTCTGCTGCACAAATCCATTTTTAATGGCCTACATAAAACCCAAAGAACAAAGAGTTAAGTGCTCCTTTAGATTTTTCTCTCAGTTCCTCGTGGACACTGTATTCTGTTTCATAGCGCAGTGATAGGGAATTGCCAGTGAATGAGGGAAAGGCTGTGGATCTGGACTGTCCAGATACTAGGAAAGCACTGCTGCCCCCTCTTCCTGCCACCTTGCACGAGCCATGGCTGTGGCAATCATGCTCCTCCTGGGTGTGCTGGCCATCCTGCCCGAGCAGACCCACGATCAGCAGATCGATGTGGTCGCTGCACAGCACATGAAGGAAAGGGAGATTTTCCTCAGTGAGAAGATGACGCGGCTGTGGGAGGACATTGAGCGGATCAGGGCCCTGGAAGAAGCCCCGCTCCTCGCCATCTAGCAGCTGGCCCTGTTGGGCGGCTGCAGCAGCCCTGCTGGCTGAGCTCTGCTGGCTGGCCTGGCAATGGAAAGTTGCCTCTGGCAGCTGCCCTGAACAGGACAGCTCCAGTGCAGAGGAGGAAGACCAGGACAAAGACGGCAGCGTTGACAGGGATTAGGAGGAGGAAGATTTCAATAGGGCGTGCAGAGGTGTCCGGTCTTTGCTCTGGTCCAGGCCACCACCAATGCAGTTACTGCCTGAGCCCTGCAGGAATGTGAAGCAGCTCGTGTGTGACCTCCTCTTTGTTAGCCGAGAGTTTTCCCAGAGAAGTTTCATGCCCGAACTGTACCCATGTTAGAGTTAAAGGAGAAAATAAACGACAACCTGCTAGCTCAGCGTAGGGGCAACAACAAGCCTGAATCTTTATTAACAGAAAATGGAGGGCTTATATAGGGTTGTGGAAGGAAGGTTCAGGAATATGGGAGGAGGATAGGAGGAGCATGCTAATCCTCCAACTAGGATTGGGTATAGGGTAATACATAAACATGGCGAGAACACACACATGCATGAAAGGGCAAGGCAGCAACAGGGCAAAACAGGGACTGGTCGAGCTGCTGTGGCTCCACGAACTGTCCAGTGGTAGCTGACACTAGCTCTTGAGCACGATGTCCATGGTAACCACTTGCTACGTGGTGATACTTGCAGCTGCAGCTCGACCACAATGCCACCCAAAAATCACCCACAGCACATGTTGTCCAACCACCATGACCACTCTCCTCACAACCAAAAAATCCATCTCCAACAAATCCCTCTTTTTTGTTTTATAAGTTAAATTAAAGGAAATGTTTTTTACAAATACTAGTTAATAATAATAACAAGTAATAATTACAATTCAAATTAGATGAAATACATTAGTTGAACTCAAAAGGAAAATACAGGGAATAATACATTTGGAAATTAACTTACAAAAATACAAAACATGTATAGATATACACATACATAAATTTGCAAATAAAGATTTTTACAATCGAATAATAATGACACATAAGAGGAGTCAATTAATAAGTAAAAAGGAAAACTATAAGGAATAATAGCGGTAATAAAAATCAAAGGACAACTAGGAATTAAACCTAAATCTTGGGATGATGTTGGGGAAAACAGGAACTTGGGTAACAGAGGCAATATATGGATATCTTCATATTTTGCACTCTCCTCTTCTCTTTTCAACAAGAGGGAGTGTGATATAAAAAGTTAACAAACTGAAACAAATACAAATTATGAAACAGAAAAAAATAACGTGTGTTAAATAGGAATATGTATGTTTTTAAATTAACTGCTTATTGATAAAAATGAAAAAAGGTGTATGAAAACAATATAAATAAATATTGTATAAAGTTCTTTACAAAAATGACGAAAATAATACAGGAGAAATAAGTAATTGAATATACACAAATAAAGAATAACACGAGTTGTGCAGATTACCATCATCATAACGTGGATATTTTGTTTGATGTTAAATGCTGATGTTACCTTACTCCCTGTAGAAGATAGCTTAATGGAGACAAGATTAATAAAATATAATCATAAACACAAGTAAACTTAAAGAACAATTGTAAGAAATAAAAAGCTTAACAAAGGCATTAGTATAAAATAATATTTAGAAAAGAGAAATCTTCAAATGGAGTATTAATAGAGACTTCTCTTTAGAGTTGGAGGAATATAGGGAGGAGGGAGTAGGAAAGGGGCACTCCATTAAGGAGGTTCTTCACCCTGTGGAGAAAATAAGGAAGGGGCACTCCATAACAGAGGTTCATTACCCTGCAGCAACTCATTGCCTCCAGAGTAGCTTATTATTGAAGGGGTAAGGAATTTTAGACAGGGTAGCTTATTATTTGCCAATTTAGGAATGGGGAAGTAGGGAAAGAAGTCTTTATTATACTTATGAAGATTGCTAAACCAATAATAAATGTGAAATAACATTATAAATATAGGTAAATTTAAGAAAGTAGGTGTAAAAGTGTATGTTAATTATGATTACACATAAATATTAACATAACTTAAAAGTTAAATTACAAGAGAAAACATATTGAAAAGGTAGAGTTAAACTATAAGAGAAAACATATGAAAAAGACAAAAGTCTCCTTTGTTGTTTACATTCTACGGTGTAGTTGGGCAAGGATTTTGTAAGAAAGGTCTGCGAAGATGTTTTCTTTGGCGAATAGGGCAACTGTTAAATGGCACATAGGTAACCCGTCCATGGGGCAAGAGAATCCGGACCCGCTCGGTTACCGGTAGATGGGCAGCGCCATCTTCCCGGATGTTGTTGTCCCGAGAGGCGGAAGTATGGTTACCGCCATCTTGAAGTTGAGAAACTTCCGGGATGATACAGGTGACATCAGGCACGGAGGAGGATAAAGGTGACGTAGTGGATGATGTAATGATGGGCGGAGATACGACTTCCCGCGAGTGTTGATTAACACCGCCCTTTCCTCCCTCCTTTTGCCCGCGAAAGTTTCGCGCGCTGCCTTCATCGTCGCCATTTTGTCCTCTTGGCCTTGGAGAGTTACTTCCCATCATATTAGGTGGTAAAGAGGGAGATGGTGACGCAGATGGAAAAATGAGCTTGTCGCCATTTTGAGGTGGATTACTTGTGGTGGAATTATCGTTGTAAATTCGCAAGTTACCGCCAGTATTGATGGTAACGTCTGGAGAACAGTCATTTTTATCTTTTTGGAGTGTTGTTGTCATTACTCCCGAAATCTCTTTCACCAATGGATTTTGTTTTAGCGTGTCTTTAAATATCATAAAGATGGTACTCCACGCTTTAAGGGTTTTAACAACTTGACTGTCCCCATTGAATATGGCCGTAGTAATTGCAGATCCTATTTTGTCGCAGTTTTGAAGCGGGGAAAGGGACGAACCAGCGACGGGGGTTCTTGGCTAGCTTTTAGCTGTTAAGGTAGCAGCCAAGGATAAGGCTAGCAGGTTAAGTTCAGGGAATGACGCAGCCCCGAAAAGAGACACACGACAAACGGTCTGAACACCTGCACAGCCAAGGGCTGATTCAACTTTATTAATACAAAATGGGGGGTTTTATAGGGTTCGTTAAGGAAAGATCTGGAACCTGGGCGGAGATGGGGCGGAGCATGCAAATCCGCTAACAGAGATTGGGTAAAGGTACATGAATAAACATTAAGAGGTAGGGACAAGGGAGGAGATAACTGGGGGAAACATGATTGGTCCGTACCCCAGGGTACACGGACCAATGAGGGATTGTCTCTATGCCTGACAGGCAAAAAGTCCGTGAGGGAAAATGGGGAAAATCAACCTACGAATAGGTTTTCACAGAATTAACACAGCTACCACTGTAGAGTCCTTAATCACCATGGTTGTTGCAGGTAGAGGCAATAGCAGAATTAGTTTTCCAGTCCTCAAATGAAACTTCTCCCTTCCCTTGGTCTTTCCATGCAGCGAATGCTCTTTCTTGGTTTTCCTCATCCCCAACATCTCCTCCTTTCTTGTTTTGTATAGAAGCTGAAAAAATCCGCTTGGAAATCATTTGTTTTAGAGTAGAAGAAAAATACGTGAAAGATGCAGAAAGACATACTAAAAAGATTTGTTTTAGCCAGTTAGGAAGGGAAGGTAAATGTAAACCATCAAAAATGTCAGAGGAATAGAAGTTTGGAGGTACTTTGGCTGCACTGAATAAGTTTTTAAATCCAGAGATAGAAAAATAGGCATGATGTTGAGAAGGTGAGGAAGGGTGAGAAAAGTTAAAGCAACAGTAGTTGTTAATTTCTTGGTAACCATGAATTTGGGTCAATAGAAAGTAATCTACAATCGCTCGATAATTTAAAGACATCTCTAACTTTAAGTATTTTTCAGCTAAGTCATGGAGAGTAATGCTAATTGAGTAAGTTTTCTTTGTAATTGGACCTTTCACACATTCTAGGGTGTTGAGATTTTGTACCGAATTTATGTCTAGAGGAATTGGGATCTGGGAATCACATTGTGTGGAATTTTGTATTTTTGTAGTCAATGTGGGAGGCGGTTGTGGTGTGGAAATGAAGCTGGTAAAGTTGAAAAATGTCAACATTCCTACAGTACATGGTCCTCCCAAAGGTAAAGATGGGACTCCAGTCCAAATCCGATCTCCACAGATTAAAAATTGTTCGTCTGGAAGGTTCAAAGGTTCTCGGATATCAGTCGTGTAATAAATGGAGGTTTCTTTGCACCACAAGGATGCATTTTTGTAGACAGAGGAAAATGGGGTGATTGAATGTCTTGGTGGGTATGCTGCTGAAGATCGGTGTTCGAATATAAAACAGGTATCAGCTTTGAGTGTTCCTAGAATATTCATTTCAGCAGGTTCCGAATTTCTTTTTATGAATTTTCGGAATAGCTGTAGGGTATGTTCTTTTACTGGTATGCCAATTAAACTTGTTTTTAAGGGGTCATTAGTATTGGAAAGAGGTAAGCAGAGGAGGTTAGTGTCAAGTTTTTCGGTTAGTTTTACCCAAACATTTCCCTGTCTGGATAAGGTCCAAGGCATAGGGTTTTTTAGTGGTCGTTCACAAGTCGGAGGGATGAAGATGATAATGAGGACGAGGAGAGTGATCCATGGTGGAAGGTGTCTGGAGGAAGGAGCGCTGCAGGCTATGAAGAAGATGACGGTGGCAGTGGTCCATTGAAGATTCGAATCCTCTTCGACGGTACCCATAACGGACCTGTGTCTAGTAAAATACAAGTGTGTCCCTTTCCCCAAGTTATAAGGGGGAAGGGACCCTGCCATTGATCAGTCATTAGGTTTTTATACAGCACTTTTGCTTTAGTTACGTGCTGCGATGGTGCAGGTGAAAAGTGCTTCTGTGCTGGGGAAACATCATTGTCTTGTCTGTTAAGGAAGTTTAACACATACATGGCCTTTGCTAACTTCTCCTGGGGAGTAAGATCTCTTCCCCCTCTTTCGTGTTTTTTCAACATGTTTTTAAGGGATTGGTGGGCACGTTCCACTATTCCTTGTCCCGTTGGATTATGAGGGATGCCTGTGGTATGTTTGATGCCCCATTGTGATAGAAAAATTTTGGTGCCTGAGGACACATATGCAGGACCATTGTCAGTTTTAATTTGATGTGGTACTCCCATATAAGCAAAAGCCAAAGTCCAATGTTTTTTGGCATCGCGACTTTTTTCACCAGAATGTGCTGTGGCGACTAAATATTTTGAAAATGTATCAATTGATACGTGAACATACTTAAGTTTGCCGAATTGTGGAATGTGGGTGATGTCAGTTTGCCAAATTTGGAGGGGTTCCAGTCCTCTGGGATTCACTCCAGTCGGCTGGAGAGGGATAATTTTTTGACAATCAGGGCACGCTCTGATTATGTCTTTGGCCTGATTTTGAGAAAGTTGAAATTGCTTTTGTAAAGCTCGGGCATTCTGATGAAAGAAATCGTGGGAGATGCGTGCCTGCTCCAATTTTTTAGGGACAACAGACATACCCGCCAAAAGGTCAGCACGGCGATTGCCCTCTGCCACAGGACCTGGAAGAGTGGAATGAGAGCGGATATGAGTTATAAAAAACGGAAGGTTTCTGTTGGTAATTAAACGTAAGAGTTCTTCAAATAGAAGGAAAAGTTGGGAATGATTAAGGTGCTTTAAATAAGCATTTTCTGCTCTCTGGACAATGCCCACGACGTAGGCTGAATCGGACACAATGTTTAGTTCTGTGTGATGGAAAATTTGGAAGGCTCGAACAACTGCTGATAACTCCACAATCTGGGAAGATCCCTCTACTTTGTGTATGTCTTGTTCCCATGTTCCATTAGCACACCAGACAATCACAGCGTTCCCGGTTCGTCCGGAGCCATCTGTGAAGACTGTGAGTGCTCCTGAAAGTGGTACTAGAGACTGTACAAATTTAGGTTCAATTGGAATCAGTTTTAATTTTTGGAGTAATTGTCGTCCAGGTGGATGGAACTTAACATTCCCAGTAAAATTTGCAATGGCCAATTGGAAATCTAAGGAAGTTACTAGCATTTGTTCAAGGTGTTCTGATGTCAGGGGAAGGAAGATGGTATCAGGTTCCTCTCCTGACATTTCCCAACAATGAATTCGTCCCTTATAACAGATTTTTGAAATGAGTTCTGGTAGGGTGGTAAGGGTCTTTACAAATTGATGTGGTAGGAAGATCCACTCCCACAGGATGAAGTCCTCATGGTGTTGCTTTATTTGGCCAAGTATGCCAAATGGTTGTTTGGGGCCTAGTAAAATTACTAGGACCGGTGGCAGTCCTGGAATTTTTCTACGGCTTTGCATGTTAGAAATTTTTTGTTCTACTATTTGTAAAGCCGATATCGCCTCAGGGGTGAGATGACGGGGAGATTTCAAGTCTGGGCTTCCACTAAGGAGAGAAAACAATGGGTGGAGTTCATCTGTCGAAATCCCCAGTTGTGGTCTAATCCAATTAATGTTCCCCAGCAATTTTTGTAGGTCATTTAAGGTAGTTATGTCACGGGTAATGGTTATTTTTTGTGGAGTGATGGACGTGTGTGTAATTTTCCATCCTAAGTAGAACCACGGCGAGGCCCATTGGATTTTTTCAGTAGAGATTTGCAATTGGAAGGTTTCGAAAGCTTTAAGGATGGCATTTAAAGTTTGGTTAACATCTGATTTATTTTGGGCACAAATTAGAATGTCATCCATGTAGTGATAAATAATCGAATTAGGATTTTGGAGTCTGATTGGTGAAAGAATTTTTGAGATGTACAGTTGGCATAACGTCGGGGAATTTCTCATTCCCTGTGGTAAAACCTTCCAAGCAAACCTTTGGTTGGGTTCGCCAGCATTTACTGATGGGATTGTGAATGCAAATCTTTCTACATCGTTGGGATGTAGATGGATGTGAAAAAAGCAGTCTTTTATGTCAATTACTACTAGGGGCCACTCCTCAGGTAACATAGATAAAGATGGCATGCCGGGTTGGAGTGGTCCCATAGGCTCAATAACCTCATTAATTTTCCATAAATCATGCAAAAGTCTCCATTTCCCTGATGCTTTCTGCAAAAGAAAAACAGGGGAGTTCCAGGGGCTGACAGTGGGGATAATATGGCCCAATTGTAATTGTTCTTGAACCAATTGGTGAAGAATAAGCAGCTTATTAATGGGAAGGGGCCACTGGTCTACCCAGACCGGAGTGGAAGTTTTCCACTTCAATGCAGGTAGCAGCTGCTCTCCAGTGGCCGATGTTAAAAATTTGTTTCAATTTTAGTTCCCCACTGTGCCATCAAGTCTCTCCCCCAGAGGGTCATAGGTAAAGGCAGTATTAGGGGTTTACACGAGGCCGTCCGTCCGTCGACATCTGTAAACAAAATGACCAGCTTACTCCTCTGTGGCCTTCGAGATCCCCCCACCCCAGAGACGCTGAGTAAGGTGTTTTCTACTGGCCAGGCAGTCGACCAGTCCTGTAGAGATATGATTGTTACATCTGCTCCAGTATCTAGTAAGTCAGAAATAGATGTCTCTCCGGCTGGTGATGCAACCCTTACAGTCATGGTAGGTTGGTCAGAAGTAACTGTATGTATCCAGTTTGCTTGTACTTCTTCACATGGTGGTGGGTCCTGGTGAAGCTGAGTTATAGGAAGAAGAGTAGCTACTGGTTCCTCTGCAGGTAGCTCAGAAGGAGGAAAAGGAACACGGAGGGATATAAAAACATTGTTAAAGTCACAGTCAGTTATAAGTTCAGTTTGTGCAATAATTCCTTTTTGAAGAGCTTCTTCTGTGCTTAAAACAAGATAGAGTTGATCTTTATGTAAGGTGTCTGTAGGTGTAACTGGAATGGTGATCTCTTCCACATTGAGAATGAGTGGTGATTGACAGGGGTAAAGGAGGATTCTTGAAGTGGAGTTTAATTGAGTGGTGAGATGGTCAGATCGGGACTGGATTGTGTCCTGGTGAGTGTGGTCTGGCAGTGGCACTGAAGGTGAGGAGAGGTATTTTGTGTCTGAGCGCCCCCCATGGCGCTTCTCTGGGAGTTTCCCTGACTGTTGGTGTCAAAGTTCTTACGTGTGGTAGGAGGAGTGGCGAAAGTAACCTTCCTCTTGTATTGCAGATTTGGGGATTTTGGTGGTAGAGGTTCATTGTTAATGTCAGTGAGGGAACGGCACTGGGAAGTCCAATGCTTGCCTTTGCCACACCGTTGGCAATTAAATTTCGTCTGTTGCCAACTAGGTTTAGGATTTTGTGGACATTTTCCTTGCAGGTGACCAGACTGACCGCATTGAAAACATCTTCCTTGGGCAGCACACATCATGAGCCTAATTTTTTCTTGTGGGGAACCCACATTTCTGCACGCCTCTATCATTTCTAATAATGTTGGGTTTTTTAGAGGTTTAAGAAGTTTTTTGCATTCATCATTAGCCCTTTCCACTACAAGGGACTTAAAGAGTACTTCCTGTGACTGCTCATCTGCAATTTGTCTCGAGATAGCTTCTTTTAGTCGGGTGGCAAAGTCTAAAAAAGGTTCTTTAACCCCTTGAAAAATCAATGCATATGATGGTGTGGAAGTGGTTGTCTGTGCCACTTTTTTAATAGCCTTAAAGGCTAGTTCACCTGTCTTATGGAGTAGGCTTTGGTGGGTGGTAGCCTGAATCTCATTAGTGGTATATTTACCTTCTCCATATAAACAGTCTATAGCTTGATCAGGTGCCATATTCCTTATATCTCCCCCCCCTTTGACATATTTCTTTATTAGGGCTTTCCATTCTGCCTCAAAAGCAGAATACTGGATAATTGGTAGCCATGCTTTGGCTACAAGTCTAATGTCATTAGGAGTCAGGGTAAATCCTTGAAAAAAGGAATCAAAAAGGCCAATAGTATAAGGTGAGTTAATGCCATAGTCAGTTATTGCCTTTTTTATGTCTTTTAAAACTGGATATGTAAAAGGTCGCCATTCAGGAGGTCGCCCCTCCACTTTATGGACTGGGAAGGCAGATAGCATTTCTAGATCTCCAGCTAGAGCAGCCTGGTCATAAAAAGTTTTCCAGGCGCGTTCATGTGCCTCTACAATCTGGTGAGTTATATCTATCCATGGGCCTGGTGTTACTTGGGTTTGAATAGGTGTGGTAGCAGTAAAAATGTGAGGTCTCTCCGTATCCTCAGTGGATGTGTCTGTTTCAGATACTGAGGTGTGAATGTGTTCCTTGTGATTAACTGCAGGATGTGAAGGTATGGATGTTTGAGTGGTAGATGTTGTAGTGGAGACCTTTTTAAAACTAAGCAGTTTGGTGGGTGTAAATGGTTTCCTTGTGGCTTGTTTAATAATTGTAGTCAGAGGTGGTGGTGTATTATTAGTGTGGTCCTCTTCTTCTAAATTTGTGATGTCTTCGAGGGATGATGTTTGTGTCTGAGATGTTGTGTAAGCTTTAACTGTTGGTTGATGGAGTGATGTAGTGGTCGAGGTGGAAAGGGAATAGTGAGATTTGAGGAACTGTAAGGAAAGCTGCCGAAAAGCCGCAGGTGGTACCAGGTCCTGCTCCTCGGCCGTCGGAGCAGGCCTGTGCAGCACCGGCTGAGGCAGTGACTGATAGAGGGCTATAGATGTTTTGTCAGTGTGATGTACCGGTAAGGATGAGTAGGCCTCCGACCGAGGTGCATGGGCGGCGCCATGACACCGGATGTTTAGTGGGTCTGGGTCGGCAGGTCGGCTCTGGAGTGACCCGGAAAGGGCGTGGTCAGTACCATGCATGAAGGAGGGGGGAGTGGTTAGTGTGATGTCATGGTGGGTGGACCTTAGTGATGACATCATGTGGTGGGAGGTGTAAGCAGGTGGATCCACCCCCACACCCCCATTAAAGTCTCCACTCCTAGGTCCTCCCCCCTGTGGGTGTGTGAGAAGACGATGTTTCCCGACGCAGGGTAAATCGCCGCCAGGCATGCAGTGAAAAGAATCCCCACCGCCATGTTGTCTCCCTGGACCCGGGGTGACATTGTCCTCCATCTTGAGGGGTACTGAAGGTGACTCAGCCAACAGAGTACAGTCGCCGCCATCCTGAGACTGACAAATAGCTGCTTTCAGGGAGGAGTTAGTCGGAGCAGCTTTTTCTTTCGATTGTAGAAGCATTAAAATCAGCCTCCAGGCTATCAATCCCTTGCCAGCTAATTTGTCCCCTTTCTTTTCCGCTTTCCACATAACCAATCCAATTTTGTCCCACTGCTCTAGGGAGATTTCTTCAGGGACACAGGTTTGGTGGGTATGAAGCCAAGTAGCCAGGGCTTTTAAGGAGGCTTTATCGTATTTGTGGCCATGCAGTTCCACAATGGCACGAATTCTTTTGTAAAGCGGCCGTTCTGGCTTGAGGAGTGTCGCGCCCATAATTTAAAGGTGGTAGGAGCCGAATCGAAGAAAGTGGGGGATTGGACGTGGGGACGGGAGGTAGGGACTACCCCGGACGCTCACCTCTCCCGACGAACGCCTGCGCCGACCGGTGAGGGGGGACGCGCTGCCCAGTCTCGCCCGGGGGAAACTGCCGGAGCTGCAGGGTCTCCTATACACCCCTACAGTTGTCGCCCAGGTGAAGCCGTTCAGATCCTCTTGAAGCAGAGAAGCTAAAAGCTAGCCCCACAGAAGGGCTCCATTTGTCGCAGTTTTGAAGCGGGGAAAGGAACGAACCAGCGACGGGGGCTCTTGGCTAGCTTTTAGCTGTTAAGGTAGCAGCCAAGGATAAGGCTAGCAGGTTAAGTTCAGGGAATGACGCAGCCCCGAGAAGAGACACACAACAGCCGTCTGAACACCTGCACAGCCAAGGGCTGATTCAACTTTATTAATACAAAATGGGGGGTTTTATAGGGTTCGTTAAGGAAAGATCTGGAACCTGGGCGGAGAAGGGGCGGAGCATGCAAATCCGCTAACAGAGATTGGGTAAAGGTACATGAATAAACATTAAGAGGTAGGGACAAGGGAGGAGATAACTGGGGGAAACATGATTGGTCCGTACCCCAGGGTACACGGACCAATGAGGGATTGTCTCTATGCCTGACAGGCAAAAAGTCCGTGAGGGAAAATGGGGAAAATCAACCTACGAATAGGTTTTCACAGAATTAACACAGCTACCACTGTAGAGTCCTTAATCACCATGGTTGTTGCAGGTAGAGGCAATAGCAGAATTAGTTTTCCAGTCCTCAAATGAGACTTCTCCCTTCCCTTGGTCTTTCCATGCAGCGAATGCTCTTTCTTGGTTTTCCTCATCCCCAACACTATTTTTGCCCATTCCATGTATGTTAATAGTTCTGGGATAGGATCGATGTTTTTGTGGATCCATCTAACCAGAAATTTCAGGGAGCTTTTATCCACTGAAGAATTAGATCTTTTAAGTAAAGTTTTTAGATGGTAATACATTTTATGTTCTTCCTTTGAAAGGGAGGCTCCCATAATTGCCGTTTTTGTTGTTATATTTTTAGTTTTTGATGAAATTTTGTGATTTTTATGTGTTTTTTGTTTTATAGTAGGGGGTTTGGAGATGGAGTAGGAAGGTAGGGAATGCCCAGGGCGCTCACCTCTCCCGTCTGACGTCCAGCAAAGGTGGTGAAGGGACACGAAGGTCAGTCTCACCCTGGGAAGCCGCCGGAGCTGCAGGGTCTCTTCTACACCCCTGCAGTTATTGCCCTCTTTGAGCGGTGTAGATTTTTCCTAAAACGTAAAATCTACAAGCCAGCCCTAGGTTTGGGCTCCATTAGTCACAGCTTTGAAAAATAGGAAAGGAGCGATCCTGCCGTAGGGTTCGTTGTAGCCTCAGGTTGCGGCGCCACTTCTTAGAGTTAAAAGCGAAAGTAAAACGACAACCTGCTAGCTCAGTGCAGGGGCAACAACGAGGCTGAATCTTTATTAACAGAAAATGGAGGGTTTATATAGGGTTGTGGAAGGAAGGTTCAGGAATATGGGAGGAGGATAGGAGGAGCACGCTAATCCTCCAACTAGGATTGGGTATAGGGTAATACATAAACATGGGGAGAACACACACATGCATGAAAGGGCAAGGCAGCAACAGGGCAAAACAGGGACTGGTCGAGCTGCTGTGGCTCCACGAACTGTCCAACGGTAGCTGACACTAGCTCTTGAGCACGACGTCCATGGTAACCACTTGCTACATGGTGATACTTGCAGCTGCAGCTCCACGACAATGCCACCCAAAAATCACCCACAGCACATGTTGTCCAACCACCATGACCACTCTCCTCACAACCAAAAAATCCATTTCCAACATACCCAGACACTGGGAGGGCCAGCTCTCGGGAATCCTGGAGCATCCACAAGCATCAAACCCTGTACCAGCTGCTCGTCTTCCTGCGGCCACCCCCTGAGCACTCTTTCATCCTAGATGAGGACAGCTCATGGTAGCAGCCAGAGCCGTGCTCTGATATCCGTGTGGAGCTGGAGTGCACATGCTCAAGGGAGCACCTGATGGGATTGAACTGGTGTTTTCTCCACTCCAGTGACAAGAAGCTGCCGAAGGATCACAGGTCACCTCTGCTGTGCACCCTCTGCACAGACTCCTACTTAGAAGTGGAGAGAATTGGCAGCTGGGTGCAGCATTTGGTGGAAGCAGCCTGGTGGCGTTTGCCTCACTGGCGCCAGCAGCGTCTGAGGGTGCAGCCCTGCTCCCGGTCCTGCAAGTTCCTGGGCATCAGCCCCTCTCTGAGGCAGAGCTGTATTGACTGTATTTTTCTGTGCAGCAAGGCAGCTTGGGCAAAGACCTGATCCTAGAGCAGGCAGCAGCCAGCTTTCCCAGTGGGCTAGTTTAGTCTGACGAAGAGTCAGGCTAATATATATAGTCAGTATGCATTAGATCCTCTGCATATACTCAAGAAGGGATTCCAGTTTTTTACCTTTTTGCTTAAAACTTGAAAGTAAAGAGAAATGTTAATCGTGAGCAGAGGTTGCACAGCATCAAGGCCTTTTCTTCTTGTACTGCCTTGCTGAGGCTTGGGCTGCTCTCTCTTTTTTTCTCTCTCTCTCCCTTGCCTCTTGCATTCAGTTCTTCCCTTCTCTCTTTCCTTTTGCATCGTACCCCTTCATCCAAAGCCCACTGCGGTGTGCTTATACAGTAGCTCTGGCACCAACATACCACTGTTCATGCCAAGCATGGAATTTACTTCTAAAATAGTTGGACGTTTTGCCATGCTTGAGACTTTGGGCCTTCCTTTGGAACACAAGCATTTCCAAATCTTGGGAACTCCCTTCTGCTGGAGGCTGCAATGTCTGAGCAAGCTGGTCGAGCGCAAGGTGTCCCTGCCTGCGGCAGGGGGTTGCAACTCCATGGGCTTTAGGGTGTCTTCCAACACTAAGGAGTCTGTGACTCTGTGAAGGAGGGCTTTTGTCTCCTGCCCCCAGCAGAAGAGGCCTCCATTCAGCCCTTTCTTTTCACCTACTTCCTTCCGCCTGATGCGGGGAGGGTACAGGACACTCTTGCCCTTTGGTTTTCTCAGGGACTGCTGGTGTCTCAGGGAGGCCGAGCATGGCTCCACCAGTGCATCTCCTCCTCTCTTGATACTTTTGAACATTTCCAGCTCCTCTCTCAGCTCCATCAACAGGCGGAGCAGATCATCCACCTGCTCACACCTCCACAGCTGCTGCCTCTGCTGCCGTCCAACAGCAGCACCGGCTCTGCCGCTGCCTGCAGCCCGAAACCTGGGCGGCTGCAGGTCTGTGTGGCAGCTCCCTCTGCCTTGCAAAGGCCTCTGCCATCCGGGCGGGCACGTGTCTGTGAGGCGAGTGCATGCCGGGGCTGAGCTCCGTGCGAGAGGGTGACGAGCCCCGAGGGCAGCCCTGCAGCTGCTGGGTGTCCGCACCCTCCCTGCTGAGGGGGCAGAGCCGCTGCTGAGCCGGAACTGCGGCGCTTCCCGCTCGGGGGGCGGGAGGAGACGGCTGTCGGGCGCTTATTTCGAGGTGTCTCCCGGGTTTGGGAAAGCTCCCCACGCTCCCTGAAGCTCGATCTCCGGGCGCCAGAGCGCAGCTCCCGGGTGGTTCGCCTCCCGGGCTCTTCGGGCTGAAAGAAGCGGTGGTTGCCGCGGGTTTGAGCGGCTCGCCACCGGCTCTGGTGCCGCCCGCGCTGAGGGGGCAGAGCACGCCGCCGAGGGCGGAGCTGCGTGGCGCCAGCGGCTGGAGGCGCGCCTGGCGCACTGATGTCGGGTTTGGCCAGATCAGCCAGCCCCTGAGGCCCCAGCTCGGCGTCTCATGCCCGGCCGCAGAGGCGGCTGTCGGGCGGTTCGCCTCAGGATTCTTGGCTGCAACGGCGGCTGCAGCGGTTTTGAACCGCCCTCCGAACCGGCCCTGCCAGGGCGAGTCAGAGCAGCCGCTGAGGCAGCGTTGTGGCGCTTCCCGCTCGGGGATGGGGGCGAGGACACCACCCGGAATCCCACAGACTCTGCCGAGTTGGAAGGGACCCCCAAGGCTCCTCGAGTCCAAACCTTAGCCCTGCAGAGGACCATCCCCAAGAGTAACCCCCTGTGCTTGAGAATATCCTGCCAATCCCTCTTGAACTCTGGCAGCCTTGGTGCTGTGACCACTTTCTTGGGGAGCCTTTTCCTGTACCCAAAGAGCCTCTTAGTGAAGAACTTTTTTTTTGTAATACCCAGCCAAAACATTCCCTGACACAACTGGAGGTCATTTCCTCCCAGCCTGTCACTGCTCACTGTCACAGGGAAAAGAGCAGTGCCCTGCCCCTCCTCTTGCCCTCAGGAGGAAGCTGTAACTGCAATCAGGTCTGCCCTCAGTCTCCTCCAGGCTGAACAGACCAAGTGTCCTGGGCCGCTTCTCCTACGACTTCCCCTTGAGGCCTTTCACCCCCCTCCTTGCCCTCCTTTGGACACTCTCTAAGAGCTCAACATCTTTCCTACCCGGCGGTGCCCAAACCCGCACACAATATTCCAGGGGAGGCCGCAGCAGTGCAAAGCAGAGCGGGACAAGCCCCTTCTTTGGCGGAAATGGTTTGAGTGACCTTCAAACTCTCCTCCCGCTTTTGTGTCACCTGCAGACTTGCTCAGGTCCCTTCCAGTCCTGAGTCCAAGTCAATTCAGAAGATTGGAAGAGCACAGGGCCCTCGATGGAGCCCTGTGAAACCTGACTAGTGACAGGTGGCCTGTGGGAAGTTCCCCCATTCCCAGCGCCGTCTGCGCTCGACCTGTGAACCAACTGCTCCCCCAGGGCAAGCTGTGTTTGTGCAGCTGTGAGTGCTGGGCACTTGGTCCCAAAGGATCCCGTGAGAAAGGGTATCAAAAGCTTTATTGAAATGCTCAAAGATCTGAGAGGAAGCCAAGTGGCCGGAGCTGTGCCTGTGCTGCGGTGCCACTTGTCAGAGTCAGGTGGAGGCCCAGCCAGCAGGGCACTGTCCTGTGCAGAGGTTCTGCAGCTCTGCACCTCGGTCCTCACGGTCACAGGCTTTTCCTCCCAGGACTGGCCATGGGAGTGGCTGGGGCTGCCCACTTTGGCAAGACACCCCCAGGGAGCTCCTGCCCGGTGGCTTTGCAATTGGGGCGATGATGCCCAGAGCCAAGTGATGCTGAGGGCAGTGGTGTGAAGGCCAGGCTGGTTGGCGGCGTGATGTGTCTCTGGTGTCTGTGACATCAGAGAGGACAGGTCACAATGGGAGCTGTGCCTAAGGACAACAGCAGGCAGCCCCAGGGCACTTGGACTTGGGCGATCAGTGAGTACACATGCAGGGGGAAGGCTGGGCTGGGTGGGGTAAGGGGAAGATGCCCAGGGGGGTTTGTTAGGCCTGAGCCAAAGCTGAGTCCCTCCCAGCAGGGCCGAATTGTGCCCCCAGAGAGGCTTTGGGGATGGGTGGGGTGCCCCTGGCTCCATGGGCCACTGTGGTGTGGCAGGGGTGGGGCGTTGGGAGACTCTGCTGGGCTGTTTCTTCCTTTCAAGCCTTGATCCCCATGTTCCTCCCATCCCGAGCTGCTGAGGAAACTTGCCTCCCATCTCCTGCAGGCCATGGATTCAGTAATTGTGCTCGTCCTGGCTGTGCTGGCCGTCCTGCCCAATCCAACCCAGGATCCCCTGAGCGATGTGGTCACCGCACAGCGGATGACCGAGCGTGCGATTTTTCTGGAGGAGAAGATGAGTGAATTGTGGGAAGAAATCGAGTCAAGGAAGGCCCTGGCAGAAGTTCCACTCCTGTGGATCTTGCAGCACTGGCTCTTCTGGGTGGCTGCAGCAGCTGTGCTCTGCTGGCTGGCCTGGCAAAGGGACGAGGCCTGGCGCCGGCGCCGGCAGCAGGACAGCTGCAGAGGAGAGGAGGAAGGAGAGCTGAGCGGAGCAGCCGGTGCTGTCTGGCCTTTTGCAGAGCTCAGCCTGCCAGTGCCTCAGGAAGTGTCCTCCGAGGGCCAGACCCTGAAGAAGCTGGTGCAGGACCTGCTGGAGGTGTGCCAGCTGCTCTCCCAGAACACCTTCATGCCAGAGCTGCACCCGGCCACTGGCAAGCAGGGCATCATCGAGTCCTGGCGTGACCTGGGGCACCGCATCGTCTACCAGCTCTTCGTGTGCCTGAGGCCACCCCCAAGCACTCCTTCCACCTGCAGCTGCCCGACAACAGGATGGATGGGCCAGAGAGGCGCTGCCGCGTCCGTGTGCTGCTGGAGTGCTCGTGCTCCAGGACGACGGCGAATCCCTTGTGCGTTGCCCACCCCACATCTGACGATCAGCAGTCGCCCGTCCTACGCACCCTGTGCACGGACTCCCACTTGGAGGTGGAGAAAATCATCGCCTGGGTGCAGCAACTGCTGCAGTCAGCCTGGGACCGTTTGCCTCAGTGGCGCGACTGGCAGCTCCGGGTGCTGCCCTCCTCCCACTCCTGCTGGCTCCTGCTGACCGGCCCCTGCCAGGTGCAGCTCTGCGCTGTGCTGCTCTTGGCACTGCAGCAGGGCCGCCCGGGCACCTTCCTGGTCCTGGCCTAGGCAGCCGCAGCTTTCCCACCTGCTGCTTTGGGACGGAGCTGCACAGGCACTTGGGAGCACACAGAGCCACCGCAGCACAACACACCAGTATGGTCACTGCACTAAAGTGCAGCAGCCCTGCCAGTGTCTACTCCCAACTCCCTGTTTGCCCTGCTGTGCTTTAAGCCCAGCTGCAAATGGAACACCAGCAGCCACTCACTCAACCCCCTTCTGGTCCCCGCCACCCTGATGGAACGGGGACCAGAATCCAAAGTCCACCTTTAGAAAAGTTGACTAGTCTTAACTTTAGGATACCTTCAAGAATAGGTTTAGCATTAAGTTTAATAGTAAGTTTAGTTCCTAAGTATAATAATAAGAAGAAGAAGACGTATTAGTTTAATAAGAGATAAGGTTAATAATAATTTAGTTTTCTAAAACCCTAAACTAGAAGTTAGATAAATTAACTCCCAACTCCCGATACTGTACTTCAATCCCAGTAGCCACTCCCTCAAGCCCCTTCCCTTCCCCACCACCCTAGTTTAAGAATAGGTTGAATTAGAACTTTAGGTAAGAAGTTATGCCCAACAGAGTAGCTCACCAACAGCTGAGCAATGCCTTCCCGAACCCAGATGGGCCCCCCTTCCAACTCCCTCCCCCACTTTCTAAGCTGGACGTGACCTTCTGGGGTATGGAGCAGAAAGATCGACCGGAACAGTGTGCAAAGGCACTTGGGAAAGCATCTAGGAAAGGGAGAACCATGGGACAGTGTGAGAGAAATGTTCCAGTGCTCCTGCCTCGACCTTCAAGCATTCAGCCAGCAGGGCATCACCCACAAGGTGCCTCCGTCGTCCTGGGGAGTGCTGTTGCTGTCCAAGGCCGTGTCGAGGCAGCTGCTGCAGCACTCCTGGGCCAGCAGAGCAAGCCGTCAGGTTCAGAGCTGCACGTGGAGCCTGGAGAGCGAAGGCGGCAGAGCAGCAACTGCCCTGGGAAAGTTCTTAGGGGCAGACACAGCGCAGCTGCTCTGGATCTGCTGCGCGGAGAGCAGAAATAAAAGCAAGCAGTGATGGCACACGAGTCTTTCCCTGGTCATTCCACAAGGATATCCCAGGCGCACATCGCTTGGGACGCAGGGATTGCCCACCCACATTGGGGAGGGACAAAGCGCTCTGGTGCGGGTGGATGTCACTGGGAGGGCAAGGCCGAAAGCCAAAGCACACGTCCAGTGCTTTCCCTCTTGGAGAAGGCCCTGGGGCTTGGGGAAGACACGGGAAATGCAACAACTCGAGAAACCGAGATTGGGCTGAGAATGCAGCACAAGTGCTCCCAGCAGGCACGGGGCACACACACACACACTGTCTCCTCTGCAGCCACCGTTCCACTGTGCCCATTGTTGCCACCCGGCTGCAGCACTGCATTCACACAGAGCCTGGCGAGAGCAGAGGGAGCTTTCATCTCTGTGCCTTCCTGACTCTGCTCACGCCACACAAGGCACAGCACAAGCAGCCCAGTGCACAGGGAGCCAGTCCACCTGGACAGTGGCAGCAGCACTGCCCGACCCCCTTGCTGCCTTAGATCCTGTGGCCTGAGTGCTCAGAGGGAAACATCCCAGCTGTGTCCAATTCGAGGGACTTGGATTCTGTTGCCAAAGCTTTGGGCTCAGCAGAGGACCTTTGAGTTGTACAAGCCCAGATGTACTCAGGTCACACTCTCTCTCCGTAAGCTCCTCTGTCTGGTGGTGCTGGCACTGTTGTTCTCACCAGGCTGATCCATTCAGAGTCTCTTGCACGGGTCTCTCTGTGGGAACTGGTTCTTTCTAAGCAAAAACAATCAGCAAAACTAGAAACTTCTCCCAACCCCACCTCTGTGGGAGCCCTGGAAAGCCATGACAGATTTTCAGACAAAATCAGGTTGACCAAAGGAAGACCCTCTGTAGGCCTGCTCTGTCCCCCAGGACTTTCAGGGTCTGCAAGTGAGCTCTTGAGGTGACAGGCAAACTTCTGCCTGTGAGCTCAACATCTTTCCTACCCGGCGGTGCCCAAACCTGCACACAATATTCCAGGGGAGGCCGCAGCAGTGCAGAGCAGAGCAGGACAAGCCCCTGCTGTTTTGGAATTTGTTTCAGTGACCTTCACACACTCCTTTCACAACAGGTCCCTGGCCCCGCTGCCCATGCTTTGCCCGGCCTGCTTTGCCCCAGGCCGTGCTTGGGCCTCCTGGCTGCCAGGGCACTGCTGACTCATGTTCCACTTGCCATCGAGCAGGACCCCCGGCTTTCCAGGATCTCATTCCCCAGCATGTGCCTCCATCCAGGTTTGCCCCACCCCAGCTGCAGAACCCGGCACTTTCCCTTGTTGAACTTCCTATGGTTGGGGATTGCTCCGTCCTCTAATGAGTCCAGGTCTCGCAGCAGGGGCCTGCCTGCCTCTGAGGGAGACAAGAGCTCCTCCCGCTTTTGTGTCACCTGCAGACTTGCTCAGGTCCCTTCCAGTCCTGAGTCCAAGTCAATTCAGAAGATTGGAAGAGCACAGGGCCCTCGATGGAGCCCTGTGAAACCTGACTAGTGACAGGTGGCCTGTGGGAAGTTCCCCCATTCCCAGCGCCGTCTCGCTCGACCCGTGAGCCAACTGCTCCCCCCAGGGCAAGCTGTGTTTGTGCAGCTGTGAGTGCTGGGCACTTGGTCCCGAAGGATCCCGTGAGAAAGGGTATCAAAAGCTTTATTGAAATGCTCAAAGATCTGAGAGGAAGCCAAGTGGCCGGAGCTGTGCCTGTGCTGCGGTGCCACTTGTCAGAGTCAGGTGGAGGCCCAGCCAGCAGGGCACTGTCCTGTGCAGAGGTTCTGCAGCTCTGCACCTCGGTGCTCACGGTCACAGGCTTTTCCTCCCAGGACTGGCCATGGGAGTGGCTGGGGCTGCCCACTTTGGCAAGACACCCTCAGGGAGCTCCTGCCCGGTGGCTTTGCAGTTGGGGCGATGATGCCCAGAGCCAAGTGATGCTGAGGGCAGTGGTGTGAAGGCTGGGGTTTGTTGGCGGCGTGATGTGTCTCTGGTGGCTGTGACATCAGAGAGGACAGGTCACAATGGGAGCTGTGCCTAAGGACAACAGCAGGCAGCCCCAGGGCACTTGGACTTGGGCGATCAGTGAGTACACATGCAGGGGGAAGGCTGGGCTGGGTGGGGTAAGGGGAAGATGCCCAGGGGGGTTTGTTAGGCCTGAGCCAAAGCTGAGTCCCTCCCAGCAGGGCCGAATTGTGCCCCCAGAGAGGCTTTGGGGATGGGTGGGGTGCCCCTGGCTCCATGGGCCACTGTGGTGTGGCAGGGGTGGGGCGTTGGGAGACTCTGCTCGGCTGTTTCTTCCTTTCAAGCCTTGATCCCCATGTTCCTCCCATCCCGAGCTGCTGAGGAAACTTGCCTCCCATCTCCTGCAGGCCATGGATTCAGTAATTGTGCTCGTCCTGGCTGTGCTGGCCGTCCTGCCCAATCCAACCCAGGATCCCCTGAGCGATGTGGTCACCGCACAGCGGATGACCGAGCGTGCGATTTTTCTGGAGGAGAAGATGAGTGAATTGTGGGAAGAAATCGAGTCAAGGAAGGCCCTGGCAGAAGTTCCACTCCTGTGGATCTTGCAGCACTGGCTCTTCTGGGTGGCTGCAGCAGCTGTGCTCTGCTGGCTGGCCTGGCAAAGGGACGAGGCCTGGCGCCGGCGCCGGCAGCAGGACAGCTGCAGAGGAGAGGAGGAAGGAGAGCTGAGCGGAGCAGCCGGTGCTGTCTGGCCTTTTGCAGAGCTCAGCCTGCCAGTGCCTCAGGAAGTGTCCTCCGAGGGCCAGACCCTGAAGAAGCTGGTGCAGGACCTGCTGGAGGTGTGCCAGCTGCTGTCCCAGAACACCTTCATGCCAGAGCTGCACCCGGCCACTGGCAAGCAGGGCATCATCGAGTCCTGGCGTGACCTGGGGCACCGCATCGTCTACCAGCTCTTCGTGTGCCTGAGGCCACCCCCCAAGCACTCCTTCCACCTGCAGCTGCCCGACAACAGGATGGATGGGCCAGAGAGGCGCTGCCGCGTCCGTGTGCTGCTGGAGTGCTCGTGCTCCAGGACGACGGCGAATCCCTTGTGCGTTGCCCACCCCACATCTGACGATCAGCAGTCGCCCGTCCTACGCACCCTGTGCACGGACTCCCACTTGGAGGTGGAGAAAATCATCGCCTGGGTGCAGCAACTGCTGCAGTCAGCCTGGGACCGTTTGCCTCAGTGGCGCGACTGGCAGCTCCGGGTGCTGCCCTCCTCCCACTCCTGCTGGCTCCTGCTGACCGGCCCCTGCCAGGTGCAGCTCTGCGCTGTGCTGCTCTTGGCACTGCAGCAGGGCCGCCCGGGCACCTTCCTGGTCCTGGCCTAGGCAGCCGCAGCTTTCCCACCTGCTGCTTTGGGACGGAGCTGCACAGGCACTTGGGAGCACACAGAGCCACCGCAGCACAACACACCAGTATGGTCACTGCACTGAAGTGCAGCAGCCCTGCCAGTGTCTACTCCCAACTCCCTCTTTGCCCTGCTGTGCTTTAAGCCCAGCTGCAAATGGAACACCAGCAGCCACTCACTCAACCCCCTTCTGGTCCCCGCCACCCTGATGGAACGGGGACCAGAATCCAAAGTCCACCTTTAGAAAAGTTGACTAGTCTTAACTTTAGGATACCTTCAAGAATAGGTTTAGCATTAAGTTTAATAGTAAGTTTAGTTCCTAAGTATAAGAATAAGAAGAAGAATAATAATAAGAAGACATATTAGTTTAACAAGAGATAAGGTTAATAATAATTTAGTTTTCTAAAACCCTAAACTAGAAGTTAGATAAATTAACTCCCAACTCCCGATACTGTACTTCAATCCCAGTAGCCACTCCCTCAAGCCCCTTCCCTTCCCCACCACCCTAGTTTAAGAATAGGTTGAATTAGAACTTTAGGTAAGAAGTTATGCCCAACAGAGTGGCTTACCAACAGCTGAGCAATGCCTTCCGGAACCCAGATGGGCCCCCCTTCCAACTCCCTCCCCCACTTTCTAAGCTGGACGTGACCTTCTGGGGTGTGGAGCAGAAAGATCGACCGGAACAGTGTGCAAAGGCACTTGGGAAAGCATCTAGGAAAGGGAGAACCGTGGGACAGTGTGAGAGAAATGTTCCAGTGCTCCTGTCTCGACCTTCAAGCATTCAACCAGCAGGGCATCACCCACAAGGTGCCTCCGTCGTCCTGGGGAGTGCTGTTGCTGTCCAAGGCCCTGTCAAGGCAGCTGCTGCAGCACTCCTGGGCCAGCAGGACAAGCTGTCAGGTTCAGAGCTGCACGTGGAGCCTGGAGAGCGAAGGCGGCAGAGCAGCAACTGCCCTGGGAAAGTTCTCAGGGGCAGACACAGCGCAGCTGCTCTGGATCTGCTGCCCAGAGAGCAGAAATAAAAGCAAGCAGTGATGGCACGCGAGTCTTTCCCTGGTCATTCCACAAGGATATCCCAGGCGCACATCGCTTGGGACGCAGGGATTGCCCACCCACACTGGGGAGGGACAAAGCGCTCTGGTGCGGGTGGATGTCACTGGGAGGGCAAGGCCGAAAGCCAAAGCACACGTCCAGTGCTTTCCCTCTTGGAGAAGGCCCTGGGGCTTGGGGAAGACACCGGAAATGCAACAACTCGAGAAGCCGAGATTGGGCTGAGAATGCAGCACAAGTGCTCCCAGCAGGCACGGGGCACACACACACTGTCTCCTCTGCAGCCACCGTTCCACTGTGCCCATTGTTGCCACCCAGCTGCAGCACTGCATTCACACACAGCCTGGCGAGAGCACAGGGAGCTTTCATCTCTGTGCCTTCCTGACTCTGCTCACGCCACACAAGGCACAGCACAAGCAGGCCCAGTGCACAGGGAGCCAGTCCACCTGGACAGTGGCAGCAGCACTGCCCGACCCCCTTGCTGCCTTAGATCCTGTGGCCTGAGTGCTCAGAGGGAAACATCCCAGCTGTGTCCAATTCGAGGGACTTGGATTCTGTTGCCAAAGCTTTGGGCTCAGCAGAGGACCTTTGAGTTGTACAAGCCCAGATGTACTCAGGTCACACTCTCTCTCCGTAAGCTCCTCTGTCTGGTGGTGCTGGCACTGTTGTTCTCACCAGGCTGATCCATTCAGAGTCTCTTGCACGGGTCTCTCTGTGGGAACTGGTTCTTTCTAAGCAAAAACAATCAGCAAAACTAGAAACTTCTCCCAACCCCACCTCTGTGGGAGTCCTGGAAAGCCATGGACAGATTTTCAGACAAAATCAGGTTGACCAAAGGAAGACCCTCTGTAGGCCTGCTCTGTCCCACAGGACTTTCAGGGTCTGCAAGTGAGCTCTTGAGGTGACAGGCAAACTTCTGCCTGTGAGGTCAACATCTTTCCTACCTGGCGGTGCCCAAAGCTGCACACAATATTCCAGGGGAGGCCGCAGCAGTGCAGAGCAGGGCGGGACACGCCCCTGCTGCAGTGGAAATCGTTTTTGTGACCTTCACACGCTCCTTTCACAACAGGTCCCTGGCCCCGCTGCCCATGCTTTGCCCGGCCTGCTTTGCCCCAGGCCGTGCTTGGGCCTCCTGGCTGCCAGGGCACTGCTGACTCATGTTCCGCTTGCCATCGAGCAGGACCCCCGGCTTTCCAGGATCTCATTCCCCAGCATGTGCCTCCATCCAGGTTTGCCCCACCCCAGCTGCAGAAGCCGGCACTTTCCCTTGTTGACCTTCCTATGGTTGGGTGCTCATGCTCCAGGACGATGGCGACTCCCTTGTGCTTTGCCCATCCCACATCTGACGATCAGCACTCGCCCGTCCTACGCACCCTGTGCACGGACTCCCACTTGGAGGTGGTGCGTGTCCAGAGGAAGGCAACAGAACTGGGAGAGGGTGTGGAACATAATTCCTACAGGGAGCAGCTGAGGGTACCAGGGTCATCCCAGAGATTGATCTTTCCAAAAACAAAAGAAATTTAAATGAACAACTTTTAAAGTTTCTTTTCCTTTTGTCAAAGGAAAGAATTTTAGAATTTTTAGGAAATGTTTTAAATGCAGGGACTTCTGTTACACAAAACCGGTTTTTAACCGTATAAAAAAAAAGCACTAATTAATAAAGAATCACGTGTTTTTGGTGTTTTTTCTTCAGTTCAGCATGAGAACTGAATTCTGCTTCATAGCTTAATTATATAGGAATTGTGAGTGTATAAGGGAACAGTGTGGATCTGGTCTGCCTGTGTCACAGCCCAGGTTAGGGAAAGGAGACAACAACACAAGGGTTCTTGGCCAGTAGAAGGTCAGCAGTGCTGTCTCTTTATTGAGGGGAAACAAGGACTTATGTAGGGTAGGACAGGGAAAGTGCTGGAAACTGGGAGAAGTAAAGGATTGACAGGTGGGTTTATCAAATAGCAAACGTAGTTAAGGGATAACATAATAAAAGAGTCAATCACAAGAACATGGAACAATGCTAGGACTGCCTACACTGCGGCAAATGTTAGCTAATCAGGGTTGGGGAAAATTGTGAGGGAGAAAACATGTCTAAACATGCCTTATTACATTAAAATGAATCGAACTAGGGTAAAAAACCTTTACGGAACATGTTCTAACAATTCTTTCACTTAAGAGAGTCAGATACCACTCATGTGGTAAATGTATAGTCTATAACAATTGTCCAGACTTTTCCAGCCTGTAAGAAGTCTCTTGTTTGGTCAAAGTCCTTCAGGGTTTTTCGTACACAGCTCTCCATCTCTCGAACCTCTCTCGTTCCTTCTTTTTATCCGCCGCGTGCCTGGAGGTTAGGAAAGCCTTTGAGTCTGTTTCCCACAGCCTTCTCCTGGAGAAACTGGTTGCCCATGGCTTGGATGGGTGCACTGTTTGCTGGTTGAAAAACTGGCTGTGTGTCTGGGCCCAGAGGGTGGTGAGCAATGGAGTTACATCCAACTGGTCACCAATGGTGTTCCCAAGGGCTCAGACTTAGGACAAGTTCAGTTTTGGATCTTGGGATTGGGGTCAGTCTCTTCTCCCAAGAAAAAAGGAGTAGGACAAGAAGTAATGGCTCTAAGTTGTACCAGCAGAGGTTTAGATTGGATATTAGAGAAAATTTCTCCACTGAAAGGGTTGTCCAGCCCTGGCACAGGTTGCCCAGGGCACTGCTGGAGTTGCCATTCCTGGAGGGATTTAAAAGCCAGTAGATTTAGCACCTAAGGTCATAGTTCAGTGGTGGGTTTGGCAGTGCTGTGCGGTGACTAAGAAGAAAGACCGAGAGAGGTTCCAGAAATGGAGAGCCATTTACACACGTTATTGATGGACTTTTCACAGACTTTGAATATTTCACAAGCTGAAGGAGCTTGGACAACAGAAATGGACTATAATTGTACCACATGAGTGGTATTGGACTTTCTATGATTGTGTTGAGTGTTATACCCCAGTTTTATTCATTGTAATGTGTTAAGACATGTTGAGACGTTCTCTCCCTCACAGTTCTTCTACATCCCTGATTGGTCAGGATTTGCCACAGTGTGGGCAGTCCTGCCATCACCCTTTGTTTCTGTGATTGGTCCCCAGTTACATCATACCGTTCCTAAACTCCCTATTTGTTGAACCTTCCTATCAATCCCATGCTTCTCCCTAGTTCTAGCACCTTCTACCCCAAACCTTATATAAGTGAGAGTCTCCCCTCAATAAAGGGACAGCATTTCTGCCTTCTACTGAGCACAAACCCCTGTGTGCTGTCGTCCCTTTTCCTTACCCTGGGCTGCGGCAGTGCTGGGTTAAGGGTTGAATTTGATGACCTTAAAGGTCTTTTCCAACCTAAATGTTTTATGATTCAATTAATGTAAACATTATTCTGTAAATGCTCATGTTTATGTCCCTTATAGTTTGAGACCAGGCAAAATTATTAATTTAGGTGGCTTTAAGCTTATCTCCATTAACTATCCATGGAATTGGGGTCTTTTAAAAGACAATTACATTAACTTTCAAAAGTAGCCTAAAGTAAATAAACACACTGTCTGTCAAATTTAATTATGAATATATAGTTTTCCAGTGTCATGGGTTGTTTAGATCTGGTTCTGTAATCTGGAAGTTAAAACTATCTACACAAGCCCAAGTTTCAGGAGAATGATTCACAGTTTTATGGTTTGAGTGAACTTTTCCTATTGCAGTTTGTGATTACTGGCATGACCATACAGATCTTCACTTAGAGTGTTTCAAGGTCAAACGATGAGATGTTCTGTATGCAAGCTTCATATCTTAAGCTCTAACTTCTGCAAAAAGTGGAGTAAGCCTTTTTATTTACAATGGGACAGTCATTTGTTTTACTGGAAAAACATCTGATACTTTTTAAACAATCTTTAACACTCAGCTAAAATATCACCTCCTCATCTGACTCCCAAATAACTACCCTGGTTAACACTTTATTTAGTCATTTTCAATGCAAAAGAAAATACAATTACTTAAAATTTGCTTGAGTGTCCTCCAGGAGCAAGAGAATACATTGTATTGCCAGACAAATGAGTAGGAATGGCTTCCTAAAACATAGTTAGTGTTTCGTACATGCTTTAAACTCAGTTACAGTCTTAATTTTTATAGTATTAAAAAAAAGAAAAAAGGTTATTTTTTTAATAAAAGGGAAAGCAAAGAGTTTTTATTTATTTTAAGTGCACTGGTGATATGAAATAATCAGTAGTCACCAAAGTTACATTTATAATATTCATATTTAATAATCACTGCTTCCCAGTGTATTTACTGTAAAGAAAAATATTTAATTTATAAAGAGTCATAAACTTTGTTCAATCACTATATACAGTAAGACATTGATTCTGCTCAGCACTACATTGCTATTAGACTCTAGCTGACTGCAGTAACTAACCTGTGACTGACTTCTAACAGAGGAAGAAAATGTGTTTATTTCAGAGGAATCTGAACAACAACAAATGATTAGAAAAAAGATGCTTGCTGTAAGGAATTGACACCATTAATTATACATATTATCTGATTGCTTTTCTTAATAAGTCTCTTTGTAGTGTTTGGATTTCCCTTTTCTAGTGAACGTAGAGATAATTTAGGCTCAGATATGACTTGATGTGGTTGCTGTTCACAAACATATCAATCCATATTTATTGTAGCTGACAAATCTGGCAGAAGAAATCTGTAATGAAAAACAGTGTTAAGTTTTATGACTCTGAAATCCTGTAATAAAAATTTAAAGACCAAAAAATAGAAGGGTCAATGGGTGGCATTAATTTTATCTTCATCTGCTGCATTGTATTGGTTAATGCTAGTGTAGGCAGGTCTATCAGCTACTGACCAGAAGTGATCAGGAGTGGGAAATGTAAGTCTTATATATATATACACACACACAAGCTCTCCCTTCTTTTTATATAGATATAGACATATAAATGCACATAGGCATATAGAAGTGCCACAGTTTTCTCACTTGGAAATCTTCAAATCTGTCCCTTCAATGCCAAAAATCATATCCACTATTTCTTAGAAACTCCTTCACCCAAAACCTGGCACAGGAGTGTCACAAGAAACTCGTACAGCTTTCACTCTCAACTCAGTCATCAGACCTTCTGTAGGTTCTAATGGTGAGAGAACAAGGACTGTTTCCAATCATTCAAACCATTTCAAATAATTTAAAACATTCTAAGAATTGAAATGTTTCTTAATTGCTGGGAAAGGTTCAGGCACATTTTTTTGAAAAGAAGTAGGAGGGAAAGAAAGAGGGAAGAGGAGAAAACTCTCCAGGTTCTTGGGGTATTATGCTGTAATAGGCTGTGTAGGTTTCTGAATTCTACACATTTCTTAGAGCAATAAAATACAATAGGTTTACTGAAATCTGAAATGACAAAAGAGTGACATTATGACTTCAAGCTACAGCAAGTTACACAATCTCATCATTTCTTTTTGCTCTAGCAAAGAAAGACCAGTGCATGATGACACTGCCACCTTCCTGGTTGCCAGGTTACCACGTCCCACTCAGAGGTTACAGCTTGCACTCCTTATGATTAAATTACCTTGTTTTAAGTCTTTAAAAGTCATTAGTTTCTAAGCATATAGGTTTTGTTAGTTCCTCCTCATTTGCTGCCCAGCATTATGCAATTGATTATATAAAAGCCTAATCAGTTGGTTTTCAAAAACTTGCAATGGCCATTCAATCATGTCTGTGAAAAGTTAACAATTCTGTTTAAATCTTAGTTGGGTTTGGATTTTAATGGCTTTTCCATAGCAAAAGAGATTCCACTGTGGACTGAAAAAACAATAGAGCCAGTGCTCCTCACTTCTGATAGTCTTTAATTATGATATGGAAGAATAAATATTAAACAATGAATAGTGTGGGTCACCTTCCTGCTACTGTACAAGATGTCACAATTTTGACTCACAGCAACATATATACACATACATGTTAAAATATGTTATATGTAAATGTATAAATGGAGGACTGCAGTTCATTCCTGACACATCCACCTGCCCCAAAATTGTGTCTTTTATGGGCTCCTGTGTGGATATCTGCACCAGTGTGGTCTGTCCATGGGGTGCAGGGAATCAGCTGCTCCACTGCAGTGTTTTCTACCCTTTCTTAAATATATTTTCACAGCAGTGTCATCAGTTTGGCTGATGATAGTCCTGGATATGTCCTGTGGTGGGACCACTATGGAACCTGCAGGAATGGACTGGAACTCTCTGAGCCCAGCATGATACAGCTCCAGACTTCTCCTCACAGAGCCTTCCCTGCAGACCCTGCTGCCAACACCTTGCCTTGAACACCCAATGGAAAGAAAACTGATTTCTCCTACTTATTGCTAACTGCCAGTGGGTGAGAGGGTCATGGGAGTTGCCAATTCCTTGTATAAAAATTTCACCCTTAACCACATCTACCAAGTCGCTCAACCTGAACCTTTGCAGTGCCAAGAAAGAAATCCTACTGCTCTAGTACAGAAATCAGAAATAAGAAGTCATGATTCTAGATCAAAAATATATTTCTCTTAAGGTGAGCTAGTGATGAAACACAGACTTCTCTTCTGAGCCCTGAGGGATAAGGGCTGTTGTTTCTAATGTCATCAGTTCATACCTTCTTGTTAACACAACCATGGCTGCAAATACTTTTCTCTCTTTCCTAGGTAGTAGAGGAGGGAATATACTGCTTTGTTTTTTAAAAGATAAATCTATAGCTTACCAGCTCTGGAGGGAAAATACTCCACTTGATCTGCTTGTTCATTAATCTACCAGGCATTCATTACAACTTCATGGAGTCCCAACTAGAGTTTATGGTCTCTGCTCTGTTTGTCAACGTGGGGAGAGTTGTACGTGAAAATTTCTAGCTGCTGTATTCAGGAAGAACAACTCCTCCAAAGAACTGTTTGTCTGCACACCGAGCAGAACCTAAATCATATTCTTCCTTAAAAAACGTGAATTGACTCATTGCGACCTTCAAACAGGATTCTTTGAGGCTGCTTTCATGGTTGCGTGGCAGACAGATAGTTTCTTTGATGTACAGGAGATGACTGGTTTCTTAAATGACAGGACATAAAAAGATGACTAAGAACAATAATTTAAGTTTCTAGGGTAGAACAAAACAGGTGTCATTTGTCCTGCATTAAAACTTGAAGAGGTGCACAGGTACTGAAGCAGTTGAATGGTTTATCAACAAGGAAACAAATGGGAATCAGTTCTGTTGAGATTGTTTGAACTTCTTGAACATAGGACATCACTTGTGATATACTGTCTGTATTCCTTGGGGATGGATATTTAAGGAGGAAAAAATACCCCACAGAACTGATTGGTATGGGGTTCCTTGATGAGCACAACTACATAATGAAGTTTAATGACTTGTAGGACTTTAAAGCAAAGTTATAATTATAAAGTTTAAATTGTTCAGGATAAAGTATCGTCTTTCAGACATCTTTACAATGCATGTGATTTTTGGAAGTTTCAATGAATACAGTTGAACCTTCTCCAGTAACAGGATTGAGAGGAGTGGAATATATATTTTTTTTTTTAAAAAAAGGTGTTTACAGTCCAATCACAAAGAAATACCAGTGATTCTAGTCTTTGAAATAGGACCAGGAGTTTGAAAGGTGTCCAGCTCTTAATGGTAGGAATAAAGATCTTTACAATTTTGTAAATACATACATCTCTATGTATATGCATATATTTGAAAATTAAATTTAAATTTTACATGTTTGGAGGAAGCTTTGGGGAGTTTGGTAGTATTTACAAACCATTCTTTCTACTCTGGATAACATTTTATGTCATGTACTACTGGTAAACCACCATTCATTGTATCTACCACCTTATTACAAACCTGAGAGGCTCTGTCAGCCAGGGATTATTTTTTTGCAACTAATCATCACAGGAATCACTGAAATTCATAATTAGTGGTCTGTTTGCAACATAAATGCTCAAGAACCAAAACCAAAAAGCATTGATTGGCTGACTAAGAAGCCAAGAACAGAGGGGTGAACAGAGGTATGTAAGAAAATAAGAGTGAAGCGAAGGTAGGAAACAGTGATAAAGATAACCAAGTCTTACAATGATATGCAGAACTACTAAGAAAAAATAAGTATAGATTTACAGTAAGAATAGATGTACCCTGAAAAGGATATTGAAAAGGGAGGGAACGGAAATAGAGAAATCTATTGTTGTGACCTGGGAAAAGTGTTAGCACACAGTGTTAGGGATTGATGTGTTGGAAGAAACTCCAGAATTCTTTTCCTTGGCCGTCATTTCCTTGTCAGTCAATGTCAGTAAATCACATACCAAGCTATATTACTCTTCTTTTTCTAATCATTGACCATGTGATGGAAAGCAACCTACTACAGCTGTCTTTCACCCAGGCAGTTGAAGTGACAAATGTTTGTTTCTATGGATCTGAGGTCTCCAGTCTGTCCAGTGACCCAAACTGGAGCCATTCTGATGTCATGTGATGTAACAACACACACAAAAAACACCACTTCAAAATGTTTAATCTTCCACAAGAAACTCTCTAAGGCTGTAAATCCAGGCCCTTGAACCTCACTGAAAACTGGCAGCTGTCCTTGCCTCTAACCCGCTGGAATGTCCCCATTATGGTGATCTCCCAACAAAATTCCATGATTTTTTTCTCACTTGCTTCTATGAGCTCAAAAGCTATAAGGCAGTCATTGCATAGATTTTTAAGAGACATTGAGATTAAATGTTAAAAATATTGGAGTGCTGGAGCTTGTCCAGAGAAGGCAACAGAGTTGGAGAAGGGTCTGGAGCACAGGTCTGATGAGGAGCAGCTGAGGGAGCTGGAAGGGCTCTACCTGAAGAAGAGGAGGCTTAGAGGGAAACTTATCATTCTCTACAACTACTTGAAAAGAGTTGTGAGCCACATGGAGGTCAGTCTCTTCTCCTAAGTAGCAAGTGGAAACAGCCTCAGGCTGTAGCAGGGAGATTTAGATTGGATGTTAGAAAAAAATTTCTTCCTTGAAAGGGTTGTCAAGCACTGAAAGGGCAGTAGTGGAGTCACCATCCCTGGAGGTACTTGAAAGTCATGTAGATGTGACAGCTGGGGACATGGTGGTCTAGTTTTAGTGTTGGGTTAATGGTTGGATTCAGCGATCTTCAAGGTCTGTTCCAACTTGATGATTCTGTGAATCTAATACTTTTTTAAAAACTCATTATTTACTGTGTGGACTTACTGCCAGAAGAGAAATAAAAACACTGTATTTCCCAACAATCATCTTGAAAACCTTTTTTCTCGTTAAGATTGTTTCCTTTTATTTGAACCCTTTCTCTGCCACCTCTTCTTAAGTCTCTCACAGGTCATTCAGTGTGGATAAGGAGAAATAATTGCAAGTGATTAACTTATTGTAGATGAATGAGTTACTCTAAGACACCTCAGTGAAGGCTTTTCTAGTTTACTGTGTAAATTAAAAAGAGAAACAACCCCAAAAAAGTATTATTATGGTGGCCTGTGAAGAGAGTATAAGCTAATATATGGTTTGTGGTTGAGATGAACTCAGTTTATGCAGTTATGCTGCTCAGTTGGTGGTGAATCCCAGCTCATTTTGGAAGGAGAATTCTGTTACTATAGAGCATCTATACCTCAGTCCTCCCATTTCAATCCACAATGACAAACAGGTTCAGGGACACAAGTTGTTGTCCTCTTCCCTAGAGTCTGCAAACTTCCATAGCTGTTCTTAAGGAAAAGATCTACCAAACTGTGTATTCTGAGGTGTATTTTTTCAAGCAGTGAATTGCAATGACAACATTGTATTTCTAAAACGTTAAAAAAGTACGATCTTTCTGCAATAGCATTTTTTAACACATTTATGCATGTCATGGTTTTGCTGGTTCTTAGAAACTAAGCAGGAATTTTTCCCTTCCCTCTGCCCACTGTGTGAAGGGGATGTTGAATGGGCAGATTGACTGTAGCTTAGGCAGTTAAGTAACACAAAAGAAGTGGCTGACTAGAACCCCATTCCTAGTCGATGGCCCTCAGGATATTTTCTTTAGGGAGGGTTGAGGAGCTTTTCTTAACTTCTTTTTCCTCTCATCTGCTGGGAAACTGGGCAGGGGGAGGAGTTCAGGTTACTACTGGAGCTGGAATAAGGTCAGAGTAGGAGCTCGGAGGTGGCTTTGCTCTCAGTCTGGCTATCAGCTGTGGATTCTGCTTGTATTTTCATCGGAGAGAAACTGTTTTGGGAGGTTTTCCCCTCCTCTGTTCCTGGGTTTTTCCTTTCTTGGCAGCAGTTCTTGTGCACACCAAAGGGAGAGGGAAAGAACTATACCGCATGATTCGGCCAGCAGGACAGAGTGAGTTCCCATTGGAAAGGACCCTTTTTTCCTCTCCCTCCTCTCTCTTCCCTCTCCCAGTGTGTTGGGGGGGAGGGAAGACCTCAATTTTTGGTTTCTCCAATACACCCAGGAGGGTGTTCCCCCCCCAGTGGCAACGACCAGTGATCCAACAGCACCTCCTGCTGACCGACACAAACCACTGCAGGCTCTGCATCTCCAGTGATCCAACAGCGCCTTCTGTTGACTGTGGTTAGAATTACACCAAACTATTTACCTTTGTTTATTGGTTTGTTTGGAAGGTGATTATTTGTGGATATAGGAGTATTGTTTGCTTGTTTTACTTGTTTTCTTTCATTGTTTCTGCCAATACACATATATCTGTTAAGAAAGGGCTGTGCTTCCTTTTTCCACACTTTTTTTCCCCTCAATGGGAGCCTCTTAATTTTGGATTTACAATTGCTTAGAGGGAGGAGTTTGGGTCTTCCTCATAACTCATCCTCAGCACAACACCTGTGTCTCATTTAAACTGAGACAATGCATTTCCTCTCACCTAGACCTCCAATGTCTCTCATTGTTGCCCCATGTGATCTCTCCATCTCCCCTGCTGCTGCTGTTGCTGCTCCAACCACCCTGGCCCTCTGTGCTGCTGAGAAGTGAACCCAAAGCAAATGCAGAGCCCAGGTCCCTGTTCAGGGAGATCAAACAGGGAGCCCCGAGCAGACACCCACAAGTCTGACCCTCTTTGCCTTCATGTGACCTTTCTTCCCTTCAGACAGTGAAACTCAGCTTGACTTCCACATCTGGTCTCTCTCTGGGTGACAAACTGATATTTTTTAACTTGTTAAAGGATAGACACAATGGAAACAAGAGGGAGTTACACTCTGTGCAGAAAAATAGATTTTTTTATATCCTTTCAAGTGGAAGTGTTTAATGTGTTCAAGAGGGCAACTGTGATAATGGGTATCTTGCAGTTAAAAAAAGGAAATGAAACTGCAAGTCGGCTGGCAGGGATTGTTCTGATTACCAAGAGATCATTCCATATAAATAAAGATTGGCACATATAGTGTCTATAAAAACATGAGGAAAAAAAAATTACCAAGGTCTTCATTAGCCTGTTAATGTGATCTCAGTAGCATGGGTGTTGTTTGGAAATAACCTTTGACCAAAAGGTCAATTTGACCAAAATCTGCTTGATTCAGCAATATTTTTCTATCACTCTTAGCAACATATCTACCTAGCCAAAACTTTTAAGGACAAAGTTGAAATTAGTACAAAAAACTGAACTAATTGAACTAAGCAACAGAAAAATATTCAACCTCATGGACTGACAATAAACTAAACTATATTAAGTATCTGATCCTTTATTTAAAAAAAAAAAAAAAAAAAAAAAAGTGTATTCAACTTTCAGCAAAAACTGACTAATTTTACCAAAAAAATGAAAAATGCTATTTCTCTTGACTTCATCAGATCAGGAACTAAAGATTTGCTCTGAAGAAAAGCAGAGACACAACTCAGAGCCCATATCACTGAGGAGGAGGTGCAGCCCCATGAGCAAGCAGGTGACATTGACAGAACATAAACTTACTGTAGATAATTTGGACTATAAACATGAATAGTTTTAACTACCAACAGAACAAGTCTCTAGCTTTTACTGGGATATATGAGTGTCAAACACCATAACTCATTTTAACATAAAATTTTGGTAAGAAATTGCATAGTGTAGTTGTCTGTAATATGAACAAAAATTGCTGGAATTGGTGGAACCAGGGACCTCTTTTGGTCCCGCATAACTTTTTCTTGATAGCAGGTGAACTGCTACAAATCCGAATTTGATATCTATAGGGTAAGGCTAAAACTCCTAGTGTTTTTCCAGTGGCTAAGCAAGGTGTCCCAGAATGTAATTCCGCATGTTTTCCTTCTCATTTTACTGCTTGGTCTTCAAAGTCATTAGGAATTAACTGAAAAAGCAGACATTCCATGGGAACAGTATCCTGTATTTTTATGCTATTCCAGCACCTTAATCACGTTTTCTTCCTGGCACATAGTGGTTTTACTCTTAAAAGGAGACTAATTCTTGCAGGTAAGAATTATTTCTGGTTTTCTTTGTGAAACCATTGACTTTAGAGCAGCTCAAGACTTTTATATCTTGAGATATTTCTTTCTTGACAATAAGAATAGGAAAATACCTACATGACTAAATTAAAGTAGATTCTAAAGTTTATACAGCTAAAGTCAGAGGAGTTCAAGAGGTTACCCACAGCAGACTGGTTATTTCAATTCATGTAGTTTTTAAAGCAACTCAGTCATTTTTATTTTTTCACCCATGAAACAGTGAAGCTTTTTCAGAGTCTGTGACAGGTTAAGAAAAAAATCAAACCTCATGTCTGTAAAATCATACAAGGTACAACGACTTCCTTGGGAAATGTTTGAGATGTCAACATCTGAAAAACTGTAATACCATCTATATTACCAAGACACCAGGTCTTAGTGCTTTTTGACAAATGAGTCAGCATTTTACTATTTGCATTCCAGTTTCTGTGTTTATAAAATATCACAGAATGACTTGAGAGGAATTCAAAATATTTGACAGAAAGAAGCATGAACACATATCCTCATTGTTTTTCTTCAAAGTTTTTTTCATGTTTTATGATTGAAAACTCCCTGGTACTATTCCCCATCTAAAACAGTTTATGGTTTTTTATAGTTCTTTGCTCTTAATTAATCTTCTGAAAGCTGGGTTGGTTGATTTGCTCTTTGTGACAGAGGCATAAAAATTTTTTGACCAGTGGCTGATTAGAGAACATGGAGGTATTTCCCAAAGCTTTTCTACCTGGTTCAGAAAATACTATTTCTAGCTCTTACCTTGAAACAACAAAATGCTTAAAATTCAAAACTCATATGCTTCCGAACGGGTTTGGGAATTCATTTTGTTATCGTCTTCGATTCTTGTTGTTAAAGCAATCTAGGGATTGGGAAACACATTAGCTTAGCCCTGGGGAAATGCATGTATATGCTAAAGGCTGAAAGGGAGCTGAAGGCTGGAGAGATAATGAATTCACTAAAGGGTTTACTTTTTTTCCCAACTAAATCTCAAAAGTTATTTGGTACTGTGAGAAAGTAACCCTTGCCACTGGTCCAGTTCATAGATTAAACTGGCCAAGAGACCAGTTTATTTTATGTGCAAACCTGTCTGTCATCCACTCTCTGGTCCATGCTTTGAGACGGAACATAAGAACACTCAAAACAGTGGTTTAATACTAATTTATCTGTGCTTGTTGTCACACAGCTGGGAACACAGGGAAAGTAAGGCACTGATAGTCAACATTGTTTTTCAAAGACTGTTGTGTTTGCAACACCAAGGACTTGTTCATTAATTTTTAACGTTGCAGAGGAGTGGCAATTATAGTAGTCATTCAAAGGCCCTAATAATACACGTTAGAGTCATTGCTCAGAATTGGTTGTGGGCCTCCTTTTTGTCTGTTGGATATCACTGAAGACAGAATTAAATGAGGGGGGAGAAAAAATCCAACAAGAAACTTAAAAACCCACCTTCTGTTTGATTATGTAAGATACCCCTTTGGCATTTAATATAGTTTCAAGTTTGCAGTATGTATATGAGATGGTTATTTGTCTCTAATGGTATCCCCCAGACATATTTTTATCTGTAATCATCAAGTTTTACTATGTAAGATGAACCAGCAGTTTAGACTGTACTGGTATAAATCTTTCTTATTTTTTGATCTGGCTACACAGTCAACAATTAAAGCCCTGCTATGGTCTGTTATGAAATGGTCCATATGTAGGGACCATTTATTCTGAGCCAGAAAATAAATCCTTTGATTTCAGGTCAGCTTGAGGCTTCGCAAAACTGTGGTGAAACAGCATCCAGAGTGAAGTGTTAGAGCATTCTTTTTAAGTTCCTACTTGCATGTTTATTCTAAATACCTACACAGACTTAAAAAAAAAAAAAAAAGAGTATTATGTGTTAAAAAGGTGTTTCCTCAATATGATTAAAAAGCATTGGTTTCTGACATTAGGCTCACATAACTTGATGGAGTCATATTTGAGGCAAATTAACTGACTAAGGTTTATAATATGTGTTCTATACAGTGTCAGTTTAGAAATTTAGGGGTTTTTTTTTTAACTACCTTTAATAAACCCTCGCCTCAAATCAATAAATATTTAAAAGGGTTAAGTGGATTTTTAGGAAACCTGAAATAGCGTTGGCTTGACACGTATCAAAATAGCAAGTTTTTTTTTAATTTAAGGAAACCACAGGATTTTATTTAATACCTATGCAAGATCTGTTAATGGAACAAATACCTTTCTGCTTTGTGGTTCATTCAGATTTATGTGGCTCTTTTCTGCCCTGTTTTACAAAATAATCTTTCTTACTTTGTGACTTTACTTGCAATCTCTGTGTTAGTAAGCACTATTTATTTCAAAGCTTTAAACATTCAACAGTAAAGTAATTTGATTTGCTGAGGATATGTTTTCCTTTAATTTCATCATCAGTTTCTGCTTGTAATAAAAAATCAACCCAGAATTTTCAGGACTCAGGTTTTGCAGTTATCTGGTAAAATCCTGGCTTAGAGAAATCAAGGAAAAAAAATCACATTAATGTAAACCAGAAGAGAATTTAATCTATTGAGTTTCAGGCTGAGAATATCCATTGCCCGGTCATACCTCAAACAGACCACGTAATTTTAGCAATTCCACACACTTCAGGGGTGTTGTAATGGATCTAGTTATGTTTCCTCTACCAGATACTTCCTATGGGTTGTGTGAGGTCCTAACCCAGTGGAGCCTTGTGCCATGCACTTCTTTTGGCCTGTGTGTCATAGTTAAAGGCAAAAATGCTTCAAGGTTGCAGTTTTTTTCACAAGGGAATTTTTCTACTGTATTTTCACTATCCTCAGATGGTCCTACCACCACTGCAGTCATTCCCAATACAAAAGGCTTTCTACCTCCTGTCTGGAGACCCCTCTAGTGCCTTTAATTTTTTGTCCTTTTTAAAATTCTTCTTTGTACCCTTAAATTCCTCACATATCACTTCAATCCCTCGATCCTTCTTAAAGTATTTCTGGACCTCCAGATCCTTCTTTTCAGGCAGGTAGAAAAAATTTAGTATTCCTGCCTTGTTTCAGCTGCAGTAAATGACCAGTTAAGATTTAGTGACCAGCTATTGCCACTAGTTTGACAATAACATAGCACAGCCATTATCAGCAGTATTTGGCACATTCTTGCATAGATATATCCAAGACTGTAATAGGCTCATATTAACAGCCTCAGGAGACCGACCAGAATTCATTAATGTGCATTCAGAACACTCAATTCATCACGGTGGGGCAGAAATGGGATTTTTCTCCCCTATTCTATGATACATGGTTGGGTGAATATATCTGAGATCCTTCCAGAACAGCCATTCTAATTCTCTTGCAAAACTTGTGCCAGCTTTGCAGCTGCAGTGACTTGGAGATGTAAGTCCTGTAGCCCTGTAAAAAATATGCTCTGCACTTTGCTTTGGAGGACAGAGTGCAAGAGGTTGAGAGAGCTGGATTTGTTTTGACTTAGGGATGTAAGATCAACAGGAGATCAAGTTGGTGTCTTCAACTGCCTGAGGAGAAGAACATGAGGTGACAGAGCCAGACTCTTCTTGGGTAAGCACAAGGACAAGATGAGGGACAAGAGATATCAATTGAAATCCAGGAAATTTCAACTAACTATGAGGAAAAGCTTTTTTCTCCATGACAGGTTGTCGAATGTTTGTCCTTTGGGATATTCAAATCTCGACTGGACAAGGGCAGGGGCAGCATCTGGACTTGCTTTCAAGGGAGTTGGAACAGATATCTTCACAAGTCCCTTACAAACTAAATTATTCTGTTTATTACATGATAAATTTTTTTCTGAATTAATTTTCCTATGTCATTGCTTCTTGTGCATGGTCCTTCTGTACTCAGAGATTACTACAGCATTTTGAAAAAGGAAGTTCCTCTGTGACTGCTGATGTTCTGAAAAGTGCTGAGTGGGCACCACAAGACACTACTCTTCTCTCCACCTTCAGATGGTTTAGTCCCAGCTCCCACTTCCCATGCCTACCTCACCTTTAGTAGCCCACCACATACTTAACTTCAGGTTGAATATTACTTAGAAATCTAAATGTAAAAGATAATCTATTTGTACTGTCCATTCATACATGATTTAATGAATATGTATTAATCTATTAGTGGCAAAGTAGCTTTATGGAATTTTGATTTCCCTCCAACTCTTTTGAAAGACTCCTAATTTTAACTTATTGAACCAGCCTTCTAATGAACCAACCAGTGAAATAATTTTTGACCTTTTCATTCTCTTGTTTAGCGTTGTGCCAAAATGCTTTGCAGAATATTTTAATCAAATACAGAAGCTTGTATTATTTTTAAGATTAATAGTTTATGGTTTCCAATAATCTAAGTGCCATTATGTTAACAAACATTGAAATGTTAATTACAAGAATACATTACATGACACAGACCTTAAATACATATTTCACTGAATAAAAATGTGGAGTTTTTTTCAGAATTATGAAGCCAGGGCCAAAAAGAGTGAATGGTAAGTGACCACACAAAAAAGTAATTAGCAACATTTTAAAAACATTTTAGGCACAAAAGTGGTGAATATCATCACTTAGGGGGTTTCAAATTTCATCTACTGACTCTTGCATAGAAGCAATAACTCTTTGTTCAAATAAGATATAAATATGTTCAAATAAGACAATATTCTCTCTTCCAAGTAAATGAAAGCATTATTTCAAAACTTTACACGACAGAAAATCAGCCATATCCCTAGGTAAATTTTTCCAGTGGTTAATTATCTCCACAATAAGAATGTAGAGGGTTGTTTTATGCTCAGATGTTTGTAGCTCTCTAACAAAACAATGAGGGGCTCGTCATACCCACTTGTCCCAAATGTAAAATGAAATAATATTCTCTAACTACCTTTAACTGCACAGCCCCATCATTCAGGCTTTCACCTGGGAATGGGGGATGAAGGTTTAGTATTCTCATCTTGCTGAGAGAGCTCTGTTCATACAGAGAAGCATATTTTACCACAGGGCACTTGCAGCCTTTTCAGACAATGCCATTTATTAAACCAATGTGAGAGAACAAGTGAAAATAACTCCATAAATTAGGGATTAGGAACTAGCCTCGAATGCTGGGATTTGAGACCTAATTTCAAGGAATATGTAAGCAACATGAAAGCAAGTGGAACAATGTCAGTGGGATAACTCCAGAGAAAGGCATAATCATGTATTGCAAGTTAAGTGGGATGCACTTGTGAGTAATGAGAGGATTGAATCTCCACAGGTAGAGACGAAAATTGAATTCCCTGCCCTACCTCTTGTTCAGGTGCCTGAAACAGTGGATTATTGGTTAAAAAACAGGTGATATTCCTTCCTTATGTGTGTCCAAGTCAAAACTCATTGGTTTCTTTTGTCAGGTGGTAAAAGCAGGGACGTTTTCCGTCTTTCTCTACTGAAATGCGGAAACTCTCAACATGAAACTGAACTCTAGAGTTGGTTTGATAAAGAGTATTAAAAAGTCATGTAAAGTAGATAAAACTTTGATGATAACATGGCCTGGGAATGATCCTTTGCTCTATTATTAGTCAAGTGTGACATAGTGGATTGCAGTGTGACTCCGTGGGTTTTTTTTTTCTCCCTGATTTAATTTTAACACAGTCCATTCAATTTAAATTTCATGCAACTGTGAAGCAAAAAGCTTTCTTTGCCCAGTCTTGAAAGTGCAGATGTATTAACGGTTGCTGAATTGATACAGATCTCAGAGCTCATACACAAATCATGCTAATAATTTAAGAGAAACCCTATATAAATTGAATACATAGTTCTTATTTATAAATATGACAGAAGGAGTACAACACCACCTCTGTTTTTCATATATCTGTCTATTTTCAACGTGTATTATACCGGTAAAAGAGAGGGCTGAGCGGCACCATTTCTATTTACCAATCTCTGTTTTCTCATTAGCATGAATATGCATTAGAAGTTCAATATATATTCTTGCATTTGAAAATAAAGTATGTTTCCAAGAGGATTCATATGTCCCACGGGACTAGAGGAATATTTCTTTAATGGGCTGAAACAACAATAAGTAGTAAGAATAAATAACACAATCTGCTTTGCCTTATTGTTGTATAAGCTATTCCAAACTTAACAGAAGTACTGTGGACTGAATAAGCTTCCAGCAGTGCAGTGTGCATGGAATTCATAAACAACAAGGATTACAAAGCTGTAGAGAAATAAAGTAAAATATCTGTGATCAGTGAGGATATGTCAGATACTGAAGTAACCCAAATTTTTACTTCACATATATCAATGCACACACACCCACACCATCCTCTCTCTGTATATAGAAGCATATATGTTTATGGCATATATATTGTGGAGTCCAACTGAATGTAGTAAGACTGATTATCTCTCTCACCCTAACCACTATATAGAATATACTAATGGAAATTTAGAATTCTGAAAGGGATTTTTTTATTTAAAAAAACAAAGAGATTACACTTGAGTTTTAGAGTGTATTTTCAAGAGCCTTGCTGCATTTTGAAAGAAGCCAATTATTTTTACCTCAATAAGATCCTGCTGTCATCAGAAAAAGGAAAAGACAGAAAACAGGGTACATATTACTGTACAATGAAAAAACAAAAATGTAGACTTCTCTTCATTAAAAAAATAAATAAATAAAATACATACCTTGGTTTTCATGTAGCTTCAAACACTTACAGTGTTCTGCCAGTACCAAATATAATACCAGCCCTAATTATTTTTTTCTTCTGACCTTTTCACTAATATGTAGTGACATTATCATTTTGACACATTGGGATAGGATAATTAGAATGCTAAGTGGTTTTTTTACAAACAGGAACAATCTTAAATGAATTTAGCCAAAGTAAGAGAGCTGTTTTTAGAACTACAGTGATAAAGACTGACAAGAAAATATCTTGCCTTGAATGAGGACCCAAATATAATGTTTTCACATGAGAGATAGGCAATTAGTTTCAGTGGTTCTGAATTATTATACACCCATGAGGGAACTGGGAAAAATGCAGGGATTTGTTCTGTTGAACTGTAAGGATGTCGGGTCTGACATATCTTTCTATCTGTTTGCAAACCAGTGACTATATCCCTTTACACAGATGGAAGTGTATATGGGATGCACTGACAAAAACCAGAGCATAATCAGGACTTCCCAAAAAAAAGTTTACACACGAATTTTAGTGAACTTTCAGTGTATCCATTTTGGTTAAACATCCCTTGTAAAGGATTTCACATTATGAAGGGCTGAGCAGTTCTATCACCTTCCAGAAGAAGATTCTATCTACTGAAAAATTATAGAGAGCTTGAGTGAAATAGATCCTCTACCTCATATCATGTCCTTGGCTTTGCTTGGGCTCAGTGCAAAGAAGGACAGGGAGATGTAAGAACTTTACAGTGGTTAAACTTATCCAAAGCAAGCTGATATTGAAGCAGTGTTGGCTTTTACTCCTGTATAATTGGTACATCAGAGAATCATAGAATGGTTTGGGTTGGAAGGAATCTTAAAGCCCATCCAGTTCCACCCCCTGCCATGGGCAGGGACACCTTCCACTATCCCAGGTTGCTCCAAGCCCTGTCCAACCTGGCCTTGGACACTTCCAGGGATGGGGCAACCACAACTTCTTTGCACAACCCCAGGGCGTCACCACCCTCAAAGGGAAGAATTTCTTCCTAATATCCAATCTAACCCTGCTCTCTGCCAGTTTGAGACCATTTTCCCTTCTCTTATCACTACAGTGAACAGGTATTTGCAGACACACAAGTGGAAAAAACAAGTGGATAAATTTCCTACCCTTTCACTTCATAATTCTTTCTTCCTAACATAGTATGCAGTAATCCAGGTTACTTAGTCCAGTCAACTGACATCTGATTTATATTTAGTAAAGTTTATTGTAAGTAATTATTTCTGTGTAAACTCAAGCATGTTTTATTTCAACATACTCTTATTTTTTCCCAACAAACTCAACTTATAAAATTTATGTAGAAATGCCAAAATTATATGATTTTTAAAAATACTTTATCTGATAAGTAAATTAAACCTAACTGCAACTCAAAAGATTCCTGTCTGTTTAGCTGATAATATTAGTCCTGCGCCAATGACTAGATTTATCTACAGATTCATTGTAGATTATTGTGTAGATAAATCATTTCTTTGAAAAGTTAAACTACTCATAACAACACTAGATTGACATAAGGGAAAAAGCTGGTCATTAACTGTTACAACATTTAATATTTTAAAAAATGAGACCAAAATTATAAGAAATACTTTCTTTCTTTTTATGCTTTATTCAAAACTTGGTTGTTTCATTTATTTTTATTTTTTTACATCTTGAAATATGTGTTTAAATATTACTGAAACTGAGTTTCTCACTAAATTAACTATCCTAACGATTGTTTTCTAATTTAAAACCTGTACTGATTTTAGTGAATAAAATCATCTCCAAATAAGAGTTATTTTTCATTCCCAGATTTTCAGCTGGTATTATTAACTGTCCCTTACCTGTGGTCAAACACACCCAAGCAATGCAAACTCTCAAATCTTTACATGTGTTTCCCAGTGCATTTTGACTTTTATATGTGGATTCTTTATGAGAAAATGGGTTGATTTACTCAGAAAATTATCTTTGGCTGTCCATAGTTTTCAGTAAATCCTACTCTCTCTCAGTTCTCTCTTGAATTTCTCCTTTTCATGTTTTTTCATGGTGTGTAAAACATAAAAGACAAACCTTAAAATGTCTCTCATTATAATAGTCTCTATAACAGTGGCTTAGCACATAGTTTAATGCCATCCCATACCTCCAAATACCTCCATCCTACAAAGTACTTCATGATTCCCACGTTGTGTGAGTTGAGACAGAAATTACCATTTTTGGGGCTGTGCCTAGTGATACTGAGGTCATATGACTATGAAAATAAGTATCACCCTAGTCATAGGCACACAATTTATGTTTAATTGGGAGACCTAAGGAAAGAAAAATAAAGTTTTTTAAACTCCTGGGAGAATTTTTTTCCTACTGGGTCCATCATCCTGAGATGTTGAAGAGCTGAATTATTTGATCCAGTGTCACTTGCATCAATGTTGAATGGAAACCTTTTCTCTTCATCTTATCCTGGGCTTCAGAGTGGGCACGTGTTTTTCAACACGAGCTGCCTCATAAATAAGGGACCTCAGTTATCAAAGTGTCTCAGGCACATCACACCATCTGCCTCATCTCGTTGAAACATCACATACCATGCTCTGTTCAGAGATGATCAGCACCCATTCAGAACTTCAGATGTGGCCCAGCTTTTGGGAATGTCATTCATAAAATCAGCTGGAATTTATTGTCCTAGTGCTAGCTTCATTTTTCCAGAGGACGGTTTTATTGTTCTCATGGTTTGGCACAACCATTGAAGAATCTCCAAAGGGATTCATAACACCCTTTATTTTTGTTTTGTTTTGTTGTGGGTTTTGGGGATTTTTTGGAGTTTGTTTGCTTGTTTTGATTTGTTTTTTGTTGTTCTTATTGGGGTTTTTTGTTGGTTTTGTTTTTTTCGGGGGGGGTGGGGTTTTTGTTTGTTTGTTTGTTGTTGTTTTTTTTCATTCCAGGACAATTTAGCGAGTGCTTATCCCTTTTCACAAAGTGGGGGGTCCTATAGCCTATGATCTTAGCCAAAACATCCTGGTCATCTTTAATTTCCTTCTTGGAACACTGAAAAAGCACCTCTAGTGCACTGAACAATTGCATTTGCTGGGTTTGTTCAGTACTGTGTTACATCATGATCACACCACAGACTCCTCCGCTTGCCTTTCTTACCTGACTGAAATGCTTGGCAATTTTAAGGAATTTTGACTAATGCCTTAGAAATTAGTCATTTTATTCCTTTATTTCATAGATTTTTTTGTATTCTCAGGCTGTGAAAAATCTCACCAGGCCTGTTTTCCTTTCTGGTCCAGAGCACAAGTCTGATGAGGGAGCCTGTGGAGATGTTTAGCCTGGAGAAAAAGGAGGCTCAGGGGAGACCTTATCTCTCTTTACAACTACCTGAAAGGAGGTTGTAGCCAGGTCAGGATTGGTCTCTTCTCTCAGGTAACAAGTGATAGGACAAGAGGAAATGGCTTCAAATTGCTCCAGGACAGGTTCAGATTGGATATTAGGGAAAAATTCTTCACAGAAAGGGTTGTCAAGCACTGTGACAGGCTGCCCAGGGAAGTGGTGGAGCCCCTATCTGTCTGTGTGAGCAGCTGTTGAACAAGACTGTTTTCTTCACCAACAGAGCCCAGCAAGAAAGTGCAAACTGGACCTCACAGAGTTAAGGTGGGAAAGTGGCACAAAACCTAAAGGCTTCGTAAAGCTGCAGGAAACGGCTCGACCGAAATGCCTGAGAGATGAGGCAGAAACCATTCAGCAAATTGGAAACTGTGAGTCATTAATGATGCATATTGTTCAATTTACAAATTAAATTAATTGTGTTAAAAGTTCACGCTTGTGAGTCAAGTAATTTTTCAGAAGTACGCACATATTTTCGAACCATTAAGGAATTTCTGGGGATGGAAAGTGAGCTGCTTTTGATGATTATGTCTCTTTCCTAAGAACCCTAAATTAAATTTTTTAAATGTCAGGCAAATTACCCGTGTGTGCATTTCTAAGGCACAAAACCCTTTTAAGGATGTTATTTCTTCATTTGGTGAGACGTGCTGTACACCACACGGTACAGCAGCTGGCCTTTTAAGCATTAAAAGCTTCTGAAACTTCTCAGAGGATAAAGTCATTATGAGGTGTATTTTAAAATTAATCCAATAAATTAAGCAACAGCTTATTCAATTCAATTTACATTTATGTTTTTTTTTTTTCTAGTCCATAGCTATGAAAGAAAAAAGAAAGCACTACTTTTATTCCCTGTTCATTAACTGCTACACTATAAATGCATAGATGGCAAGAATGTTACTTACTCTCTTAACAGATTTATTTATTTCCAGGCATTAATTTGTTGAGGAGCCTATTATTTTCTTTTTATAGCTATTAATTTTTTTGCAGACTAGTACAAAGGGAATATATCCTTTGAACATTTTACTGCTTTACTTATGTATTTGCATTTTCTGCATGCACAAAATAAAATACAATAAAATAAAAAACAATAAAAGATCTTGCTTGAGAGAAATGCATATTGGTATGTTCTTGCTTTGCATTGCATTTCACTTTTCAGTCCTGGCTGTATCAGCTCCATTTAGGGGATGTGATGATTTCAGTTTAGAAGACAGATTTGAATCTGGAGAGATCTGGAAGGTGAAAAAATCTTTTTCTCCAAGTTCATCATCATAATTCTCCTTTTGCCAGAGGAATTTGTGAAATATCTTTCCCTGGAAGTATTCAGAACAAAACTCAGCTTCAAACTGGGAAGGTTTGCAGTTGTGATTGAGTGGCAGACACCCAGGGAGATGCAGGAAAACTTCTCACCAGGGTACAGCACATAGTTCACCCCAGCTGGTGTCTCTTTGTAATTCCCAAATCACAGTCTCTGTGGAAATACTCAGGCACAGAATTTGAAATCTGGTTCTGTTCTAACTTAATGACCAACATGCTGGTGGTTCCTCACTCTTCCCTGGCCCTGCAAGCAGAAGACAAAATGTAGGCTTTTATAAGTAACAGGAGAAACATCAACTTTCCATTACAAAAAATAAGAGATACTAAGAATATATATAGTGTGAAGAGTCCTAAATCAATTGCCAGAGGAGCAAAGTGGAACCAGAAGGACATTTATGATGAGTTTTAAACACAGTCAGGATGAATCGCCTTTGGAACCCATTAAAACCTTTACAAATGTGGAGAGAGCTGAGTTTCCTGAGCCTCCAGAAACCCTCTGCCACTGACACCCAACATCCATGGGCCTGTGGGCACTGATGGTGAGCAAACATTGCCCTGAAAGAAGCACTGTAGTGTCTCTCAGTGGCTTATTTTTCACTAAATAATGAACTATCTGACTGCCCTGTCTCTATGAGCAGCACTGGCCCACAAGCCATGAGGTGATAACACCCGACCCCTCATTCCAAAGCTGGCATTTTCTCTGCCTGCTGAGGGACTGTTATTCCAAACCAAATATTTCTGTTTTGCAGGAGTGACTCACAGCCTAGTGGAAGGCTATAAATATTCATTCCAAAAATGCCAGGGTATGTCTGTCTCACCAGCCTGCTTCAAAATGAAAGCGTACTGCTTGCATTGAAGGCTGGAGTCCGGGATAGTAGATAATGAAAGCTCCCCTCTTGTTTACTTGGGAAGAGATCTGAGCAGTCACTACTGCCATGCCACTCTGACATGGAAATACAAAACTAAGATGCTTCGCCTTAAACACATCTTAGGAATCTTTCATGTAAAAATATCACACTAACAAGTGCTAAAATACAGGGGTATTAGCTGTCACTGCACAAGCTGGGTGTTAGGGTACTATTTTTGATTCAGTGTGGCAAGCAAATAAGGCAGATCCTGACTTAAATAATCAGTTCCAAGATTAAACACACCTCTTTCTTAGCCTCACACAGGATGGCACATTCATGTTTTATAAATTCCTGTCTAGATCTGAGGAGGTGTGGATTTTTTTTTTTTTTTTGATTTTCACCCATGTCTGTTGTGAGTAACTTAGGGGGAAGACGAAACCATGTATTTTTCCTATTCTACTTCAAGAAATGATTGATTCATTCAAAAAGCAACAGCTAGAGGTAGATTTTAACTGTAACTACTTCAAAAATTGAAATAATAATTACAATACTTAGCTTGGTGTATGTACTCTGGATGGCTTGTGCTTCTAATTCATCCACCGGTATATCTTTACAAGTGTTCTTACAGATGTTAATTCTTTCCTCAGAAATTAGTATTAAATTAGTATTGATTAGCAGGAAACGGGATACCCTATGGAAGCAGCATGCAGATTGCTGCCATGCAGATAAATCATCTCTCCTCCATGGGGTAATAATGAAAAAATTAAGATAAATTTCTATAAGGCAGTGCACAACTGTTAGTGCTCCCAAGCTTTGTTGGTATCATTTGGATTGAAGGAAAACAGAGGAGGGTCTGGATTTGTGGCAACTCACTGAAATTCCCTACTCTGCCACATATTTTCTGGATGACCTTGGCAGATTAAACACCTTTTGTCTCACCTGTACAGTGTAGTGGGAGCAGCCTTGGCCAGCTGTGCAGTAACACAGCTCATGCAGCCATTATTAATATTACCTGGAGTATATTTCCTGTTGCCCTACACACGCTCTCAGTACCTTGTTCTCTCAGGATCGAGATGAAATGTCAGAAATCAGGATTTGGAAGCCTACCCAATTGTTAAAAATTGAACCTACCTGTAGGAAGAAAAGTGCCACAGTGGTTCAGCGATCAGTAATTTAAATTTAAATTTTTACACCCTGAAGTGTCCTGTCTGATGTCCAACTCCCACACCAGAGAGAGAGGAGAATCATGTGAGCTCACTCCAGTAGGCTCCACTTGGAAACCTCAGATTCCCTACAGATCTTTCCTACAAAGCCTTCAGTGACCCTACCATCCATTAAGTGGGCAGTGGAACTTAACCCTGAGACTTCTCTTTTAACTTTAGGAACTTAAGCCTTTTGCTGATAGAAACCCTTAAAAAAGCCAGTGTCATATTTGCCAGCTACACTTAGACAGACACAAGATAACTTAATTGGAATTAAACATCTGTTTAGGCAACTGAGCTGCATGACAGCTTCATAAAATTTAGTAGCAGGATTCATCTTGCAGTTTGAAATGCCTGAATACAGAAATCCATGTGTGGGAGCAGAATGTGGGTTGGGTGATTACTACACACAGCGTATGCTGGTAGTACCCTCAGAGGGGGTTAGAGAGCTCAGCAGGTCACCCTGAAGTAGATTCCTCCATTCAATCAGACAGATGAGTCTCCCTCTACATGTCAGTGGGCAAATCATTCAAGGGCTCAAATCATCATCATCATAACATTGCACAAACATCACCTAAAGTCTCCTAGAGTTCCTGAGGTGTTTTCTCGGAGTGGTAAATGTGATACAAAAGGTTGTTAATGACAACAACTTCATTGCCTCCAGAAATCATGTTCTGTTGGAGTCCTGGTGAAAGAGAAAAAATGGAATTTTTATTTTTTCATTAGATTTTCATCCATATGGGTATGTATGGAAACTGTGGTTCTCAAAGTTGATGGGACCAGAGCTTAGCTCCAGTGGTTTCAGCTAAAAATCTACTTTATACCAAGTAAACCTAGAAAAACATGATAGTCCCTTTTTCTCTCTCAAAAAGTGTGGCACTCAGTGGAACTGAAAGAGACTAAAATACACCTAATATTTAGAAGTTTTAGGACTATCCTGTAGTTACTGGTAACACCTTGGTACAATGCAAAGGGCTACACGTAAAAGTGTGTGGACAGAAAAAAAAAACAAACAGGGTTACAGATGGATCTCTGTTCCCCCTGGGCCTCCCTGGGTGCAGGGGCACGGCTGCCTCACCATGAGCTGCACCTCGGGCTTCAGGGGAACCTCAGCCCCCATTCCTGGAGCACCTCCTGCCCCTCCTGCTGCTCCCACCTGGGCTCTGCAGGGCAGTTCCTCTCCCATGTTCTCACTCCTCTCCCCAGCTGCAGTTGCTGTTGCCTTGTTTTGTCCCCTTACACACGTTATCCCAGAGGTGCCACCACCACCTCTGAAAGGCTCTGTCTTGCCCAGCAGTGGGTCCATCCTGGAGCTGGTTGGAATTGGCTCCATGGACATGGGAGAAGTTTCCAGAAGGTCCTCCCAGAAGCCACCCCTGTAGCCCCCCCTGCTACCAAAACCTTGCTGTGCAAACCCACTACACCCATTCTGCCCCACACGCTCAAAATGAACATTCTGGGTGTCTCAGCTGCAAAAGCTGTTACTGCTTTGGGAATAACCAGTTCAGGAGCCCCTCAGGAGCCCTTCTGCTAGTCTGCTCCATTGCACACACATCTAACTTCCAGTTTCATGTACTAAATAAGAAATTCTTCCCTGTGAGGGTGGTGAGGCCCTGGCATAGTTTTCTCAGAGAAGCTGTGGCTGCTCCATCCCTGGAAGTGTTCAAGGTCAGGTTAGATGGGGCTTGGAGCAACCTGGGATAGTGGAAGATGTCCCTGCCCATGGCAGGAGACTGGAATGAGATGTTCTTTCAGGTCCCTTCCAACCCAAACCATTCTATGATTCTATGATGCTACTGCCCAGTCCCCCACTGTCACTGCAAATTCTAGTGATGAAAACTTAACCAGAAAAACTTTTACCAATGACTACAAAATCTACACACCATCCAAATTAATTTCCCTTGTCATTTGATCAGTGTTTTGCTTGAGGAAACAGGCTTCATAGAATTTCTGTTTTAAATGCTGTTCAGAGCACCATATCACAGAGCTGTGTGAGATGTCATCCACAGCATTTTATCTTTGCATGTGATAAGGTACATTTCCAACTGCTGCATCCTATCCCTGTGTGGGGTGTATTTTATAGCATTTTATCACACCATTCAACGTACGTATTTTCAGGTCATTTATGTAACGTTTCATCCAATACAAAGCGTAGCCTTTTAGCAGCAGGCAGACTCTTTGGGGGAAATATTTCAGAGTGAAAGCTTGAACACATGTGAAAGCGCAGAAATACATCAGAGCACAAATGAGGAAGGAACCTGAAGAACGCCACTAACCCCTCTGCTGCTGACAGCATTTATTTCACACATTTTTTTCTACAGGAAAGATGAAGTACAATAAAATTCCTTGGCTGCTTTTCCAGCATACAGCCATAGAGTCATTAGGGTTGGAAAAGACTTGCAAGATCATCAAATAGGTGAGCTATATCCTGGTAGGATCTCATAAAGGGACCATTTTGGTAACCGGCAGCCAAGTAACTTTTAGTCACCTCTCCAGATTCCTAAAAAAACAAAGTTGTTCTTTGGTCCCACTGATCAGGGATTTGCTCTGCCACCATAAGAAAGGTCTAGAAAGCTTTACTTTTCTCCTGCAAGTCCCAGCTGCCATTGCCCCAGAAGGCCAATTTAACCTGCAGTATGTAAAGCATCTTCTCAGCTTCTTTCTGCACAATTCCCAGTGGAAAAAAAAACCAAACACCAAACAACAAAACAGCTATAAAAGCAGCATTTCAAAATGGATGGAGAAAAAATGTTCACATTTTTATTCCTTGATTTACTTGATAATCTTTCACATCTGAAGCACAACATCTCCAGGCAGCCTCTGGCAACAAAGCTGCTGAGAATTCAGCTGAGGGAAGGACGTGGTTTGTCTTCTGGAAATCTATCCAGGAGGTGTCTACTCTTCCTCCCTGGACACAGCACAGGCCAGCAACACAAGCAGGTGAGCAAGCTTAGAAATCATACTCAGGTTCTTGAGTTTAACCTTCATCCTGCAGAAGGGTAAAAAAGAGGGAGACGGAATTTTTACTGGGGCAGAGAGTGGTAAGACAAGGGGAGTGATTTTAAAGTAAAAGATAAGAGATTTAGATTAGATTTTAGGAAGAAAGTCTTTAATCAGAGAGTGGGGAGGCCCTGGCACAGGTTGCCCAGAGAAGCTGTGGCTGCCCCATCCCTGGAAGAGTCCAAGGCCAGGTTGGAAGGGGCTTGGAGCAACCTGGAATAGTGGAAGGTGTGGTTGGAATGAGATGGTCTTCAAGATCCCCTCAAATCCCAAACATTCTGTGGTTCTATGATCAAGATAGAACGAGAGAGAGGAGTAATTTAAATTAAATATTTGTATTTATACTGAAATATGATCACTTATGTTTTTATGAATGCCTCAAATAAGAGGTATCACTTGAGTATATTTCCAAACATAGAAGTGAACTTCCATAGAGTAAAAAAAAAAACAAACTTAAAAATAATTATGAAATAGATCATGAAACACTCAGGAAATGTCTTCTTAAAGATTGATGGAATATTACACAAAGATTAAAGACAGTATTACAACCATAACTTTAATAAAATATAAGATTAAGATCACAAAAATGGTCCCCCTGAAATTATCTTGAAATACATTATGAATTATTTCACCATATTGCATAGAATATTAATGCAATTTTATTCCTCAGACATTATAATTTTCATGACGTTTCGTAGAAATATTATCAAAATGTCAAACAAAGCATAAAGAAGTAATCACAGACACACACACACACAAAAAAGACATGAAACTCACTTTTCCAGACATAAAAAATGTCCTTTAAGAGTACACTTCTTAAACTCATATATAAATTCTGAACTTGGATTTTCAAAGAGCTTTTGAGAACACTTCTCTTAAAAAGAAACTACGTTGTCATGGGATAAAAAGAAAAGTTGTCCTGTGGATTAACTTCTGATTAAAGAATAAGGGAAAAGCTAGGAAATAATTACAGTTTTTACAGTGAAGGGAAGTTACCAACATAATCCTAAAGGATCTGTGCTAAAACCTGTGTCTTTGAACATGTTCACAGGTAATCTAGAAATGATACAGATAGTGAACAAGAAGTGTTACTGATGATTCCAACTCAGCCAAAGGAGGAAAGGGAGATTTGACAGTAAGAATGGCAGAAAGAGGCCATGGGCTTGTGTGACAGGAAAATGAAAAATGAAACAGGATGTTGATAAATTAAAAACATTGTGGCGGGGAAAAAAAAAACAAACCAGCCCAAAATATGCAAATTTGAGTAATTAATACCCAATGGAGATATCTTAGAATCATTTGATATAAATCCAAGAAAATATTAATATGCAGTGGTAAGACAAAAAGCAAAACATTAAGGGGTTATTGGAAAAAAAATCATTAAGGCACTGTGTAATTTTATAGAGTGGTCACATATTGAATAGCACCTCTCCTTACATCAAAAACCATGAAGTAAAATTGAAAAAGGTGTTAAGAAGAAGGAAGCAAATGGCCAAATGCAGGCAGGAAAACAGCAGGGTCTGTGTGAGACATCGGCATGACTTGGAGTTATAGACCTGGAAATGGAGCAATGGAAAGTTCTACAGAGAGGGATCCTACAAATGTAGTATTTCCATGTTGATCCATTAACTAAATTACATCCACCAGGTGAGGTTAAACTTAGATGAAAATAAGGACAAACACCTTTGCAAATTGATACTTTGGAATTTCCCCACTCCTCTGCATCAGTGACCCTCATCACTGATTCTCTTGATTGTGCTCATTTTTGCAGTTGGTAAACTGCTATCAGCAGAGAAAATTTCTACATCACTTCCACGGTCAAATTTGTTGCTGTTTCATTTTTACCCAGGGGAAGAAAACCAAACTGGTTTTAAGTGTGCAATACAAGCCATAGATCCAACATCTGGTCTTTATGGAGCGAGTTTGCAGAGCTGTAACTTCTGTCCTCCCCAGCGTTCACACAATGTTATAAAAAAACAGATCACCTTGCAAAAAATCTCTGCACACCACTGTTTTAAGTTCTCTGAACCTGGAGAAGGCTGAAGAAAACTCAGCTCAGCTGATGCAAAACGAGGCTTAAGGCTACAATTATTTAAACAGTGATGCCTGCTGGCCATGCCTTCAGCTACTCAGCAGAGCTGCCTCCCTTCCTTACAGCAGGTAAACTTGCAAAGGACTGGTATATTAGGTACAAAAAAGTGTTTTTTCATTCCAAATGCAGTTGCAGCTATGTAACTGATAGAGTAAAGTGAGTGAGTTTGTTTGGAAACACTGCAAACACAGAAGTTACTCATTGTTAGAAGCAAACCTGAAAGCGATGCTTCAGTCTTTCAGATTCCTCTCCTGTGATCTGGGCTTTTTTTTGGTGGATTTTCCTGTGTGGTGGGAGTAACCATCCTTTAATCACCTCTGAGGAAATTGTCTGGGCTCACTCCAGTATGTCCATGTTTCTTTTTTACTGGGAAGCCCAGCAGTGCACACAGCAATGCAGCTGTACCTCACCAGTAGTAAGAGGGAAGAATTCCCTCCCATCACCCTCCAGGAAAGCTCTGTCTAAGGTGGATGTATCCACTTATTAAAAGGTTTTGTGTTATGTATCAGGATTTTTATGAATATAGAACTTATAAACGGTTCTAAGATCATTATCTAGATGCACATTAACAACAAAAAGCACTGTTTTCTTCAAAAGAAAGCTTGTTGTCAAATGCCAAGAAACAGGTCAGCACCTCGATCTGAACATTTATTCTACAGTGTTTTCTTAATTTCTTACTTTCTCTTCCCCCATTCTCTTTCCAGTGAGTCTAACATATTTTTGAAATGTGTGTGTTTTCAGAGATTCCAAAGCACAATTTTCCTTCTTTGGGAGGAAAGGAAGGAGGATAAATAGCACAGTACTATATGAAATGATGGAAACAGTATTAAATGGAGCAGTAGAGTAAGAGTCAACACGGGAATATATTTGATTTACAAACCTGACTCAAAATGAGTGCTGACATACAGAAACAAAAGGCTGGAAATTTCATACTCTTCAGATGCTGTCATCTGTACTTTGTGTTCTCATACCACGCAGGATCCTCATTGTAGAATATATAAACTCTTAATGTACATAAAATAACTTTGACGATAAAGTCCATAAATTCTCTTTACTATGATGACTTGTAATTAGTCAGTGACTCAACGGTTGCTGTGAGACAAAGGGCAAGTAATTCTAAATCTTCATAAAATTTAAAGATAAAGAAGGTAAATGTGCTATCATGATCATCTAGACTGACCTTTCTGTGTTGACTGAATCATTTCTCCCAGTGAGAGAGTCCTGTAATGATTCTAAAGACTTGAGGTTAAATGAGAATATATCTGGAATGGTACTCTGTACCAAAAAAATTACCTGAAAGGCCTGGATTCTAACTTATTCTATGTCTAACTGTGTCAAAAAGGCATCTAGAATAAGCCACACAAATACAGGCTCCCTCTTAAAATCAGTGAAATTCAGTCATTTGAAAGCAACCGTCTAGGCTGGATGGAACAAATCATCACAGAATTAAATATTTTTCTACATAGCAAAATTTATGAAGTCTAAAATTAAGGGAAGTGCATCCCTGCAAAATGGATTTTTAAAAATTAATTTTTTTTTTCCACCCTGTATCCGAACAAGGCAATTGATTATCCCCCTCCACTAACTGCAACAGGATAACGAATTCCCAAGTATATTGGCTCCTAAGATGGAAAGGTTCTCCAGGATAATGTGCTATTCCAAACCATCCCACGATCGTTTGCAGACTCCACACTGTTGCTCTCCAAAGCTGATCACTACATATCATCAATCAGCAGATGACACCACAGCTGTGTGAGGGAAAATATTCAATGTATGAGGTTTAAAATTCAGTAAGCAAGGAACTGTCTAACAAATGCACTGAGCCAGCTGAGCAAGAACAGCTACAAGCAAAGAAGCATCCACAGAACAGTTTGGGTTTGCTTGAATAACAAAGAAAATGGAAGAATGGGATGGCAGGAAGGGGACTCCTAGAGTACAATCACTCTGGCACAGGCTGGCTATCACAAGAAAGCTATCATATGACAGAGAAATCTTTTTAATTACTATAAAATTTATATATGTTTATATATATTTGACCAAATTCCATAGTTCTTTTGCTAAATATGTGTTCTACTTAAGTGAGTCTTCAAGATGAATACGTATTATGAGATTTCTTAAATTTTAGGAGCTGTAGGGTAGTAGAGCAGGACTTACAGGAAAATGGGCAGAGAAGCTTTGATAAACCCCAAACTACATCTGGAGGCATTTCTTCCATTTGTACTTCAGGCTTTACTCCACAGTATTTTTTCTATTTATTTATTTATTTATTTATTTATTTATTTATTTATTTATTTATTTATTTATTTATTTATTTATTTATTTATAATACATGAAACTTAAGTAACAATAAAAATGTTAAGGAAGCCTAAAGTGGAAAGTGGTTTTGTGTATAATCATGCCACTGAACACCTGTAATTTAGCTGGGTTACAGCTGGTGCTGCTCCCATGCTTGGAGAGTGGGAGAAATACATGTGAGGAGGAGTTTATTGACCTACTTGCTGTGTCTTCACAGTGCAGTGCCTTGACTGCTTCAAGCCATGCCCTCTGTTCCCATCTCCCACTTTCAGAGCAGCAGATCAGACCAGCCTGGACAGCAGAGTAAGGCACTTGGAGCAACCTGGTCTAGTGGAAGGTGTCCCTGGGAATGCCAGTGGGACTGGAATGAGATGGTCTTTAAGGGCCCCTCCAACCCAAACCATGCTGTGGTTGTGTGATTTTATGTTTCTGCAATTCCCTGGGACTGGACAGCACGTGAGAGGTTCAGGTCATATAATCCAGTTCTGGGCTCCTCAGACAAGTGGAGGCCACAAAGATGTTTAAGGGACTGGAAAATCTCTCTGATGAAGAGAGACTGCAGGAACTGGGCTTGTTTGGTCTGGAGAAGAAGGGATCTCATTAAAGCATATAAATATCTTGAAGGTGGGTGCCAAGAGGATGGTGCCAGACTCTTTTTGGTGGTGCCCAGTGACAGGACATAGTGCAGTGGCCATAAACTAAAACACAAGAACTTTCACCTCAGCATGAGGAGGAACATCTTTACACTGAGAGTTGCAGAGCACTGGAACAGCTGCCCAGGGAGGGAGGGCATGGAGCCTCCCTCTCTGAGATATTCCAAACCCACCTGGGTGCATTCCTGTGTCACCTGCCCTGGGTGATCCTGCCTGGGCAGGGGAGTTGGACTGGTTGATCTCCAGAGGTCCCTTCCAAGCCCAACCATTCTGTGATTCTGTGAATCACCACGTGACAGGGAATGAGCAGAAATTCAAGGCCTGCCTGACACTGCCCACTTCCAGAGCTGTGTGTTGAGTGCATCCCTATCACACTCACCACCTTCAAACTTCTTCCTCAACTAGTGATTTCCCTGGACATGGAAAAGCTTTAACATGTTTCTATATGCACAATTTTCCAGGTCTGTAACAGATAATGGTCCTGCAGAGGTACAGTACCAATACAGATGAATTTATTAATGTCGTTCTGAAACTGGTATGTTCAATACCTACTCATAGTTTACTTACTTTTGCAAGTATTTCTATATATAACCTTAGCACCAGAATAATTGTGTGCAAAAAAAAAAAAATCAGTGCTACACACAATGTGAGCTTAGATAATCATCATGGACCTTCCTGATCTGAATGGAATACTAACAAATGTCTGCCAGAGGCTTTCAGTGCATTATCCTTATTAAAAAGTCAAGGGAATTTATACAGAAAGTCAGTAAGAAAGGGACCGTCCTGAGAGGGTGCTGAGAGAATACACCTCGTTGTAACCATACATCATAGCTTTCAAAAGCCAAATTCATTCTGTTCCTTGGCCAAAAATATGAGTAACCATATTATAAGAACAGCTGGATTGAAGCAGAGATGTAGAAATTATCTCACCATTTAACTCCTTACATTCATAACCGTGAGAGATTTCAAAATGAGCTGATTGCCAATTATCCTATGTCACAGAGAGAGGGATTGTCTGAAATAGGCAGGCCCTGTGAGACACTTAGGCAGAAAGCTGACATGAATTCTGCTGTAGTTTCAGTTTCTAAAATCATCTGAGGTCTGAGCCATTGTATGCAGAACATGTTACAGCGCAGTGTCTTTCAAGTACAAGAACATTGTCACAATCTGCTGGTTTTAAAATGAGAAATAGAACACTCCTCTGGCAACCAGATGAACATCTAACATAGATGGAATTTCAATACATGCTGGAGATAATACTTATTCCTATTTTGGTTCAGAAATAGATTAAATCCTCACTTTGCCTTTGATTGTTCCTTCTGATTTGCTGTGTTATTTCCACTTTCTCCGAAATTTTAACTGCCATTCAATTCAGTTTCCACCATGTACTGAGATGAAATAGGCACAGAACATGCTCTGATTATATTCTCGAGTTTAATCATCATGAGTTAAAATTATCCATTTGTAGACTTGCATTCCATTTAATCAGGAGCTTGATCTTGACAGATCTTGAATAAGCCAATATAGAGGCAATTGTCTGTGTCTTAAACCATGTATGTTCGTGAAAACTCACTTATCCAAATGAAAATCTGGCACTTCAGGAGACAGAATCATTGGAACACACATCCTTTTTGAAGGGTGAAGGGGCCAAAATAGTAAGGAGCTATTTTCAAATCTTAAAACTGCAAATGTTGAGTTTGAAACATTTTCATGGAGTGCAGTGCACTCTATACCTTTGTACATGATGACAGCTCTACCCTTTCTCCACATAGCAATGCATACCATGAACAAAAATCACATTCAAATTATTGAACAGAATGACAAAGTTTTTATTTATTTTGTCAGGAAGAGGACAAAAAGAGTAGCTTCGCATTTGGAGATGCATAAAGAGATTAGAGGCAGCTTAGAGAAAGAAACTGGGCTACACTTCAGACAACTAATTTTAGTGGGGTGAATATTATCCTTGTCAGAGCTTCTCATGCCTTTTTAATAAAGGATACCTGTTTCGTTTACATGCATGGGTCTGGCTTTAAGTGAACTCATGATGAAAGCTTCTTCTTATGCTCTTCTCTTCTTACAAGATGCAGGACACACTCATGACATTTCTTCACACTCAAAGGAATTGAACTGAACTTTATCTCAATGGAAAGGGATTTAGGTATTACTGAAGTGGATTAGTGCAAAGCAGGGACTATTTGAAGGAAAAAACACATCATTTCCAAAGAAAATAACAGATAGTGACATTAATTGCTAAGCTCTGTTCCACCTATTAAAAGTTGAATGAGGCAGCTCGACAGATGATTTTATAATGACACACATGGGATTTTTTTGGTGGTGGTTTTATTTCTAATATACTCAGAATCTGGTTGGCCTCGTTTGGTTTGAACCTTTGCACTGTGCAATAAAGTGTCCCCAGTCAGATAACTGGGCCCACCACAACATTTTATCAGCTGCCAATACCTAAGAGTTCAAAAGAACATAAAAATCAGTGTTAACAGTGATGGAATAGTCAGCCCAGTCACATAAAGGCAAAATAGATCCCACCTCCTGCCGCTGGAGCATGAGACACATTTTGCTGTGGTAACTACAATAAATAGGGTTTCCTGGTACCCTGACTGTGCTGACATAAAGTCAGATATCCACACGAGCATCCTCTTGGTCTATATTCATGCTGTCCATCTTTCTCATCTCCCAATTCTTTTCTCTTCTCCTGTGCTTTGACTACGAGGTCTTTAGGGGCACAGTTAATTAAGTGTGATAGGAAAGGATTGTATTTAATAACCAAGGGGATCTTTCTCAATCCCATGTTCCCTCTTTGGTGGTACACAGGGCAGTTTTCTGCTTTATTTTATGGAGCTTCTGAGAAATAGAAAATTTTAGTATTTGCATGTCCATAAGGAGATTTTTCCTCTGCCAAGTCATCTGCAGTATGAAAAAGCCAGATGCCAAGGGTAACTAATGTAAAAATTCTAGTTTTAGTAGGATTATAATGATTTACTAAAGTCTCTGTGCCCGAGGTTTCTTTCAGGTCTTGACTAAAATCCCATTGTGGTCAATTGTAGTCAGCAATAAAACTGCACTTGAAATAGTAACCTTGACTTTAAAATAGTAAGAACTTCCACTGAATGCAAAGAAGCTCTGATCAGCCTAATGCACAATTTGCCTCACTCTTCTGAAGAAGCCACTAGAAAGATTTCAATGAAAAGCTTGCATTTAAAATACCATGAAACCCTTAAAGGAAAAAAAAAAACCCCAAACATCATAGAGGACAAACACAGAGTAAGAGTGTACTTAAAATAAAAAACCAAAGGATTTTCTGTATGAGATGCAACTAAATTATGTAAATGATAAAAACCAGTTCTGACGCTGACAGTGTTCCTATAAAGCTATTTTGATATTACAATATGGCAACACAAATGTTGTTTATCAGGAAGAGGTTTTAAGTAATGATATGAGGAGGTGTTTGCTACACATTTTATTTCCTGTCTAAAATGTTTTAAAAGATACGGTTTTTAAATGTAATGGGTTGTGGGGGAGTGAAGGAAAACAATTAATCTGGAACTGAGTTTGTAAAATATTTACATTTTTCACTTTTTTCCCCCCCTAATTTTATGTTACAGAATCACATAGGGTGACAGAATGGGTAGGGTTGGAGGGGACCACAGGGGGTCATCTATTTCAGCATCCCTACTCAGGCAGGTCATCCTAAATCAGATGGTTCAAAAGTTGGACTTGATGATCTCAGAGGTCTTTTCCAACCTAGTTGATTCTGTGATTCTGTAATCGTTGTGTAATTCAGGCTTTCACAACTGGAGTTCTCACACTGCAGAAACATGAAGCCTAAAATGATCCCGTAGCCAAATTAATAATTTTGAGGCTTATCCATTTGCTTGTGCTCTTGTTTCCCCAAAACAAGATCTGACCTCCACAGAGGTCACATCAGTTCTTGGTTGTGCATCAAGAATTTCTTCAGGCTACAGTTAATTTATTTAGAAGATAAATAAACAAAGAGAACAAAAGAAAGCTTTACCTTGGACTAGGACAGGCACCTCCAAGTTTTCCACCAAGTATCCAACTTCTTGTCTGCACAACCTCAGCAGTCACAGACACAGAGACCCTTCTTTCTGGGTTTCTTACAACTGTGTTGTCTTAACTTAAACATGTGGATCTGAATAACAGATATTGAAAAAATTTATCCAAGAGTTGAGCAGGGATGACCCATGTAGAGGCAATAAAATAACTTTATCAGAGTTCTGTTCCTCCATGTGCCCTCAGTTCAGAAGCTTCAAAAACAGGCACAATAAAATTGTTCTTGAATAAAAAAGACACAGTACTCAGAATTTATATTGCCCAGGTTTTTCTTCTGCGGTGTTTTTGATCTTAGTGAAATTATCTGGACAGAGAATATTATGCCTGAAGGTCATTGCTATGCCCACGATCCTGCATGACACCAAACTGATGAAAAATGCAAATTCGCCTCAGCTCTACCACACAGAAAGGATTCACAGAGAGAAAAATAATGTGAATTCAGTTTTGATGTCTTATCCCCAGCAAGTTCATCAGTGCAATCCCTCAGAAAAACTGTGCTCTGCTTCCCTCAGAGCAATATATCCCAGCAGGAAGTCCCAATGTATTTCTGTCCATTTGTCCCTCAGCTTCATCTTCCCAGTGCCGGTTCCCCGTATTCCTTTGTGTCTGAGCTGCTCCTCATGAAAACCTCCACGTGAGCACCACTGAACAACGATGTAGAGGGAGAAATCCGGGTATCTTTGTTCTCCTACAGCTCCTCTGGCATCTCACCAGCCAGCCCCATGCAGGCTTTTTGTCCGCAGAGATGTTTAAAATGGCACCAGACCCCAAGACGGAGGCACTCGAGCCACCCTCTGAATCTGCATCTCAGCAGTTGCTCATGGCAAGTGTGTCCCACCCACGAAGGAGAAAGCACTGAAAAAGTAGAGATCAGGATGATCTTGAGTGAGATTGACAAGTTTCCCTAAAAAATGGCTGTTTAGTTTTCTACAGTTCAAGCACTGAACTATGTGTTCAAGGAACATCTGGTGACAAAAATGTCAAGCTCAACACTTGGTCACTACGTTTAGCAACTTGTGAGTTAACTACACACAGCATTGTTGGAAACATGGATTCCATCTGAACTGCCTTCAGATTTCTGCACTAATAACACTGGGTATAATTTGTGCTGCTGCCACGTGGAGTGCACTAATATAGTTTTGGTCCCATCCCAGCATCCCTCTGCTCATGAACATCACTTACAACAGCCTGAAGGCTCATGTGTGGTGTGCCAAGCTCAGGTGAGCACATGAGCATCTTACAGTAGATGCAACATCACTGGTAGAGAATATTTGTCTGTGCTGGGATGAGATGGCCCCAGTTCTCCTCTCTGACTGAACAAAATCTTGCAAATGGGGAAAGCACGTGATGAAGTGACATATAGAATCACATATAAGCTTCTGCTAACCAAGACATCTTACCAAGAATGGTGTGCAAAACCAACTGATCTGCACAAAAAGGCTTATGCCGAATTACAATGTAAAAGTACAAGTCAGCTTCTTGTTTTGAAATGAAAATTAAATAAAGGATACAAGAAGTGATTTAAGGTCTCTCTACTTCTGAGATTCTCTCATGGATAAATTCTACAGTTTGCATTGATTATTCTGATAGACACTGCACAACAAAACCAGAAAAGTAGAACACATTAAGAAAGGTCCTTGTTATTAATAGAAAAAATGAGGGGCATGCTCTGAAATTTAATTCACATTCTGCAACACACAAGATAAAAGTAAAGCTATGAAACAAAACCCAGGGATGGAAATTCAGAGATTGAAAACTACCCTGAAAAAACCCTGCTCTTTTTATTTGGTAGTAAATCCCTACCAAGCAGGAGCTTTAACTTCCTGCTAGACACATCAGAATATCTAAATTCACAGCTATAAGTAGACTGTCATATCAGTATGCACAGAATATTTGGTTTTATGTGTTTCTTATGTAAATGTGTTTCCGACTTTATAAACAAAACTGTAATCTTTCCCATTTTTTTTTCCAGTAAAACCCATTTACTTTGTGCTTTAAGCTTACACAATATTTAAAGTGGAGCCAGGTGCATTTCACACTCACAGCACAGCATTTCTGCGAAAGCAAAGATTTCCAACAAGGCAGCATAGAGAGACAATCACTCCCCAGCTCACCTTCACTTCTTAAGAATAGAGGTTTTTTCTCATTAAAGAGAGACAATCTGTTTGCAAGCATGAAAAGAAAGACAGAGATGCTGCCAGGCAGGATCTGTGTCATTTTGGCAAGGGGCAAACTCAAAATGCTTGGGCGTGCCTGTAATGTCTCAGTGAAGACACTCGGAAAATGCAATAGGAATGCAAAGGACTCATCTTGGGCACAAAAAGTGCCATCAGTGTTTGAGTATTAAGCAAATTGTCACTTTTTGAAACACACAGATGGAGTTTTCACAGACACCTGAGAGCTTAGACTGTTACATTCTGAATGTTGAGTTCCAAGCGTCCTTAACCTCCTGTGAAGCTGTGCACATTTCAGAATCAATTTCCCAAATGATAACACTGGTTTATGACTCTGTTTAATAGGTTTAAATTAGAGTTAACCATGTTTTATATGTCAGTTTTCACTGATATGAATTCGGTGCTGTGAATTCCAGCATTGCCATTCTCTGTCCAAATCTCCCTGCAAGAGGAGTGTCTATTTAACATCTATCATTTCTTCCTCATCAGAAAAGATGAACACACACACACTCTTCCCTTGACACCATTAAAATATCTAAATGTGGGAGAGATCAGTCTCTGTTAGTTTTGTATTTTCTGAATAGAAGGTGAAGTCTTTTCGTGGGTTTGTTTGTCTATTTAAAGATGCACTCTGTGTTCAAAGGAATGGATTGTGAAATCCCAGGAAGATATAAGAGGCTTTGTGTCTCAGCTTTAAAAGCTGACCCCATCATCTCCACTGAATTACAGAAACTTTCCAGACTTAGCATGTGGAGACAGTGAAATTGCAAACTCTGAGTGTATAATAATCTGCTCACCTTCAAGGTTCTCTTCATGACCAACAGCACTCTTGAGCTATTGTTTGGATCCTTTGATAGATGGTTTCCTATGACAGATGACTTGATCTCACCCAGCCTCATATACCAGAATGCATTTCATCTGATTAATATTTCTGTTCCATAAGAGGTGTGGCTAGCAGTTCAGTAGATGACATTCCACAGGAACCAACATGAATTCTCTGTCCTACACAGTGTTATGTGTAGGGACACAGCCCGGTTAGGAGAAATCTGTTAATCACTGATTTCCACAGTAATGTCTTTTCCCACATCTCTCAAGCCCCTGAAGTTCAGGGCAAGGGCTGGAGGAATGAAGTTACAAATGAGAATATTTCAATGGAAGGTGACCGACCCTGACCATCTGGTGCAACTGCCTGACCAATTCAGGGCAGACCAAAAGCTAAAGCCTGGTGTTAAGGGCATTGTCCAGATGCCTCCCAAGCACTGATGGGCTTGGGGCATCGAGCACAAGCTGGTGGTGGGATTGAACTCGGTGCCCTTTGGACCAGGGTCACACAGCCTGGCCTCTCATCTGATGGGAATTTCAGTAGTTTACACTTAATTTACCCCAGGGCAAATGACACATGAATCTGCATTTCCAAAGGGTTATTGAATATTAGAGAGCCTTCAAGGCTAACATAAATCTGCATTTTCAACTCCTGGAACTTTCAATTTTAGGTGCTGCTATCACCTTAAGATTTGATTCCTGAATTCGGTCTGGGAAGGTATAATTTTGGTTAACCTCAGAATGCAAGGTTTTGTTAGGATATGTAGTTATGATTGTTATTGATCACTTAACTAATGGTCAATGTATCTTTCCACAGTTATATTTTTCCTAACATTAAATTATTGAGTGCACATGAAATAAGTTTTATGCATTACCCCTTCGTCGAAGACCTCAGTTTCTGAACATGCAGACCTCAGTTTCTGAACAATGTAGTCAAGTGATTTTAAAATGACTAATGATCTTGGGAGAAAAAAATTGAAAAGCTTCCAAGTGTCTAATTCAAAAAATACTAAACCCTCTGAAAAATTAAATTTCTTGATTAATGTCTTCTGAAGTTCTTCACTAAAAAAATTAAGTGACCAACAAACACTAGTTCCTTTGGAGAACAATGTTATGATCTGGTGCTCATTGTTATATTTTCAGATTCCTGCAGGAATCTCCCTGAAAGCAGGATTAAGGCACTTGGTGGGTCTGTGCCACAGGTTCAATACAAACAGAGTTATTTGAGTCACACAGAACTGCAAAGAGCCAGACTTCATTCCATGCCACTCAGACCTGAGTGCTGCATCAACTCTGGGAAGTACAGGGACAGGAAACACTGCATTTGACTTTAAAAAAATTATTTCTGGAAAGTGAATGCACTTGGGGAGCAATTTTTCAGGGTCCAGAGGAAAAAATTAACATCTTTTTCCCTCCTCACATCGCTGATTGTCTGATGTCCTGCCATTCAGAAAAACACGTGTGATTTTTTTCTTCCTGTAGTAAAGTTGTTAATGTTGTAAACAAATCCTATTTTAGATTTTCTTTTGCTTCCTTTGTTGTTTGCATCCCCAACAGGGAAACCCAGAGTAGTCACGTCTACAAAGACACAAAACCTGTGGGCAAACAACACACATCCCCTTTGTTTGTAACTGGCCTTTTATATATCCTATATGACTGTGGATTTTCACTCTACTCCCCCCTGAAGGAGGTAGTTTCACTTTTAAACATGGTAATTTACTCTAGAGGCAGGAAATCATAATATGAAAATTAATTTTTCTGCAGGACTGGACAATTATTGTTATTATTATACTAATTCTCAGCAGTCCAGTGGTAACTCTGAGAAATGGCATCTGGTATGAAAAGAATTCTGTTTTATTCATTATCCAAGTATCCATTATTCATGCTTGCCCCCCTTTTAAAATTACCTGGCCCATAGCCAGGAAAGTTAAGGTCACTAAAGAGTCGTGCTTTAAGATGATATGTCATCATAGCCCTTTGCTAGCTTTGTAATAAATGTTTTAATTAAAGAGCAACAGCAGGCAGGCCAACATCTGGAATCAGATTCAGCTGTAATTCCCGATTCTCACAATTTGGAATCTTCAGCTCTGAGACAATTGAAACACCCTCATCTAATCACCTCTTGCTAGTCAATATTCTGCAAATACATCATAAATAGAACTTAATTTTTTAAGATACAGTGTTATATAAAAGTCAAGAGGACTGTCCAGTTCTGATTATACAGCTAACAGTGTCCTTTAAAATAGAAAAATGCCAGACTTGTTCAAATAAAGCATGAAAAAGTAAAGGAGAATATGACCTCCTAAAGACCTGTCTTTAGTGACATCTTAGGCTTTTGTCTACTAAAATGCAGACATATATTTAACATAGACAGGACCATACTGGCTCCAGAATTTGAGGGAAATTTGTTCTGATGCTTTAACTCCAAGTATTTTGGATCCATGTTTGCCTCCTTTTATGTGTTTCCAAATTATGTGGAACAATAGAATCCTTGATTTGTCTCAATAAAATAACCATCATAATGTTACTAATAATAATTAGGGTAAGAATATCTTCTGATACCTGCTCATAACTTGATAAAACTTTATTCTTTTGCACCAACTTTTCACAAATAATATCATGAATTCTGGGGAAAACCTGGGGTAGAAAGTTCTGCCTCTGAGTAGATTTTTGGTGAGTTATTAAGTCAGATATACATAAAAAATGTAAAAATCTCAACACAAATGAACTCCACGTTCTTATGTTATTTTACATAAAGCACAGTGAACTGTATGCTTTGATATCTGACATGGAATAGCCACTTTGGGAAGATAACAGTGAGAATTTTTCAGTGAAATTTGACTTTGATATCACTGACTGTGCTTTTGTAAAGCTTTTTTTGGTTTCCATCTGGGAAAGACGTGTATTATATTATGCTGAATCACAGGGCAACTTATTTACATATCGTGCAATGAACCAAAATTCAGCTTGTTCAGGAGACCGAGTGTCTTCTCTGGGCTTTTTTTGGTGGTCTTCAGCAGTCACAATATATCAGTATAAGGGCAGATGTCTGATTACTTGCACATTAATAGTATGGAATGAAATGATTATAGTATTCTAGTATTCTAGTTTGTAATGAAAAGACAGTCCATCCCCCAGGGCAGTCCCACAAATGGCAGATATCCACTGCTCTGGCAGCAGTGTGGGGGGCAAAGTTTTACCAGTGCAGATTCCATTAATCAGAAATTGTTATTTTGCAATTTTTTTTTAGTTTAAGGAGTGGGAAGGGAGAAGAAACTGAGTAAGTAGAAAATTTAAATGTATCTAATGGCTTGCTGTAACAGTTTATTCTTACTGTGAAATGGCATGTCCTTCAGAAATGTGCAGAACCTCATTAAAAATGCTCAACTGGAAAACAGGAACCTGAAGAAAACTGTGGTGTGTATGAGACAAACCACAGAGTCCACAGATTTTAATGCAGGAGCTTTTACACAAGAAAACCATCACACCAGAACTATCTTGAACTCCTTGTTGGCAGAACTAACTGATATGTCACTGATAGTAGCTCCTAATTCTTTGGGAAGACCTTCACGGAATAAATTGTGTTTTCTCATTTTCTACCAGACTAAACCAGGACTTTATTTTTCAGCATTGTCACTCTGATAGGTTTCTCCAGGACTGAAAGAGCACTTGATGTTTTAAGGCCAAAGGCAGGGGTAGGAGGTCTGAGGGAAATTGTTTTATTTGACAGTTTTATTTTTGCATATGTTTTTCCTTCTCTTCTCTCAAAGCACTGTGGCACTCGCTGCTTGCAGAATGTCTAAAAGGAAAAGGCTTTGGCAATTTTAGTAAACCACACTAAAGCTGCTAAAAATCACAGTTACTGCTATTGGAAAAAAAACACCCAAGGCTGTGCTTTCTCTTGGTTTAGGAGCTTTAGAGCCATTAAAACTCTTTGAATATTTTTAAAAAGTGGAAGGGATGGAAGGACAAGAAAATGAAGCCTAATGTTTCAGATAAAAATTAAATCAAAAATTTTCTGATTTAGACCAACATGACATAAAAATATTTTTACTGAAAGCTATGAGAAGAGGTTTAGATCCTTAGAAGACACGTTGTGTTTACCAGCTAAATGTAAGAACGTGATGCAATGTACTACATCTAGTCTGTTCAAATCTACCTGCTTTAAAATAGCAAAAAAGAAGTTTATGTCCTACGTTCAACAGACCACCTTGAAGTCCTTGTCAATTTAACCCTTCGGAAATTTGAGCTCTCTCTGGCATTTCTAAACAAGAAGCAACAAGGCTTGTTAGTAATGTAGCTTAAAAGGATGCTCAAAGGGATGCAAGTGAGAACGAAATGCTTTATCTCTTTTAATGTGTCAGAAAAAAATCTGAAAAATCCTCTTCCCTGTCCTATCACTTCATATTTTTCTACCACGTTACCTCTGAGGGCTCAGGAAAACTGGTCAATTAGGGAGAGAAATCATACCTGAAAGGCAAAGTGTGAGCAGATTAGAAAGGCTTTCCTATTATACTGTACAGCTACAGGCTGTGGGGCTTTTTTGCTCTGTGTTTAAGTTAGAATGAGGAAAAGAATAACATGAGAAAAGACGAGAAAAGACAAACAGAAAACAGTGTGGAGAAAAGGAGGTTCAGGGAGTACCTTCTCCCTCTCTACAACTGCTTGAAGGGAGGTTTTAGCCAGGAGGGGTGGCAAATTCTTCTTACTCAGCTTTTAAATTATGTATTTGTTACTAATTTCTGATAGATGTTTACCCCAGAAGTAGCTGCATTTTCTATTATCATTAAAATCTTATTGAAAAACATCTCAGGAGACTTTGGGACAGAACAGGAGATATAAATGGAATATCCTATTAATATTCCATTAAGTTAATAATATCTGTCTAACTGAATCACAGTTACAGTTCCTGCCAGCCTTTAAATACAGATTATTTTATTTTGGTGTTTAAATTCCTATTGTGTAGAGCTGTGCTAGTCTTTATGAGCTATTTTTCTACTATTTATCTTGTGTTCCTTTAAATGTGTTATAGACAAATGACTGTGCTGGAGGCAGACGTATAAGAAACAGAAGAGTTTAAGGCAAAATAATGATTTTGACATTGTGTCTAAAGCATAACCTCCTGTCTGAGGGAATACCAGACTCTATCTGATTACACATTCATGCACTGCTGGGTGGTTGTTTATTTGCTTTGACAGTGGGGCCAGGGAAGTGTTCAATGAGCCTTAATTGTGTTAATTTATGTAGAATGGAGGGCTTTTCTGGGATTACATTTCTCATCAGGTTCCAGCCAGATCTCTTCACTCTGGCCCCATCACATTTGTATAGAGTTTGTGCTGCTTGATCAGATACTCCACCAGTTTGAAGAGGGGATAAAATTGTTTTCACCTCTAAATAGGAGAGAAATAACCACAGTTGTGGTAGAAACCTGGAGAAGGTTAAGCAATTGATTTTATCTGTTTTTCCTATGAGTTTTTCATTATTGTCAGCGTTAATATTAAATAATGATACTTTCACTCTAGGTTTTCAGTGGGAACCATTCCCTTTTTCACAAATGTACAGAAAAAAAAAAATCTAATCATCCAGAGATTTCTTGAGGATCTCTGGTCTACATGTCTTTGTTTTAGTACCCATGTAAGTCTGTAGGTATTTTTTAATGTTAAAATTGGAAGAATAGTAGCCCTGGTACATTCATTTTGGATCAGCTTTACTAATCTTCTTGCTATGATCTCACTGTTACCCAGGAATTTTCCTGATATCAGTAACTGATTGTACTAAAGTAAGATCAAAATTAAATCTGGATAGATTAATGAATCAAAGCCTAGAAAGGGAAAACAGGAATTATAACAGAAGGTCATTACATGAGGTGACACTAAAAGTAGTGCTGTAACTATTGTACAAAGCAGCACAATAAAAAAAAATAGTAAAGTGAAAAGTTCTAGGGGAAGGGGAATTGTAGGTATCAATTGCTTCAGAAAGAAAGAGATGGAGTTTCAAGAATATGGTAATTAGATGGACAAATTGGGAATGATGGCAGAACAGAACTCTTTGTGGAAACAGTGGTTGCTCCTCTTCCTCAAGTAGCTCATGAGTTCTTTGCCAGGGATGTTTTTATGGCTCAGCAGGGTATGCATAATCCACGTGTGCCAGCAACTTTTTCTTTTTACTTGAGTCAACCACCTCCAGCTGGAAACCTTCAAGTTAAAAACACAGAGTATTGTGTAGTTATGAGTCACATAAAAGCAGTAAAAGCAGTTTGAGCTTCCAAAGGAAACCCAGCACTCCCCTACAGATGGTAAGATCTGTGCAGGCAGCGGGATCTCGGCTCCTGAGCTGCACTTCCCAGAGAAAGCACTTTGCTCTGGTGTCTCTGCTAAGTTTCCAGGGAAACCAATGGCTAAACTGAGTATGTACAGACTGTTCTCTGAGGTGGAGACATTATTTTAATAGATTCACAGCTCCAGCTAAAATTTCCCAGAGGACAAGTGAGCCAGAAGAGAAGAGCTCAGATGCTGACACTGGGATTTCGGTGTTAGTGTTAGTGCAGTTACCAGCTTTGCCAGCTCACCTGTCTCACACTGGAATAATCTAAAGAATTTGGTGTTACACTCTATTGCCTGGGACGTCTAATATAAGAGATCTTTAAATACATATATATATATATTTATAAAGAGAGAGAGAAAAGTTATCCCTGAGTTTAGAAGGCACTTCAGCATTGTTGTGGACAGAGGAAAGTGTTTAAAGAAAGCATTACTTCCACTGGTTCTTCAATTTTGTTGACAGGTAACGTGGGATCCAAAGGCAAATATCTCTGCAAAAAAGGAGCAGATATCACTCTATTCTTCTTGAAATTTAAAGTATTATTTTCATAATCTATATATAAAGGAGATCATGAAGATCTCATGAAGAATAATTTGTTGGTGTTGAAAAATAGGTAGGTAATTTCTCAGTCAATAGATCCTTTCCAGTCAGAATATTAATCCTTAAGTCTCATCTTAATCACACCAACAGACTTTAAAAGTTTATTTTACAGCAATTCTGTCAATAGACATCAGATAAAATAATTTAGAGGGCACTGAAACATATTTCATCCCTTAATGATCCTTTCCAAGCCGGATACATCAACCATTAGGCTACTCTGGCATGGTAACACTGTTTGCTTGATAACTTAAAGAAACTTCAGTTATTCTGCACGAAGTTGAAGTAGTTCATTAAAGGAAATTCAAAGATATTTTCCTCCTGACACACATGAGTAGCAATTTACTGTGATTGGAAGGAACCTGAAGGCAGTAGGAGTTACAGCAATAAAGTCCCTGGGCAGTCAAAAATCATTAAATCCACACCCTGCACCGTGTTCCTGTCACTCCTGGCACTGATGACAGGCCTAACAAATCTCAGCTTGGGATTCAGAGAGGGATTAGGCGTCTGGCAGATGCAAAAGATCAGTTTTATCAAGAATAAGATGGTTTTGGAAATACTCCAAAGGAAATGTGAGACTCCTGGGGAACCTCTGCATCACGAGTCACGTTGCCTGCAGATCTTCAGTTTGGGAAACACAGGGGAGAAATGTCATAGGGAGATGTGGATACCTCAGTTTGGAGTTTATGTCTGGAATGCAAGAATCAGACTTGACACTTTAATTTCCTGTATGGATTCAACCCCAAATAACTCCCTTTCATGATTAAGCCGCTCTGCTCACAGGAATCTTGTTTTAAAGCAGCAAATTTGACATCACATGCAGGTAGTAATCTACAGATGGGACTGTCTCTCCTTGTCAGGGATGCTGAATACATTCATTTAAAAAAAAAAAAAAAGAAAAGAGAGAGAGAAAATGTTCACTTATAATGAAAAAGCTAATTTAGCTTCCTGCCAGAAAGGCCATAACATATGACATGAAATTAATGCTTGCAGTGAAGTAACTTACAGTTAGCTTGTGACTGATTTAGAATTAACACTATCCTAACTAACCAAACAGAAAAATCACTGCCTGAACAAAAATATTCCCCTGTCTGTATTTCTTCCACTCTCCAGTCCTTCATTTGGGATTTCCAGTCCTTCATTTGGGATTTTTCGATACTTTGGAGAAACCTGAATATTTCTGAGACCTGTGTTTTTTGGTTTGGTTTGGTTTGGTTTGGTTTTTTTGTTTTGTTTGGGTTTTTTTAGGTTTTTTTTTGTTTGGTTTGTTTTGGTTTGTTTGTTTTTTATTTATTGCCTGCAATTTACTCTAATGGTATTCCAGTATCACTGACCTTGAGTCTGTAGGCCAGAATGTAGATCAGATCAGCTACTCTGTGTTCAGAATAACAAAAGGATTAAGGTTAAGAACAGACCCACAGAACCCAAGGTAGAATGAGAACAGAAGTTCCCAATGGATGCACCATACCTGGCAACATGCTTAATAAAAAAATAATACATTAATCTGCTCACAGTATTAAATTATCAGCAGCAGCAATTGTCACTGCTAAAATTAATTTCTCTGGAATGGTGAATTCAAACCAAAGTGACTGTGTCTAGCTGAAAAGCATGACAGAAAGAGAGGGAAGAGGTGGATAAAATTTAATCACACTGTAAAGTCAATATCTATCTGCAAGAACATTTGCTGTTTACTGCAATTTCCACAGGCCTCTTACAGACTTTTCATTTTTAAATGGGGACTTGCACAGGTTTTCTTCTGCATAAAGTTTGAGAAATAAATGCTGCAAAGCAGCACAGAAACTCACAGGATAACTAAATATAAGGACATACATATGCACAACAAGTATAAGAATTTATGTTGCCATTCTAAGAATTATACAGGGCAGCTAAGATTGTTGAATAGACATGGGAAAACTTTACCACAAGAGAAAGCAATAAAATAGGAAAATAAGGTTTTGGACTTATTACTTTCTAAATTTATGGTCCATAAAATGCATTCAAGAGTTCAAGCCATATCTTCAGGTGATTTAAACTGGTAAAGTTCTAGGAAAAGGAAGAAATCTGTGCTGAATTCCACTGTCTTTGGATCCACCTCATGCGGGAGATGCCAAGTTTCCTTCTCCACATTGCTGCCACAGGTCACACACAGGGAGAGAAGCTGACTTTCCTGCAAAAATCAGATTATACAAGGAAGCTGATCTGAGTTGACATGATTTGATTTGGGTTAGAAGATTAATCCAGACTTCAGCTGCCAGAGGCTTTTAGATAAATAGCACTTAGCCCACTTCCACTGAATGGATTTTTTTTTTTCAAGGGAAGGAGTATTAATTAGAACAGCATGGAAGTGTAAGGAATCTGCAAAGACTTAGGATTCATGTGACAAAGGCTATGAAATACTGCTGCCTTCAGAGATTATAGCATCAATGTTGGAAATGGGATGTGTGTTTCTGTGATCTGCTTAGAGACTGCACTCCTGCTCATCTGATGAGGGAAAAAAAATGTGGTATCTAAAATCATTGAGCAAAAAATAAAATAGCCCAGCCTACTTCAAAAGAACTGTGAAGGCAAAAGTTTTACCAATGCCAGTCCTGGCCTGAGGCTGAGTAAAACCTTAATCCAAGATAGGACAAGCATTGTGGCAACTTAGCATTTCAGTGCACTGCATGGGTGACATCAGTTCCATGTTGTCAGCAGTCAGATGTGCTCCTTCTACGTGTATTTACTTCCAAAATATTTTTGGTTTGGACATGTCATTACCCAAGTCTCTTGTCAGAGCTGGTTGTTCTCTGGGTAGCAGAATCTTTGGTTAGGTTCCCTCTGAATTAAAACTAGCAGACCAAAAGAAAGGTAGTTTATTGTAATTTGGAGAAGTATGCAGTTTAATGTCCTTTTCAGAGGGGCAGAGCATGGGATTTTACTCCAAGAAAAACGAAAAAGTAAAGCTTTAATTTGGAGAATGATATCTGAGATATTGACCACAGAAATGATGAGAGGGATGGAACACCTCTCCCACGAGGAAAAACTGAGAGAGCTGGAGTTGTTCAGCCTGGAGGAAAGCTCCAGGGAGATCTTATTGTGGCGTTACTTAAAGAGGGCTTATAAGAAAGATGCAGAGAGAATTTTCTACCACGGCTTGTGGCGATTTGAGAAGGAGAAATTGTTTTAAACTAAAGAGGGTAGATTCAAACTAGATATGAGAAAGAAATGCTTTATGAGGAGGGTGGTGAAACACTGGCACAGAGGGGTGAGGGAGGCCCCATCCCTGGGAACAGTCAAGGCCAGAGCAATCTGATCTAATTGAAGATGTCCCTACCCATAGCAGGGAGGTCAGAACTTGAAGACATTGAAAGGTCTCTTCCAACCCAAATGATTTTGTGATTCTAAGAAGAACACAACCACAAAGAGTGGACTGGAATGCCCAGCTAATTGATAATACCATGTGGGAGCTTTAAGGCTGTGATGGCTGTCAAAATCCACTGTGTTAAGCTGAACAAACCCAATTCCATTCATGTTTTCTTAAAAGATGCAGCCAAGAGCAATGTAGGGATATAGATTCTGCTGATATAGAAATTAATTGCATTTTCTAGTGTCACACAAAAAATCTGTGGTATAACCAGGATTTTGGTTGGCTAGAGCTCAGTTAGCAGCCCACTCATAAAGTGTTGAATGACTAATTAATGTTCTTTGGGATTTCCAAATGAGGTTATATTAAAACACTGTTCAAATTATAAAAGGGTTGGTAATTTCAGCAAAACTGAGAACACTGACATCTAGCTTAGTTTTTCCCAAGTGTCAAGAGTTTAATCTAAGGTACTCCCTATGGAATACCACTAGAGGCAGGTGACTCAAGGACATGCACATCCTAAGTGTGTATGATAGATGAGCAGATGTGGGTGTGTGGAAAATGCCCAACAGAACTGTCAAACTTCTTTTTAGATATTTTAAAGTCCTGCCTAATACCTGAAACTGGACAGAGAAACTGAATCACTATATCAATTAGATATATATATATCTAAAGAAGTTTGACATCTATAAAAAAGTAAAATATTCTTTTTGGAATAAAATACCCTGGAATCCATATCTAAACAGGCAGATAAGAATCCTCTCCAATTCAAATTATTCTGTGAGTTGAAGAGTTAAGTCCCATGCTTTACTGTTCAGGCCTTAAATTTACATGAACAGTGTTGTCCAGCTCTTAGGACATCTGGTTCATATTTTGGGAATTTGAATAGGTCCTATCCCATTTGTTTGTGTTGCCTCATTTTCTTTGTATAATGGTCATGAACAAAAAGTTTATTTTGTAAATTTAAGTTTTGTAACTGCATATAGTCCTTTTCATCTGAGACTTGCTCAATATTTAATTACTCCTACCACTTCCTATAGGAAGGAAGGGAAGAATTCAATCCCATTTGAATTACTAAGTGGCATAACTTAGCAAAGTGTTCCTAAAATACTGGCTTATTTCATCTTTTATTTGTAGTATTAAAGTAATGATCATTCTATCAATTCATTGTTCAATTAATCTTTTTTGTATCACTTTCAAGTGAGATACTAATGTTGTAGATACAACTCTATCTATCTAAATACTCACAAAATTTTGATACATAATGTATATATATATACACACATATACATATACATGAGTGTGTGATTGTGTGTATGTATATATATATAAATACAACAATATATTTTTATTATCTATTGAGAAAAAAATCTTGGATAAGAAATATATAACAGCATTTCCTGTCACTAATATTATTTTCAGTAGATAATCCCATTCATGCTCATTCTCCTTACAGAACAAAATTCCAGCCGTGACATTCCATGGTTTCGTGCTCAACTAAACTGCAGTTAGGTACTTTTTCATTGGGATTTGCATGTGAAAGAACTATCAAAAATTTCTTCCTTTTTCCTCTTTTTTTCCTGCAGAAGACTAAGTTTGTTACAGAAAGCATATACTCTGCATTTTTCTCTCCTAAAGAACACAGATGTGAAACTAATGGCTAAATTTTAAAGCAAAAAACACCTTTAAGGCCAACAAAATTAAGTTTTTGGAAATTGCTTTTGGAATGACTGTTGAGTTATGACAAGCTCTTTCTGAAAGCTCTGGCACACAGCCTCACACATTTTCTTTTTAAGATGGTTTATGATTAGAGCTCTGTGTGTAAATCGAGGGGAAAAAGCAACAATTTTCATTGGTTAGAGACAGTAAAAATAATCAAGGTTCTCTGTGGTCTGCCAAGATAAATACATAGGGAAGAAAAGTATTAAACTGCACATTTTCACTTTTAACAGTGATTTGAAATTTTCAGGCAATAGAAGATAAAAGAAAGCAGAAATCTGTGGTGTTCTTCACCATAAGAAAAAGGCAGGTAATAATAAAAGTTTTACAGATCTCCTGTCTGATGTGTTTATAATAATATTCAGCTACTACCTGGTGTGCTTTTCATCAGTAAACTTCAAAGTACTTTTCAAAGCAGGTAATCTTTAGGGAAATTTGGGTAAATTCCAGCTAAAACATGTTTTGATCAGGTTTTGCACAAGAAGGAAAAACAAAACAATTTGATTTCCACCAGTTTTCCCAGGAATCAAGTAGAATTTTCACAAAAAGTGCAAACTAGACCTCAGTTTTATGTGGTGTGACACTTTGTGTTAGCACAGACACCACTCTTACCTGAAACATTGAGAAGGAATTTGCAATTTGTTTACCCCTTCCTTAAAACTGTTATTCATTCAACAAGATTACATGGAAATAACCTGGTTTTGAAGAAACCAAAATGTGGTTGCAATTAGGGGTTTTACAAGTATAAGCGTTCCCTGACTGCAATTTCTGTGATTAATGCAGGGAAAGGTAAGAGGAGCTGTCCCAAAACTGCTTAGAGAGGGCAAAGAATGGCCACTACCAGGTCTAATGGGTAGGAGGGAGCTAAAATTTATTTTTAAGAGGCAAAGTCATCTCAGCACTGAGTTGTGCAGAGAATCTGGGGTTGCCCCATCCCTGGGAGTGTTCAAGTCCAGGTTGGATGGGGCTTGGAGCAACCTGGTCTGGTGGAAGGTGGGGGTCGGCAATTCCCATGTCAGGGGACTTGAAATGAGATGGCTTTTAGGGTCCCTTCCAAATCATTCCATGATTCTATGAATCTCATGCAGCTCCTAACACATGGACAGTTCTTGTGGCAGGTTTATCCTGCAAGATGGGAAATACTGTTTCTTTATTTAAAACCTGAATATTTTATTGTCCCATGTCAGACAACTGAAAGGTGAAAGAAGAACAAACTAAAACCATTCCCTAGGGTGCTGGCAGAAGCTTTCTCACTGACCCATCTGATAACTGATGAGGATTATTGCCAAGCAAGGAGGAGGAACAAAAAAAGCACCTCTCCAAGAGAAAGGTTTTCAATGCACAGAAGAGATTTTTTTGAGCGTGATATGGATGCAGAATGCATGACCCCAGAGATGCCCTCTTCTCCTAAGATATATGACAGTGTCTCTTAAACTTGTCCTAGTGGAGTAAAGGACTATATTTCTGCTGAGCTCTTGCACTGCAGAGAGGAGATGTATTAATGACAGTGGCTTCAGTGCTGACCACGTGCTGAAAATAGGAACTGAACTGAAAATCTCCATATTCATTTCACAAAGGTCAGTGAACAGACATCATTACAATATATCTTTTAAGCCTGAGGGATCTGATTCTACGTTGTATCATTTTAAGTTTATGTCAGTTTAACTTCTGTGAAATCACTGGAGTTAGAAATGGCATAAAGCTGGAAGAAAGTAGCAGTGAGTCATGCTTTTTTATTTTCAAGTATAGGAGCCAAGTGTTTATGGTGGTTTCACCAGGAAGCCAGAATAAATGGGGAGATTTGGAGTGGGTTTTGATGACTTGTCTGAACCTGTAGCTCATGATTCTATGCAAACCAAACCCAAATTGCAGTGCATGCTCACATCCCAGTGGACAAAATCTGCTGACTTTCACATGGCTTTAGCTGCAAAGTCACATTCACTTAACATTTTTTCCTTTGTAAACTGTTCACAAAAAAATCTGCAAATAGTCAGAGAGTGTTTGCAGGGAAGAATGGTTGCACAGAAAGGATGCAATCAGAACAGATTTGCTGGTCTGTACAGCAGGTAAAAAGAAAACAAATCCAAACAAAACACCCTGAAAACAAAATGGTCTATTTGTGATTTCACAAATTGATCAGGCAACTGCCCACCTTCAAGCCTGAATTCCTTCTGTAGATTGCTGTCTTTCTGAATTAGTGGTAAAATCTCCAGACTCTGTGCATTGAATCCATACATTTAGTGATGTGCAGTCGAGAATGGCAATTCTTTGCAATACAGCCCACAGGTATTGTTCCCTTATCAGTCACACAGGTGGTGATTTAGGGATGAACACCAGCAAGTACCGAGCCAATATCCCCCCAATGAGTATTGTAGTGCTACCATATTGCTTGGAGAGCCATGAAATTCCAATCCATTTTTTACTCTTCTGACATACAGCTGGGTCCTGGACTCGAAGCACTGCAGTAAAAGAGTGTAAATGTTGGCATGATATACCCTGCACTCAGCCAATTTGTGGACACTAAGTGTGTTTTAAAGATTGTGCACTATTTCTAACCACAGCAGAAAACCTGGATCGATATAGATAGAACACTTCAAGGTTTTGGGGAAAAAAAAAACATTTCTGGATGGAAACTGTCTTGCATTCCTTCTCCCCTCATACATCCAGAGCACAGAGTGAATTTCAATAAAAATTATTCTTTCCCTTCTAGGTAATCTATAATTAGTGACTTAGACTTGATCTAGTCTTCGCTATCCTAAGGCTGAGAAATATTTCATAGGTGTACTTTTACCATAGGACTCTTCTACATCAATACTATTTTCACTGTTGTGTAAAGGCAGAAGCTGAGGAGCAAATCTTTCCTGAAGCCATAGAAGACTGGGGCAGAGATGGGTAGACAATTGAGAACTGTCAAACCACAGCCCCACTGTTTTTCCCTTTGAGAACATGCAATGCAAACAGTGGAGTTCAGCAATGCTGCCAAGAGAAGGATTTGAAATCTGTGATGGTTGCAGGGGTGGCTGGACATCATCTGGAACAAAGAACTTGGTCATGTGAGGAAGGATTGGGGAAGCACTGGAACAGGCTGACCCTGGAGGTGTTCAAAAAACGTGCAGATGTGGTGCTTAGGGACACGTTTTGTGGTGGACCTGGAAGTGTCAGGTTGATGGTCAGACTCAATGTTCTTAGAGGTCTTTTCCAACATTAAAGATTCTTTGATTTTATGCAAAATTTTTACCCATTCATAAATTCCCCTGGAAGAAAACAACATTAAAGGAGGAGTGTTTTGGGGAGCATGAACATGTTGAACTGGCAAATGTAGAACTGCATGTCCAATAGCTATTTTTTTAAAGTACTTGCTTTCACTGTGGTGGTTTAAATTAAGAACTAAAACCCTTTAAAAACGCACCAAAAGTATGTCAGGTGCCAGCCAATTCTCTGATATAAACACACCCAGACTGTTTATCACACCATATACTATATGTCATTAATTTAAATGTACTGCAAAGTAAAAAAGTTTAGATCCACTTTCCCTATGCCGTTAATCAAGAGAGAGAGGCTACAAAGAGAACACTGCAATGCAGAGCACCTAGGATTTGTTCATGTGGATGAGTAGAGTGACCAAGATTCAAAAAAGTGCCTTGGAAAGAGGAATCTGCTCTCACACAGGCAAAAAAAAAATGAAGATACAGCACTAAGGGAAAATGGTTGGTAAATGAACACATGCTACAGGGACTGCATCTTTCAAACTTTGAACAGGAACCAGAAATAAAAAAATGAAATGGCATCCCTCTACACTAAGAAAAGGAGAATTGACAAAACACCCAGACAGTGTGAGGGTGCCAGAAGCCTCATAGTCGTATGGATTGTGTGTTCTTTCTGCAGGAACTCTCAAGGAAAGAACTTCTCTGTTAATGTTTTCCTCCTCAGGAAGAAATGAGGCAAAGAGAGGCATTTCATGGAGATGGACTGCTAAAGTAGATGCTCCTGAACTGTGAAGGGAAGGAAAGTACTTGAGAATAAATTACATTGCTTTTTCTGGTCTTTTTCTTTTTCTTTTTTTTTTTTTAATTTAAATTCTCAGATGGCATTCCTTTTTATTCCAGATCACCAAGAAATATGGAACTATATGGTTGGAAGGGCCAAAAAAAAAGCAGTTTTTCTATCTCCTTTAAAGCAGGTTCAGTTATTCCCATCATCCCTAAGAGATGTTTGTATAGTCTGTTCCTGACAACCTCCCGTGTTAGCAACTCCAAGGCTTGCCTAGTCAATATATCCCAGCCTATCACAGCCCTGACAGTCTTTTTGTTCCTAATATTTAGCCTGATTTTTCCTTGTTATAAATTAAATAGACTCTTCCTTTACTACCTTTCAAGGAGACAGAGAAGAGATAACTTTTTTCTCTTTGCTGAATTATCCTTACAATGGGTCCTGTGATGGCCGTGATCAATAAGCAACACTGCATTATAAATTAACCCTGTAAATATCTAAAAGGTGACATCAGACCAGAGACCAGGGCAATTATATCTCTTTTTTTCTTTTTTTTTCCCCTCTGTATATTTGAGGAATATTTTTAATGACACCTTTCCATTCAGATGTTAAAACTGACATCATGAGATGTGCCTCTTAGTCAACATGGAAAAACACTGTATGTGATTCTCTTTGTCTGCTCTCTTGATTTTTATCACGTTATGACAACCTTCAATTTATTTCTCACTCTCAGTTTAATATTTTCCCTCTCATCATATGCCAATCTCTTCATCCCTGCTGCTGCTAATTCCCAAAGTGCTGTGAGATCTCAGAGGGTCTACAACACTTTCAATGTGAACACAGATTAAAATGCCAATTTATGCATTCATCTATTCGTGGTTGGATTTTTCTTTTCTTTTCTTTTTTTCTTTTCAAATTAAAATTTTCTGTAAAATTTTAAAAGCCCTGTAGAGTTGAAAATGCTGATGGAATGAATTTTCCAGTTTTGTTCCAATTCTCCTCTTTAGTTTGTTTTTTGTTTTGTTTAGTTTTGCTTTCGTTTTTGCTTTATTTACCTTTCTAACTTCTCATCTTCAGCACTGCACAGAATTTGTTATGGCACAATAAATTCCTCCATGTAACTCAAATCACATGAGTTCTGTAATGCAAGATATTACTTGCAGGGTTGAACTAGAAATAGAATTGTCTGCCTTACCCACACACTTGCTGGTATACACTAAAACCTGTCTTACTTTTTACCCTCATTACCAGGTTAATGAAATTGAATGAGAAAACTTAAAGAAATAGGCCAGAAAATGTTGCTGAGGCTGATGATCACGACCTCACAGAAACATGATGTGACTCATCGTTGGGAAAAATGAAGGTTCAGCAGGAGGAAATTGTCACACATGCAGGGTCCTGATGGAGATGCAACTTTTGTCACTCGATTTGCAGGGTTTAGGATGGCATGGTCGTGACATCTCACACTGTACATGTATCAATCATTCCTCCACAGCACAGAAGCAGCTGCAGGTTCCCCAGGGCCAGAGATGTAAAGTTGGGTATCACAGGAGAGAAATGACACTTCACCTCATCTTCAGGAACGATTTCACCAAGAAGCTTCTCTAAACAACACAAGACCAATTTGGTTGCAAACCATAATGAAATTCCCCTTCCAGATTTTTCAAAGGCTGCTGGATTTTTTCACCTTCCTTTTCCAAGAGGAAAAACCTGTACAAGTTTCTGCACAAGACAGCGAGCAGTTCAGGTGCAGCTGGACCTACTTCCCTGTACCAAAGTACCTGATATACTGCCAACAAATCTGGATGACTCTATTATAAACTAGTTGTTCTCTGTGGTGGTGAGCAGGATGAGAAGACTATACATTAGATGTGAATACTTTTAGTGTAATATTGATCGTTCTTTCTCCTTTACCTGTAGTCACAGTTGAAACAGTCACATCTTTTTAAACCACATCAGACAGCAAGACTGTGTTCACTACAGCCCTGCTAAGACAGGTACTCCTTTTTCAAGGGAGGTGTTACAATACTTGTCACAAAGGAGACAGCACTTGTCAACAAAGATTGCACAACTGAATCAGAAATATTAATTTATACATTCTTGGTTTTAAAAAGGGTGGTACTGCAGTAAATCATCTGTGCTGACAGATGTCTCCCACTCTCTGTAGCAACTGAATTAACGGCTTCACTCATATTGTAACAGGAAGATCTACCTAAAGGCAGAGCTAGGATAAGGGCTAAAAGAGAGTACAAGCTTCTGGTTTCAGTCCCAGTCGTATTATTAACTGCAAAATCAAGCTGTGTTCTCATCTAGGTATTGGTCTGAGCTCCTCTCCGCTTACATCGCCAGGAACATGCCAAACACAGCAGTTTCTTGATGAGAAGATCACAGAGAAGAGTAATGACGATTCCAGGAAAGCGAGGCCCCTCCTGTGCTGGAAGCTGCATAAGGCAAGGACCACATTAGGGACCCCTGACTCCAACAGCACCAGGAATATTGACTGTGCAAATGAATATCGACCGCACAAACAGCAGTCAGGGTGTTTAGAGTCCGTCACGATTCAGCCACCACAGAGCGAGGAAACAGAACTATCAGAGAAGACAAAGAGCACCGCTAATCAGACGATGTTACTGCTGGATAAAACACTCGTGATGATGTGAAGATCAATACATAAGTCTCCAAGAGCTTAATACACAGCTGAGTATTTGTGCAGAACACTGAAGGACGACGTTTAGCGCAGTGTCAGGCACAGGTTGTGCAAACAGCCAGACAGAAAAAAAATCTGGGAGCAGGAAAACAAGGTAACTATGGGTCAGTCCTGCCCAGTGCTCACCACACACCAATCACTCAATCTCCCAGGGCAGGAGGATGTGTTGCAGCAAAGACAGCAGCGATTCAGTGCAACACTGAGCAGCCCAACACTGCTTAGTTCCTCTTCCTCTGTTTCCCTGCCATCCAGAGATGGACCAAAGGACTAAAAGACAATACTTCTGATTTTCACTGCTCTACCAGCCACCACAGTTAGTAAGATATTTGTGAGCCCGTTAACTGTAGACACAAGATACCTCATGCTCTTAGGAGGAAAGAGAGCTTTGCTTTGTCCCAGAGGGGAAATATGTACAGACTTGGATAGGGAGAAGTGGAGCACTAAATGGACAGCCTTTCCCAGAAGTCATTTTTGTTCTTTCAACCAAGAGGACCATCTGTTTTTTCCTCCTCTTGCATTTCTGTGAAGTACTGAATAAATTCCAGTTAGTTTGGTTCATTGGTTAATCGTAAGGCTTCTGTCAAGTGAGGGGGGTGGAGTGAGAACTTTGCTGGGGGACATTTAGCACATTGTATGGTTTGTGGAAGGAACAGTAAACTACTAAGGACGATATGAAAGCCTGGATAAGTTGGGGGAGCCTAATTTGCAGAGCCATATTTCTTCACATATAATTCAGCTGTTGTGAAGAAGGCAAAAACACCAAAGTGCTTCACTCTTGCTTTGATATAATTGCTAATGCACAAACAAGTTAAGCAAAATATGAAATTAAATAAAACTGAAAAAAATATGTAAAACAATGCTTACTACATGATTGCAGAATACATTCTACTTGTTCTTACAGCTCTTTTAAGAAATGTGGGTCCAAAAAACCTCCCTAAATGCCCTGGATTGTATAGGTAAGGGATCTAATTTTTAAATTAACAAGAACAGGTATCCTGACAGTTTTCTAAGCTCTCTCTCTCTCTCTAGCTGAAACTGTAGTTTAAAAACAGATTTTATTGTTTTGTTCAGCAATGTCCTCTTTTGACTTTGAATGGTGCCAAGAAACCATAGGAAAGACAAAACAAGAGAATTAACCAGACTTTCTGAAATCTAAGACTAAAGAAAAGGACAGAAATAAAGACTGTGAAATGAATAAAGAATCTTATCTACCTCATTAATGCTGCATTTCAGTAGAAATAACCAAGAATTATTTAAGTAGATTTGCTCTAAATTGAAACATAGACTCAAAATTTCTAAAATAAACCCCAAACCCAAGGCAAACAAAACCTAAAAGTTTCTTTAGCAAAGTAAAATCAAGTCAGGGGGTTGTTATTTTCAGGAAAAGGAATAGGCACATCCTGCCAGGCACACCATGGCTCTATAACAGGCTTAGATAGAGTCCCCTGGAGTTAAAGACTTCCCTGCACCATGGGAATAACCTAGAAATCATACAACCCTGCTTTGGAATCACTTCCCTGCCTTATACTTCAGAAACAGATGACAACTTGAAATCCTAGGATACCTGGAATGACCTTTGAAAATCCATTCCTTACAAGTTAAACAGATGGGCATAGAACAAGTTGCTATTTTGGAAAACATTAGTTTAAATCATTGCTTCAATAAAACACTGCCTTTATCATGAATCCTCATTTCCCTATGAATGCACAGTAAAACGTTCCAGATCAGCTCTGGCTGTAACAGAAACTGCTCTGTTTTCTCCCATGTTTTCCAATTCCAAAATAAGTCAAAGAAAGGAGAAAAATTACCTAAAGTATGATGAAAGCTATTTAATGGTTTGCTAGGAGAACAGGCATCTGTAGTTAGAAGAGAAAATACCAGCTGAACTGGTTTAAAAATGAGGCTGATGTGCTGCTCGGCACGAGGCTCACACCATCGCTTACAAAAAGCCTGCCATGAAATTGGCACTTCTGGAGTATTTCTGTGGTACCTGCAGGCATATTCATGCATGACACTTCCTTAAGGAGAAAGCTTAGCAAAAATGCCATTTTCCCAGTTTAGAACTAAAGGTCTGTAGGAAAGCTCTGCAAAGAACCAAAATTTCCAGCCCGTCGCTCCACCCGCAAGGCCATCCTCTGCTTTCCCTCCCTTCTCAAGCGCTCTTCTAACACCTGGTGTGCAAGAGGTGAAGGGAAGCCTTATTAATCAACCACAAAGTGCATTAAAGCACCTGAATAACTTGTTTATACGAATGATCTGCCCTGGTGTAAGTGACGAGGTCAGGAGCCCCGTCACTCCGGTTTACGGATGCAGCAGGAGGCATCGGCAACCGCGATTTCGTCACGCTCTGCTTTCCACCCATCTGAAGGATCATCACTCTTGGGCTGTCAGACGCACCGAATATCCCAGTGCGTGCTGCGTGTCTGATAGAGCGCTGCCTCGGCCATTAATCATGCAGGGAGTTAAATTTCCTCTGTCAATATGGTAATTCTGCAAGGGCGAGGATGTGTTATCAATTCATATTGAGGAAATGACAGCGAAAAAGTGGGTCAGCGTGAGGTTGCCTCAAAGGAGTTTCTGAAAATTATCTGACCAGCTGAATTTCATAATATAACTCTCAGCTATTTTCCGTATCCTGTTACATACCAAGTCTTAAGGATTGACCTTTATTCCTGAAGTGCATCCCTTTCCCAGAGTTTAATATCACTTCAGGCAGAAAAAGGGGGATTTTAAACATTATCCCATGACCAGATCATTTGCTATGGCAATAAAAAGAAAGTTTCCAGGGTCTTGCAGGTTTTGGAAAAGCATTTTAGAAAAACAACTGTACTGACAAGGACCCTTAGAAATCCTCCAAACTATCAACAGTCATTTAGGTTGTCAAACAGGTGCAGAGACTAAAATAAAGCAATATGAGATATGTCAGGCATTTCAACTTAACATTCCTGCATTCATTAAGTGTAAGAACAAAAAAAAAAAAAATTACGAAAACTCAAATCAGCTTCAATAACATCAAAATCCAACTTAAAGAATTATGGATGATCAGTATTAACACAGAAAGATTTCTGAGGGAAGAGACCTCTTTGATCTAACAAAGAAAAAGGTGTAATGAGACACTATGGCTGGAAGCTGAAGGTAGAATATTCAGAACAGAAAGAAGGGAAACATTTTTAAGGATGAATGTAATTAAGCATTGGAACATTATACTTAGAAGGACAGTGGGTATTTCATCCCTTGACATTTTGGAATCAGTCATTTTCTAAAAGAAGCACATCAGTAGACTTACCAGGTGTTATGAGCTTGATGCAGGGATCATTCTGATGAGGAAGGAAAAAAATAGACATGGAATAACTCTTAAAGGTCTGTTCATAGATACAGTGCCCTGTTATGAAACAAATATTTTAATTTTTTTTTCTTGTATATTTTGCTTATGAGGTTGTTTAACCTGGAGAAGAGAAGGCTCAGGGGGGACCTTATTGCTCTCTACAACTCCCTGAAAGGAGTTTGTAGCCAGGTGGAGTTCTGGCACTTCTACCTGGCATCCAGCAGTGGGACAATAGGACACAGTCTTAAGCTGTGCCAGGGAAGGTTTTGGTAGGACATTAGAAGGAATTTCTTCCTTCACAGAAGGAGTGATTAGACACTGGAATGGACTGCCCAGGGAGGTGGTGGAGTCACCATACTCAGAGATGTTATGGAAAGACTGGATGTGGAACTTGCTCAACTCACATCCAGGGCCGATGTTCAGTCATAGGATGGACTCGATGATGTCAGAGGTATTTTCCAACCTAATTGATTCTGTGATTATTTGGTTTTAGTAATGAGAACAACTGTTCATTTTTCCCCCTTAGCCCCCTATAATTAATACAGCAACAGCAGAGGGGTAAATTTTATTGAAGGTATTTTAATCATCAGTAGTTAAATTAAGGACCTGTGGTAAGGACTACAACTTTCTGTAGGGTTACTGTTCCATGACACCAAAAATAGCAACTGACATTTAGTGGTGGGGATGCTGATACACAAACCTTAGAGGATGTAATTTTTGATTCCAAGAGGGTAACAACCTTGTAGGGTAGGTTTGGGAGGCAGAGACATTCATAAAGATGGTGAACATCATCTGCAGTAATTAAAATTAAGAAATGTGAACATAATTCCAGTAGAATCAGTTTTAAAAAATTGTTTGTTTGTTTTTCTCAAAGACTGGTTAGCTGGTGAAATTCTCTTCCTCTGAAGACCTTCTGCTACTCTTCCATTTGAACATTGGAATAATCTCAGCATGCAGCATTTTCATTTGCAGCCTGTGAAGTTATGCATGGAAGAAAATTCACATGAAACAAGTAAAATATTTATTTTGGTGTTTATTCTTTCTTACATTTTCTCTACTTTTGCACTGAGTTACTAGTCAATACTAAAGAAATCCCACAGTTTCAATCAAAAATTGGGCAACTTAACCCTACCAGTGGTAGGTTTCTCCATGTACAAGGCTGTATACATTTACACCAAGGGTAAAACACTTTCAAAGCTGCTGCATTCAGCTTGAGTGCCACAAAAGACAAACAATACATTATGCTTAATTTACTTATATATCTGGTAAGAAATTTATGTTTCACTGAGAAAAAGAAGTTTTTAATATTCCCCATACGCAGATGAGAGCCAAATGTGGAACTGCTGATTTTGGGGAAGATTTTTTGTTTTACTTTGTTTCTTTGTTGTCCTTGTAAACTATTCTTGAACCAGAAGCAGCAGCTCATGAGAGGGTCACAGGCTTGAACTGTTTTCTCTTTACATATTTCAGTCAATGTTTCTTTGAGTGGTAAAAACCAGAATCTGCTGATGCCAAGGTTGAGCAGGTTTAGATTGATGCCTCTATTCTTTGTGTTAGCAAGTGACCTTAATTCAAATATTCTATCTCTTTTAATAAATGGCATTATTTACTGCTCTGACACAGAAGAGTATTTTTAAAGTATTTATGAAAGCAGCCTTTACATACATACCACTGATGTTTATCCTTGGGCTGCTGCCAGGGAATGAGCAATGTATGGCTTGAACAATGAGTTTGGATTATCCAGTATTTATTGCTTTTCTTTTTTTATCTCTTTCATAGGATAGGCAGAAGCTTTCATCTGTTATAAAGCACAATACTGCTTTCTCCATGTGATAGTATTACTGCCTTACTAGATCTTTTCTCCTAAACCACCCTGTCATTTCTGGGTTTTAATCTTCCTTTATGCATCTACACATCTTTTTTTTTTTTCATTATTTTTTTATTTCGTTATTTTCTTGGTGTCCAATGTTCTACTAATATTTTAAGAATGTCATGCTCCATATAAGTGTCAGGATGAAGACATCCAGTATAATCTCTCTTTTCCTGTAAGTGCTTCTGACTTCTTTTTGTCTGTATAATTCTGTCTTGCAAGGAGCCTTTTGCAAACTAATGTCCTTAAGGACACTGTAGATGAAAACAGCTCACCCAAGGCACTATGGAGAAACGAAACTGGCAGTGGGGAAGGGAGATATTAGAATAAAAAAAGAAGTAATCTCACCAGAGTGCGGCAGTGTAAAAGCTCATTGCTGAAATGAAGGATAAGGAATTAAAAATGAGTTTTATGTATTTCTTCTAAGCGAGTTAAATTCTGGTTGGAGCTTCCAGACTGACAGTTCTGAAGAGGTTGGCTGTGAGAAAGATGCTGAGACCTGAAGAGTGCAAGTTTCTCTCCATCACTGGACATTCAATCTGTTCAAGGGAGGATGAGTTTTCTGCCTGCATTCAGTCTGTTTCTTGATGATTTGGATCTATCAGACATTGATCAGAAATGACCAATTAATTTCATATAAAGTCACCCTCAAGTTGTAATTGGTGATGGTTATTACATCCTGCTTCACAGGTTGGTGGCTCTTGGGTAATGCTAAACCTTTGTCAAGGTACAAAGAAGTAGGAACAAAGTGAATAACAACAACAATAACAATAATAATATATGATTTTATTTAGGAGGAACTTTGGGAAACATCTTCACAGTGTGAGAAGATGAATGTGGATTATGTTAGAAAACTACAACTTTACTTGTTAATTTTATTTGTCAGACTGGTGTTGGACATTTTAGCAGAACCTATTGACAATAACACCTCAAGTTTAAACATTTTACTATAAAAATAATAATAAAAAATATATATATGACACACTAAAGAAACTTTCTATGTGTGAAAATCAGGAGCATAGTGAAGTAGTGGTAATAATCACATGAGGGTACCCATATTTTTACAATCTTCAAATGTGGATAATTATTTCACTACATTTGCAAAACTGTGAGTGTTTCTATCAAAGCTGACTTAGTGGTTGGAGTGGCTGCAATTGCATTGCCAAAAGCATAAAAGAGACAAGCTGAAGAAATATGTACAAAAGTTAAAATCTTGCCCCTACCTCCAGGGAATGAGATTGTCCCCAACAATATATTTGCTCTTGCTTTTCTAGAACACTGACCCTGATATTCAACCCATATAGTAGATGTTCTCCTACTCCTATCTTCATTTTTCTGACTCTGGGAGCAGGTGAAGAGATATCCAGTATGAACTGAGATCAAATTATTTTTTCCTTAAATTTTTCCTATCTCTTCTGTCAGAAAGCATAAATGATTGCTTAGATATTCTCTAATTTTTTCAAATATATAAATAACAAAATCTAAGTAGTTAGCAAAGTCTTTGCTACATGAAAGGAAAGGGATTACATAAAGATGCAATAAGCATATGTAATAAATATTGTAGCAAAAAAACAGAACCGAAATTCATGGCTTAGGCATTAGTAAGATACTTCTTTTACACAGCTTAAAGCAAGTGCCTTCTTCTCTTTTATTTGAATTAGAAAAAGAACAATAATCTTCCTGTGAGAAATTGCATAATCCTGCAGTTTGTAAATATCCATTAGTGGAATTATAAGCTATTAATTTTTATTTGTTCTGCTTTACTCTTTCCTTCTATTTTGGTAGGAAAGGAATAAATGTAACAATGCAAATTTATTCTGCATTTACACAAAATCATTCACCAACATGATTTTCAATCCTAGAATTAAATATATCTTGCAGTTAGGTATTACAGGAATAGTATTTCTGTCTGTAAATAGGTACTGGATAAATTATTAACTACTTTGGTACATGGCAAGGTGGGATCTGGCCAGACAAGTGGGAGCTGAGAAACTGTTCTTGGCCTTCATTGCCCAATAAGAGGAGCAATTGGGAATCAAGGCATACATTTTAAGATTATGGGCAATAAAGGAAAATAAGAGTCTGAACACAATATGTCTTCTCAGTGATATTTCTAAAGTAAAAAAAAATCTAGTCCACTGTGCAGGGTTAGGTTAGCTCAGTGTGGAAACAAGGATGAAGTACTTTAAAAATGTTTATGATTAATTACTTTGTGTTTATTCAGTTGGCAGCTAAATTGAGATTAGTCTTAGAGTTTGTGGATTTCATAGAGAGAAACTTTTCTATTTAGAAAAAATTCACGGTTTAAATGATCTAAAAGCAATATAAGGGTTACAGGCAAGGGCTGTGCTGACTTGGACATGCTTTAGCTTGGGGGATCCACAAACTTAAAGTTTTCTTCTGATCTGAAATCTTTGCTGCTTTGATTAATTTTTTGATTTGTTTGTTTGTTTGTTTGTTTTTGTCTGCTTGTTGAGTTCCTCTAATTAAGGCAATGCAGTGAAACCATAAGCAAAAATCCTTGTTATTTCTCTTACTATACTCCAGTTGAACTTCTTTACTAATAGAAACATGTGCAACATAAACAAGGTCAAAATTATGTTTATACTCATATTCCTGTGAATGTCTAAAGCACATAAAACATAGGGTTCCACTAACTTTGGGCAGTTTACCTAAGAACTAGGAATGTGTTTGCCAAAAAAATAATTAAGAAAGTTGAGAAGTTAAGGCCTCAGCTTTTTGCACCCAAAACCTTGCAAAGATTTATTGACTAGAGGCACGACACTAATAGGTTTTGAGCTTTCTGGTGGTAATATGGGATGAATCTGCAAAAGAAGAATATAACCAGGGTTAATTAGAAATGTAGGTAGCATTTGGAATATGGTACCATACTTAGAGCAATGTCTGCTTCAGACTACTTTACTCTCAAATAAATGGACAAGAGAAAAGAATGTCTAAAGCTTGAAAGTTGAGTTCTTTTCTCTTTTCCTCTTTATGGTTGATAAGAAATGCCATCAACTGTATACAGGAAAGCTTACAAAGCAAGGAATTTTTAAAGCAAAATTTAAGCATCATCAAAAATCATCATTACCTTGGGTAACACAGTGAACAGTATTACTACAGAAGCAACTATGTAGAAAACCAAAGAAGTTTCCCTGAAGACAAGACCCAAGCCTTACAATTTCCCTGTCATATGCAAGATTATCATCTACTCATAAATATCCTTCAGGGAAGCCAAGTGATCTCAGTCTGATCACGTTTTATGGATATGCACCATATGGATGAAGGGGAAATGTCTATATTGACAATAGAAATCACTGAACAAACAAATGTTATCTCTGGGGTCCAAAGGCAGACAAATTTACATGAGGAAGGAGTTGTGCATTTTAAGAAGAAGGTTAATTAACCATTTCATAGGTTTATCCAAAAACATGATCAGTTCCATGGGCTAAAGTTTCCGAGATTAGAAGGCTTTTGAAGTGATATTACAAGATTAAGCAGAAGATTTTAGGGTATTAATAAAGCCATCACTGAATAAAATGCCATTCTGGTTTTAGATTCTGTAAATGTAACAGAAAAGGTTTAATGATAGAGGAAGATTTGACAAATGAGAGTCCCACTGTTATGGAAAATGACCCCAAAGCTAATTGCAAGCATAAAATATTATGAAGCTCTAGCCAAATATTTGCCTAAGTGGTGTGTTTGCTTTGGAAAGACTTGGAAAGACTGCATTAACATCTCCTCACTGTGCTATGTTTTACAATTCATAAATAAGTACTCATAAACTATAAAAATACGGGTAAATTAACCAAAATTTAATCTGAATGCATATCTGAATACACTCACAGAATGAGTGGGCTGTAGCTTTTCATGTTTGCTTATCACTAACTATGATTAATGATACCAGTGAATCTGAGAAGGTTTGAAGGTCTAGTGATGAAAGCATGCAAAAACATTTGTGCCTGGTTGAACCTGCCCATAACGATCTGATCCATAAACTGGGCTGGAAACATGGTAAACAAACCATCCCATGAGAGCTTCAGCTTTCAGTTTCCTGATATATTTTGCAATGCCCTATTTAATATAATTTTCATGCTTAATATTCAAAATGGTTTTCATTCATTTTCTTTTTGAACTTAGTCCTCCAAGGGAGTATTTTATTCTCATATGCACTAACAGATTAGTGTGTTTGGACACGCAAGGTGTATTCTTCCCCCTGATATTATTATAGATGCATGACATAAAGCTAAACAAATGTTATCTAAGTCTCAAAGGACCAGCTACTCTGGATTCTTGAGCTTGTCTTTGCTCCTGAAAGAAAGTCAAATTAAGATTGATAGAAGTGATATGTACAAAGAAAGCAAAGGAACTGGCAGGGTCACAACACGTGTGTGAGCATTCATCAGTGTTTTCCAATACTCATAGAGCAGCAATTTGGCTTTAGGATCAAGTTCAAAGCTGCTTTGGTATTCTTTGGGATCTGAGTGCTTGTTTCAGCTGGCCTCAGACTTTGATTATAGTACCAATTTTCTCTGAGGTTCATCCTGACATCATCCATATTTTTCAGCAAACGATGGTTCCTTGTTTGAAATTCCTGATTCCTCTACTTTGTAGTATCCACAGAAAGCCTACACAAATTATTTTCATAGCTCTAAAAGTTTCTAGAGATGACCCAGTGAGATTCCAATATGCCACAGACCACTTAATGTCATCAAATTATCTTCTGACTGACAGCAGTCACTTTTTATTCCATACACTTGAACGATTTTGAGGATTTCAGGAGACTGAGAAGTTGGCACAGTTTTTGTAGTTTGCTGCAATTATTCTCCATGTTAAGGATTTGTGCTTTGTTTTGAATTTTGATTAATCTATTTCTAAATTTCAACAATTATACATGATTAAAGGTCCTTTAGCACTTGGCATTTTCTTCAGTGAGAGTATTTATGTGCTCTAATGAAGTCACCTCTCAATCTCCTTGTGAAAAAACAAATATTTTTCAGTCTATGGCATTTCTCATGTCTTCAAACCCCTTTATTTTTGTCTCCTGTCTGCTCATGTTTCATCATTTTAATATTCTACTAAAATCACTGGGCACTCACAGAGTATACATTATTCCAATACTGTGCTCACAGATGCCACAGGAAACCTACTGTTAACCTTCATTTTTAAAGAATTAATCCCTACTTTGTACATCAGGAATCACAGTCACACTGTTGCACTAAAAGCTTGATTTTCTTGACTACTGTAACTCTTAAATCCTTGTACCTCCCAGCACACATTCTGCATGACTGGCATTCATTCCTACACAATCTCTAATGTTTTATTTAACTGTACTGATACATACTGTGTCTGAGAGATCCAAAATTATCAAGTAAAACTAAATTCTTCGTGTGATTGGTGCACCCCTTTTTTTATTTAATAGAACACAAATTCTTGGGTCATCTCCAAATTCCACCAGGAGTGAATTCAGCTCTGTCTCCAGATGAATGATCAACATATTCCATACATTTGAATTATTACATTTAGAGTATTCCTTGAATAGGAATGTTTGCTCTGAACATCTCCACCTCAGTGTTTCATTTCACCTCAGTCATTTTGACTGTGGATTTAACCCAGAAGACCTTCCCCTTCAGCCTGACAGGAGAACAGCAGAAGGGATGAAACATTTGTCCAGGTCTCTAGATAACACCACAATGATGGATAACTTCACATTTGCATTTTAGCAAAGGCTGAGAAGAATTTGGTCCTTTCCACATGGCACTCATCTGACAAACCAAACATATCAAGAACTCTAGTAGAAGTAGAGATCAGTAAATACACATAAGCACATTTGCTTCACCATTTCAGCTTTTAAAAGTATGAAAGAGAAAACTGCATCATCAGAAGCCAACAACAGGTTGGAATCAGGGCACAGTTATGTTTCTTCTGAATTAAACTTAGTCACATTAAAAGTTGATCAAATGCTGCATCGTTGCAGTCACGAGGCAAAACTTGGGCCTCGTAAAGATTTTTTTTCTTTGTTCCATAATTTTATCATTTACACCTCAGCCATCAGGGTGCACAAACGACCTTACAAATATGCAAGTCACAGAGAGCATCTGGCAGCTTCGTGCTCAACCACCCTTCACAGAAGGCATCACTCACAAAATAACATAAGCACACCTTGGGGTACTGCTGTTTGCACCAGCAGCTGCCTCAATGTCTCTGTAAGGAACACAGATTTTCATGGATTTTATCTGGCTATAAAACTCACTTTCATACTGGTGCTGACTGACTGTCATCAAGTTTTTTAATTTTTTTTTTTTTTTAAAAGAAAATAAAATTGACATATTCTGAACAACAAGAGCACCAGCTGTATGGAAGTGTTGAAATCAGGCAAGTTCTTGAATTCAGTACAAAGCCTGAGTTATAGGATATATTTTTTTTTTCTCTAGGCCCAGTGATAGAATCATAGAATCACAGCATGATTTGGGCTGGAAGAGACCTTAAAGACCATCTGAAGTTTATAATGAAGTTCCAGTAATAAGTTCATCATGAAGTTCCAATCCACTGACACAGGCAGGAACACCTTCCACTAGACCAGGTTGCTCCAAGCCTTGTCCATCCTGGCCTTGAACACTTCCCAGGATGATGTGTCCACAGCCTCTCTGGGACATTTCATGCTTTGTTATAAACTGTTTTACAGTCACAGAGTAATTCTACATTTGCTACAGCAAGGTAGCTCTCTTGACTGCCATGGTGCTGATTTGTTAAGTAAAAGTAGGATCCAGGACTCACACTGAACCTGAAAAGATCTTTAGGAACTATTTGGTGGAGGTGTCTACTCACCATTTCTTTATCCTGTAAGTTTTTTCACTTCTTTAAGGCTACCATGTGAATTCAGTTCATTTGCCAAAACCAATCTGGTGTTATTTGGGGCAATCTAGGACACCCAAAATGACCTGCAACTACAAGTCCAGAGGATGTGTGTTTTTCACTGGTCATATGTCACACCCTCCAAACTTGAGGAGATGCCACAGATCTCCTGCTCTGTTTGGCACAGCTCCATCTGACTGGTTTGCAGCAACTCCAGACTCTCACGTGCAGACATCTACATTTAGATGTATCAGAATCTGAAAGCTGAGTCCCTCCACAAAATTTGTATGTTTTGCCTAAATCAGGAGAAGTACTAACGTCATGAAATGAGAGTTTTAAGGTCACTCAAAAAATCCCCAGCAAAGGTATCAGTGAAAGGAGATTGAATACAAAGGCAACAACACAGCAGTTTCTTGCAAGGTTCACTCTACTACTTCCTAGGCAGTTGAAACATATTGAGGAAAAAAACCACACAAAAATCTAAATTCAATATCAGTCTGAACCAAAATAAACACAAGACCATCTACGTGAAGGCTGGTGGGGTAGGTGAGAAGAAAGGACAGAAGGATAAGGACCAAAAGGGATACAACACTTAGACTTAACTTATGACTCAACAGCATTTAACTTGCAACTTAACACTTAACAATTTAACTTAACTTATTAACTTAGCAATTTGACTTGGATCCATGTATGGTGATCCATATATATGATATATGATATATAATATACTATAACAGTAACCTACTTATAAACTACTTAAGGAAGCAGTGTCCCCAGCACGTTTGATACAGCATATGCACACAGACAGAAAGAGTCTGTACAAGTTACCTGGGAAAAATTTCCCTTGATTTCTGTGAAATACTCAAGGCCAAGGCATAGAGAACATTTCTGAGATCACAGTGTGGCCTGTGGTGTGTGTGTGGAGGATGAACCATCACAACTAAACAGTGCAATGATATAAATAACAGGAAGTTTTAACCTAATTCTGCTCTCAGTCTGACTTTCAAGTCAGAAAGTGTTTTAATGTTCATTTTCCTGCACTGAATATTTGGAACTGGGGATATTCCAAATACAGGCTACTATTTATCTCTTAATCCTAATTAAGAAGCTCCACTTCCCTGTGGTTGTAGGTATGTACATTTTGTTCTGGTTGAAGTAATTAAAAAAAATAGTCACAAACAGATAGAAAACACATCCTTGTATGAACCATCTTCCTGGAACGTTTCTGAATAACCAAGTAGTCACAGTCTGTTATTGTTACTAGTAAAGAAGCTGAAGAGAACTTTCATTTCAAAATACCAGAGATGTGATTAGCATTTTTGTGCACGAGGCTTTTTTTTCTGGGCTGCTGCATGGCTGGGATCTCTCCCAGAAAGTCCTGATACAAACGACCTGCAAAGTCACATGTGAATAAAGAGATAAGAGACGGTTATTTTGGACAGCCCGAAGCAGTGTATTGCTCTTCCCGATATAAAATCACAGCTGAGCAACCAGGCTATTTGGGTCTGCAAGAAAAGTCTTTCTTTCTTTTCTCCCTATTCTCTTCTCGCTTGCCTCTCTATAAAAATCCTCCAAAACTTCCCTGAAGTTAATGAAATGTCACCAAAGTAAAAGGAATCAATTTCAGGCCATTTATGTTGTCTCACATTTGATCTTCTTCTTGATGTTTTACTTGTCTTTGTCTTCCTTTCTTATTTCCCAAGAGAACAAAATAAGCAGGGCCAGAGCCCAGCTCACTGCTGGATTTTTACACCAGCATAAAGCCATTTCTTTCAGTGCTTTCTGCAGGTATGAAATTTGATTTACAATGTTTGGATGTGCACATCCACAAAGTGATCAGTTACAAATGGAGCATGGAAAAAAGTTAATGAGATGAGGTTCATGATGTAATTTTTCAACCTAAAGTTTGTTGAGGATTTCTGTTTTATTAAATGTCTGAGAGGCAATGTATCAAATTTAAGATTTCAGGTTTGAAATATGGAAAGGTCTTTAATTGTCACAACAACAGCAGATAAAGTATCAATAATTTCTGTTTTGGATACAATCTGAAATTGAATTTCTTTTATTCTATGGCAAAGTTGATAACAAAGCAAAATGAAACATTCCAATAATGTACATTCTATACTTCTGAGAATAAATATGATTTATTTGTTGAGCATCCTGGAAATCGACACATTTCATGTACAGAGACATTAAAGTACTAAAGTGAGCAATGATTTGCAATCAGACTAGAACTTCAAATTAAAATTACGATATTAATACAGTCCATTGCCTCTACCCATTCCTGATGTTATTACCTGCAAAGATCCATTTTCCTTTGGTTTTGTTTATGCAGGTTTTGTTCATGTTTAGATAATTTAAAACATAAGTTCAGCAATGTACGCCATACACAGCCTAGCTCTGATATTCCTCAGATGCAGAACTCCTCTGAAATGGTATTTAATAATCTGTCTCTCTACAGTTTGTACAAACAACATCACTTTCTCCTGATGTTGGCTGTGCCAGTAGTGACACTCAGCAGTACTAGAATTGTACTCAGAGGAAAGTTATATTTAACTTAAGAAAGACAGCAAAACTCAGTCTGCAGGTGTAACACATATCTCTGATTAACTTCTGGAGACCAGACTTGGTTAATATTTTAATAAAAATGTTTCAAAGACAAAACACAGGACAGGGCAAAAAATTTTGGAGGACGTATTCTGAATAATTTTTACCTTTGTAATCCATCATGGAGCGTGGAGTTATGAAATATTAAGTTTTAAGTGTATTTGGTTTGGGTAGACTTCTGTTGAAGTGTTTTATTCTCTATTTCTAAGGAAAAATATGAAATACAAGTTTTGTAATTCTTATCACAAAAGCATCCTTGAGAAATACAGAACAATCATCTCAAAAAAGAAAAAATCCCCCAAAAGTCTCAGAGGATTTGGAGAAATTATCTGATGACATCTAATATACTTCCATCTCCAAAAGAGGAATCATTTAGCATTCTGCCAATGCAAACTCTGTAGAAAACTTTATTTGAGTGTGTCTGTTAAACTGGTGGATATGTTTTGTTAAACATTTTAAATGTATCAAGCAAATTTAGCCCTTCTTTTTTCCCCCCCTGCAGGACAAGTTACTGTTTCCTTAATTTAATGAATTCTGGCCCCAAAGGAACTTGGCATTTAGACATGTGCATAACTTTAAATTGAAGTTTAGTCTCCTTAAAGACAATAAGACTTCTCACATGCTTGAGTACCTCACTAGACTGCGATCTCTAGGCCTAGTCCAAATTCAAACTGTCTTTTCATTTCTTTTAATGAGCATTAGATTGGATGCTGTATGAATTTATTTCACCATTGTCATCTTCCAGTATTTCTCCCTGGGGACTGAGTGCAGATACTTGAGATTCAACATGTGTTGCTTATCACTTTCAATTAGAAAATATGCCATGTTTCCTATCTTCCTGCTCTTTGAATGGATGAACACAGAAGGGCTTCCCACAGGATGCCTTTCAGATTTAAATCTCACCTTCTGGAGGTGCTCATATGAGGATTTGATTTTCATTTACTGTGAATATTTGTAAAACTTTATTGTCTGGAGGTGTGCAGAGAGTGAGCAGAAAAGGCTTGTGAGCATTTGAAATCCTTTGCTGTTCAGTGTTTTTTTTCACCTTTAACTATGGCTGATGAGCAGATGAGAGCTGGCTAAAGAAACCAGGCAGAGAATTTAATTTTTTTCAGTCACAGTTTTCAATGGATTTGTTGAAATTTCTCTGAATCCTACAGTGCTGAGAATTGTATGAAGGCCAACACAGAAGAAAACCTTTCAAGGAGATATTAGGACTCAGTTCAGAGTGACAACAGAAATGGCAGCCAGGGCCACATACAAAGGAATGTAGGGAATCAAATGACAACTGACAGAAGATGTTTGAATATGCATTAAATCTGGGAAAGTAGTAAGGCCATTTTCTGTTTAAAGTCTCACATAGCACAGATGAGAATTGTTAAATAGCTGCCACATTCAACATCAGTGGATCAATTTCAGTGGTGAGAAAAGTGTTTGTGAAGTGTTATAAGCAGGCATGAGTTGTGTGCTGAATGATTATGTTTGATGATAAAACTTGTGAGTAAATACATAAAAATGTTTTCAGAGGAAAATTCTCTCTCCAAGCTGGGATTAAATGATGTAGAGTTTATATTTATCCCTACACACAAACTTAATATCCTACAAAATTCTGTAGAAATATTTACAAGCCTAAATGATATGTTCACTTAACAGACAACCTCATAAATCACGTGGTGAGGATTTTGGGAAATGAAGGAAATTCCCTTCACACTTGAATAATTAGAAGCTGGAATGCAAAGGCACAGATGAGGAGAAAAGATGATGGTCTTCTTCCTGTGGAAAAAACTGGGTTATCAATCCAACAGGACAGATTCCCTAATACAGTAGCTACCTTTTAAATTAGCTCCTGTAAATTAACCAGCTCAACTAAACATTGGCAGGATCTTATCACTGTAATGCACAATAAAGTCTGCACTATTAAAATTCTACTGAAGAAAACTTAGTGTGAGATAAGACAGACATGAATGATCATTTGACATTAATCCTGATGACAACCATTTCCACTTTGCTATTGAAATTCCCTCCTGCCTACGTTTTCATTTCCAAATACAAAGCGAACAACACACTCTAATCAATCACTTGTACATCCACCATAATTTTTATATAAGGCCCTCTATCTTAGATATATAAGCCAATGAAGATAATTTATCTTCCCTCTTGCTTTGCAGTCTCTCTAAATGAAAGGAAAGGTAGGGAAAAGTAAGGTGGTACAGAGAAGTAGCAGGTAGGATATAGAGTTTTAGGGTCTGCAGGTGGTTTCAACACCTACATTTGCATGCAGAATGTGTTCGGTTATGAATCACAAATATTGACACAAAGACTGTCCCATGCAAAAGAGAGATGTATCTGTCTGGCACAGCGTCACCTAAATGTGATTATGTTGTTGCACACTCCCCCTGAGTCAGAAGGAGCCACCTTGATCTTCTCTGCAGAGTGATGCCAAGTCCCGGCTTGTCTCATGTCATGTCAGCTGGTCATAGAATCGTGGACTGGTTTGGGTTGGAAGAGACCCTAGAGATCATCTCGTTCCAACCCTCCTGCCACGGGCAGGGACATCTTCCTCTAGACCATGAACTTGATGCTCATGGTCCTGAATTCCCTTTACCACTAAGTGTAAGGAATTGGTTAGGAATTAGTGTGGGTGTTCTGTAGCTGGGGGATGCTGGAGAAGTGGTGCCTGCAAGGCACAGTTCAGATCACTTAGGATGTGTCTGGTCTGCTGACTGTGTTTGGGTTTGGTGTCTGTAGAGACAGACTCGGACAGAGCCATTTCTAGTTTATAGCACATTCAGGTGGGGTAGAAGGTATAAAGAGCTGATCATAAATCCCCTGTGTTTGCCCTGAATAGGCATCAAAATCTGCAATTATATTTGCATTAAGCACTTGCACACCTGGCCCATTTTCTGAGGGCAGTGAACAGTAAGGGTAATCATCCCTTAACTTCTCCAAGAGTAAAAATACATCAGGTCACAATGGAAAGTTGCGGAGAGATCTTTTAGTTTTGTTATCTGAGCTTGGAATGGTGAATTTACTGCCCACCAAAACAAAAAAACCAAACAAACAAAAAATCCCACAAACAAACTTCATTCTTCTACCATTAGCATGGGGGTAAAAGGACCAAAATGTCTTCTCCCACGTCATCCTTAAACCTTCTAGTTACCCTTTTTCAACAAGTCAGCACAGTAAATTCTCCAATTTATACAGAAAAAATAAAGACAGGAAATACTTCATTAAAATATAAGTTATTCCTAAGATGTATCTATTTTAAAAATTTCACTGACCTCTAAGTGAGTTGGCATAACAGAGATCAGAAAATGGACCTTTTATTAATAATGAGGACCCTTTATTCTGAAACCTCTCACACAGTATAATCAGATCAGTATAATGGAACCAGTGAAAATTTTGTTTAGAACATGTCTTGATAAAAATGTAAGTTTCTTTACCTTTTCTTTTCTTTTTTTTTTTTTTTCCTGAAAAATACAATTTGATATAGTTACTGCATGGAATAATTTTCTAAATGAAGACAGCATTTCATTCAGTCTCTAACAGAAGATGCAACTGGAGATTTCAGAATGTGAGCAAAGTATTAAAGGAGAAGGAAAGAAAATAAAGCCAACATTTTTCTAACAATTCACAGTGACAATAGAAAAAGATGTTATGGAAAGTATATGTAAAATTATTGGAAAATTAAGCCCATATAACAATGGCTCTGAAAGAAACATGGACTAAAAATTACAATGCAAAAAAAAGGGAGGATAAAATGCAACCCTTATGCATGGAAACAAGAACAAGGGTTCAATCAGCTCATGCAAATGCAAATCAAGGCATTTAACATTTTGAAGAAGAGCAATATAATGCAGCAGGAAGAATTTGTAGACAAGAACACGTTCCAGGGACCTGATGGATTCCACCTGAAAAGCAATTCACTTATGCTAACCTCAAAAGAAATATTTAGAGTGAGTCATGGCTCCATCTGGCTTCTCTGCATACAGAGCAGGTATTGGTAGCCATGAACTTTTAATCTCAAGCTATCAAGAGAACAAACCCCTGTCAGAGTTATTCTGGGTATGCCTACAAGAAGGAAACCCTGTTGCTAACAGAGCAAGTACTTTTACTGGTTGCAATCATGCCCCAGGAATTTGGATCTCAGAAATTTAAAGTCTTAATGTGTAAGTTTTGTACTGCCAGAATAAAAACAGAATCAAAAGTGTCTTATTGCTAAGAAGAAGAAATTGGACAGGACTGTCATATTGTATTGTAGCCAAACATAAGAATAAGACTAGGGGACAAAGTGGCTGATTAAAAGAAATTCCCAGGATCTTCCAAATATTTACCTTGTTAGTTATTGATAAACCAACACACGGCTAGGAAAGTTTCACATGTCAGAGTCCACACTGAGTTGCCTTGTGAAAAAAGATGAGATGATCACGTCTCACTAGATAAATTGCCATTAATACCCAAAGAGGATATGATGCATTTTATGTATTTGAGTAAACAACTCTTAACTTCTCCCCATGCCTTCCAAAATGAGCAGTGCTGTAAATCTTGTCTGCTTCTGGGCTGACTCATGCACAAGGCAGACTTGGGGACAAGAAAATGGGACAAAGAACAGATAAATTAAGAAAGACAGTTTTCAACAGCACATGGGATGGCCAAAAAAAAACAACCAACAAAACAAAACAAAAAAACCCTATCTGCCTTATCTGACCAGAAATGTCCAAATCTTCAGTGAACAGCTGAGACCTATGTTCAACTTGGCTGATTTTGAGGTATTCAAACTTTGATCAGTACATTATCATCACAGACTATATAGATGCCCTAAATTACAAAAAATATGAGTGGGACACTTGAATATATTCCTGTCTGTCTATCATGTGTGTTTTCAGTGGCTGGTGTGTCACACCCCTGGCATTTTGGTCCTGATTAGCCTCACACTAAGCTGTCATCTTAAGGCACTATAAATATTGTAAGGCTTTTAACATAAATATTATGATGTTTTTCTTCCAGGAAAGGCATGTGCTTTTCAGTTCCATGTCATCAGATCACTGTGAATGCAATATATCTGGTTTCCAACTAGATTTTTTTTCTTTATTACTCATCAACAGGTTTATGGAGACAAGGCAAATTTCTGCCTTATTTCTCATGTATTTATGCTTCCTACTTATATATTCTTATGTATTCTTTTCATTTCTATGGAGTCAGGTCATGTCTTTCAGATAGTTTTGGTAAAAAAGCTAATTTACAAGTCTTTCCAATTCTTTTAAGAAGAGAATGTTCCACAAGAAAATGGCAGTTTCCATGGAACTTTATTTGAGAAAAGTTTTTCAGGCTGAGATTTTTTTTTGTTGCTGTTATGAAAATTTTAATTGCTTAGATAAATATTTTCTTGCATAAAAACATATATTTTATTCATGCCAGTGCATTTATTTCATGCCTATATGCATGGATATAAATATGGCAATATGTATTAACATAAGTATATAAAGGGAAAAGGAGAAAAAGAAACCCAACTAATAATTAATTTGGTATTCTTTATACTAACATTGTGGGCTATGAAAATGGCATTTCAAAACTTATTCTACATCGGACCTATCTATTTCAGGACAAATATCCATGATAAAGTTCATCTTGGTTGGTACATTTGTTTTTAATCATTATTTCTGCATGTTAAATCATTACAACTTTTGTTTTCATCTCAATGCAGAAATGATTTTTTTCTTAATCACTAATTTTCATGGAAAACAAAAATATTTTCCTTTTTCTACTATTGAATAACGTTAGTGGACAGCATGGCAAACTTTTACCCCTTCCCCTTACATTAATACCCTTTATTCTCCCCTTGCTGTTTTGTATTATTAATTTCCATTTTCAGTCAACAGTGGGGAGTGTTACTTAAGGTACATATCATTTTGACAGTAAATTTACTTCAATGTCTGGTTGTATGAAATAAAAGGGAAATATGTAATGAAAAACAAACCCAGGATAATGAGGATCATTTAAATGGAAATAAACCAAATAAGCTCCTTAATAAAATAATAAAAAAGGGTAACCTAATTTCTTGGTAAGCTAAAATTTGGCGAAACATATTTGCTGAAACCATGCAAAAATAACGTGGGATTATTTTTTTTTCTGTGTGAGAAATTCCTACCCTGTGAGGCAGTGAATCCATCGTGTTGCTACTTACGAGGATGCTCAGTCTTACAGGATGCTCAGCAGCGTGCAAAGATGTCAGGCACTTGATGTCAGTGGGAGTAAACTAAACTAATTACTGCAAGCTTCATGTTCCCGTGCTTTGATTTTTGATTAGGATGCATTAAACACCAGTTAAGCCACACACTCAGAGAGAGCTCTAAGTGAGTGAACCAAGCTCCTTGTCAGAAACATTTGGAACATGGCAGGCAAAGCCAGCCTGGGGAGACCTTACCCCAGCCAGGCTCCTCAGCAGCATCACAACACATTATCACAATACATATGATATTTAAAACTAAGCCATCATCCTGGGCAATGCAAACTGAGCAGGGAGAAGACATGAAGAAAGTAAAAACTCCATGAATGCTACAGAATTATTGTAGCAGTTTACAAATGAATGCACATGATTTGAGGAAGATTTAGAAGTCCAAAGGTATTTGATTTAAGGGCCCCTTAATACTGGAGAATAGTGAAGCTTAAAGCACAGACAGTCTGAAGTCTTCATTTAGAAAGCATTAAATACATGCAACTAAGTGCTAAATTTAAGTATTATAGAAATATTTTAACTCCCAGAATCTCTTGGGGCTAGTAAAATTCCTATCTGCGAAATCACTGAGAACATTCAGTCAATTAAAGACAGATATGCAATCTCCAGTGATAACAGCTCCCTCTACTTATTTTCCAATTTTAGAGATTAAAGTTTCCCCCATGGAAAAAAAAAATAAATTTCTCCTCATCAACCTCTTGATGAATGGGCACCTTCTCTATCCATTTTATGCTTTTCATTTCTCCCATCAAGCAGATCCTGTCGAAACATGTTTTCATGTTGTTCTGAAATCAGCATGCAGGCGTGGAATCAAAAAACCCCACACGCTGTTATTCTCACTGCTCTTTGATCACCTCTCCGTGGGCATTTTTCTAGGGTCACACAGAAGGTCTGACTTGGTGAGGATAACAAAGAAACCATAAAAAGGATGCTATTGTGGCAGAGAGCACAGGAAGCACCTGAGAGAACAGGCTTCAGTTCCCCCTTTATCACAAGCTGGCCACGTTCCTGTAGGCAAATCCTTTAAATGAGACATTCTAAAAGGGTTTTATTACCAACAACTGGGGACTGACACTCAAAAGTGCTTCACAAATGGGAGGCCATAAACACACACACACAAAAATCCAGCCTAGAGGTCTTCTGTAACTTTGACTCTTCAGGTTCAATTTTGCAGTCTTCCCTCTTCAAATCAGTAGAGGATAACTGGACTTAATGCAAAATCACCCTGTCCCTTTGTTTTCAATATTTATAAAATAAAGATAAGAAAATATATCCCCTTCAGCACTGTGCAAGGATGATATCATTAATTCTAGGAAAACTGTTTCAGATTTGTGCACCAAAAGCACCTACAGCTACTCTTAATTCAGGTCCATATCCAAAACCAGCTGATTGCCTGCGACTTCCAGCTCTCTAAATGTCTCAGGCTGCCTATATGAAATCTGAGTGTCTTTCAAGGCCTTTGACATGGTTGCACACAACATCCTTGCAGCCAAATTGGAAAGATATGGGTTTGATTGACGGACTATTTGATGGATAGGGAACTGGTTAGATGGCCACATCCAAAGAGTTGCAGTCAATGGCTGAAGAAGAGCAGTGGCAAGTGGTGTCCCTCAGGGGTGAGGGACTGAGACCACTGGTGTTCAACATCATTATAAATGCCATGGGCAGTGGGACTGAGTGCATCCTCGGCCAGTCTGTGGATGACACCAAGTTGAGCAGTGTAGCTGATTCCCTAGAGGGAGCTGATGCCATCCAGAGGGACCTTGACAGGCTGGAGAAGCGAAGTGTGAACGCTGTGAAACTCAACAAGGCCAAGTGCCAGGTCCTGCACCTGGGCTGAGGCAATTACAAGTTTCAGTGTGGACTGGGTGATGAACTGATTGAGGACAGCCCCATGGAGAAGGAATTGGGGATATTGGAAGATGAAAACTGGACATGAGCTGGCACCCTGCACTTGCAGCTCAGAAATCCAGTTGTGGCATGGGCAGTGTAAAAAGAAGCACGGCCAGCAGGTCAGCAGAGGTGTTTTCTTGAAGAAGACCTTGTCTCCTCATCTAGAAAATTAATTCTGGATGTTTTGGTTTTGAAGGTTCACTTTTATTCAATTTTTAGAGGAAGGAGGGATTTTCTACATACTGCTTGTTTCAAATGTCAGCTATCTCATATGTAGGGAATTTGAACAGTACTAGAAAAAATAACATTGTGGCTCTGTTCTATAGTCATATAATTTGCACTATTTTTTACATACCATAATTATGAAGAAAAGAAAAAATTATCCTTTAAAAAATGAAACCCTATATTTCAGTGTTTAGACCTGCTGATTTCTGTGATAAAGGACTCCAAAAGAGGGAACCCATAACTTATTTTTTACTCTTCTCTCCACCTTTATGCCCACATTTCTTGCACTATGACTGAAGCATGAACAAAACCACAGCAAATTCATGATTGTGAATATAGATCTTAAAGCCCAGCTGAGATCTGAGGTGCTTCACTAGGCCTTTCCTAACTGCTGAGTAATCCTTTGGTTAAAGAGAGATCATTAAATTCCAGCATTACATCCACACTGTACAACCAGATGCTTCTGATGCTCTCTATTACAACAACCAAAACAATTCCAAAGTGAACACTTTGCATTTTGCAATACATTTCTGCAAATCCTACAGGTCATTTTAGGTCACTGAACACACATAACAGATTTCTTATGAGAAAATTGTGAATTTATAGATCCAACAGACTGCTAAGCAAAGTTTAGAAGTTTTAATATCTTTTTGACTATGCTAAACCAGTCAGGTTTTAAAAAAAATATTATTTAATTGTGGAACAGTTGATTCCTTGCTGTGAAAAATACTCTTAAAGTAGTCATTTGTTGTAGAACTGAATTCCTCCAAATCGGCAGTGCAAATGGAAATATTCTGTTATTCACTGAACCCGAACGTAGAGCAAGGGAAGGAAAACACTCTGTTGAGCAAACTTTTTGATGCATACTCAAACAGGAAATTTGTCCTTTGTGACTGCTAATCTTTAAACACAAGGAATTAGGACTTCTGTGTTGTCTGCTGCTGGGTCTGACACTCAGAAAAGGTGGATTTTTTTTGTTCCCACATCTGCAATACATCAGTTAAATCATTAAAAAACCCCATTATATTCTCCAAGCCAGTACAGCACCCTAATACTAGGTTTCATTTCTGGAAATCTAATAATGGAATATTAAATATAGTTTGGTTATTAAATAGTTTGGTTGAGGGCTAGGAGGAGGCATTTACTTTACCTGTCTTAATTTAAAGACAACCAGATGAACAAAAACAAACAAGAAACCCCAGCTATAGTGACCTGAATAGGCTTATACTATGAAAGATCAAAATTAGTAAACAATATATACTATTAATATAATGATGATGATGATAATGGTGATGATGATGACAATAATAATAACAAAACAAAATATAATTTTATACTATTAGATAATAAATAATTTACTGACTATATGATATAAATTATTATTATTATTATTATTTCTATTGATTAATCCATGCAACCAGTGCCAACAAATGATACAAGTTTTTCCACCACCTGCAAACCACAAAGGTTGATTTGTTAATTAAATGCACCAAAGGGCTTTTTATAGCTTTCTAATTTTAATACTTTAATCGAGACAGTGCAGCTCTGCCCTGATCATAAAGCATTTTGTGTAGCAGCATGTCTCAATATTTCTATTTCTTCAGAGAGAATTCACTAAGATGCAGTGGATTTTTGTTGCTGGACCTTGTTTCACAGAAACACAGCAAACAGCAATAAACTGCATACTGGAAACCTGAGAGCAGATTACAATGCACCCAACTATGGCCATTCAATCAAATCCTAACAAGATTTGTATGGTCCTTCAGAGAGTTTTAGAAGGAGCAATTCCAATATGAAAAGACTTGAGTTTGTTTGTTTCTCTGATTTAAAAACAAAAAAAAAGGTGAAAGGCTTAGATGTGTTGCAGTGATAAAACAAAAATATCAACTTTGCTGTGGGTGCTTTCTGGTATTCCCTCTCTGTTTTCCTATTCTGCACCAATTTTGTTGATAAAAATAGATGTTATTGTTTTTCAACAATTGTATCTAGTTCAACATACTTGTTTTCCCCTACCCTAGGGAAGACACATCTCAATATACCATTCATCTAGAAACAGCACTAGTTGGCCTTATACAGCACTGTACATGAAATTTTCAGTTCCTGTCATCCAGCTGTGAAGAATTATCCATTCAGACCCATGAAATTAAAGGGAAATGCACTTGGAAAAAAAAATAATGGTGGAGTAGGCCCCCAGAAATAGACTTGGGAAATGATTTATGCAACTAGTTTTAAGTAAGTGTCCTTCATTTAGAACTAGACACTAATCTGGCTGTCAAGGTGGGATGCAGCCTTCTCTGTGCTACCACACTTTAGTAACCACTATGATGATAATTAAAACAGACTGAAGCAGTAAACTGTATAAATAAAAGGAAAACAACATCTAAGTTAATAATATTTCCTTATTTTATTGTGATTTTGACACAAATGAAGACAAGATATATTTTATTCATTTTCTATTTTCACTTCAGGCTTTGCTTTATGGCCCTTAGGGACACAGGAGTGTGCATGTAAAGAAGTCTATAAATTAAAACAAACTGTGTTTATGGTAATACTACCCCATCTTTACAATGTGTTAACTTAATGTGAGCAAACTACAGTTTTCATGGCAGTTCATTTGCATTTCCTTCCCTGCAGTTTCCCAGGTATTTTGCTTCCCAAAACTGCTGTAGTGAAGGGAAAATTAAAAAAAAAAGGAACAACAACATACTTTAAGTGCTCTCAGCTCAGTGATTTCCCTCTAGTAATGTTCATAGAATCATGAAATCATAGAGGGGTTTGGGTTGAAAGAGACCTTAAAGATCACATTGTTCCAACTCCCTTGCTGTGAGGGACACCTTCCACTATTTTGTACCATTAAGATACAGTTCTTCCCTGGTGGAGATGGAGAGTCTGAATCTATCTGAAACCTGCTGCTCATTGATTATCAAGACAGTTGGATTATGAGGAAAAGCCCTGGGTTTGGGTGCTCATCATTAAAATTATAATATTTTGAACTTCAGATGTTAAAAGTTATAATTTCACATCCTTAACAAGCATGGAGTGCTCAATCTTCAAAGACCAAAGTCATCTGGTAAGAAAAAATATATTTTCCCCTTCTCTAGAACTATTCTTAGACTCTGTATCAAGGATGAGGACAGAAAGATTTTATTTGGGGGTTTTGGTTTGTTTGTTTTAATGAGTGACTGGGAATTGCATTTCACACTTCAATAGGTACTGACCTATCAGTCCAGGTCTTTATTCTGCACCTGCCTTTGCTCTCCTCAGTAATTCTTTCCTGAAACAGGTAACTGCAGGGGACAAAAGTGTCACCAGAAGTTGTTCAGTAAAAGATGCTAGAGATAGTCCTTCACCCTCCAAAATGTATAGTTTCATCCAAATGTCTCTGAACATCATAAAATTAGTGGTTAAGTTATCACTGATGGCAGAGGGAGAAGAGCATCATCCTGTACCTGCTGCTGCTACAAGTCATGCTCACCTATCTCGTGGAGTATCCAAAAATGCAATATATAGAATCATAGAATACCTGACTTGGAAGGGACCCACAAAGATCATCCAGTACAACTCCTGACCCTGTACAGGACCATCCTGAAGAATCCCACCCTGTGCCTGAGAGCACTGTCCAAATGCTTCTTGACCTTTGTCAGGCTTGGGGCCATCATCACTTCCCTGGGCAGCGTGTTCCAGCACCCAGACACCTTCTGGGGTAAGATCTGTCCTTAATATCCAACCTAAACCTCCCCTGACACAACTTCAGGCCATTCCCTCAGGTCCTGTCACTGGTCACACAGAGGAGTTCAGTGCCTGCCCCTCTGCTGACCCTCACGAGAAACCTGCAGACCCCATTAAAATTTCCTTTCTCCCTTTCCTGAAAAGGACTAAAAGTGTGTCTGTCTGAACATGCACATGTACACTGTTCACACACACACACATATGTACACATGTGCATATGTAGTGTGTCCTACACAGGAAAAACTGGAAAGAAAATTAACAACAATACTAACACTCAACTGTTTCTTTAATAGGTGCATTTCTCTTTCTTGAAATACCCTCAAATTTTCATAGACATATTTCCATGTCAGAAATATTGCTATTATACCTCATTCCTCCTATAGAGATGAGGGGAAGGAAAGCAAATGTTTCATCTCCATATTATGCACAAATTAATTGAGTGTAAGAAAGTTGTATTGAATTTAGCTAAAAATACCCTGCTTTCGGTTGTCATCCTCAAGTCATATGCTTTTTAGGTTCTCATGCAAGTGCATGAGATTAGTATACACCCCATTTAATCTGATCATGATTGCCTGCTATTTTAATTAACCTTTATTGGCATATCTATATTGCCAAGAAAATATACTTTGAGAAGCCCCATTAATAACAGTATTATTTGTTCAGGGTCTCTTTTCAGCTTCACCCATCAAATTCTTTAGACAGATAATAAATCTCTGCAGCCTAGGGTTATTGGTAGGCTGTTTGTTTTGTTATAGTTTTTTTTTAACAACACACTTAAAAGTTAATATTCTGAGAAAAGGATACTAAAGAAAATAATTTCTTCCGTACCTTACAGAGAAAAAAAATGAGGCAAAAGTTATGTGGCTTGTCCTTCTCTAATCAGTGCTGGGCTCAGTCTGGGTAATATGACAGATAACCCAGATAATTCAAACATTTAATACCAAAAAACAATGATCATACCCTCCCCACTTTACATCCTTCCTTGATTAGGGGTCATGCAGTCTGGGGGCAAGGAGATGGTTCAAATCTCTTCTGTGTTTGCCCAGGAGCATGACACAGTTTGGGGCAGTCATTGAAGCACTGTGTGGCAATAGTGAATTTATTTCCTTGAGTCACACCTCTACAGCTGATCACCACTGACCTGAAGACTTGTCACCAGGAAAAAGATAAGAACTGAACCTTGGCTGATCAGTTAATCCTTCCTTCTATCCTAAGGCAGGCTTCCATCCTGAGCCTGCCCTCATTTTCTAACCCACAAAATGAGTTCCTGAAGGCTGTGTTTTGGTATATTTTCCCAGATCTTCCAGAAATCAGATGTTTTCCTTTTTTTCTGCTATTTTTGTTCTCTGGCATTAGACTCTAACTCCATATGTTGCCTCCTTCTACTATAAACTTATTAAAGAAATCTCAGCAGAACGTCCCCTCACTCTTAATTGGATCTCTTCCACTTTGGTTGGGAAGACAGAGCCCTTTAGATGATATGTGGCTGATTAGCTGTTCTCAAAGGGGTTTGAATGAGCCATCTTTACTATCACTTTGCCCTGCATAAGCACAGACATCTCAGCAAGACCAACATTTGCTGCTCTGCATCCACCGTGGATTGCACATGTTAAAGGATTACCCTGATTTCCCTTCTTTTTTTTTTTTTTTTTTTTTTTTTAATTTTTGATAGACCTAGCAAAATGCATGTGTTGAATTAAAATTTTCCATTTGCTGCCATTTGAATCATAAACACAACCCTCCATGCAAGCGAAAATCACAGCTCTGGCCTTATGGGCTGCTCCTGAAACAGCCTTGTGAATGAGAAATCACAGCACAACATAAATCCTCTCCAATACTGAAACTCATGCAGAGATAACAAGGCAAGAATGAGTCCTGTTTGTTCTCAGTTATGCTATCACATTTGTGGCTGTTTACCCCTTGAAAAACAGGCAAAATATTTTGTATTTCAACCACATCTGCAAGCAGGCATAATTTAAGAGACAGAAATACCACAGTTACCCCCTTAGTATTTCATGGGGTTTTGAGTAATGTTACTTAAGAACCCCTGTAATTTTCTTTATCATGAAGTAGTTGGTAGTAAAATTTCAAATGAGGGTGAAAGCAAAGTTTTCCCTAATTGGAAATGTAGGGACAATTGGAGATGACATGGTTGGAACTGAAGAGGAGAAGGAAGCAGGAAGAGTTAATTTTGGACATTTAGTGCTCTAAATTTGGACATTTAGAGTCCTTTGGACATTTAGTGTTCTAAATGTCTTTTGTCAGAGTTATTTCTGTTTCATTGTTGGTTCTATTGGGAAATCCAATAAATACTGATGGGAAAGTATCACTTGGCTCAAAAGAAACTTGAATACCCAATCAGGAGAAGTCCACTGACAAAGCATGGAAAAACACTTAATTTTTTTCCTGTACAAATTAGGTGTTGTGTGCCATATGATAAGAGGAAAAGCAATGTTATCCTAATGATAAACAATAAGTTTATTAGAATAAATGAAACAATATTCCTGCCTAAAGTAGTTCTTCTTTTCCCTGACTTCACTGTCATGCTTATGGCTAAAACCATCCTCAGTTATCCTCTGTATGTTTTATTTCACAAGCTTCTCTTTGCCACAGTTAAATACAGAGAGAAAAGAAACTACCCATGTTAACTCGTTATCCCTCAGAGGGAATTAATTCAGAGGAGTATTGTTACTGATCTTCTCTTCCTTAACTCTGAATTTTTCCAAATACAGTCTGCCCCCACCAAAGAGGGATGTCAGGGAAATGCAATGGAACCCATGTGGTTCACTCAGTGTGCTGTGATAAGAAAGTAACCATCTGACATGAAAGACTCCTGCCTTCTCCCCTAGAAACTGTGCCTATGTGGTCATAAATTACTGCTAGAAAGGGTGCTAGGAGATGACTCAAGTGAATTTGGGTATTTCATGAATTCTGCAGCACCAAATAAAAGTAATTTGTGCTCTTCCAGAGCAGCTTTTGCGGAGCTTATAGCACCATATTTCCCATTTTACAGACAGACAAATGGGTTACAGGCAGTGAATGATTTACGAAAGATCAAACAATGTATAAAAAGTTAAACCAGGAACAGAATCCAGAATGTTTCACTGCCATATCTGGGCAATACAGAATATGTGTTTGGTATATGTGTATTTGAGTGGGAAGATTATCAAGACCACAGAAGAAGCCAAAAGCTCACAAACTGGGTCATACATCTAATTCTCTTCTTTGAAAGTGTGACTCTGCAGTCTTCCAGTGTTAGAGGAGCCCCAGATTGTGTGTGACACTGGATCTGAAGCTCTTTAACAGGGCACTGCATGAAACTCAGATAATTACCCACACTGCAGTGCTGAGTAAATAGCTTGTTGTTGAACTTCTTTCTACATCCTTAATTCCAGCAGAGAAAGCATTTGTCATTCGACAAGGCCAGAAGGACCATTTCTTAGCTGCAAGGACAGTTGAAGAGTTTCCTGGATGGACCATTACTCAATTAAAGGATAGATGTTCACTTGCTCCATTCTCTCTGCTTTCTCCTGCCATTTATTGTTTAATTTTTTTACCAAAGACTGATAAACTTTTATGTGTCTGAGGAGTGATAGATGGCGATGTCAAGATAAGAACAGTTTCAGAAAAGCTTGCTCACAAGGCACAGTGTCCTACTTCATGGATAATTATCGGCTCCATACCAGTAGGCTCACATATAGCAGCCTGATTTTCCCTTTTTTCTATTCTAGCAGTGACCTTAACAAAGATTTTCTGAAGGATTGTTTTATTTCTCTGCATGCATATCTCTAATTTATTGTTCAAGTAGACAAATAGAGAATAGGGCTGAACAACACATTTTTTTGGCAATTATAAGTGGAAGAAAAGGGTATCTCGGTCTACAGGGAATCATTCTCTTGTACTAAACAAACACACAAAATACTCATATTTAATAAAAATTCAGTAATGTTATACAAACTAGAAATCAGATTGATTTTCTTCAATACTTTGTATATATATTATTCTATGTTATATAATATATATTTTTATTAGACACAATAGGATAGCAACTGATACAAAGGAAAATCCCTAACAAGGGTCTTTTCTCAGAGAAAGAAAGATATCTCTATATATGCATATACAATTAAGCACACACAGGCATATATATATATATACATATATATATATATATATATACATATATATATATATATATATGTAAAACAGAACATAAAACAGCCAGGAGCAATTCAAGCAGAGTTTAGCTGAGATCTCAGCAGCTAAGCAGGACCAGCTCCCACAAATAATTGGACTGGGCACAAAACTAAAGTTTCACAGCCTTGGGCAAGGCATGATTGAAGCTTTCATTGAACTGACCACTGGAAACCTGTTGTTATGCTGATTTTCACAGCAGATGCTTGGCAGAAGCATTAAGATGGGACAAAGCCATTCCATAGTTCTATTGCTGTGTGTTACATGAAAGAGGATACCGACACACTGAAGCTGCAATTTCATTCCCATCACTTGTCCTGTGTGGTTCAGGGATGGGGCTTTTGCCTGGCAGTAGGAGCCAAGCAGGAATCCTTCCTTTCTGAGAGCCCCCACGGGTGTGGTGCTGAGAAGAGACTTGCCCACTGCCGTGTCCTGAGTCACTGCCCAGGCTGGGTTGGGAGCCTGGAGCTGATTTCACTCTAAAAGTCTGCACGAGACCTTTTGCTAATTCCACAGGGCAGCACTCCGTTCGGTTTAGGATTATTCAAAGAACTGATTTTAGTTCAAATGCCACAGAGAAGGGCAGGAGTGGCACAGAAAGAAATTACTGTTTTTCATATTTTCCATGCATGCTCATAAATTATTTTAATTAAATCCAGATAAACTCCCTAACACAAGTGTTGTGCTTCAAAACCTTTTATTTCAGAAGTGGTGACATGAATCCCTTTGATTTCCTCATCTCTTCCCCTTCCTCTGCTACCAAGCTGAAACAATTAGATTAATTCACCATGAATTTGTGATTAGTTTTGCTAATTCTGAAACTACATTGCTTTTTTTTTTTTTTTTTTTGGCAAAAAGGCTTTTGAGCTTTTCAGCTCTTCACCACATTCTGCTGCAGAGCTGTGGGATGGCAAACCACACCACAGAGGTGCACAATTTATTATGAAATGTTGGATCAGCAAGACAAGAAAAAACATAATAGACCAGCATATTGGCCTGGGTATGTGTGAATTGCCAAAGCAGTACCTGCTCATTGAAATACTGCAAATATTTAAATATTCTCCTGCAGCCTCAGCTTGGCCATGGCTGATCTGCAAGTCTTGGGGCATCATGTTAAACTTATCACAATTGTCTTCAAGGCAACAAGTTCCCATAGGTATCATAATGTCTACATGTAATAACAACGTGAAATGTTTCTCTGTGAGGAACTTATTGATCTTCTTCACAAAACATAGAATATTGTATCTTTTCATTTGGCCTCAAGTTGATGCCAAACTCTAAACAAATCTTCAGTTATACCAAAGTTATCATGGTTATCACACCAAGACATACAGCCCACAGAAAAATCATCCCTTCCTTAGGCCACCACACCCAGTGGCCTAATAAAATGTTTTCTGTGATCTCCACTCTTCTGACCTCAAAAAAAAAAATGGTGAAAAAAAAAATCATGAGCTTTTAATGAAAAGCTCCCTTTTGTCTAGAGTCCACCACTATTTCATATGTGGAAGAAATCTCTGGGACTCTTCTGTCTCCTGCAGGACCTGTGGAGCTGCTGTGGACACTGCAAGAGCAAGTTGGACTGGATGACCTTCAAATGTCCCTTCCAACCCAAATTATTCTGGGATTCTGTGGTGAGTCATCCTTATACTGGGAAGGAGCAGGGCAAGACGACAACCTGTATTTTGGGATCAAAGAGACATAATTTATGATGATAAAGAAGGAAAGGGACTGATCCACCCCTTGGAGCCCACTGGTACAGATTTCTCTTCTTAGTTATCCTGATCTGTAGCAGATTGGGGAGCAACTGGGAAAGTGGAGAGCTGGGAAGTGAGTGTTAATACTTCAGTGTGGGCAATCACAGTCTGAGTGTTCAAATTCCCCTTTTATTTAGCAATACAGAATGACCTTCAGTGGCTGAGAATTACAGTAATAGAAGAAAAACTCCTTCTGATCATGGCAAGCAGAGCAGAGCAAGTCAGTGAGTTTGGATAAGTGTATGGAATTCTGGACTAGTACTGCAAAAGACAAAGACTGCTGTTACTGGAAAGCAGACCAAAATCATGTATTCTTTTATGGTAAACTCTTTCCCAGCAGGAAATTATTTCCCACTCACTTCCCTAGGAAGAGATTTGTTTCCTATGTATGAACTTGACCCTCCTGGACCCTGCAACTCAGACAGCAAGGGGCCCTTGCCCTCTGCCTGCAGAAGTGGAGACAAAGTGTTAAAATTAGGTTAATATAGAATCAGGTTTTCTCAAGTGCCAGCCACTTCTCTCAACTCCCAAAAAGAATGCAAGCCCAGAAAAGATTGTAGGAATGCAAAAATTTCCAATTACTCTTTTCTCCAAAGAGCCTAGAGGATTTATCTGGGGCCACAATGAATTGCACAAGTGGAGCTTTTCAGCCCTGCTAATGTTGACCCTTTATTGTGTTTGAAGCTGAAGAGGTTGGCTCCATTTCACCTGGCTATGAAATAATTTAGCACTCAATCCTAGTTGCTTTCTAGTAGTGCTGATTCTGAATCTGGCAGAGCACCAAGGTTTAAGGAAGGAATAAGGAAACAAATGGTAAGCTGAAGGGACTCTAGACATGAAAAGCTATTTTCTGTACAATATCATATTGTTATGACTGTCAATATTTGTGGCCATCACAGTGCCTGGAAATCCTAGTCCTGGACTATGATCACAGTACACTAAATACCAGTTTCTACAATAAAAAAAGTAAAAGATTACTAACTTCTCTATTTTATTCCTTAGGGAGCATCTTCTTTCTGTTCATAAAGTCAACTAATAATGACAAACCACCAGCATCTTTATTTAGGATGGATGGACTGCTGAACTTTGTTTCCACTGTCAGGAACTCTGGGAAATCTATTTTCATGGCAATGCAATGACACCCCAAGTCATAGTTAGTTTCTCTGTGCTCATGCTACCTTGGAGATTTCAGCTTTACAGATCCAGAAACCGAAATATAGAAAGGAATTACTTGTCCAAGGTTACAGGGCAGGTTGTGGCAGAAACAAGAATAGAAACTGTGGCTGGCAAGGCACACCACCTTTTCTAATTAACAGACCAAAGTATCTTTTCATTCTCCAGCTTCCTCTAATGTGTCCTGGCCATTACAGAGCAAATTCAAGGTTCTTTGTTTTCTTTTCCTGAATTCAAAGGAAAAGACAGCTTTGCCTAGATGTCATTGTTAGTTAAAGGAAATACTTTGAATTTAAGGAGGAATCAAAACAGTTCCATTTAATTACTGATGTAATTTTGCTTGCCTGGTGCAGAAAAGCAGTTTTATCAAGTTGACACAGAAGAGCTTTATACACCTAATTGTTGTCCTTGGAATAAAAAACTATATCACTTAGAAATTAAACAGAAAGAAATGTTCTGAATCTTAAAATTGTGCAGAAGCTTGATATATAATGGAAAATGATGAATTGTTTCTAGATTACAATAATTGTGCTCCTGCTTTTCCATGCTAATGAATACTGAAAGAAGAGTATATCATCAAAGCGTAATCAAATCCAGCTTGTTTTGTAAATGATTAACAGACACAGAAGAAGAACTTGGGCTTTCTCAATCTCACACTAATACTTCAGTGAGACACTGAAGTGCTCTGCATTAACAAAGCTCAGAAATTATATAAATGCAAATATAAAAAACATCCCTCACTTCATTACATTAATAGAAGATCCATACATGGGCACGAAAGTAAAAGAGTGCGTCACCTGAAGTGGACTGTGGCAAATTAACACAGTAGGACGGGAAATACAAATTGCATAATGTGTTTATGCCACCTGAGTGATGTTTAACACGCCGTGGGTAGGGGATGATCGACTGAACAGCGACGTACGAAAGGCACTGCCTGATCAGAGCCCTCATTAGCTGCAAACTGAAGTGCCCTGGTGATGGAAATCAATACCACCTCAGCATCAGCATAAAGGCAGAGAAACTTCATTCTGCAAACCCTCATTTGTGGCAATTGAGGTTTCTCGTGCAGTTTGTCCCTGTTCAAGTAAAAGGGACTGACATCACAGCAAAGATTTATAGGGTGAGATCCACAACGGAGTTTTCACTCTGGTTTTACCCATAATGAAGAGTATTGAGTCTCAAGGACTGATTAAAGCAAACTGAGCAGGTTATACCACGAGGACAGCTCATTTTCCCTTATTAAATGGAAAGAACGCAATGTAAAAAGGACCATGAGATTTAAGGAACAAAACTGGTCAATCAGTTGATACAGTTCTGCCTGGGCAGGTCTAAACGAGAAGCATTAACAGGAAAAGATGAGCACATCTGCATGGAGGCATCTTACTCTACTGATGCATACAAATGGGATTTCTGAAGACTGGCAACTGTAAATTGTCAAGGACAGAAACACCCAAGTATTTCACAAAAGTGCTTCACAGCTGCCAGGAAACTCCAATGTACAACTGATCTTTATGAGCTTGAACTCTTATCAGTGAAAATCTGTAATGAAATAAATTATTTATTCTAGATCTTGGGGTAGGTGTGGAGGGGAACTGCAGTCCTCCTGTTTCACTTTAAGGACTACACCTGTTGTAGTGGTATTTACCAAGATTTCATCACAATATTTTGGAAATAATAAAATAAAAGCAAGTTCCTTTTGAGAATGAGAGTAAAAATTCCTTTTTTTTTTTTTTAAATTTTTATTTTTTAAAGTCTAGGAAAAAACAAACAAAAAACAACAAGGGGATATTCCTCCTGCCTAGTTCTCAAAGCTGGTATTTTATAAATGACTCTGCCTCTTTTGTTCCATTTAGGAGCAAAGCAAAAGCAGCATCTTTATGTTTTCCACAAGTTGAAACTCCTTTATTAGTCACCTCAGAAACATGTTCCTGGAAAACAAACTGATCTGGGTTTATAGGATGATTTTAATTTTGATCTTTCAGAATAATAAAATATTCCAAAAAAGGATAACCTTATGTCACTTTGGTTTTTTCCTTCATCTGCTGCTGAAGTTTAGAAGGAATGGGAGGGAACACTGCAAAGCAATAAAGTGAATTTTGTGCTGCCACCTCCTTCACTTTCCATCTTCAAGAACCTGCTATAGACTAGAAAAGAAGATTCATGATAGAAATTAATGTCATCCCTCACACCCTGATTGTGCTGCTTTGAAACATAAGGAGTTTATCACTATATTTTATATTAAATTCTGAACCTCTGTATTGAAAGCTACAGAACAGCCAAAATTTATTTTGACTTATCACTGACCCACAGTGAGTAAGAATTAGAATTACAGAATTAGAGGTAAAATGACTTAGCATCTGTTTGAAATGCCTTGTACTTCAGAGACCAGTGCTTGCCCTGTATCATGTTTTTACTCTGGATTAGAGGATTTATTGGTTGCATTAGTCACTATTTCTTCTTGGTCACACTGTGTTTTTTAAGTAGCAGGCCACTGAGCAGTCAGTCCTCACTGGAAAACTAGGTCATAGTATTAAAAAGCCTAATTCTTCCCTCATGATACATAATTAAAAGATGACCTACCGAGAGTAACCTCCATTTTATTTTAAATAATTTTTTTGTTAACTATCTTTGATTTCGAAGTTGGCTTGATTATAATCATTATGTTGGCTTAATATTAATGAAGTTATTTCTCCTAGTTTATTTTATTTCTCATAGGCCATTTCTGAAGGAAAAGGCAGATATGACCTTAGAAGTTCTAATATATCTGACACCTCAGTTCAAAATGACTCACTTTTCAGCTCTGTATTTTTTATTTCACTTAGAATACTCACAAGGTTGTATTTCCAGTATTTAGGGTTGATGCTATCTTTCTCCTACCTTATACTAAGAAGTTCTCGTTTGGGGGGCATCTTAAGTGTAGCAAAAGACACGAGGTATTACAAGCAGTAAGAAATCAAGAGAGTCCATGATATAGGAGACCAAAGATACCAATCTATTATTATGCTGTTTGAAAATGGAGTGGAACACTGGAATGCTTAGGGAGTGAGAATAAGAATTTGGGTACCCATGGTATGAATATTCAGTATTATGATACCTAAATTGTAGCCCATGTAGAGGAATCAATGACAGCCATCTCTCTTTTACAAAGCAAGGAAAAGAAGAACCACCAGAAAGCCTTTCTAAGATAGCAAAAAGGCAAGACAAAGCTGATGAGAAGCATGACCTGGCACAAAGAGATATTTCATAGAATTAGAGAATCACAGAATGGCCTGGGTTGGAAGGGACCTCATTCCAACTCCCCTGTCATGGGCAGGGACCCCTTTCACTAGACCAGGTTGTTCAGGGCTCCATCCAACCTGGCCTTGAACACTTCCAGGGGTGGGGCAGCCACAGTTTCTCTGGGAAACCTGTGCCAGGACCTCACCACCCTTACAGCAATGACTTTTTCCCTAATATCAGATCTAAACCTAGTCCTTCTCAGTGTGAAGCCATTTCCCATTGTTCTGTCACTGCATGTTTTATTTGAGGCAGAACCTGATCTGCCATTTCCACTCACTGAGGATTCAAAACCCAGTCACCTTTTCTGAGTGATGCCTACAATGCTTTTGTCAAAATCCAAGCAGAGACATGGAAGTCTCTCTCATTTCCAAGGAGTCACAGAATGGATGAGGTTAGAAGGGACATCTGGAAGTCATCTTGTCTCAGTGTCAGAGAAGACCTTCAGTGTCCAGAGGTGGCTCTGGGGTCATGAAGACAACATGAGAGAGCAGCATCCCATTTTTTTCCACTGCCTGTTGGAGACTCAGAACTGCAGCTCCCACCTCTGGGAGAGAATTTCAGTCACCAGCTCAGAGGTGATTTGCACTGGAGGTGGAATAATCTTGTTTTAACAGCACAGGTACAATCCCTAGGCCAAAAAGGAGAAAATAGAGAAGGATGAAGGAGAAAATCCAACTGTATGCAAATGTGATCCAGATTCTTAAACTCCACAGTTGTAAAGCTGCCTTCGGACAGGGGATTTCCACGTTGCAGTTCACAGTCCCTAAGTCCATCAGCTGTCTGTGCATTTTAGACATCCATTACCCATTCTAACTATGTACAAAACCTTTTAAACCCCTGTATCCTCATCCTACATTAGCCACTGAGCTGTGGAGACACATTACAGAATACTCTTTTTTCTCCTCTCCTTGCCAAGCCTATAGAAAAGAGAAAATACTCAACAGAGTGCAAATGTTAAAGCTATTGCCCCTTTTACTCTGAGTGGGAATAAAGCACTTAACTTGTGATATCTGAAGACATAGTGAAGTTCCTATTTATATGTTGCTTAAATATATATATTTATGCCTTAAGATGCCTGACTTCCTTTGAGGATATAATTTTCCTGCTTTTTTGCAAGATAGAAGTCTGTAAGAATGTCAAAAGATCAGGTGAAAAATCACATGCCTTACTAAAGTAAGTATTATACTACATTATATTACACTATTCTAGTTCATCATGAACCGCCAAAAAAGTGACAGTTTCAGATTGTAGAAACAATATCTTTGTTCTCTGATTTTTAAAACTGAAGAACAGCTTGATACATAACTGGAAGATGGAAGAAAAAGATTTAATGCAAATTCTGTGTTAGTTTTGCATGAGCTGGAAATGCTCTAGCCAAAAAAAAAAAAAAAGGTCTGATATTGTAACATGATAAGAAGTTTCTCATTTTGAATACTTCTGGCAACACTTCTAATCTCTGACAAGAAAATATTTGTTAGAAATCCTGGCATCCCATCAGAATATTTGTCAGTTTGAAGTTAAGAGTGTGAGTATATTTAATTAGGTGATTTTTGTGTTATACAGAACTGTGAAAATGAAAAGATACAGTCCTGCTCCTTAGACATAAATGATTTGAGGGTTCCTCCTTTCACAGACGCTTTGCAAGAGGAGCAATAGAATTTTTGCTTTTATGCTGAGGGGAATCACTCAAGAAAATTTACGCAACAGCCTCAGGAAATGCACAATTTAATGTTCATTTTTTTGATGGGAGGGGATGGATTCTTGCCCAGACAACACTGTTGCATTTGCAAAAAATGATTTGTTTTCCTTCAACTACCAAGATGCTTTAAAATAAAATAAAAAAATTAAGAGAAATGGCTGATAAAATTGGTTTCTGGTCCAGGTTATAATGAGAATATTGGATTCATTTAAATCTTATGAATTACTGATGAACTGCTTAATTAAAACCATCTTTTCACTGCCTTTGAGAAGTTGCATTCTGAGTTTTAACCCAACAGTGCCATTTCCCTATGTTCACATATTTTTGTCTCACTTTTTATTTGAATACAAAGTATTAGACTTCTGTTAAAATAAATTTTTTCAAATGATCTAAGAAAATGTTTATTTAAAGCTTAATATTCTACTTAAGTAGCTTAATCTAAAACTAAAAAACCTTACAAACATTATTAGTCAGTTAAATTAACGTTATAAAAATTTGTTACCAACACAGTTCCAACTGCTTTTCAGCAAAAAGTAGATTTTTAACTATCAGTTTCACATTAAACTTTTTTTCAGAAAAGAAGAAAAATCTGAAAGATCAAGATTTTAGTTGCTTAATTTAGACATGTCACAATATATAAAGATTAAATGATTTGACAGCAACTGTGCAAGGAAAGTGATTGTGACTTTAAGTAAAAAAAAAAAAAATTTGTCTTAGATTTTCCTTTAATAGATATAATTTAAAATGTCAAATTCAAAGGAGTATGTATGCATAATGCAAGTTCATTAAAACAAGAACATGCTCAAGTTTGGTCCAAATGTTGGTAAAATTTGTTCTCAAATTTTAGATTAGATTATATTTAGTCAAGGATTTCTGTAAATTCCTTTATTAATCTCATAATGGAATGGGTTGACTTCACAATTCAGAATATAAGCACAAAATGCAGGGAAGGTCATTTTTTTCTTTAGTGACTTGCTTGTATCTGTGGTGTTTTCATCTATTTCTGCACTGAGATTTCCCAGGAGATGTTCTGGACTCAGCTGAGATCTGCAGGTCACGACCACACTCTCCAATGTGTTCTCAAACCCAGAAAGCTTTTTTTTTGGTGCAATCCTGACTACAGGAAGACTTATCCACGTTCAACTCCTGGGCTAGACCTCCTTCCATCCAGCATGGATTAGGTGGATGTACACTGGGCAGAGTCTAGGAGGGGGTCAGGGTGCTGGGCTTTGTGTGAGAGAGGAGATCCATCCCTTCCATGACCATACAAATCTTCATTTATGACCCACCTGGAGCATCAAACCAATAACACGACGACAAAGATTTATGAAGACAAAGGTAAGAGATATGTGGGGAGGGGGCAGAAAAAAAGTAAAATAACTAAGAATGAGTAATCTAATTATCCTCAGATCAAATCCAAAAGATCTCTCTTTCCCTCTTTGGGTCTGTCTGATGTGCTGTTGACATTTGCTTTACTCCCCTGGTCAGTGGCATGTTCCCTTGCCCATTCCCTGTGCTCAGGTTGCTGTATCAGGAAACAGGCTTTTCTTGGCAAAGTGTTCTGGTTTTTATGTTCAAGCCTTTTCTTAAATCTCCCCCGGGTTCCATTTAGATTAAAATCCTCCTTTCTCCCACCAAACACTATTGATCCTTAATTTATTTAGGAGGCAGTTTCAGCACTCCTTCTTCCAGGTATTGACTGCCCTCACTGCCTTGGAAATGATAATGACCCTTCAGAAAAATAGGTGCTATCTCTTGCACTTGAGTAGGCATTAGAAAAATACTAACAGCTCCCCCCCACTTGGGCAGACAATGAGTAAACCTCTTTGGGAAGTTTTTTCTACACACTGAACCTTGTATTTCATATTAATGTGCAAACTCCTAAAGATACATCAACAGAATTGATGCTTGTAGCTCATTAGCGGGTGTTGGTTGAGACAGAAGTGAAAGCAAAATGATGAAAGGAGGTCTTAACAAAGTTGACTAAACAGTTTTCTTAAGGAAAATAAAAGAAGACAGGTCTCTCAGCTCTTTACATCAGAATCTGTACAAAATATGTTACAATTACAATGTCAAGATTAGCTGAGGTATCTTCAGACTACCTCACAATGCATAAGTCTATTACGCTAAAAAAAGAGTTCATAAGATAACTGTAACATCTGCAGGTTTGCATGTTCTGTCAGAGGTCTTAATTACATCCTTCCACGGTTATGAAAGACTCTCATGTGTCATCTCATAGAACCTAGTCACCCATTTAACAGCACTTCTAAACCCACAACTACGCCTCAAACAAGAACAATCAGAAAACTAAAGTTGCATCACAATTGACAGCAATTGACTGTCCAGCTGTATTAACATAGAAACATCTAAAGGAGAGGAAATTCTTTAACTGTTTATGGATAGAGGAAAAATGGCACTTGAAAAATAACAGCTCTGCAAAGTGGTCTGCCCACATTCTTATATTCTTGTCTGTGATCTCATTAATGAGCGTTAACGAACTAAACCTCACACGATCTCAGTGAGACAGGAAGGTGTCCACGTTCCCTGGCTTTATGGATGAAGAAATGATGGAGACAAAGAGAAGCCAGAAACATCCCCACCCCATGGCACAGGGCAAGGATTTGGGTGTCTGAGCAGTAACACAGTGTACTGGCCATCTTTTCTGACTTCTCTGTATTTACTCACACGGCTGGGAGAACAGGCACCCTGACCTTTAAAAAATCCATCATGAAAATTTCCTTAGTGTTTTCACTTTGCCTCAAATGAAGGGCAACTACTCTCCGTGAAAAACTCTGCCAGATAATTACATTTGCTACAAAAAAATGTTTGTTCTCAGCTATTGTTCTATGTGTTTATTAAAATAAATCAGGGCTAATGCAGTCACCTCTCAAAGTGAATTCACCTCCTGGCAAAATGTTTAGTTTCCAGTTTAGGCTATAACTAAACAGAATTGTGGACTTCATTGCACAAAAGCAATATGGATAGAGTCTCTGACATCAAAACTCATTATCAAGGTAATAGGTATCATGCTCCATTAGTTTTAATGTATTTATTAGTTACAATTATTGCAGCCTTTGCATAATAATTTCAGAAAGTAATAAATGTGCTAATGTTTGGCTTGCAAAAGTAAAGTGTTCATTTTTAATTTTTACTGTTTCCTGATGAAGTACTTGACAAAAACTGTCTTCCTTTAACCCATACATCCTCTGACTGCCCCAGACCGCTCTCTAGAAGGAAGATGAATTATTTGTTATATATAGTGCCTCCTTCTTCTCTACTCACATCTGAAAAAATGTCTTAGCCTCCAGCAGAAAGAAAACTGCACTTAAACAAGAAGACTTGGTCCTTTTTATTCCTCCATGTCTTTGTGAGTATTCACTACAGATACAGGCCAATACCTGGAAGATCTCTTGCTTCTCATTTCAGACCACCCATGTTTGATTCAGTTGTCCCATTAAAACAGTTATGAGTGCTGACTCACCCATCTCAGTGACTGAGAAACTGAGGGCTTGTAGTTATATTCCAAATTTGCTAAGCGAAATATGAAAGCAGGAGACAGAAATTCTGCACATCTGCACAAGAATTAAAAAAAAACTACCTGTCCTGCAGCTCCTGGTCCACCTGGCCCATCTTGGACTTGATGATTTGGAAGGTCTTTTCCAGCCTTCATGGTTCTGTTTTCCTAATTAACAACCAATCTCACATACAGAGAAGAAAAAAAAAAAAAAAAACAAACAACAAAGGAACAAATTTCAAATAGTCAGGTATTTTGCCAGCATGTAATGAAAGGTACCTGATCCAAGGAGCTTATGGTCCTGTTTAGCACCATTTTGAAGTAAAGTAGGAACAGGACCCAAACCCATGCAAAATAGGTGAGAAAGGGTCCTGACAGGGGGGTTTAGCCCTGGCAGTAGAACCTTTCAAATGAGATTGAGGTTTTCACCACCGGGATGTAACAGCTGTTGGTTGTGCCTTATTTGAGGGAATAAAGGTGCTGAGCTCATGCTGAGCTCATGAGTGCTCCCCACTCCAAAGCCCAGCACTCAAACTGTCTGAGCTGTGACTCACCTGCCTCCCTGGATCATAAAATATTCTTGGACTTCCACTAAATCAAAGATGCTCTGGGAGCCAAGAGGATAGAGAAATAGCACTCTGCAAAACCCAAATGTGATTTATTGCTTTAGACAGGAAAGATTCATCACCTTGAAAGAAAGGAGTGAGTGCCAGAAGAAGGAGCAACCTGAGAGCTTCTCCCATGCTCAGACAGGAGCAGTCACCTGTGAACATCCCAGCCATGGCATCAGAAATATGACAGAACAGCACCCAGGGCCTGCAGAATAACATAGATATCTCACTGTGAAATTATTAGTCACAGTTTGACCCTCAGGACACGTAAGTTTAAGATAAAATGAGCAACAAGAGAGGGAAGCACCAAGCTGTTCAGGCTCTAGAGGTGATTGCACATGGGAGGAAAATGAGAAGGGGAGATGCTGCAGGGCCTTGGGCAAAATGGTAGTACTGCAAAATAGCCTTTCCATGACCTCTGTTCCCAGATTCCTCAATCCTAACACGCAAAATTACTTCAGCAATAACAGGGTGAGGACCCAAAATCTGTGGGAAAATGTAGGAGTTTAATGATATAAATGATTTTAAGGTAAATTATATAGAAATTATTTGTTCTGTAGGTGTGCAGCTTTAAGACAAGGCAGAAAACTCAAAATAGGACTTGTTAGGACTTGTTAGCTATAGCCTTGACCTTATGGCTACAGACTGCTGTTTTGACCCTGAACATATAATTTAATCCCAGATATTAAAACTTTAATTGAAACGGGCTTTTCCACTGGAATTAAGTGCTTAGGTAATTTGAAGGCCTTTAAAAACAAAAACAAAAACAAACAAAAACAACACAGGATAAATGTGAATTCTGAGGACAAAGATTACAAATAAAATCACGTAGTACAACAATGGATTCCAAGAATCCTGAAAAAAATGTCTTTTTCGAACTCTCCATTTCATTTCCAGCAGAAGCAGACATTATTCTTCAGACTCCAGCTAAGATGCTGAATTCCAAAAATGAAGAGACAATCTGCAGTCCCACACTGAGAAAAGAGCCCGGACTGCAGAGTGCAGGAGGGACTTAAGAACACACAGTACAGTCGATGATAAAATGTTTGTTGTTACCTCCCTGGAAGTTGCAGAAAATCAATATACTCATCAGTGCCAGGTCCACTGGCTCTAACAGGCTGAGGATTTCTTGTGTTCTGTCTGCAGCCTGAGCGGGGAGGGAAGTGTTTTGTGTGTGTGTGTGTGCGTGTGAGCGACGGGGATGTGCAGTGAGCTGGAAACCAATTAAACTGTGGTGTTAGATAGGTGTGGAAAAGGGCTCTGTGAAAGCAGGATAGTGCCAGAAGCTGGAGTTTATAAAGCACCCGGTATCCAGTGAATAATAATAACATTAAACATGTTCTGAACTAATTTATTTGTAGAGAGAATAGGAGTAAGAAAAGAAAAGCTTAAACAAAATGTCAAGTTCAGGCAACAAACGTGGAGGAAAAGATGAAAGACAGTCAGGTCTGATGCTTAAAAATAGGCCCAATAGTACAAAAGAGCAGCTATTCATTAAAGGCTTGAGGACTACCAATACTGACTGCCAGACCTCATCTCAAGTAACCCAAAAATGTTAAGGACTCTCAAATGATAAGGACTCTCACTGAGGGGAAGGGAAGGAGGTGGGAGGAAAGTATGAGTCACTACAACCAATTTGCCAGATCTCTTGCGTTTATCATCTCTATATCCTCAAAGGATACTGATCCTCAAAAGATACTGATTCTCAAAAGCAAGTGTGGCCTTTGGGCAGCTGCAGATGGAAATGTGCTACAGTTGGCACAGATATCCAACTGACCCCACTATGTTCTTTTGGCTGCTGCATCTTTGTTTCACATTCCCTCATTCAGGCAGAGAACTGCCATTCCTGATGCCTCCTAGCTCGTGATGTGGAAGGCAATAGAGACACGAGGAGAGAGTTCAGATGGAAATGGTCATGGCCCACCTGCCTGAGGCAACAACTTAAACTGTCCAACCTGGGAGCCCAAACACCAATCTAGATGTCAATGGAGACACCACTGGAGAGCCACCTCCAGAGGTCAAATGAGGTTACAGGAAAACTAATTCATCTTGCTTTTCATATTCTGTCTCTCTCCTTTGTGCAGCTTCTTCTCTCTTAATCAGCTCTAATCTTCATCTCCCCTTCCCCAGCTGCAGCCCAGTCCAACTTTGACACCAGAACAGCTGCAGTGACAGTCTCAGAGAGCAACTTTTCCTCTCAAATTACTCAACCCATCAGCTCTATAGCTGATTCAGGCATGTCTTAATTTTCTTATTAACTCTCAGGATGTCCAGGGAAAATATTTTAAAAAAGCTTCCAGCCCTGACTTGCCTCTGACAAGAAACTGAATAAACTGAACAAGCACAGTCTCCCTAAACAAGTTTCAGGTCTTAAAAACAAACAAACAAACAAACAAACAAACCCACATCCCCTAAAACACATGTGCACATTTCCATGTGTGGGCAGAACATACAGAGCTGTGTACCCAAGGGAACCTCTGGGAACTACTGGAGTAAAGATTTTTGCCATTAGAACAATCATTTGGAAGCAAAGCCACACTTATCCACATGCACACACTAAAATCGAGGCAAGAAAGAGCTCTTTGTATAGGAAGTAAATGGAGCTGTAAACAAACCAGTTGGAGACCGTTGTTTTTATATAGCCAGACTAATTAGTACTGGTTTCAATGTTTGAATAAAGAAATAGTTAGAAAAAGATAAGTCAGCATCCTTGATTAGCATTCTGCATGGTGTAGCAGAGACAGTTGCAGTAGGTTGACACTTTGTTGGTCATTTTGAAACACAGGGAGAAAATAAAAACTGCTTGCTCTGAACATCCAATTTTACCTGCTGCAATCTCATTATTTTCTACAGGATTGTACTGTCAAAGAAATGGAGTTAAACACTGAAATAAGCTCAAAGATATTGGCAAAATCAGGTGAAATTATACACAGTATTGAAGCATTACCCTCTCCAGTTTCTTTCATAAATACTAAGAAACTTTTGAAGTTTTTTAGCATCCTTTCTTTCTTTTTCTTTCTTTCTTTCTTTCTTTCTTTCTTTCTTTCTCTCCTTTCTTTCTTTCTCTCCTTTCTTTCTTTCTTTCTTTTTTTTTTCTTTATTTCTCTTTCTCTCTTTCTTTTCTTTCTTTCTTTCTCTTTCTTTCTTTCTTTCTTTCTTTTCTTTCTTCTTTCTCTCTTTCTTTCTTTCTTTCTTTTTATCTCTCTTTCTTTCTTTCTTTCTTTCTTTCTTTTCTTTCTTTCTTTTCTTTCTTTTTCTTTCTTTCTTTCTTTCTTTCTTTCTTTTTTTCTTTTTCTTTTCTTTCTTTTTCTTTCTTTCTTTCTTTCTTTTTCTTTCTTTCTTTTTCTTTTCTTCTTTCTTTCTTTCTTTCTTTCTTTCTTTCTTTCTTTTTCTTTCTTTCTTTCTTTCTTTCTTCTTTCTTTCTCTTTCTTTCTTTCTTTCTTTCTTTCTTTCTTTCTTTCTTTCTTTCTTTCTTTCCTTTCTTCCTTCTTTCTTTCTCTTTCTTTCTTTCTTTTTATCTCTCTTTCTTTCTTTCTTTCTTTCTTTCTTCCTTTTCTTTTCTTTCTCTCCTCCTTTCTTTCTTTTCTTTCTCCTTTCTTTCTTCTCTCTCTCTCCTTTCTTCTTTCTTTCTTTTTTTTTTCTTTATTTCTCTTTCTCTCTTTCTTTCTTTCTTTTGAGTGTATTACATCTTCTGTGTTCATAGACCTGACAATATCAGTTCCTGATGCTGGTTTGAAATCAAGGCTCCACTGATTTTCACTGGTTCTATTCTAGCACTGATATCTGTTACCTGCCACGTGAGGTAAATCACTCCCACTGAAATCAAGCAGATAAAAACCCTAAATCCCTCAAACACAAAGAAATTAAAGAGAGAAATGGCCTGCACTATTCTGGTATCAGTGAAAGGAGAATCAGGTGTCCAAGTTTAAATTTGCAGCACTTGCAATCAATAAAGGAGCTTCAGATTTGTGCCCTCAGGAGAGCAGCATTTCTTTATTGGATGCTCTGAGCATAGGCTTAAAGAATTGCCATATTCATAGGTTTGGACGTGGTTTCACTGGATGAGCTTCCACATGACACTGAGCAGGAGCAATTAAAAGTGGCAGTGGCAGTTTACAGCTGCAAAACACCTTTGGAAGGTCTTGTCTTTTCAGGATATCTCAGTAATAATGTTCCCATTGGGGTATCCATTGAGATATCCTTTATGGATTAAGGGCATAAACGATCCCATTTCACTCCCACAGGTTTGCTAGCTGAATAGCTGATTCTCATATTCCTTTGAATATGGGAAGAGAGAAAAAATATTTCCTTCCAGCTGTAACAGAGATCCAGTTGGTAGCTCACCATTCAGCAGTAACTACCCCATTCTGCATCTCTCAGCAAGAAAGATGGGACACAATAAGATTTCACCAAATTTATTATAATAGTGGAATTACTGGAATAAGTCTACCAGAACACCTGAAGAGATTGATGGAGTATAAATACCATTTCCATTAAGAAGCAGGTATGAGTCAAGCTCACCTGCCAGCCAAAAAGCTCCCACATCTGCCTAGCATTTAACTATGGTTGGTACCTCCTGTTTTATTTTTCTTACAGTCAGCATCATTTCTCCTTGCTTGACACACAGGCTTTCTTTTTTCTTTTTCCTTTCTTTTCTTTTCTTTTTTTTTTCTTTTCATAGTACATAGGTTATTTTTTTAAGTATGGTAAGGAATGATGCAGTCACCTCTGTGGAAAGAAAAGCACAATTCATGCAATTTGACTGATCATTACTTCAATATGGTTCCTATAGACTGCTGTAAGAGGCTGCCAAATTGCTGTTCCTTCATCAGCCCTATTTTGCATAAGGAGTAGCACAGGAAAATAATTCAGTGGGGCTTCTATTTAAAACTGTTCTCAAGCCAGTCTTCCTTTCCTCACTCTGGCACACAGAAATAACTAATTTAATAAAATACCACAAAGCACAACAGAGTAGAATGGGGGAGAACTAATTCTGAAAAGTTCCTTTTGAGAATTCCTCAATGCTAAGACAATCTAAAGGTCCAATGCACAAAAGCTGTTTAAAATGCTGTCTGGGTAGTTAACCCCAAGGTCTCAAGAACTCATTGATGACTGAAAATTTCTCCTGAGTACCAAAACAAAACAAAATAAAATCAAAAACAAAACAGGAAAGGAGCTCTGTTGCAGTCTGTTGTCAAAAAATCATTGAATGAAAATTGAGAAGACTGCTTGAGACAACTCCTAAATCTTCTCTACTTCCCTCTTTTATAGGAGACTCCCCAGTTCTGCAGGAAAAACTGAGTTCTTTATTCCCAAATATATCACTGCATCCAAAATATATCAGAATTACATTCTTCTGAATTGTGGCCATTTCCAAGGCATCTCAGATCGTACCAACATTCTTTATATCCCAGTAGTCTGTCTGCTGTACTCATCATTTGACAAGACCTGAGTCATTGGATATAGGTCTGGAACCCACCAGAAACCATTTTTTAAATGATATCTCCCAATTAAGAACTTAATTTGAAATCTGTCTGTTATAAAGTTATTAATCCACCCGATGCTCTTTGTTCATTCTATGTATGGAAAGTTTCTTTTATTCAAATGTCAGACAGTCATATGTCAACTGCTTTGAGAACACCAAAGTTTCTCTATCACAAACAGATCTTTTTGGCTAGACCTGAAATTCTGTCAAATAAAATATGCTCTTGTTTTTCATAAACTTCTTTGAAGCTATGTTGACATTAATCTCATGGTGGTTTTTTTTCTTCTTCTAGTCCTTTGCTGATGGTGTCTTCTTCCATATTTTACCAGTTATGTTACTTTGTCTAGAATAAGTTAACAAGTTGATGTAATGTATTTCCCTATTTAATTAATTTTATCCATTTTCAATATTGAAATTAGTAATCTCCCAAACTCTGGAATCCAGACTTGTTGCTGAGAAACAATCATGATTCAGAAGGTGCCTTCAATGCTTATGGTATAAGCTAACCTTGGTTTGTTAATTTAGTAGGATTTGCAAGTTTTGTTTTCATCTTCAAGGTAAGGAAAGCTCCATCACCTTCTGCATCATCAGCTGTCTCCTCTTTTCTTTCTTCACAAGCACAAACAGTTCTCCCCTTCCTATGATCCCCAGACTTGGGGGAAGGCAAATCCAGTCTTAGGTTGTCCTGTATCACAGTTTTTTAATGCTATTGTCCATTGTATTTCCCCACTCCCTTTGGTTTCATGTTGACTGTTTCCACATTTTATTATTGGTCACAAAATTCTTTGCACAAAACAAACCTGACCAGGCAATAAGCATGGGTTAGCAATAAGCTGCAGGGTTGTTGTATTTTAAATTAGTGATTAAATGTTTACTGAGAATATAAAATTTCCCCTTGCTACAACTTCATTGTATTTCTGGTGTTTTGAGAATTAAGTGGGTTTTGTTGTTATGTCAAATTAATATTCCTCAGCTAAAATTGCTCAGTGTAACACAGTTTTTGTAATAGTTTAGGTCAGTCTTTACAGAGATTAAGTGGTCTATAATAAATTCCTGCCCAGCAATTTCGTTGCATATAACTTTAATAAATTAGTATTTAGAGTCCTGTAACTCTCAGTGGTCTGCAATTATGAGCATCTAATATTGATCCTAGCAATTCTCCTGGCATTCTGATCTTTCAGAATCACCAGCTCCCTCAGATTTCCTTTCTGAGTACGGTGTTGGCAGCAATGCTTGCAGGCTTGCTCTTAACTGGCAATTTGGGGGGGTTGACTTTTTCACACACAAGGATTTCCAGCTTAGATTTCATGCCTGAGTATTCAGACAGGACTGGTGTATTTTAGCCTTCTCTGTCTTGTTTGTTTAAATGTCTCTTGATTGTGACAAGATTAAAATGAAGGCCACCCCATTCATACAACCTTCTCTGCCCATACTTGACCTAATATTCCTTGGCCAAAACTATCAGTCTGGTGTCATTTAAACACTCCATTTTTGCTATCTCCTGGCTCCTTTCCTCCCTGCACTGCAAGAGAGTGGGTTTTCTGGGAAATTCATGGATAGCCTGGGTATTTTTAACTTTCATCTTTCCACCCAGAGCATTCAAGCTTTCCAGACTGTGAGGAACAGTGCCAGATGCTGTGTCACTGAGCCCAACACAGATGGAGCCAAAGGTAGCCTCAGTTTTCAGTCCTACAATCTTGCCAATCCATGAGCGGTGGTGTTTGCCTTCACTCCCCAGAGGGGAATGGACTTCATATCCTCCAAAATTTACACCAAGTCCTGTCCACTTCTCCAAGCATCCTCTCTTTGGGGCCAGTTTTGAGGGCTCTGTTAGTCATATCTGCACTTTATTCTGTGTTGAGTTGGGCTGTTTTGCCCACGCCAACCACTAAAGGCCCCTGTGCCAAGAGTGCTCCCTGCATTCCTTCAGCAACACAACTGTGCCTTCAGAGGGGGAAACAGGCTGTGACTCACTCCAGCATCTGCTGACACCATAAGGAGACGGGAATGGATGGGTGGGTGGGTGGATGGATGGACAGAGCCAAACAGACAGCAGAGTCTTTCAGCTGCACTGACAATTTCTGAACACGCCGCCTCCCAGCTGAGCTGAGGACCTGACCCATCAGTATGTTACATTCACACTGAAGTTTCAGAGCAGGAGAAGGCGACTGTGGGGCTTCTGGTAGTCATGATTCTTCTGCTTCTAACATCTTCCTGGCACTGCTCAGTGGGAAGTTATATGAAATTACATTCCTCGTTCTCAGACTTCCCCTTCCCTACCTCTCAAGTTAGTGTGAACCAGCATGCAGGACACAAGGACAGTGGGACCTGGTGCAAAGAGAATAATTTTTTCCTATCATTAAAAGGCACTATTATTTAATTATTAAAAGGGTTTATGAAGAAGATGGTGGATAACAGTCACCTGAGGGATAACGTATGGGATTCCTACAAGCACGAGAGGAGCCCACCTGAGCTCTAATCAACACAGAGCATCAGTTTCAGAGCATTACTGAAAGCCAAACAAAGCCACTTCCAGTTTAAGAGCCTGAAATAAAGACTGGACAGTGGCAAGGCTGGACATCTGTAAGACTAAAAATTATGCAGGGCTGTAGCAGTTAATCTTGGTAAGTTCTGAGAGGTTATTAAGCACTATTACTTTAGTTTTAATCTAACTTGGAACATTAGAGATTGGCAGAAGACACAATGTAAAGGACAGATTATTACACTTCTGCCTAATGTGAAATTCTTGTACCTTTCTCTGGGATATCCAGTGCTGTGTTCTGTAGGACTCTGGATACTATACTGGACACCTCAGGTTTGAGCATTTATATTTCCTTACTAACTTGATAGCAGATCTTCCCAGCTGTGTAAGAAACATCACTGACAGGCTTTAAAAGGGAGTTTCTCTATAGCAGGAAAGGGAATTTCTTTAAAGGGGAATTTTTTATAGTCTCAGAAGATGCTGCCCTTAGGTAGGGGTTAAATCACTTGGTTTTTTGTTTCCTTTTTCTTTCTTTTTTTCCCCCCCCAGAAAACCACAGGATAACTGAAAAAGCTGACAGATGTAGCAATGGGAGGCAATAGAAAAGGATACACAATGGGAAAATTTCTCAAAGATTAATAAATTTAACTTGTATAGACACCCTTCTTGAAGCCATTTACAAATATTGTTTAGGCAGCTGAGGTGGTTGTATCACACTTACCCCTGGGACTTTACCAGCAGGGGTTGTACAGGGTTCAGATAAGAACCTTTGCACTGAAAACTTCAGTTCACTTGAGTCAGTCATCCCTGCAAGTGGAATAACTACTAATTCACTAATAATCAGAGAGAGAAGTCAGGAGAGTTATTTTACCCTAAATTGCATATGAAATTTATTCCACCCTGCTTCTTGTAGGCCTTCATGTAGCCATGCCACCATGTTTCTTGCTTCTTCACCCAAATCCTATGAGCATTTAAGAGTCACTCATATTCCTTGAGTCACAGAAGCACAGCATGGTTTGGGTTGGAAAAGAACCACCCAGTTCCACCCCTTGCCATGGGCCTTGAACACCTCGAACAGCTCGAGTTCCACCTCCCTTCCAACAGTACAATCCGATAAGAAACTCTCTAATAAAAACCAGTAGCCTAAATTACAAGCAATGATCATGTTTTCCATGCCCTGATTCTTTGTGCTGTCTTGGGGTTTGTTCTTTCCTCCAAATGTTTGGAGGGTAACTTGGGTGATTGGCATAACCGGTTGCAGCATGAAAGCCTTACATCTGCGTTCAAAGATCCAGCTTCTAACTTGGCTAAACTGTACAGATAGAAAGGTGAAAACCATGGATAAACAAGCTCCATATCTTCCATCTGGATTTTTAATTATTTAGCAAGTTGCCTCATTTTCTTAGTAAATTTGGACAAGCTTGTTAAAGTGAACAAAACTGGATATTAACTTTAGCACAAGCAAGAAAAACTGTTTTCAATTATGCGCAAATTTGTCTTGTACATTCTTTGCATCTGCTGAAGTGTTGTATTTTTAACATAAAATAACTGCTTGGTCAGAGATGGATTTCATTTCCCTTGAGTACTGGCTGTAGGAAACCAGTCATGTGGTCTGTTTAAAGCTTTTTACATTTCTTGCAGATTTTTGCCTTTTAAGAAGCCCATAACATCCACAGAAAGGGAAAGAAATCGTGTTGGGTGAAAAACATTTTGAAACTTCTGCATTTTGAGCAGCAAAGAAAAATGCCTGTAACAGCTGATACACTGGCTCATAATTCAAACTGTCCCTCATTACAGACCTAAATTTATCTTCCATCCCACACAGATTTCTACTCTATCACTTTTTTTCCACTCAAAATTATTCACATCGGTAATGTAGGCTCATGAAATGCAGGGGAGCAAAAGTGTTATTTATGCTGAAGAAACCAATCCCACTTCTTATTTCAGCTTTCTGGCTGTGGGTTTATGGTGTCCTCCCTCTTGGGGCTAAGTCCCATATGGTATCTCACATTTGCACCCAAGCACGTTGAGAATGTGGTGTCGTTGCCTCTGAGAGCCTGAATTAATCTACTAGGACTCAGTCAGAAAGCACTACAAAGAGCTGGAGGCTTTATTGACTCCAAGCTCTCTGGATGCATTTTTGTCATGTGAATTATTTAAAGTCCTTCACGAGCTTCCCTGGGGCCCTTTGAAAAGAAACTCACAATCACCTTCAAATATGCTGTGGGCAGCCCTCTCCTAAAAAACCCGCTCTCTCTAAACACTGTGAATTCTGGCAGCATCTTCCTACCTCTGTGAGGAAAGTGGAGGCCAATAGCTGAAATTTTAAGATCACTTTTTTTCCCAGGACAATAGATTAAAAAAAATTCTAATAATTATAATTATTCTGATGTCCTTTTTTACTTCCATACACAAGATTTATCTTCATAGGGAGTATGACAAGCAATGTTATTTCAAAATTGCACATACGCAACTTTATGCAGTCAAAAAAGTTCAGGAATATTTGATTTTAGTTAATTTGAATTAAATCTATTTAATGAAGTCACCATTGTTCAGGAATTATTTCAGAATAATAACAAAATTTTAATTTCACAGTTGTTTTCAAGAACAGTTTCTCCATGAAGATCAACTCAAAATTATGTGGGGCACAGGAATTCATTAAGAAAGAGTTCTGTTAATAGAGTCTGATGATTACTCCAACCAATGCTTCTGGGAAACTTGGTTCCCAAAAGCTTTCAGCTGATGAATCCAAGAGTTCAGTCTGAATATTATCTGTAGGAAACACAGCAATAAAAAAGCTAAATCATCAGCAATATGAAGATGAATTATGGCTCTAATTCTTTTTTTCCATCAGACACAAGATGAAATATTTTTATTTTTTTTTCTGTTCCTGCAAACCTGAACAACCCTTTTTTTGTTTTTGTTTATGGCTGCAGCCACTTCAGGGTGCAGAGAAGAAGCATCACTACCCTGGTTTAGCATCTTTGTTCCTCCTTTCCTCCTCATCATCCCCTGTGATGTTCCCAGCCCCACTTCAGGCCCAGGTAGAGCTTCTTCACCTGTCCATATGTGCCACTTAGACTCAAATCTATTGACTGTGCCTCCCCTCCCTTTCTCCATTTCCCTTTCTTATTTTCAATTTCTGGCTCAGGCAGGGTTTGTTTAATGAGTTCATCCAAGTCTTACCAGGGAAAACCTGTCTTGGCTTATGTTTTTGTTATGCCCCACTTGCAGTGACAGCCTTAATAAATAATAAGTATTGATAATGGGAACACCACCATTACCTCAGCACTTTTCTTGAGCTGACAACTGTGACACAAGCCTGTTAACAACATAAGAAACCACTTTATTCACAAACAATCTGCACATTAACTTCCCCATCTGTAAATAATTATCTAAATTATTTGTGAAATTGTCAAGTAGCAACCTGCACTTTCTTTTGCAGTTCCCACTTGCATAAGGAAATTTCCATTTGCAGCACAATATAATATTTAAATTGATGTGTCTCGGATGCTTGTAAGATACTGCCCTTACACTGAAGAAAGATCCTTACCTGATGCAACTTAAGATTCCTTTCTCCTTTGAAATTAATGCCGGATAAAACTCAACGAAATGAGAAACCTACCTATGGTGTCAGAATTCATAGATTTCTTTCTTCCCTTCCAAGAATCCATGGTACAGAAATTTAGCAGTAGTGACTGTAGGATAAGGGAAATTTAAGCTCACAAGGAAGGTGGATTTTTGAGATTCCAAGATTTCATCCAATTCTGTTCTAGGGCTAAAGTTAAACTGCAAAGGTAGAATCAGAAATTCCAAAAGGACGATCTCATTTCTTCTCAAATTGAGACAATCTGGTTCTGGTGTCTCCAGAGAATGAATTAAATCAAATCTATGGTAAGGAATATATTTTCTACTACACATTTATAGTAATTTACTCACTCCTCTCTTTGAGTCAGGTTCTGACTCAGGAAGATAGATCTGCCTGATTTTTAATTCAATGTTGGAATTTTTGTCCCAGTTGAAGACTAAGAACCTCTCTTTATTTGGCAGGTCTAAATTTACTTCAAACAAATAACTTACAGATTTTAAGAATATTTCTAATAATATACTTATTCCCAAAACAGCCTTTTCAGGCTTCTGAAAATCCTTTATATCTGTGAAGAAAAATCAATTTCTCCTTTATACATTACAATAAATCAATAGGTAGAAGATTTTTAAGTCTTCCAATATTGTAGTTTCTTGGACGTCTAAGATTGTCAGACACTGACCAAACAGGTATTAGTACAAAAAACCCAAACAAACAAACAAACAAACAAACAGTGCAAAGATATTTCCAGTTCTAAAATTTTTCTGGCTATGGAACTCTACATAGATATGCAGGAGTATATGGATTATTTTGCTAATAATATAGCTGTATCTGTGAAAACTGTCAGGGAAAATCTCTGATTGAAAGTAAAAAAAAAATAATTATATTTATATAAATATATATATATTTATATAAATATATATTTATATATATTTATAAATTTTTTTTAAAAAGTGCACTGGGAGGAGTGGTTCAAAGATCATAAAAATCGCAACACCAAAGCCTTCAAGGGGACTCAGCCAAAGGAAAAAGAAAAAATTAAAATTAAGTATTTCCTACCATGTCCTCAATATCTGCCTCTTTTCCTGAAAAAATCCATTCTCAGACAAAACCAAATAAACACATCAGCATTTCAGTTTGAGATCATCTGGAAGAACAGGCCTTTTTATCAGATGTTTTCTACTTTTCTCTGTGTCTCCTACTCCAAGGACCTGCCTAAGTAGGAACCCAGAAATCTTTCACAACCTTTTGTTTCCCAGAAATAACCAGAATGAGATTTACCACTTACACACAGAGGAGTATTACCTATCAAAAAATTATTTGGACCTAAGTTAAAAGACAACTTTGTTTGGTGCTCAGTGGCAGTAAGGATGTTATGTGCTACAGACTTATAGGAAAGGAAAAGTAACACTGCTTCTTGAGTTGCACATGGAAAAATTCTAAATGTAATTTTTTTCTGCTGCTGCGTTTTCCCCATTTCTTGCCTAAACAAGACACAGGAATAGTCTGACCCCTTTTTCTGCCTGAACAGTCATATCACGGTCTTGACAGCAGACACAGCAAATTCTGCAACTGCTTTGGTTTGTGTTTGTTTGAATTAAGGAAGAGCAAATCCAGATATTTCGATAGATAAGCATATTAGTTCAGTTTCTAAATAAACAGTAAATCAGTTAACAAATTAAATTACTTCAAGCTTTCTTCATCATCGCACCTTATTGAAATCAGGAGAATAAAAATCCTTTAAGGTTACAAAAGTTTAATTTAATAAGCAACACATTCTGTGATAACATCTTCTAGATACTCTTGAGATCATTTGCACATTCAGCTTTTGTCTCAGAAGTGCCAGTGCTGGTGCCTCATTCCACTGCCTTTTATGGCATGTAGAGTCACAGTATCGTAGAATCACAGAATTGTTTGGGTTGGAAAAGATCTCTGAGAGCACTGAGTCCAACCATCAACCCAATATTGTCAAGCTCATGGCTCTAATCACCACATCTACATGTTTTTTGAACACTTCCAGGGGCAGTATATAATTTACCTGTTTCACTCTCTCATCTGCTCAATGAGCTTTTACTGGACCTACACAGCTTAACATTCCTATAAGTGATGCAGTAAGACTGAATCTGAGGATAAATTTTCATATCAAGCTGGGAATGTCACTTTTAATTGGAAAAGCACAAAAAGAAGTGATCAGAAATTAAAAAAAAAAAAAATAACATACTGACAAAGCTAAGGCCTGGATCTCTCAGCAAGAATTCCCTATCAAATCACACTGAAAATACCTATTGAACAGCATATAATCTCATTAACTAAAAGAGAAAATTACACCTAATTCTTATTCTCTGAAGGTATGAGTTACAATAAATCCGACTGACATACCAGTGCATGGGCCCAGGAGCTGGGATCTATTATAATCTGCTTACCCTCTGAGAACCTACTTTCCACTTGAAATAATAATTAAAAAAACCCCAACCTTAAATACGTTGACCTCTAATACATTCAAAATGTTGGAATAAATCAAGTAGCAGAGTTAATAATTGACTCTTTGCTAATGTGCTCCTATGAAAGGAAAAAAATTCAATATGCTTAGTGCTACCCCTAATTTGAATCTCTGTCTAATAGTCCATCCTTCATATTATTCTTCCTGCCAAGGTAAACCTTTTTAAGCATTTGCAAGAACAACCAAAGGTGGAATAAAAGTAGAGTTGTAACTACAGAACAGTTGTCTGAAATGTATATAATTCATCAATTCATACCATATTTCCCACAGCAGACAGAAAATATTTGTCATTTGCCTTGCAAGAGAAACTAACACTGGAACTTCACTGAAGCAAGTGTTTCAACAAGGCATCACATTTTAAATAGGCAAGGCATAGAAAAGAAATCAAGCCACACCCTGCCCATTTTAGAGAATGATGTATGGCATGCACAGACAGAAAAAAACTGTACAAAAGTCACACTAAAAGCTTGAGACAACGCAGAAGGTGGAGGCAGTATGTTCCAGTTGTTAATCAGGTGGTCAACTAAATAAGCATCCTCCTTCCCTCATCAGTTTGGTGTCTGATTTTCTGTACACCAAATGTAAAATGTGCATACACACGACCATGCCATTCCAGAGTTCAGAAGAGGCTTCGACAAAAGATAATCAAACTTTTCTGTGAAGGAGGGAATTCTCAGTAGAAATAATAAACACTCAGAAATGCAAGAGTCTGCCAGATTTATTTCATTATTTGTAGCAAGGTGAATGGGACAGAACATCTTTTGGGGGAAACTCCCCTTTTATTAGGCAGAGCATCAGGATTTCTCCCAAGATATTTAAGAAGATATTTAAGAACTGATCTACATCAGTTCTTCAACTGAGGTAATGTCAACACATAGAGATGCAGTCCCTACAATACTCTTGTGAATGCAGCCCTGCAACAAGCCATTTGGGCTGCTAACTTTGACATGAGAAACATTTTTAACATGTAAATGTCAATAGAGGTTCCCCTTTCTGTATTTTTTTTTAGCCGAATAGGAACACGGCATATGTAAAAATCAATATAGATACATTCCAACATATCTGGTTTTATATTCCAAGAAATGCAAAGTGAGGAAGTGAGAGATACTCATAGATGCATAGAATTCTTTAGGTTGGAAAGGCCTTCTAAGGTCACTGAGTCTAACCATTAATGCAGCACTGCCAAGGCCACCACTAACCCATGTCCCCAAGCACCACATCTACACGGCTTTTAATTCCCTCCAGGGAATGAAAAATGCAAAACATGATAACCTCACATGTGCAACAGCAGGAAGAGGGAAGGGAGAAGGTCTCCATCCACACTTTGCTGCTCTGTTAAAGTGGACTCCCAGAAACACAGCATGAAGGAGTAGGTAAATGACTTCATGTTTTCAAAATCTTTGGATTCCTGGGGCTTCTCTAAAATAAAGGTTTCCCAAATCTCCTTTTTCAGAAATGCACAGTCAGGGGATAACCTTCAGTTACTCATTCATGGCTCATTGCTCCCAGACATTAATTTTCATTCCCTAACTGAGAATGTCTGCTCCTTATTAAATTAAATCTATCACTATATCTAGGAGATAGATAGATAGATTTTTTCACCCCCCTGCTGTCTTTGAGGACTGATAGATAAATGATTTTTATTTGACACATATCACAACTTCCTAGAAGTTTCATTAAAATTCTTTTCTTTTTGTTTTAATATTATGTAGGATTCAACTTCAATTGCTAAAGACTGTGAGCTCCAAAATTAACTAGGGTGAAAAGGGACATTCCAAAAGGCATTGATTTCAGGTGATTTCACATTCATTTCCCTATTTCAACTTAAGAGCTAGAAAAAATAAATCTAGATTCAAATTGGTTAGAGCATTTAACACATTACACAGAGGGCTTTGCATGTCATCTGCCTTTAGAAACATTGTCCATGTCCTAAATCTCTGTTGTGATTAAACCCCAGTGTTTTAGGCAGCAACTAAGCACCACACACGCACTCACTCACTCATTGTCAGTGATGGGGGAGAAAACTGGAAGGGTAAAGGGTCAGATACCACAGTTAAGAGTCAGCCAAAACAGTTACAACGCATTGGCACCTTTCGAGGAAAAAGTGAGGTTTGGAAATGTAAACTCTCTGAAGTATAAATCCAGCAACCTAGAAGCAGATTGCTAATTACTGATACAAAGGAAACCAAGTCAGTCTTCATAAATCAGCAGCAACTGTGGCTGTGGAGGGAATCGAAACATCAGTTAAATGCTCTATTTAGAAGGACGACACAGACCCATTTGTAAATATTTGCAAGTTCTTTCAGCTGGTACTTAGAGCCATAGCCACACTCCTGTCTTATTAGTGAGTGCTTAAGATGCTACAGCTACTGTTTCACAGTTATCCTTGCAGTACCACAGCAAACTTTTATTACTGGGCATGTAATTATTTTGTAATTCATATGCAGACTGGTACCCTGTTACTTTTGAGGAGTTTCTATAATGAAACCCACTTACTCAGCTTAGGCTGAGAAAAAAATTCAGCAGTCATATGTGCCACGGGTTTTTCTACCAGAGTCATGCAGAAGGTGCCTGCCTGAAGGGAGACAAATCTAAACAAGCCGAGCAAACTGAGCAGGCTGGAGCCAATTTTTTTTCTCCCTTTTGAACTGTTTATTCCTCTAATGACATTCTTCCAAGTCAACAGGACTGGTCATGAAAGCAGCAGCTGGACTGGTCAAGGTTTAGGGGACAGCACTCCATCCTTCTGTCTTGAAAAAACCTCCACAGTAGTCTCGTCATAACAGCTGGATTGTCAGAATCCCTGCAAAGAAGCAGAGAAGTACTAAGGTGATAAAGTTCTAATGTAAGGTACATTCAAGGCCTTACAAAAAGCACAGTGGAATCTCTGCCCTATAAGTGCTCTCCTAACAAGACTGCAGCAGACTTTCAAGAATGGGAAGCTGAAGCTGGAAGTTTATAGAATAGACAGGCAATGGAAGACAGAAGGTGTGAACACGTGCCTTCTGCACCTCGTATTTGTAAAAATTATCATAGATGCCATTCCTCAAAAGCATTGCAGGCTCTCTGTGTATCATCAGCAGGAGGAGTCTTTGCCATGCCCACCCCAAAAGAGCCCAGTGAGCTGCCAAGCAAGGACACAAGGAGAAGATTAATTTATAATAAACAATTAAGTAACTCATTGATAACATAAGCTGTATTGGAAGCTGTAGCAAGTGGACAAAACATAAAATGAGCTAATGCTCCACAGAGGAGGTGATAAAACCTAGGGGTGAAATTAGCTCTGCTTGCTATTAATATAGTTATTAAAAATGGCTGATGAGATGAAGAAAAACTGAACTGAGTGTTGCACAACACAGAACAGCAGTACAGTGCAAGAACATGAAAACTAAACCTCTCTTACAAAAAAACAGGACTCCTAAGACTCATCTTAACATGGTATGAGGGCACCACTGGGGATCATCAAAGTCCAAAATCCCAGAAAGCCTTCCTTAGGTAAGAGCTTCAGTGATCAGCTCAAGAATTAAGTGAATCCTGTTTGCCTTTGTTCCCTGGTATTGGGCATATTTTAAAAAAGAGCAAAACTTGGGACTTTTGTGGTGGACAGTACAAAACAAGGAGCAATGCACTCCTTGCATGGACACAAACTGTAAAGGAACACTCTTCCTTCTGCTTGAGATGCTTTGTCTCAGTCAAACAATGCAAATCAGCCATAAGATTGATTTAACTGTTATTGCTGCTTCTTACCATCAGGGTAAAACAGCTGGAGTATATTGATGAATCAAGATTTCTGCACATATTTTATAAACCACCATCTACTCCATCTGCTTTCATAGATAAAGTTTCTGCTGGATACTTTCTAGGTCTTTATTTGATTTTTTAGACTCTTCACAGTCCAATAAATATCCAGCCCAGGAGATGCATTTTTTCCTTCTCTGCATATATATTTCAGTGTGTTTGCATTTGTCATTTGCTAAATGCATTATGACACACCATGGCTTTGGTTCCCTAAAGAGTTCCTCACATGATACAGCGATTTGGAAAGCAGCTGATGAAGGCACTGGGCTTATTAAGTTCCTAGTAATAGCTAAATCCATACACTTTAGGAGGGTAACGGCAGATGTTAAAATGTGTTATTGCCACCAGAGAAGTGGAGTTTGCAAAAATAATTTCCAGTAACAGGCTTCCAGTTCTCAGTTGCCAGCACATTTACTCTGGTTCTAAAATACATACATAATGCTTTGTAGAAATATGAAGTATTGGTATTGGTAAGTGTTCAGCCATTCCAGAGTGCTTTGATTACTGTGCTACCATCAGGACGAATTTCAGCTTAGTCCAGCTGCCAGACCCTCTGGAGACTCCCTGAAGAACAATGAGGCACAGCTTCACCTTAAGTGAATCTGATTTAAAATGAGGAGAGACCACGGGGAACAATTCTTCTCCATGACCTAATTGCATTGCCCCATTCCATAACTCCCACAGTTAAGCCTTTGCTACTGGCAATCGAATTCTTCCATCGTGTGACCCCAGGGCGTACCCAAAGTGACTCCAAAATTAGCACAAAATACACAGCTGCTGCAAAACAGTTCTTGTCTTGGACAATGAAATCTCAAGGCAGATGAGGATTTATGTACCAACATGTTCAGTGTTTGAACATCTAATTTTAGGGGACTTCACCTTCATTACCCACATGAGGATACTGCGTGGGCTGCCAGCTGAGGGAACTCTTTTGATGTGTTCAGCAAGGAGAGCTTAAACAGAAGTAAGCAGGACATCCTCAGCCATGTGGCCAAATGGCTGCTCTGGCTCACTGTGAGACTCTGAAGCACAAATAAAGCCTCATGCCATTCCACCAGCATTTCATTATCAAAGACTACAGGATACAGTAACTTTATTTAGCAACTACTACAAATTAGCAGAGCTATAATTACGTGAGACACTTCAAACGTTGTGCATCACCACAGGGGACTGTAGGTTCGTGTGTTGTTTCTTCATGTTATTAGGTCAGAACCCACTTCCTTCTGTTTCCTTCTTCATTTTCTTTTCTAATTACTAATTTTTTACTAGTTGTAAGTGTGGAAGAAAATTCTCTGTTGGAATAGAAGCACTTTCAGATTCAACTTTGCCAATCTTTAGTTCTCACTTCTTGTGGTTTGGACTGTCATATCACCTGCTCTTTTTTCTTGGATTGTTTTTTTAGTTTGTTTTGTTGTTTGTTTGTGTTTTTTTCCTCTCCGATTCCAGACAGCCTGAATACAAAAATCAGTCAGACAATACAAGTTACACTTTATTAGAGTGCAAGTAAAAGCTTACAAAGTTTTTCTGCCTAGTTCTTTGCCTGCCAACTCTTCGATTGGGTTGCTTCAGGTCCTGCACTGGAAATTGGTTACCTTTTATATCTAAATACTCTCCAGGACTTTAATATTCAAATAGAAGAATTTTTTTTTTTTTTTTATTATCACTAGGCACCAACAGCACAAACCATCTCCTAAAGGTAGGTCTTTGTGATCTTCCTTTCAATATCACAGCAACAGATGTGCCTCTCTTTTAAAGAAAAAAAATAGAGGGAAATGGTGAGAAAAATCTCATTTTAAAGAAAACCTTAGTGAGTGGCTTTCAACTGCTGTATATGGAATGGGGAGACTTCTCACCCCTCTTATTGAAGCTATTCTGCCCCTCGTGGAATAGGTGAAGATGGAGTGAAGAGCAGCTTTCCACTTCAATCTGCTGAGACATTCACCTGTGGGGTCGAGATATCCACCCACTCTGCTGCAGAGAAACAAGACCTCTCACCCTTGGGTGATGAAGGTGTAATTTTTTCTGTTGGGCATTGACTCAGCCAAGACCTCTGTGGTGGCATGAATGAACACCTAATTTGTGGTTCCTGATAAGGCCTAAATACTTCCTGTGGAGTGAGATGCTCAACAAAAGCAAAGGGTGAGAAGGAAGACAGTTTCAAGCAGAGAGAGTCCATGTCCTCTGCAGCCAGTATTGAAACTCTGATTAATGACCATTAACCCAATGTTTCTCTTTAAGCCACACTCAAGCACAAAAGGGAAAATAATGCCAGCAGTCATATTTTCTACAGGGGGACAGTATTCCTGAGGAGGGATGTTCATATTTATTCCTTGGTGACATAAGAGTCATACTTTGGAGTATGGTCGTGCCAAAAAGCAGAACTTCAGAGGCTTGGGGAAATAACACTGAAAACTAGAATTTCAGAGCATCTGGGGTAAAGTGGCAGTTGAGCCTCAGGATTGCAGTTTTGGTTTCAGACAGTCAAAACTGGAGGTGGGCTAGAGCTTATGAATGAGGGAGAGATAGCAGGAGGGAAAATAAATACATACTATTTATATATGCCTGTGACATTTAATAATGGCAAGAAATATAGTAAGTGAATTCCATCCATCTGTCCCACAAACCACCATTAGTCAGGAGATTTTTTTATAAGTCTTATATATCAGAAGAGGGTGTTGAGACTTTTTTTTTCCCCTCTTTTTCCCTTATGGATCATGGTAATGAATCACTATTATTCCAACTATTCTCATTTCTTCTCCAAAGTGGCACTTCATACTTCTTAATTCCAATTTTAATTATCTCTTAAGTAAGACACTATGTGTGATTTATTGTACACAGGAATTAAAAAATAGGCAAAGTCCATTACTTCAATTCTTTTCTTCTTGCAGTTTTCCTACACTGAATTCCAAAGTAGAAGGTGAAATTTGATAATAGTCTTCAAGTGCATAGAAATTTGGTGCCAGTCTTACAATTTCTTAATGCACAAATTGACCGTAGCTTTATGAAAAACTAAAATAGTAAATTGTTTGTTGTAAGTGCCAATAACTAAAGTAATAAATTGGTGGTCAATGTACAAATACATATAATAGCACAAATTCTAAATTGTAGTAATATCTACTATACATTACTATATTCTCACCTACTTTCAATCCAAAATCATTTCAAAGCCAGAAATATGTATAATTGACTATACATGCAATTTCAGGTCAGATAAATGGGTAAGTCACTGTTTACCCTTTGTTCTCAGTTGGCTTTAAACTGAAATACTAAATGGCTGTTTTATCATTTAGATTTTTCCAAGAAAATACAAATTCTATGTAGAAGATGAAGCTTTTGATTAAAAACTAACTCAAAAAAAAAAAAAAAGCTCAAGAAAACAAGGAGAGGTAAATTGTTCTCAATAAAAACTTATTGAGTTCTTAAAAATCTAGTAAATGCATACTTCTGCCACATGTTGATCAAGGCAGAGATCAACTATGTGACAATAAAACTATCTTTTCTCGCCCTTTTATCTGTCAATGATCACAGTTTAGCCACTTCATTAGCTCCATGTTTTGAATATTTTACTAGAAAATTTCTCCAAGCTATTACTTCTTCAAAATTAAAACCTTGTACTTGACCCAGAATGTCTTTTAGGAAGTCATTAATTTTCTTCCAAAGAAGATAAATGATAGAGTTGTTGTTGTAGTGAATAATGATGCTAATTGTTACACTTGTGCATTTGATATTTTCTTATACTTTTTTTTTTTCTGATGGACTAAAATGTCCTTTACTTTCAGAAACTGACTCACAGTGAGGATGAATTTACATAGAACATCAATAAGTCCCCTCTTAACTTTCCTTTTCTAAGTTAAGTGCTTGAATGTTTTATGTATTTATTCATCTATTTATTCATTTGTTTAATAGACTGCTTTTCCAGAACAGCTAAAGCCTTTTCTTTTTCTGAACCTTTTTAATTCAGGAATGTTCATGCTTTAATACTTTATCTATAAGCAATAATATGTTTCTATTTCTAATCAGTATTACCTTGATTTTGCACACAGCTTTGTATTTTTTATTTTAATGGTGATCTTATCCCCTAAACTTACTGCTTATCTCCTACAAAGGCAAGGAATATTTTGTGACATTATATACCTTTCCTTTATCCCACTTTTCACTGTATCATACAACAATTTGAAATATGTTTTCTGAAGTTTCGAGGTTCCCTGATGTAGAGCAATGAAAATATATACCTAAACACTGAATTAAGGAAATGAAGGGTGAGACTGAGCTCACAGACTCAACACTTAGCTTTGCAGTGGGGCTGGTAGGTTAGATGCAGGAACTGGAAAAGACTCATGTCCCTTTGGACCAATAACTGGATATCAGCCTGGACATTTTAGAGTTTTTCTTAGGGAATGCATGTGTGGGCAACTGAATTCTCTTCATAGAATCACACAGAATAGGCTGGGTTTGAAGTGACCCACAAAGGATCATCGAGTCCAAGCCTTAGCCCTGCCCAGGACCACCCCCAAGAGTCACACCATGAGCCTGAGAGTATTGTCCAAACACTTCTTGAGCTGCTCCAGGCTTAGTGCTGTGACCAGTTCCCTGGGGAGCCTGTTCCAGTGCCCAGCCACCCTCTGGGTGAAGGCAGTTTTCCTACTATCCCACCTAAACCTCTGCTGACACAGTTTCATGACACTCCCTTGGGTCCTGTGGTGGGTCACCAGAGATCAGCCAGTGGAACATAAAAATCTCCTGAGCTCACCAAATCTCTTGTGAGACACCTGAATACCTGCACTGACTGTGTTGATTCGATCTCCTGCTACTGTAATACAAGTTTAAACAGCCTAAAATGGAAGGGGTGCCCACACTGGCAACAAGCGTAGGTGTCTAATCTTGAAGCTGGACTCTGTCTATAAAAGGCTAAATTACAAGCAACAGGGTAGAAGAAAGAGCATTTCCCTGCTGCCTTGCAATGCAAAATAATTAAGGAAAATGGCATTTGAAGAACTAGACAATAACAGCAGCAACTTTTTTCCTGGTTTTAAGTGTAATCTATATTGTATCTTAAGGACCACGCTGTTCTCATCTTCCCTTGGAAGCTACACAGAATTTCTTAGGTAGCACTGCCTTCTGCCTGTTACAGCCTTATGCCTGTTGCAAGGAACTGCTGTTTCAGATTTGGATATAATCTACCAAGTACTTGTTGTCCAAGCTAAAACTTGCAGGTGAAATTTCCTTTTTAAGTTTACCTTCTACATTTGGTGCACACAACTGGAATGGAGTTCTATGTGAAGTGACATTGTTCTCTTTTAAACACTAGAGCTATTCTTCTCAGAGTGAACAGAGAAAGGCTGAAACTTCTTTTTATTTTTAAATTGTGCTTTATTGAAGAAAATGTTAAAATTATGGAAACCTGGAGGGGAAAAGAAAAGGATTGAATTTTACAACAGTTAAGCAACTAAGCTCAGATTGAAAACTGTTTTTGTGTTATTTTTGTACCTGTTTGTCTATCTGGCAATAAGAAAATAACCTTCAAATGTTTTTCTTCCATTATTCCAAAATCCACGAGTCTATGACCTAATAGACATTTTTTTCACTCAAACTCTGATCATTAAGTGACCAAAAATGTGTAACCTGACAATCTGTGAGGTCCTTAATAGCTCATAGCAGGGCTGAACCTGATGTTCAAACTTTCATGGAATAGCATAAGCCTCAGTGAGCAAAACATTGATTTGGTGATAATCAGAGTAGGAATGGTGAAATGTGTCAGGGCACAGGGATCCTGACAGTTCATTTTTGAACCTACTGGTTTCAACAAAGTGTGTAATTACTCATAGACCACAAAACCAGTTTAAGACATCGGTATTAGCCACACTGTTCACCTCAATTTACCATCCCCACGGTTTGAAGTGCTGGAATCCTGAATGACATTTGGCACCAGGACAAAAGGAAAGCAGTGTTTTAACAAATATGTGGCTCATGGGTGAAGAATTAAAACCATATAGGAAACATATGCAAGAGGTTTGTTCTGCAGCAACAGTGGAGTGGGATTCTGTGTGAAGGAGGGATGGTTTTGGCATTTTTCTCGGTCCTCCCACAAATCCAGAGGGAAAGTAGGATTGTAAAATGTGCCTGAGGTTCTGCAAATCTGTGTCTTTGAAAACAATACAGACATCCAAGCACTGCTGTGCTCCAGACACTTGGTAGGGTTCCATAAAAGAGTGAAATGTGCAGATGAAAGATCATAAGACTCCCAGTGCTCACAAACCATCCAGGAGGAGTCCCCATCGTGATGGCCACGCCATAACAGATGGCTAATTTTATGCACAAGGCCTGCACTCCATACCTGAAGATGGTTCATTCATGGAATATGTGAAAACTAAGATCTATTTTATGTTATGAAAGCTTTAGTATAGAACAAAACTACTCTTTGTGTCCTGGGTTGCATTGCATCGAGGGTACAACTGTTACTTTGAAGTTTGGTACTGGGTTCAATAAAAAACCTAAAGAATCACTCTTATCTGCTTTGAAATTGTACAATATGGAAGTTTCTGTCATGGACTGGAAAACTTTCCAATACACAAAGTGTCCTATTGAAATTGTTTAAAATTATAAATGTAGTAATTTAAAAGTCTTGAAGTGGTTCAAGTCTAAGTACAACCTTTGAAGAAGGTATGTTGATATGAACCTATTAAAATAAGATTGGTTTGGTTTATGAACACACTACACAATCTATTTGGTCTTCTTTTTATGCAGGAGTTCCAAGCAGACAGTCAATAACTAATAACTGTCTAGTATAGGCTTTGGAGTATATCCAATGTTAGCACCACCTTCAATAAGTTATAGTTGAATGACTAAATTTCTTTTCAAAAAATTCACTTGATCTTGATTCACAATGAACTGAGAGCGTGTGAATTTTTTTTTGGACTGTTCAACAACTGTGTTGTAACCCCTCTATGGCTTGTCCAGCTTCTGCCTTTGAGCTTCTGGGTATTAAGATGCTCCTGCTGGTTCAAAGACCCCTCCAGGAGGAGACACTTTCTCATTTATCTATGTCTTACACAGCTAATTACACTGATATAAAGCTCTCCAAGCTTTTGAGCAATTTCCATATCTCCATGAAATCTTCAAACCTGTACTTATGTTTGGATACTACAGAATTTACAGTTTTGGGTTATATTATCTTAAAATCTATGGGTAGAACTGGATTTATGACTAGCCAGTGGAGGACTGCAGTGAACAGACCATCACTAAGGTGTGGTAATACATCAATTTCTTTATAACTACCTTTGAGGCCCTAACTTTTAAGATGCCCTATGTCACGTGAAACTTAATTGTTCAAACTATTTGATCATACGAAAAACAAAACAAAACAAAACAAAACTAGTGTGTTAGTCTCTGAAAAAGAACTAAACAACTGTGTAAAATGAGAGAGAAACTGCAGGGCATTTTATAGGCACAGGAATCCCAATAAGACTGGCGCCCTCCAAAAAATATCTCACGTAACGCAGCTCATAACTCTTAAATTTTTAAGCCCTCAGAAAGAGAATATCAGGTTACAAATGTGAAGCACCTCCTTCGAGAGGAGACCAGCATTCTAATTGCCAGTTCACAGTAGCACTTGAAACACAAATATCACTGGACATGCATCTTACTCTTAAGTGCCAAGGGCAACCTATTATTCACAATTTCACTTTCGGTGACAGAACCATTCTAACTGCATCTCTCAGGTCTGTTATTCAGAGTGTTTAAAGATCACACTCTGAGCACTCAAGAATAAATTTATCTGGAGCTAAAGATAAATTATATTACAAAGATGGCATCAAGTTAAACTGTTCAGCCAGGGAAAAGAGTGTTTGAGGCAGAATACCAACAAATCTGCAGGTACAAGACACAAATGCTGGCACAACCTTCTCAGGTAGGTTCCTTATGCTCACAGGACTGTAAATACCGAGACAGAAAAACTGAGACAGTACAGCTGAACCCTCCAGCCATTAAAAATTAAACTGATGTGAGCATTAATATAAATACCTGAACCTATATAAAATTTGGATCATGACTCAGGAAAAAAAGGAAATATTTCAGACTAGCAGACAATTTTTTCCTCCTGCCTGGCTTGATTAATTAACACTTTCTTTCTAATACAGGAAATACAGGAAATACAGGAAATACTTTCTAATACAGGAAATCTAAATATAGAAAACCTACAAATCAACCCACACAAACCAAACAAAAAGACCCCAGAAAAGCTCATGTCCATTTAATGTATGAGGAATTGAAAGGTAAAATCATGAAGACTATTCCCAAGGATACACAGGTGAGACACTAATAGATGGAAATAAGAGTCTTTGCACCTTTACTCAATGCCAGCATTCAGTTCCCAACTGTTGCCATTTTTCCTTAGTCATACAAGGATTCTGCTCATAAGCAAGAAAATGTTATTTCTGCACACAATCTGCATTATCTTGGAAAGGGAGGCACAGAGACACTTGACACTCAACTAAAGTGAGCATTTTAGTTGTGGTTTCCAGTAAACAAGCCAGGCAGAATAGTGGGTAACCCAAGCTAAACAGAGCAGTCAAAAAACCAAACATCACCGTGAAACACACTTGAACTCTGCACATTTTTTTTTTGCATTTTCACTTTATCTTACACTTCATCCAAGGATCTGAAAACTCTTAAAAATATTTATGAAATCTTACAGAATTCCCGAGAAGTAAATTATCATGAGTTGCCACTTTAAAGACTGATACACTGAAATTAAAAGCCAACTCAGCACTAGAGCTAGGAAAAGAATTTCACACATCTAACACCTTCCCTTCAGTTCTGAATAAAAATGTCTTAGGCTGTGTATAACAAGTACTCAGAGACACTCTGGCAGCTCTGAGAAGACACATTTCTATTGAATTCTATTAAATTACAGAAAGAGATGTTTTGCATTAATTGATTTTCTTTCTTGCTATCCCTTCTCTATTCTTAGCAGTGAAGTGTTCTCAGAACTGAGTTCTCAGAACTGAGCAGGTTCCCCATCTTATCAAATGTCTCATCTTAAACAGGACTTTTCAATGCAGATTCACAGAAACCATGAGAGAGCTTGTTGTGAAGTTAAATTCAGATAATCCCGAGATGATTCAGAAAAGTAGGTATGCAGAACCATTTATGTCCCAGGACATACTAATCTGAACTTGCAAATCTCTGATTTCAACTCTAGTTTCAGTGCAGAGGTTACCATCAGTGCATCATAGAATTGCTAATTTTGGAAAAGACCTTTAAGATCATAAAGTCCAACCTTCAACTCATCACCACCACCACAATCCCCACTAAATCACGTCCTCAAGTGCTATATGCACATGTTTTTTTGAACACTTCCAGGGATGGTGGCTCCATCACTGCCCTGGCCAGTCTGTACCAAAGCTTTACAATCCTTCCTGTGAAAAAAATTTTTCCTAATATCCAATCTAAACCTTCCCTGGTGCAACATGAGTCCATTTCCTCAGGTTTACTGGATGTTCAGCATTACAGGATGCTATTTTATCAAAGCTGTTCACAAACATAATGTAGAAATGAAATTATGGCATTCACCGAAATGGAATGAAGGTGGGATAACTTTAAAATATTTCCATTGATTTGGGTGAAGTTCCTTTGCATTATCTCAGTGCAATGAAACATTATTTGGCCAACAACCTTGCACTGACTCAGAGGGGCTGAGAAGAGCAACCTGAGAAGGAAGAATTCCACTGGGAAAGACAGGACATGCTACACTGCAGACAACAGTAAGTTCAACGTGGTTTTGTGGATGCTGACTGCAAACGTGATGGAAATATAAACAAAGATTAGAGCTAATTTGTCCCTCAGTACCACCCTGTTTTATTTAGTGGACAAGAGGAAAGGGACAGCCTCCTCGTGCATTTTGCAGACACATGTCCCTGATGCTCATGTCTACAACCAGAACCAGCATTAGCAACCAGACACCCTCAATCATGGTTAACATCCTTAAAATATTTTCAAGCATGCACAAAATATTTTCAAGAATGCACTGTACACAGTCCCCAAGAGAATTTTTCACTGATTGGCAATGGTGGGGTTTTTGGAGGGGTCTGGTGGTTTTCTTTTCCCTAAGCTGTTATTTGGACAGATAAAATTAATTCAGCAAAGGGTAGATATTCATGAATTGAACCACGGTGAAGAAAAATGGGGATATTTTGATCTAGAGCTTCTTGCTTCCTCGTGTTTATTACAGCCAAGGCTCACTGTAAATTATACAGTTGTGCTTTAATCAATTTCTCAGTTTCAAAAAGTAGAGAGTGAAAATGAGGGATGGGTTTCTTGAGAAGTAAATACTTTTGGGAGGTTATTTGTTTTGTCTTGTTTGTTTGTTTGTTTGTTTTCTTTTCTATATAAAATTCATAGGTTTTTGCTGGGCACCAGAAATGCACACACTTTGTCATGCTTTAGCATGGATTGGAAACCAGTGAAATGTGTAAAATGGCTGGATACAGATAACCCATTATGCAGCTTTCTGATTTAAGTTATAGTGAAAGGTGAGATCTAAAAGTTATGAAGCAAAGGTAGAAGGTACTTTATTTTTTTTTTTTTTTTTTTTTTAGGATTTCTTTCCCTATATCTCACATTTAATACTTACAAGGGAATTCTTTCCCTATTGTGATAAATTTACCTCATGAACACCATTATGTATTCTGTCCTTGGGGCTTGAAGTGTTCTCAAAGAGTTCTTCCTTTTGCTAAAAGGGAAAAAAATCTGTGGTGAGTGCAACACTTTTTACAGTTTATCAATCCCAATCAGCAGGCCTAACTGTCCATTGATTTACTGACAAGCCATAATAAATTTTTAAGAAATGACTGCATGTCCTGGAAAAAAAAAAATTACTGTTCAGAATTTTTCAGTCCTGAAGGGCATCATTTTTAATACTTCAAACTCCTGTGTACTTCTCACTGTCATCAATAAGGCTCAGTTTTAAATCAGAACTGCAAACCTATAGATATTTTTCTCTTGTGTCAGTAAATGTGATTGTGAGGTGGCCATTTATTTTGCAGCTGTGCTGCTAACCTGATTTCACTGGACTCACGAGCTAAACAATGTCAGTACCTGTTAATATTTAGACAGAAGACTTCCAGCTTATTAACCCATACAGCTACACAAGTTGCATACAATGTCCATGTTTAAATAACTATTTTTGTTCTGAGGCAAGGGATTGCTCTGTTAAAAGCTGTTTATCCTCTTCTTAATTGTTCCTTATCATCAATTCTTCTCCTGCTCTCTCTCAGACTGTGATAACAAGGTCTGCATATCACATTCTCACTGCCAGGGGGACCGCATACCCTTTGAGAAGGGGGGTCTTCTCTTTCAGCAAAGAGATGAGGTGACCTGTCCTCCATTGCTTAGACAAATTTTAGGCTATACAAGTGACTCAAGAGCCCCTTAATCTGTCACAAAGCCAAAATAATCCCCAGTTAAACCTCTTTCCACACACCTGCCAAATGCTTTTCCTCACATGTTGACCCATGCTGTTACGGATCTTTTCATTTCCTCTCTTCCAATCTTTTCCTTTTCTGTTCTGCCTCTAAATTCTTCTTCCTCTGTGCCTACTTGCCATATGTTGTGTTCTTCCTGATCCTCCCATCAAACAGAAATCCAGACTCCCATGATCACAACATATTCCTTGCTGTGTCAGCACAGGTCACAGAATCACAGGAGGGTTTGGGTTGGAAGGGACCTTTATAGGTCATTTAGTCCAACACCCTGCCATGAGCAGGGACATCCTGGGAACGGCTTCAAACTGAAAGAAAGCAGGTTTAGATTGAATATTAGGAAAAAATTCCTCCCTGTGAGGGTGATGAGGCCTTGGCACAGGTTGCCCAGAGAAGCTGTGGATGCTCTGGAAGCGTTTGAGGCCAGATTGGATGGAGCTCTGAGCAACCAGGTCTAGTGGAAGGTGTCCCTGCCCATGGAAGAGGAGTTGGAACTGGATAACCTTTAAGGTCCCTTCCAACCCAGACCATTTTATGATTCTGTGATTCCATGATTCCCAAATAGATCCTGTTGCTCTGAGTCCCATCCAATGAACCTTGAATGTTTCCAGGTATGGGGCATCTACCACCTCTCTGGGCAAGCTGTGACAGTGCTTTACCACCCTCACAGTGGAAAAGTTCTCTCATATCTAATCATTGATGGCCTGCAGGATCTCAGGGAATAGCTGGACCATCAGTACGCTGCCCAAATAAATGCCCATGTAAAGAACCTGCCCAGCAAAGGTGGAGTAGTTTTCTCAGTTGTGGACTCCTCTGGTTGAAGCAGAAGGATCTGACACCATGATTGGACCTTCACTGGCTTTCTCTCTTCTGCAGGATCATTGTCATTCCTGTTATGGAGCACTGGCACTTCATGTAGCATGATTTCCATTAAAAATGGTACAGAGACAGCTTCAGCCCTCTGAAATGTGTGCCAGACCACCCACAGTGATCCGTGGCACAGAGCTCATGACCATCTGTTGCATAGATCCAGATGCTTGTTACTTAAATTAAGGAGACATTTGTTAGCTGGAGCAATGTTGAGCTGCAACACTCAAGGATGATGTGACTAATGGGATATTTATGGGTGCAGCCATGCACCAGCCAGGCATAAATGGTAATCATGAAACATTCTGATAAACCTCCAAAAGTGGTGGAGGAATCCTGCTGCCCCATGTCATCACCAGACTGGCAGGAAATAGGAGAAAATTAGTATCTGGCACACTTTTTCTTTGCCCCTGTGAACCTTTACAAAGATGATGTTGTCATATTAATGAGAAGGAATTGTTTAATTTATTGATTCATATTTAAAAATGATGGCTGATGTTGTGTACCTCGTCATGACATCTTCTCTTAATTTGATGCATTAAGGAATGTTATATTCAGTGTCATTAAATGATCTCCCTTAATTATGACAATGGGTAACGATGGTCATTAAAGTAATGACATTTGTCACCATCAGCAGTGGCAAGGATAATGAATAATGAACAAGGTAAAATTTCCACAGGCTTTATAGTCTTATATTCCACTTAGAAGCAGGCTAGAAAAACACAGAAACAAAACAGTTCCCTGAGGACAAAAAAGTTTGAGAAAGACAAGAGAGAAGCTTGTTCCTTAAAATACTAAAGCACATTAACCAAGAAAGATATGGGTTAATGATTTTGCAGATTAAAAAACCCAAACAACAAACCCAAAACCCCTAAACTTAAAAATCTTGTGAGTAAATCCATCTTATTAAGTCTGCAGTAATATCACCCTATATATTCTTTTCACAGAGAAGCATAAACCAGTTTTTAATGTGACTGGTCACATCTGGAGTACTGTGTCCAGTTCTGGTCCCAACAACTCAAGAAAGATGTGGGCAGATTGCACAGTCTGAAGAAAGGCCACAAAGATGATCAAAGTGCTGGAGCACATGTTCTGTGAGGAAAGACTGAAGAAGTTGGGGCTTTTCTCCCTGGAGAAAAGGGGCCTCCAGGGAAATCTCATCACAGTATTCCAGTAGTTATAGGGTGGCTACAAAGAGGGTGGAGGCTCTTTCTTCACAGGGAGCCACATGAAGGAGACAAAGGGCAAGGGGCAACAGGCAGGAGTTGTACCAGAAGAGGATCCATCCTGATATAAGGAAAAAATTTACACTGAGAAAAACCAACCACTGAAAAAAATCTCCCCAGGAACATTGTGGAGTCCCCATCACTGGTGGTTCTCAGTACATGACTTGGCAGAGTGTTAGATAATCTTATCTAGGCTCAAGGGTAGGACCAGGTGATCTTTCAAGCTCCCTTCCGATCTGTCCTATGGATTTTTTTGTGATTCCATGGTCTTAACACTGAGTCCCAGAGGTTGTTTATATATTGACTTTGAACAATAACGACAACAACAACAACAAAAGCTGAGTTAAGAATGCAGGCATGTATATCGAGACTTAGAAGAATTATCTTTTTGCCCACCTGCAAAAGTAAGTGACTCAATCCCATAGTTAATCTCTCTCTGTGATGCCACTTATTCTTGGTCTTGTATACAAATACAGTGGCTTCTGAATATAATAATATTGCCTTTTCTTTCTAACATGAACATCCTGTGATCATGCAGAAAGGTACTGCACAGGTGTCTTGCAGTTACACATTCCATGAGAGTCGATGAGATGTGTGATAACGTGTATTTCTGCCAGAGGCGTGAGGAAATGCCTAGAGCAAAAAACAGCTCAGGTACTCTTGCAGTTTGTACCATAAATACCACCAATCCTGATGCTGTATTTGTTGTTTTTTTTCCCAGAAAGAAAAGGAGAAAAATCACTTTATTATTGCTCTTTCTCTTTGCCCAGGTTGTCTATCCCAGGTACAGGACCAGGCAGTGAGGATACCTAAACTGAACTAAAACTTTATTTCCAGCTGAACCTTTATTATGCACAACCTCTTCTATTACCTGCAGGAGCTACTGCCCACTTAAAAATTGGCAAGGAGAACATTTAAGGCTGCTCTGACATGTGCTTTTCTAGGACATGACATAGCTCTGTTGATTTAGAATGAAAGTACATTTTATAATAAATGTCTTGCTAGCTTTTAATCAAGTGATGCATTATTAGCAAAGATTAAAAACACTAATTATGTAGAGCACAGTTGAATGATGGCTGTGGGGAGAGAGAAGATAACTATCTCTGCACATTTGAAAACTGAGCATCAAGAAAAAAAAAGGATTTTTACTCTTTAAGGCAGCAGAGAAGCGACAGACTTCATTAATAAAACAAAACAAAGCAAAGCAAAAAAAAAACCCACAGCTGGAAATTCAGTAAAGGGAATTTTGGACCCAATATCAAATGGCTGTTTGTCTGCAGATTGAACTCTTTGTAGTGATTGTGAAATCTCTGTAAGTTTGACTGCTAAAAATGCAAGCAAGAAATAAAATATATGAAAAGAACCCAAAGGATTATTTCTTGAATATGGAAACCAGATTGCCTGAATACATCTTAAACATAATGGACAGCTGTGCCAGGAGAAAGGTCAGACTCTGGGCAGTGATGATAATTTCTTCTGGTACTCTCCTATGGGTGTGATTTAGCTGTTAGCATGTGGGGATCCACAGCCTATGAGGGTAAAAACATCACAGTGGAGGACCATAATACCATTTTCCTGACATACAAATCTGTGAATGTCAGGCTTCTTCAAGCACAGTTTGGATGCAATTTTAAGTAAGTGGTTTAGAAATGAAAATATTTAAAGCTGACTTTAAACAGCAGTTGCTACCACCGAGTTATATCATCGTTCTATTAACTGTGCTAGCAGGCTGGATTACTGTGTTTGAGTGTAATAAAAATGCCTTCAAGCAAAATAAATGGTCTAAAAACTATGTTGACGTGAAATCTAAAAGATAATGGATTTCAGCATGGAGAGAAAAGATCTGAATAATTTGGCATGGCGTGGATAAAGAGTTGTGTTAATATCAGAATGAAGTTTGCTAATTTTATGTTTGCCCATGAAAGAAGGGGTCTTAGTGCAACATCCCAGGAAATCTCTACCTCCCCTGCATCCCATGGGGATATCAAATGAAGAAAAACATTCATAAATGGAGCCTCAAAAGCAATGTAATTTCCAAACAATCAACTAACTTTCCTCTTGGATGGAGCACATGTACTGTCAGGTAGCATGGAGAAGAGCTGGGATAGCATTTCAGTAAATGCCCATGGTCTCTTTATCAAGGGCGGCAAAGCCTTTTCCTTCACTGTTTCTTTTTCCCATACTCAAAAACCCATGTTGTCAGAGATAGGCATGAATTAATGCTGGTATTTCCCCCTCCTCCCTACCTTCTTCCTCCATAAAGTAGAAGTAAGGGGGGAAATAGCTGATGCTATTGCTCCCAAGGCAGGCTCAGCCCATCAGGAAATCAAAACCGAGTCTATGATTAATGTGATCAATTAAAAAAAAAAAAAAAAAGAAAAGCTCCTTCAGCTTCAAGAAAACCTTTTTTTTTTTTCTTTCTCCATTATGAGTGCCTTATTCAGCTGAGGAGAGTAAACAGTCTTATGTTCAGTGACAGATGTTACATTCAAATGGACTGGAAATGTGATGAACTATCCAGTTTTGTCCCACAAAGACTGCAGGAAGTACTGGAGTGAAACACTGCAAAAATGGCAACCAACCAGCCTGGATTTATGAGCAATCCAGAGGACAGTGAATATGGAACACGATCAAGAACATAAAATACCTGAACTTCTTTAAAGTATTGAACCTTTAGAACATTATGTTCACTAAATAAGACTTAGTTGACAAAAAAATGAACAGGTACGAACACTATGTGGATTAGCTTGGAGATGATTTAGAGCTGATTGCACAGTCCAGAGTACATTTTCTCTGCTCATTTGGCTTCTGTGCATAAGAACTAAAAACGAAGAAATAGGAAAATTATTTAGACTAGAATTAACTTCACACCACATTAAAAAAATGTAGGAAGCTCAGTAGAAGCTAAATGAGAAAGGACCTTAAAACAAACAAGTGGATTATGTTTGATATGGAAAAGAAGAACTCGTGGACATGTGGTAAAAGTGGATAATAGGATCAGAGCAATGAGGTAGGAAGCATTCCTCATGAGAGCCTCTGAGGGAAACTGTAGAGGTAAGACATTGTTCAGGGCATGAGAAGAGGAGAATGTGGTAATGAGGATTCCAGACAGTGAAGGTTTCAGACAGTGAAGGTTCCAGACTATGAAGTTGGTGAATAGTACTTGCAATTTTCAGTCAACTCTAGCACAAATGTTGTGATGTGCTTTGTCCTCCCCTAAGGTTTGGTGATGGAATGCTTTTGACAGTTCAAATTAATTTTAAACTTCAGCTCAGGCTGCACCGGACCTGTAGTGACACTATTTAAGAACAATCTCATTACCAGGCACTGCTCATCTCAGAGCATCTCCGTCCAACCACCTTGAAGAGCTCATCAGTAAACCCAGCTCCTTGGTCCTCTTCATGTTCAAAAATATTAGTCCTCCTTAAGGAACTTCGTGGCCTCCTGGTTTGGAGAGGAAACTCGGTGGGTTTTGACTGAGATGTGGCTGCCCCATCCCTGGAAGCGTTCCAGGCCAAGCTGGACGGGGCTCTGAGGAGCCTGGTCTAGTGGAAAGTTCCCTGCCCATGGCACAGGGGTGGGAACCAGATGATTTTTAAGATCCCTTCCAACCCAAACCAGTCTGTGATTCTATATATTTTTTTCTTTATTATATAATGCAATAGGATTAGCAAGATAAGAGGTAATGTGTTTGGTTTCCTTACTGTGATGTCCCCGCTCCCAAGCAGAAAACTACAAACAAAACCAAATCTAACTGTTTTATGACTGATCTCTCAAGTTGAGAAATCACCAAACCTGAAATCAGAACAATGGCCTGCAATTGTTTACTTTCCTGTCACAGTGTTTCCAGAGTGGAGCAAAGAATCTCAGTTTAACCTGAGTTAGTGTCATTCTAAATCCCCATGCCAAATGCAATCTCACATCAGAATTTTTGTTATATCAAGAGTTCAATAACCTTTCAGAATACTCACATAAAAATCAGAGGTTTGATTAAGAAGTTTAAGAACAAAGGTCAGGTTTTAATACAACGGGCATATTTCATCAGGTGCCATTTGCCTGATTTTAGGAGAGATTTCCTAAAGCTGGCTGTTACAAGGCGATCAGAGCTCATGTTGGAAAGCAAAAAAAACCCCTATAAACCAAAATAAAATGATAAAAGAAGAAATATAACCAAAACTGGCAAAGGGAAAAATTAATGATTGTTGTAATTCTACAAAAGACAGAAATATTAATTAAAAGCAGGACAGCATATGTAAGAATCTTTTGTGTATTACACTCTGTGATGTGGTAGAATTCAGATAATTTGCTCTTTCATGATTAATGAAGTCAGAATCATTAGCATGTATTTTTTTCCTGCAAAGAATGAAGCAGATGGATCTGTCAGGGCTTTATAAAGTTCAAATTAAAGATGAGGATTTTCCTCTTCACTGTTTGCCTTCATTCTGCGAGGGAGTAGGGCTCTGAGAAGGAAGAGTAACTGCTTTTTCTTTGATCAAATCAATTTAGGTTTCTGCATGAATTCTGAATAAAGCCCTAGGTGTTTTTTTCTTTTCGTTTTTCCTTCTTTTTTTCTTTTTAAGCAGCTGGGTTTTCAAGTGGGTAAACTGTATTTTATTCCTTCTCAAGAAATCTATATTCTTATTTCTTAATAAGCCATTCCCAAAAGGCTTTCAAGAAGGTTGCATTGCAATGAGGACTTATTGCTCTACAGTTGTATTGTCACTGGAATTCAGTCTCTGACTCGAAAAAAAAAAAGACCTGTAGGCAAAACTAAATCAATTTAATCCGATTTAACATCCTCCAGAGGTCTTTCAGCAGAGGTATCTTTGCCCATACATTTGGGATCTTTTTAGCTTGTGGAACTGTTCAAAAAGTACCCACACTGCTCCTGGGAGTTCTAGGACAGAAATACTTGCCCAAGAACATCACACACAGCACGTGTTTAATGTATATGTCCAACCCTCTTCATTGCTGCATTGCTTTTCTCTTCCCTATCATATTTATTAAACATGACGACTGAGGTTCAGAAGTTTCTTGGTACACAGTTGTCCCACAGTTATACTACAGCCCTTGCTCTGTTAAGACTATCAGACTTCCAGATATTTCAATCCAAGAAGGAGATCCTCACATCCACTCTATGTTTTTGGGTTTTTTTTTGTCTAAATGTAGATAAGAGCAGTGTAAAGGCTACATGAGTGTAAAGGCTACATGCATATCCAGAAATGCAGATTACTCACTCAGACTAATACTTTTGCAGATGCTTTATCACACTCCCACTGCGTCCTATTTATAAAGTGATTTTTAATAACTTCCAGGTTTAGCAGAGAGACATATATGACGATTGATATGTATAAATTTGCCTGTCTCTTGGACTTGAGTGTCCACATGGCAAACTGGAGCCCTATAATCTGGGTGATATTCTCTAATATGCTGTCCCACAGTGACATCCAGCTTTCCCACCGTGGGAGCTGCTGCTTCTTGCAGTTTTGGCAGTTCAACATAGGAAAGGTCAGAGCTCACAGACCCAAATCTTCCTGGTAGTACAGAATCTGAATCACAGAATCACAGAAAGTGCTGAGTTGGAAGGGACCTCCAAGGCTCCTCGAGTCCAAGCCTTACCCCTGCACAGGACCAACCCTGAGAGTCACCCCCTGTGCCTGAGAGTATCATATAAATCCTTCTGGAACTCTGGCAGCCTTGGTGATGTGACCACATCCCTGGGGAGCCTTTTCCAGTACCCAACCACCCTCTGGGTGAAAAACCTTTTTTCTAATATCCAACCAAAGCCTTCCCTGACACAACTTTAGGCCATTCCCTCGGGTCCTGTCACTGGTCACAGCAGAGAACAGATCAGTGCCTGCTCCTCCTCTTCCTCTCAAGTACAGGTAAGCTACAGAATTGCCAGAACTGTCTAGGAACCAGACAGAAACATCTTTGCAGTAAATCACTTATGGGAAGCCCAGTGAATTTATGGGAACCTTCTCAATTAATGCAGAGAAAATATTCCCAGAAGAGAGAGCCTGAATTCACATTTCCCCCTGTCCCAAGATCAGGGTTTGACTCCTCCAAAGAACCCCAAAGCCTCTTTTGCACAGTGACACTGCTCAGCTTTACTTGAATCTGATGAATTTTGTAGCCTGTTCAGAGTTTTTAAGGTGAAGTGGGCTAAAGTTGCAGTACAGGTTGGGTGTGCAGTGCTCAGTCCAGGCGTGTATTAAACAAGCTGGGAGGGACAAGAGCCCACAGCAGACCTGGGCAGACAGTAAATCACACATGAGCCACATAAACAGACCTTTGGAAATCAGTTATAAGTTTTGAGGATCACAGTTGGACTCGGGCAGCAAAATGCACATCAAGCACCTGGGTACTCTCATGAAATTTGCCCCTCCCCCCTAATTCAAATACTTATCTCTGGTCATTTGATTTGGAGGTGCTGAGTCCCTTTCTGTCACTAGTCTGGGACTGGTCATCATACAGTCACTCTTTCACAAACCTGGAATATGACATCAGAGACTGGAATAAGCTAAAATTAAATTTATCTGGGATTAAGGAAATACTTTGGTGTAATTAAAATGCTTTCCTGGACACTATCTGTATAATCACACATCAGTCTGCCTGATTAGTTGATTGAATTCTCTTAATTAATTTTCCACTGTCCACCGCTCCACATTAGTCTGAAAAAAAAGCAAAAAACCCTTCCCAGGAGGTCACAAACAAGAATTGCATAAAATCTTTTTCCAAAACCTTTCTGATTGAAATAATCTTAATGAAAACTTGATGCAAAATTTGAAGGAAAATACGAACATGAAGATAATGTCTCCATCTCCTATTGAAATGATGTGCAAATTTCAATGTCATTGCAAGCAGTTACCTAAAGAGTTAAGAAAGACTTTGCAGATATATCTGTCTGCAGAGTCAGCCTGTGTGTTACAAGAGAAAGAGAGCCTGCTGTAAGAATATAAACCTCTAATAAGATGAGAGACTTTTACTAAGCCACTCATGCTTGGAGTCTATTGAAAGATAATCTTTGGTACAGTACTTCCAGAAAAGCAGTGAACTGAAATCAATATTCAGTAAAAAACAGATTAAGAGACCAAGCTAAAGAAATCAGAAGCTGCTTGGCAGAACAGACATATATCTTGGAGATTATCATTCAGCATGAAAGCTTTTTAGCTCCTGGGAGAGAACCATTTCTAAGGACGGGACCCTCTGTCCTCTCTTACTGAAGGTACAAACTCATGCAGCACAATAAATTTTGAATCTCCATATTTTAATTTAAGAATATAGTGGGTAAAGAAAAAAAAAAAGAAGGTTTGATATAAGATGATCATGGGGAGAATATGTAGTTTTGTACAAAAAGAGCTTCTTTTCGCTCAAACATTTGAATATGTCTTTGTTTTTCCTCTCTATGAAAAGAGACAATTTATTTTTGAGATGAAAGATGATCTTGCAGCTGGGAAATAGGGTGAACATTCAGCAAAGGTGAGGTTATTGCCAACTTCTTCAGAGACCTTTGGCCAATCTAATTAGTCCATGATGTCATTTCCAACTGCAAAATGTCAGTAGCAATAGCATGAGTCCTTCCTGCTCAGATGGCCAACACTTTGGACCTGCCATTAACTCTTTCCGTAAAACTAATCCCAGATCTTACTATTATATTATTTGGATTGCATTACATTATGTCATGTGATATTATTTATTATTACATATTATTATTTTATGTATTATATAAATAATTATTATTATATTATAAATTATCTGTATTGCGATAGCCTTCCCTTCCCTGTCCTTTGCTGTATGTGAACAAATCAATTTCTATTTTGGTTTTGAAAAGCTAAGAATGCACTTCTTTAACCTTTTATTACTGTAATAAAGGTAAAAAGACACAAGACCTAAAAGTTTAACAGTAGAGAAAGGCCAAGTATCTTAACAGGAATGGCAGGTAGACTGTTTGATTTCATGTCTGAATGATTAATTTCAGCAAATTAAACAAACTTTTTTAGTGAACAGCACAGTTACTTATTTCCATTGTATCAAAGTTCAAATCCTTGTCTACCCACTACTAAAAAATTTATTTAGGGAAAATGATATCAGCAGCAATTAACATAATACTCTATTTTGCTCTTCACTGAAATGTATTTAGCGTTGAACATCGTTTAATATTTCCAACATACATCCATAATTTTATGAGTCTTTATTCAGCAGAGGAACATCTCACAACCCCAAAATAATAAACTTCAAAATACATTCAAATACTTAGTTTAGCTCTATGTGTTCACTGCTGTAAAAAGTAAATGGTCTTTTTAAAACACACACCACTAAATGTCCTTGTTTTTCTTGTCATCTTGATTACTTTTTTCTGATTTAAAGTTTTATTTATAAAAACAAAATTTCACTTTCTTAAGTGCTTTTCCCCTTCTCCTTCCCTATTTTGTTTTACTTTAGAAGAAGTAAAAGTTTAAATACTGAAGACCATAAGAGCTCCACCCAGACTTGACAACTTTGAAATCCTCTTTCTGCTACAAAATTAGGCTCTTTTCCTTTCCAGGACTGAGATTTAAGTTTGCTCCACTAAGGTTAATCTTCTCCTCCCACCACACCCTTCCTTCCATGTTCACTTACACACAGAACATTTCTTTTCTCTATGCTTTCAGTGTCAAAACACGAAATAAAGGGCAACATAAATTGTCTTCCCCGATACACAAAAAGCCTGAAAACGCATCAGTGATGAGACATTTGATCCTTTCCTTCTCCTCAGCACTAGAGGCCCATGGATATACTAAAGTGAGTCCAGTAAAGGACAAACAATGATAGATAAGGGATTGGAGAATCTGTCACATGAGAAAAAGCTGAGATCAATTGTGTTGCTCAGCCTGGAGAAGAGAAGGCTCAGGGGGATCTCTCAACATGTAAATAAACATAATAAACATAAACACCTGAGGGGTGCTAATGAAGAAAGCCCAGTTCTACATTGTGGTCAGTGAATGGACGAGAAGCACTAATGAAAAATGCAGGGCATTCCATTTAAACATGAGGAAAAACTGGTCTATTGTGAAGCTGATTGAATGCTGGAATGGGTTGCCCAGAGAGGTTTTAGGGTCTCCATTTCTGGCCTCTTTCAGTCTCTATGATTCTGTGATTCTACATTTTATAGATAAATGCTGAAATGGTAAAAAAAATTAGTGATGTAAACATCTTAATTGTTTACTTGGCCATATTTTAATAGGAGTTCATAAGCATGTTGCATTTCAAGCTTGCACCTAATATCTCTCACAAGCACCCCTAGATGTGCCATCCCAATTGGCAAAACTTTGAAGTTTTTCGTTTTTAAATAATTTTCCTATTTAGTGCCTGAGGGATGTGCAGAGTCATTTTCTTATTCTCACTCCTCTCTCCAGCTAAGATTACTGGTTTGTTTGGGTTTTTTTCCCTTCTTAACTATGTTACCCCAGAGGCAATTCCATCATCGCTGATGGCCTTGGCCTTGGTCTGTCTTGGAGCTCACTGGCTTTGACTCTACGGACACAGGGGAAGCTTCCAGCAGCTTCCAGAAGCTTCTCTTCCTTGTAGCACCCCCCCCCCACTACCAAAACCTTGCCAAACAAACAAGTTGTTTCTCACAGTTCCTGTAACAAAGGAGAGCTGCATCCTGTGATCTTTTTCCTGTGGGCTTTTCTTTTCTTCTTCCCCCCACCCTCCGTGCCTCTGATGTTAAAGTAAAGCTATATTTTCACTGCAGAGCTTCTTGTGTGTACCTTGAGTCTCCTTCTCACTTGCTCGTGGTCTTTCCCTTGATCAAGTACAGCCTTGAGCTTGCATTTGTGCTTTCATACACTTACCCTGGCTAGAGGCTTGAATTTGGGACAGCTTGTTATAGTTCAAAGCAATAGAACACCCACTCTGAGATGAGGGAAAACGATCCCCTTGCACTGGCAGCTCTCAAGTTGTTTACTTGTATTTTCTCTTTGTGCTCTCATGACCAGGCCTATCGTCTCTGGGTCCATCTCTCATTAAGGTGGCTCAGCCCAAGGAGTCCCACAAAAAGACGTGCTGTCTTCAGTTAAACTTGCACAGCAGCTCTTCCCTCCCTTTCTGACCCACCAGACCGAAGAAGGAGGCTCACATCACCATTGTGCCTTAGCACAAGGAAAAGGGCATTTTCCTGGTGTGTCATCCTCAGAGTGCAGGTGCTGAGTGACAGGCCAGCTTCACCTTGCTGCTCAGATCTGGGTGGTGATTACTGATAGTGACTTTGCAAGGCAAACATATAAACATTAACATTAATTCAACGTTAAAAAAAGACACTTTGCAAGGTTCCCAGTCAATACACACTAAGGAAATTGCACCCCATCCTTAAGCCTCTGTGTGTCCAAGCTCCTTATTTTCTAACTAGCTCTTGATTAAAATAGTGCACATATTTTCACTGATGTCAGAAGGCAAAACATTCCAAAGCTTTTCAGCAGGGGAGGAGTCCAGAATGGTGTCTAAGAAGGAAAGTGGAAAGTAGAGGTATGTAAGACATTGCACCAAGGAAGAGTTCTCTGTAATCACATTTGAAGTGTTTCTGCTCTGGTACACAGTCATAAATGTCAGCTGAAAGTTAACTCTGCTGTTTATTAAATGTGTGTTAATAACGCCATTGAAAATCAAAGTGCTCAATTGATTGCAGATGTAAATTGGCAAAGGTGTGGTCTCTGCCTGACAGTCAATCACAGCAGTGCGAGTTAGGGAGGTAAAAACAGAATAAGGGAGCTGATTACAGAAGGCATTGAAGGGAAAGAGAAATGCTAAAGAATATTTTCGTATTTCTGTATCATCAGACTCCCTACAGCTCTTCATGCAGCAGCTGACAAAGATCCAATCCCCACAGCCTGTTTCTTTCAATTTAAAGCTCAGATGAAACACACACATCTTCATTCCCCCACCACAACCTCCTTTAGGAAAAAGCAATAAGCAATGCTGGGTTGTAGGAGACATTCCCTCCAGTACTATCCGGACTCCCAGCTGGCTGAATGGGATCAAGAACTCCAGGAACATCTCCCTGTTCCTCCCAACTGTTCTTTTACTGATAAGATTGGCATAAAACTTTCAAAACTGACCACATCCAGGGCAAATACCAGCAAGCAGCTAGCAACATCTCGAGAGAGTGACCAAAAAGCTTCCTCTGGGAAGAGAGAAGACAGAAAGCCTTCTTGAAAAGATGGGTTTTTCTATACAGGATCTACGAAGATTTTGGCAAAATCCTTTTTAGTAAATGTCAACTCCTTAATATTGCTTGATTTTTGGAACTGATAAAAATTCATTTAGTATCAACACAGACTTACTAAGTGCTACGGTCAACAAGCACTCAAAGGTTTATAACTTATCCCTCTCTGCCCTTAAATTCCCAACCATCAAACAGCATAACATTATTCTGTAAATCTTCTCTGAATGTCTTTCCATATTGTTTACAATAATAAGACTTCAAATTCATTTGAGCTCCTAATTACCAGCGTAGTCTGAGTAGTACTAAATCAGACCCATATTATTGTATTATTATGCAGAAAGGGTCATAAGTGCTATTTGATTGACGCTATTTGTTTCCTGTACACAAATGAGAGTTCCCCTCTGAGCACAGCAGATACTGTCTTGAGCAATATTGTTATGGAGATAAAGCACTGCAGAGACATCTTTTAGAGGAGAAATAAAGTAACTCATAAGCAGCTAAACCAAGGAATCAGGCTTTCCTGTGGATTGGAGTCCTATGTCCTGCTGCTTTCCCTCATCATTAGTTCCCCAAAATCTTTTCCCTGTTGCAGTACTCAGTACAGGGAAAGGCACTGTGATGCTCCCTCTGCCTTGTCATGGGTTTGGAGTATATTCCCGGGGAGCTGTACCTGGTTTTAATCTACCTACATGTTAATCAGTATGTGCTGCTGGATGCACGGGCTGGCCAAAGAGAATAGGTTGAGTTTATACAGTTTCTGTTTGGAAACACTAGTTTGAGTTGTTTGCCTATTCAGACAGAACTTTCATAAAACGTTCTGACCCTTATCTGCCTCCATTTGCCACTTCTGACAAATGGAGCAACAATGACCAGCAGATTCCAAAAGTGTAAAGAGGATATTAAGCATCAGATGCACAAAGAACCCTACCTGATCAGCCTCACTTACACACAAAATTGTTCTGTCCCTCCTTTTCAAATATCTTTAAAACATTTATTTCCAACTCAACCAAAACTGCTGAGATTTAGGCACAGATGTAATAATCTGCTAATAAGTAATTTATATAAACACGTAATCTGCTGATTTCACTCAAATGGGTAAAGGTAAAGCCACAGGAAATTTCTAAAACTCAAAAAAACCCCACCCCAAAAAGACTCAGATTAAAAAAATTGGTTTTGTTAGATACACAATAAGAATGCTGCAAAAATACCTAAAGTCTTAAAATGTCAAGTGACGAATTATTTTATAAATTACTATTTGAGTCAAGTAGTATTTGACTTGATTTTTTGAAGAAACTTTAATTGTAGTACTTTTAAATTTTTTGCTCCCTATATAAAATAAAATAATTGCTTAATTAGCACATAATTACTTTCAGGAGTGACTAATTTTGGATTCTACTAAGTATGTATTAATTGCTATGCTGGCAACTGCAAAACAAAAGTCAGAAGGTGAAAGCCTTCCCCTATCAAGGTCAGCATTAGCATTACAAGACAATCAAAATAGTGCTAAATCAATTAATAGTCCAATATCCAGTGGCTGCCAGGCACAGGGCAGTGAAGTGGAAGGACAACCACGGGACTCATAAGGCATTGCTGGCAGGATTCAAACTGACCTCGCACTCAAAGGTCTGGTGTTGCAGCCCCATGAAGACAAATGTTTCCAGTGACTTTACTGGTGCAGGATTAGGTCCTTTGATGAGTTACCTATTGACTGAAGTTCATTAGCTGTGCAGAGTCCACTTTGAAACATCTTGTTCATCCTCTGTCATACAGAATTACTCCTTTTGTTTGGTTTGAGGAGATGTATATTCACGTGTATTCCCTTGGTGACAAAGCAAGTGGGAGTAAATCTTTTAATTATTTTTTTTTAATAAGCAAGTGCTCTGTTTACTGAGTCACAATTTGTGAATTTTTGTATTGTTAAATTTTTCCTTTATTGAATATTTCGTTTCAAATAAAAAAATACCAAACAACCCAGACATGAAACAACTTCATTTACATACCATTTTTGTCTCCTAGGACATCAGGAAAACTTAACGTATTCCTATAACCAACTAAATTACAAGTACTGAATGCACTGCTGACAAGGCTTTCTTTAACATGAGGTCAAACTCCATTTGATCTTTGAAACTTTTTCAAGTTTTTTGTGTTGCTGCTTTGCTAATAACACCTCTCATGATCCTGATTCACACAAGGTAGTTGAGGCACTGATAATATCAAACAACATGGTTTAGTCACCTCTCATTACTATCTCAGAAAAAAAAAAGACCAAATTACTACCTTTTATCTTTTTTTTTTTTTTAATGTTGCCATACAGCGATTATCCTTTTGTATTTAAACCCATTTAAAATATGAATACGAATTTATCTGAAATATTAGGTCTGGTTGCAAATTTTTAGCCTGGTCCTGCTCACATTAACACCAAACTTGCAGAGTCTTACAGGCAGCTATTTTTACTTCTGTCATTCCTACATTTTCTGCTCTGCATCCCATCTGTACTTCAAGGATTTCAAAGGGATAATTAGCTGTATTGGTAAGTCTTACATATAGATGGACCACAAGTCACATAAAGGACTGAGGAATAATCTAAGCATCTCAAAAATCCCAAAAAACTGCTGAAGAAGTTCAATCTATCTTTGGACAGGAGCAATAGAAGGAAACAACGAGTGAAAGGCCTTTTTGCAAGCCTTTCATAGAGAGTGACCTCCAAGGTACCCAGACTGTGTTAGAGAAGGCAGATGCTGCCAACGAGATTAATTTGTCAAAGTGAATGAATTTAAAACCTGGGGCTTAACTTTCTACCTATTTACATATCACATGGAGTTTAATGATCAGCAAATTAGACACAAATCATGTGCAAATCAATGCAAATTACTGGTTTGCACACACATTGTAAACTTCATTTTTCATGTTGGGATGTAGCCAGTTAACAAGCATATGGATTTCAGATCTGGGGTAAATGAGCTACTCCGTCACAAGCCAAAGCTTCCCCCTTCCTCCTCCCTCTTCCCCTCTCATTCCTCCACTTGACACAAACTCACCACACGTCTCATTCCATCCACATAATTCAGTAGAGACTCGCCTCATGTCAGACTTCGTGTAGGCAGGTAATAACTTCTACAGTCATTAAATTAGGCTCTATGTTTTCTCTAATTTGTGCTCCTTGGTTAGAGTTTTGTGGTCACTTGCACTAATTAGAAATGCTTGGTTTATTAACAGAAGATACATGCTCTGGAAAGCTCCTGGAGTTTACCAAGGTATTTATAGATCCCTGCAACTTTTGTTTTCTTGGCTTTTGAACCATGTCACATATAACTATTCTGAACTGAGCTGACAAAAGCCCTTTGAGCTTGTCCTCATAATTAAAAATCAGTGCATTCACTGGTTCTCCAATGTCACTTTTTATTTCAGAGGGGATCTCCCTTTCCCCAGGAGAGATTACATAAATCCAGAATCACAGAATTGGACAATAGCTGTGTCCAGAAGCAACCTCTGGAGATCTGTTCTGCAAACTCTTGCTCAAAGAGGAGCAACCTCAAAGATAAATCAGATTTCACAGAATCATAGAACCACAGAATGGTTTCAGTTGGAAGGAACCTTAAAGATCATCCAGTTCCAACTCCCTGCTGTGGTCAGGGACACCTTTCATTACACCAGGTTACTCAGAATCCCGTCCAACCTGGCCTTGAACATTTTCAGGGATGGGGCATCCACAGCTTTTCTGGGAAACTTTGATTCAATTCCTCACCACCCTCACAGTAAAGAATTTTTTTCCTAATGTCTAATATAAACCTACATTCTTTCAGTTTGAAGCCATTCTCCCTTGTCCTGTCACTATTTCTTTGACAGTTGTGGAGTTGAGAAAATCTGCAGGGTCAGCTATTCTGATCCCTCCACACTGAACCCCTGCTCCTATGATGGGAAAAAGAATTTCCTAAAAATCCAGTGAGAGTTTTCACTGCTGACACGTGTGGCCTTTGCCTCTGGATCTTTCCTTCTGCAACCCCAAGAGTTTTCTGTCTTCTCTCCGTGTCCCCACAGGCAGTGGAACGATTGCTCCAATTCCCCTTCCAGCTTCTCCCATCTCACCCACAAGCACCCTGTGCTCCAGCCCCCAGCCCTCTCTGCTGTACTCACAACAGTTTCTCATTTTTGGGGGGACTCTGCAAGGTTTTGCACAGACTCTTCAGCAACAGTTAAAACGAACTGCTGTCCTTTGGTGTGCTGCTGCCCGTTAGCTCTGAAGTCTGAATATGCAATTATCAGCAATGGTTTTTACCTCCTCTCAGAAAATCTGTGTAAGAGAGACCTTCCTTAAAGGCCAAATGGAGAAAAGGGCACCTGGAAAACTCTCTTTCTCAACCTCAAACTGACTTTGAATTGTTTCAGGCAAGGCAGATCAAAACAGACAAATCAAGGGAATGTGCCCACTGGCAACACACAGTCCTTAAAACTCCAGCATGTCTCTCAGAAAATCCCACACAACGTGTATGTATGGCAAAAGTTGAACTCAAACCCTTGCTGAAGTCACAGCATCCATTTAAACTGCCTCAGGCTGGAATGTCTAACCGGGAATGAGTGATTTTAGTCCCTATCAGATGTGAAAAACATAAACAATCAAAGAAATATGTCTTCTCTGACATGACCCTTAATCACTGCAAAAAGAAAAAGAGACAGTGACCTTGATTAACATTGTGCTGCTGAATGTGATATGAGAGATCCATTGATCACGGATTCAAACAACTGGGGACACACAGAGACTTTGTTTTCGTGCCTTCATTTAGTACCTATAGAATTTAAGGTACAGAGGAGAACATTACACAGGCTGCATCTGTAATCTTTCTGATCCCTGCTGAATACAAAGCTCTTACATTTTTTCTGTATGAAATAGGAGAGAAATATTCATATAACTCGGGCTCAAGAGGAAATGCCAGTTAAGTTTCCATTTTAATGTGTGTGCAGGAGGACAGAGTTAAAATTCTGCAGGTTACTGGCTGGAAACATTTTGTTGACCATTGCCTATGTACCTTCTAAAAAAAGAATAAATACAGTATTAAAATATATAAAATATAAAACAATATAAAAGTATAAATAAAATACACAATACAAAAAATTAAATGAGCTATTATTATTATTATTATTATTATTTATTTTAGAGGATTTGGGTCCTAAGAGTCAGCCTCTAATCAGAAAGGTGTTTTGATGTTCCATAGCAGTACTGTCACTCTTACAACATATTAAAATATATCAATCCTCTACTTTCTTAGTTTTAAAAGTAACACCTTTCCCAAGAATGTATTTTTTTGAAACTTGCTTCTTTCACAGTGCATCCTTCTCCCATCTAGAGCAGCTCTTTCTTTTGCTCCTTGCCTTGCTGCCCAAAGAAATTAATTCTGTTATGCCAATGGTTTTGCATGTATAAAACATCAGATATCAGTGAGCATTTTCTGACCTTCTGGGTTTTTTTCAGAATTCCTTTCATTATTCTGTGGCTTCAAACGACCAGGTACTATTCATATTTTTTAGACTTCACGATCATCCATCTCATTGTCAAATGTTTTAAGAGGCTTAGCCAATGAATGTACAGCAAGATGAAATGTGCAGAAAGCAGCCTTTGTCTGAATCCCAGTCAAAAAATGTCTACAGATACTTACAGACCTCTCCCATGAGCCCCAGACATAATCAAACAGACTATTCTTATATGCTAAATTCAGTATTAGTGCTGACATTTACAGCCCCAGGAGTTAAGAGCATTGGGAAGGATTTGTGGCTGCAGCTGATTGCAAACTGTTGGGAATGACCTCAGCAATGTCCCAACCCCTAAATCATGCTCTGAATTTGCTTCACAGAGGGCTAGTTAGCAAGTTAGGCCCAGGTTCAGGTCACCATAAAGATGTACCCTGTATTCTGGGTCCTGGGGGTAGAAAAAGGGGAGGGCACATAGTGTTTAATGACTTTAACAATAGTTAGGAAACCTTTTATAGTGCTTTAGAAAGCGAACACGGAGTTCCTTGATGCTTTGGGTACTTAAGTTGCCTTTTAAATCCTGTAAATATCCATTTCTGAAAACACCTCAGTGCTTTGGGTTCGGGAATTAACCTACATGGGCACCACAGTGACAGTATTACTTCCTCAGCCAGGAGACTTCATTTACAGCCCCGCACTTGAGATTTTTGCCCCTGTTGCAGTTTATCACAGAAACTCATTAAGTGAGGTGTCTGTGAGCCACTTGCTTTGTGTCTAAAAGTAAGTTCTGTGCTTTATTTCCACCATGGGATCAATCCAGGAGGGAGATGCTTTTCTTAAGAAATACAAAGGTACCATCATGAACACTGCATGTTTTTACTTCAGAAACCATGTGGATTCACAGAGAGAGTAAAAAGGTTGTGTGGGAGTTCTTTTCCTTCCCTTTAGCCAGGGGGTTTTTTAAACTCTTATGTCTGGGCATTGTAAACTAAACTGCAACCACACAGAGTAAAGAGCAGCACCAGATCTGGCTTCAATGCTTCTATTGAATCAAAATAAGCTGACATAAGCTGGACAATAGGATGACTGGTTTCGTGTGCTGTCAGAGCTCTTAAACCGCTGTTGAGCTCAAGCTGTGATCAGACTGAAGTTTAACAAAAAAAAAAAAGGCAAAGAAATCCATCTGAAACAACTCTCCCCAGCCCTGAATGAGTGCTATTTTTCACTGGCAAACTTAAGCCTTTCTTCTATGTGTTCACTCTGTGCACTTTATCTGCTTCCAGGATTGCTCCATTGTAAGGATGAAGACAAGTAGGATACTGCTCTGAGCCATAGCTCCCTTGGGAGGATCTATCAGGCAAAACCATTGATTTCTCAGCTTCTGCAGAGATTTCATTCCAAATATATGTATCTCATATAAAACACATTTGATTTTTTTTTTTTTTTTTTTTTTTTTTAAAAATACACCTCCCTCTCTCCAAGCAAATGCAGCTTCTGTTGTAGCTCTGATATAGAGCCTTGGATGTGAAGCAGGGATAACCCTGATCAATATGATGTTTGAATGCAAAATCTGCTTCACTTGCACCCCAAGACTCCCACATGGGCCTTTCAATTGCCATTGCAGGTACAACCATTTGATTCTTTTTCAGTTTCCCACCTCTCCAAGGAATGGAGGAACAGGGAGGGAAGTTTTATCTCATGCTCCTACTGACTGTGGAAACTCTCAGCAAGCACTGAAACTAAATAAAAATGAGGAGGAATTATTAGAATCAGGGAATTATTTAGGTTGGAAAGAAAAGGACCTTTAAGATCATGGAGTTCACCCGTTAACCTGACACTGCCTACCTGACACTAACTAGTTAAGTACCAGAACAGATGTCCAAAGGAGTGGTTTAAATCTTCTTCCTTGGAGATTTTTAACACTCAACTGGACATAGTCCTGAGCAACATGCTCTGACTTTGAGGTTAGTCCTTTTTTTGTGCAGGAGGTTGCACTGCAGACATCCTACATTCCCTCACAGCCTAATTTTTGTATGATTGCAGTACAAGGACAATACAAAATTGTCAGCCAAAGGGGGGATTATGTGCAAATGAAATCCACAGACATATAGAACAGTTTCTTTAGACTTGTAGCTGACTCTGTAAATGGTTTTTCCTCATTGGCCTCAACAGAGGTGGACTGAGATACAGGAGAGAATCTGCAGGTGGTAGTATTTGATTGTGCTGCTATTTAGTGAGAAGAAGGAGCTTATGGCATTGATTTAGGGTTTGTGATTTTAAATAACTGACAAGCCAGGCAGAGCCTGTGGATGGGTGTTTTCTATTGCAGTCAAATCAAAACAAATAATATGGTTAAGGCACCATGCAAACTGTTTTGGATATTGTCATATCATTACGTGGCTTCTATTTCTGACAAACATTACTTACATTTCAAAGCACTTTTTTCCCCCAGCTTTCCATATGTCAACTGTTACCAAAATACACCATTTAGAGTTAAGTGGAAAGAAAATTAAAATTATTATTTTTTCTAGTGTCTGTTCTTCAAGTGCTCAAAGAAAATCCCAGACACTGCAATATGTGTTAAATGTCCAGCTCTACCCACAACTCTAGGACCACTCTACTGCCTCCAACAAACCCATACCTTTCCCAGGAATTGCTTCAGTCATTTAAAACTCGTCTGAAATAGATGGCTCAGGACTGGGATCAAGATTCTCACGTTTCACGTAAATCCTAAGTATGTCTGTCTCTTTGGAGAGATGACAGGCTGTGTTGTAGTGTCAATATGCAGTGTTAAAAAGTTAAAAATAAGAAATCAAAAGGAACAATATATACTCCTATATGAAGTGGCACTGTGGGAAAATTTGTCAGAGCAGTAATCTTTGGGTGACTATTCAGGCCCCATACCTGAAATATCAGATTAAATTCTGATCTGTACCATGAAGGTACAACCATAAAATTGGTTGGAAGGGACCTCAAAGACCATCTAGTTAGAACCTTCCTGCCATGGAAAGGATCACAAGACCAGGTTACTCCAAGCTCCATCCAACCTGGCCCCTTCCAGCGATGGGGCAGTCACAGCTTCTCTGGGCAACCTGTGAAAGGTTCTCACACCCTGAAAGGGACGAATTTCTTCCTAATATCTTATCTAAACTTGCTCTCTTTCAGTTTGAATCCATTCCCCCTTGCCCAGCCACCTCCAAGTCCTTCTTGCTAGGGCTGCCCTCAATTTGTTCATCCCCCAACCTAAATGGCATAAATGATTACTCTGAGAAGTTGCACGAGCACAAAACCACATAAAGTCTTTAAGGTTTGACTAGACTGGGGAAGAATTGCTCCTAAATGGGTTTTTAAAGCCAATTTCAGGTCATAAGTTAGTAGGCATCAATGCACTTCCATTTCATCTAAAACCAAGTTCCAGGGAGCATGGACAAAAACAAAAAGGAGAAAATATTGCAATATCAAAGAAAAAAGATACTTTTTACATTAGCATTATTCTGGAGTTCTCTTGACCTATTATGGAAAATGGTTTCTGCAAATTCAGGTGAGTGGTTAGTACTCCAGTGGGCACAGTGCTAGGGCAGGGAAATGGCTCAGTGTAATTAGCAATATAAATGCAGATTTCAACAGGTGAGTGACAAGCAATTGCTGAAGTTGGATGTACTTTCAGTCTTAAATTCAGATAGTAATATGAGACAGCTATAGCATGCTAATGCAAAAAGCTACTTAAAAAGTTAAGATGAAGGTTAAAGCCTACTTTGAGCATGTACAATTCAGTTCCAAATTTATTGATGGATAGAAGAACAGTTTACTCATACAATAGTTTTATAGTTCCTGATCTCATGTGTAGGAAAAGCCATTAGAGCCAACCTCATGCTAATAGATTGCAGAGAAAAAAAAGAACAAAGCAGAAGATGATCTAGGTTGCTGACTTAGGGTTTGATACCAGTGGGAAATTTATTGTAGACAGGTTTACACCATGCAGTCAATAAAAAGCACTGAGTTTGCAAGACTCTGCCTATGTGAGCTCACTATGAAATTTTGGCCAACAAATCAGTTGTAACCTTGAGGTTGTCACCAGCCTCCCATCCATTACCCTTTTCTCTTCTCTCTGCAGTAACACTTATATTGCATATTATGTCTCCTCCTTTCTATGAGAGATAACCCAGATTTGTCCAGTTTTCTTCAGAGGTCACATTTCTTGATTTCTGATCACTCTTGCTGCTTTCTTCTTCAGTTGATTCACATTAGAGTTGATTATTTCTACCTAAACACAGAGTTTTGAACTTAGGTGCATCTTTCTTTTCTCCTTATTTCCTTTATTTTTTAAGACTTTGAAACAATTAAAGCCAGTTTAAAATGAATTGATTCAGTCAGTATTAATGCTGTAATTTTTATTCACACAGGTAATTACCTAAGCCTCAACACAAAATGCTTTCTGATCTTGTACTTCCAGTGGGCTAAAATACCTGATATTTCTGTCAAATACTACTTCTCGCCTCTCTAAAATATGACTTTATCTGTGTAGGTGTTATATTTATCCCATTAAATTGATCCAGCCAAATGGAGGTATCTAAGTGGCCTCACATCAGAAACAAAATCCAAACAGAAGAAGGTTCTTAATTCACTGGGCTTTTCTTAGATCTCCAGATTTTCAGATTACAGTTACAGCTGACCTTGAAACTTTGGATTTGTGGCCGAAGAGATAATGGCAGAAGTGCTGATAAACTAACTAGTGTTTTGGGATATGAATCTTTGTTGAGTTTACTCCCACTAGCAGTATATCATTCTGTATCTGAGGTATTACTTATCCTGCTACTCTTAAACTCTGTCAGCACTATGAGTAGTTATCTCCCTCCATATCATTAAGGGAGAGAAATCCTGTAGTGTGGCAGGAAACAATTTACACTTTGGAACCAGAAAAAAAAGGAGAAGAGAACACAATTTGAGTGCAAGCCATAAGCTGTGTGGCAGTGAGAAAGGACTGTCGTTTCAAAGACTGACTTAAAACAAGAGTGCTCTTACTTTTCTATCACAAGAGATTAAAACTATCCTAAAATCCTCCAAGGGGGTGCACGTGGGGGTGTGAAATCCCACACAAACACACCCACGTCCTCAGGGCACCTTTATTAACATTTCCAAATAATTCAAGAAGAATATTGATAACCTTACACATTTTCTCAAAGACAGAGGGGGTAAAACTAATCTATTCTGATTTAACTGTATAAAATGAGGCTATTTTAGTTGCAGGTGATGTGTTCAACGTCTTTACAAAATGTATCACTTACCCTTTAAAATTCTGATGGCAAAATTCTCATGAAGAAAAAGTACTGAAGTTTGGTTTAATTACTGGGACCAGAGCATCAAAAGAGCCACAGCAATTTTTGTGTGCCTACATCATCACATCAACTGACATACCATCAATTACTGAAAGAGAATAAAATCATGCATAACATCTTATTATAGTTTAGGAATCAATTGCTTGCAAGAGCGCATCAAGTAGCAATGCAAAATTTCCCCTGGGTTATGTTGGCAATTATGGGAGAAAAAAAAAAAAAGAGATAATTTATTAGAATATCCCAAAAGATCATATAGTATTTCTGAATGCTTGTAAGGTACTGAACCACGAGCTGGAGGGATCATTCCTGGAGTGATGAAATTCTTTAGTGTTCGTGGCTCTTCACACTCTGACATCTCTGGTAGGAAAATGAGCTCAGATATGCACTATTATCAGTTCCCACAGCAGTTCAAGGGAAAGGAGTGTCCATTAAAAAAAAACTCATTGAGGTCTCTAACACTCAGCACACAGCAATGAGAGGTTAATGAGAGGAAATATCTCTGCTTAGGTGTCTTCCATAAAAATTCCAAGATCTAAATAACTGCCTGCATTGAATTCCAATGACCTGTGTTCCCTGGAAGTGAAGGAAGGTCTTATTCAAACAGAAGGATCCTCTAAGAGAAAGGAGTGGTGATGCTTTGAGATCTGAACAGAGGCATAAAGCATCAAAATTCAGCCTGGAGCAAATTGCAATGACTCTGGTCATATTCTAAATTACTTCAGTTGTTCAATATTAATCTTTTCTGATATGTTGTGTCCAATGTTTGTTTGAAGAAACAATATTGAAACATGATTTTGAAAAACAATGGACCAGAACACAGGAAATAAATTGCAAGTTGGACATCAAGATTGCTTGCCAGGCCAATTTTAAAGCAGCCAATTTTCACATGGCCCTAGGTGAGTCAGGACAACATGCTTTTAATCAATAAACCTGTCTGACACACTGCCAAAGATATGTTTTGGACCTAGAGAAGTTCCAAGAATGATTTATAAACATTTGCTACTGAGGTTTATTTTTAAACCTATGACAAAATCTAAATACAGGGGGGGAAAGAATCAGAAAGCTTTAAAATACTTCTAAAAAGGAAGTGTGGGAAAAGAGTTGGTCTCAAATTCAGGGAAATAAACTGTCCAAGTATATCTTAATGTTCCCCTACTTGTGGGAGCACCCATGAGTGGGGACCAAACCACTCACCCCAAATACACACACTGACAGACAGGGAGGGAGTGGAAGAGAAAACAAAGCCCCACAGTGACTTGGGTTGTGGAAGAGTCCTGAAATTAATTGTAGCAATGATGAGCAAGTTAAATTAATACAGAATTAAGTCTGTTATTAGAGCCAAGAGTCTGGGGAGAGGGAAGGCACTCAGGAGGATTGTGAGGGAATGGATGCTGCTGGGTAGATTCTCAGCCCAGTGTAGCTATCAAAGGAACACGTAACTTTGCCCACCTTCATTTAGAGGGAGCCTTTTCCAGCTGGCCCCTTGCCATCATTAGCATATTTAGTAGCTTCTAGAAATTTCCCTTCTCTGCACATGCTGAGAGCAGCAATTTCCTGGGCAGTTGCAGAGTCCCTTGTATCAAAGTTACATGTCATGCTAGAATGAGGATGGAAAGCAAGGAACACGCCAGCCTTCTTTGACACCCATGATTTTATTGTGCTCATGATGTAATACTCTCTATAGTTCTTTTCCTGACTGAATTCTACCCTATTCCTGCCCACCCATTCTGTTCCAGCAGTCAGATAGGGTTCCAAAGGTATCAAAGCACAAATATTATCTGTACTGCAGCATAACTAATTGGATAACAACACTGGAGGTAGAATCATAGAATATCCTGAGTTGGAAGAGACCCACAATGGATTATCAAAGCCCAGATCCTGACCCTGCACAGGATCACCCCAAGAATCCCACCATGTGCACATAATATTCTGCAAACACAAAATAGCTGCTTTGCCAGTAAACAGGCTCTTTAGTCAGGACCCAAATGCCTTAACTTTTACTTTTTGCCCTGCAGGGTGACCTTGGGCCATTATTTTCCTCTTGCCCCAACTTCCCTTCCCCATCTCTACAAAGGAAAATTATCTGCTTCTAGCAAGTACTGCAAGAGATTAAGATATTCTTTGACCTCAGCAGCCACTTAACTGACCCTTGTCTCCCAAAACAAATACTCTTTTGCCACTAAGAAAAACGATAACCTAGAAAAGGCACCAACAAGAGCCTTCATTAATGTAGAATTAGGATTGCCCTTATGTTCTTCCAAGATTGTTGGCAGTAGTACTCTGCCAGCCAGGGAACACAAATTATCGGACAATAAAGTCTTACCTGTACTTTCTGAGAAGATCAAACACTTTGGTCTTGCAGATTATGCACTATTTATGGAGAATCTTAGAACAGTTTGGGTCAGAAAGGACCTTAAAAGTCACCTAGTCCAAACCACCTGCAATGAGCTAGTGTGCTCTCCTAGGGAAGAGGGCCCACAACAATTATTGCTTCCTGTTTAAATCTCCTCTCCCTTGGAAAGGGAACAACTGAACCCTGCTGGAGAAGGCACCTGCCATAGTTTAAGTCCCCAGCTTTCTCCCAGGATCACCTTCCCACCCCTTGTGTGCCCCATTCCCTATTGCTCCACGCCGTGCTCTCCTGCCTAACCCTGCAGCTCCAGACTGTGAGAGGGCCGTGTTTCACAGCTGAAATGTTGATGGCAACACTCAGGAAACAAATTCTGAGCCACCTGATACCAACAGGCAACTTCAATCACTCAGAAACAGCAGAGCATCACCATCTGGCACAGCTCTCCTCACCTCACCCTCCCCCAGCTTCCATTCCACGTCTTGGACAAAGCAGAGCAGTTTAGGGACTGCAGGTGGGCACCAGGAATTATCACTGATTTAGGTGGAGAAAGTCTGCATTGCATTACTACTTATCATTTGGGTATTTTCTCGTTTTAGAAGCTGTGAGTGTCCCTGCTGATGTTCCATGAAGGCAGATAGAGCAGTCTGAACTCTGATTAATGAACTTGTGTTAATGAATAAAAGAACTGGTCTGTGGTGTGCTCTTTTAAATTTAAGTTTTTAATTTATTTTTTTTCTGATAACAGCAGTGGTATTAAAACAGTCTGTTTGTGCTAAGAAAATGGAATTCATGGCTATAATGAGAGTTTTATTTTTATTGGTGAGGTAGAAAGAGAACACAGTCTATAATATCATATTGTTGGTGTGCTTCCATATTCACTGCTTATTTATTTCCCAGGAGCCTAAGACATTTTTACTTTCATCAGTAAAAAAGCAGCAGCTTCCCTTAATATCTTTCAGGTCATACAATGTCTATATTGAGGCTATCACGTGTTGTTTTTTTCATCTGTGGTGGTTTTGTTTCTTTTGGAGGAGTAGAAGGTGTGAAGAGGGAGAGGGAACAGCATTTGAGAAAGAATCGTATAACTGGGACTACATCCTCAAGCTCTCAGTTAGAAACTCTCAGGCAACAAATTCTGCATCCAAGACATCAATTTTAAATGAAGAGTTAGTTACTGGGTTTATTTTAAAAGGGAAAATAAATAGAGCCAGGGATTAAAAAAAAAATAAAAAGCACAGTTTTTCCAACTTTCAGTAATTAAATATTGAACCATAGTATGATTTAATGTATCCTATTCCTGATTCACGTGCTCCTGAAGACATTTGTGTGAAAACTGGTGCATAATCATCAGCAATTTATCTCCATCTGTCAAAAACCATACAAGTCCCATCCACATCAGGAGGGATCTTCCTGTGGCTCTTTCTGTGCACGCAGCTGGCAACTGTCACGTCCTGGAGCTCTGAGCAGCATAAAGGCTTCGCTGGTGCTGTGTCTAATGGATTCATGCACCTCTGCATTCACATTAATATTTACTGCTAATTATTGTTGCCAGTACAGAGCAAAGAAATGAAGTGTGGGATTCACCTGGATTTCTGAGTGAGGCCAACATTTCACAGCAGCGGCTTGAGGCTGCGAATCATCCCCGAGAAGTTTCGTCAGACTTGTGCCACAGAGCAAAACGGAAATAAATGCCAAAGGCATTAAAAATAGAGGCCCGTGCTGTTCTCTGAAAAACTGGCTCTGTGATCACATTGTAGCAGAGAATGTAACTTTGTGTTGCAAATATTTTTGGTTTCTGTCTGTGTGGTGAGTGCACTGATAAGATAGTGAAACAGAAATAAGATATTACTGAACAGCTTTCCTGTATGGGCAGCTATGGAGGTTGAAAAAAAAAAAAAAAAACCACACAAAAAAAACCAAAACAGCAGCAGCAGGAGTAAAGTGGCCCAAAAATCACAGTTTAGGAAGGTCTTATGAGATTATTGCATTACCTCCAGTACAGAAGAGATAGAGATCTATTTTAAACATATTCTGAATTCATTCAGACTTACAGAACACTTTGGAATTATCTGTTTTCCTCCACTTTACTCTGAGAGCTCACCTTTAAGCACATATCCTAAATAACAGGTTTTTCGAGAGGCATAAAATACCAAGCATTCCACTGATACTTCCCTAGGCTGAATCAGCCCTACCTCACTCAGGTTTGATCAGAGCCACCTGCCAGGGAAAAACACGTGGTGATGTAAATTGCCCTGCCTCTGATGGGCAGCTTTGGATCATGCCCATCTCATCAGACACAGAGCACGTTGTCTGACAGGAGATGCTGTGCTGTGGTAGAGCAGGACCTGGATATTTTGGGGAGGTGATAGTGAACAAAGATACAGCTGGTCACCAAAAGCAAGGAAAATTAAACAAGTCAAAACCAATTTTAACAAATGAACACAACCCACAACACAAGATAGGACAAGGGAAATGGCTTTAAACTGACAAAGGGGAGGTTTAGATTGGATATTAGGATGAAATTCTTCCCTGTGAGGATGGGGAGGCACTGGCACAGTTTGCCCAGAGAAACTGTGGATGCCTAATCCCTGGAAGCATTTAAGGCCAATCTGGATGGGGTTTGGAGCAACTTGGTCTAGTGGAAGATGTCTGTGCCCGATGGCAGGGAGGTTGGAACTCGATCATCATTAAGGTCCCTCCCAACCCAAACCCTTCCATGACTCTGTGATGTCATGATCTTAAAGCATCTTGAAGCATCCATATTATCCAGTATTTCCTGCTAAATTAAAACAAGTTTCATTATTAGCTTTCATCCAATTAGCTTTTCCTTTCATCTCTCCTTTTGCCTCACTTCAGTCCCCAAATCCTGTAGCAGAGATCATCAAGTGGTTAAGGGCTGACATGCTTCCAGCTGGAGGAAGGTATGTCAAACCTCTTATGGATCCTTACACAGATTTCACCCACCAGCTCACCTTAAAACATTTCAAGAGTAAATTTCACTTGTGTTAAGTTTATGAATGTAAGATTGGCTGCTGAATGTGTTACTGCAGCGGAAAAACAAATGATCACAACAGATTTTTCCTGCCTTTGTAAGAAACACTGCAGTCCTGCTAAAACCATTCCTGCTGAAGTGCATCTTATCCTGAGAGGTTCACAAATAGCAGGTTTTATTCTCTACACTCACAAGTGGCAAGATGGTTAGTTTTAAGATTTCATCTTTCCAGCAAGGTCATTTTCCCTACTGATTCACCACTTCAGCATCTCATTTTCTGTTTAAGAAGGGGGAAGCAATGCCTAGAAGGAGCACACAGACACACAGATTTTTGGGAGACAAGATAGAGCAGAAAAGGGTCAGAAGATTTCCATTGTGCCAAGGAAATTATTATACTGACTGGTTGCTTTATTTAGATGTAGTGCAGACAGCTTGCAGTTGGTGCATTAGAACTGTCTCACTCTTAATTGCATTGACTTTTAAAAGCTTTGATTAATTATGATACAGAGCAAAGGTTTTGAGCAGAGAGATGACTATGTCAGACAACAGCTACTGATGCTGACCAGATTAGGTGGGTGTTTAAAGGATTTTATGTCCCATAATAAACTAGACATAAAGCTATCACTAGTAGGATTGTAGATATTAAGAAATGTTTATACTGATTAAAGAGATCCATGATTGCAGCAGACTAGCAATTTATTTATTTATTTGTTTATTTATTTAAATTGGTGGAACTGAATACAAGAGAAAAATAATAGATATGGGTTTTTTGGTTCATCACTGGCATGAAAATAAATCAGATTACATACATGTGTCTAGAGTAGAGATGGATTCGTTTTTCCCCTCTTTCAACTGAAAAAATGCTTAATTTTTTTTTTTTTCAATTTTGTAAAATTTGTTCACCATGTCTACGCTGAACTCAAAGCACTTTAGACCCTGTGTAAACGGAGTCAGGTGCTTTGCATCTCTCCACCTCATTCCCATCAAAACCTTCAGTGGCTTTCCGGGTTGGCGCTCGTACTTTCTGATACCTATGGCACTATTATAAAAAATGATACGCTTTCCTGAGTTGCATAAGAAACAGATTTGCATTCAATTCCCCAAATAGCCATAGAAGGTTTACATGCCCTTGAAAGCACCACTTAAAGTGGGATGCCTTGAAAACTAACTGATAGTCGAGCTTTTCAATGGCTCTACCAAGCCAGCAGAGGAAAATTGAATTGCCCTCTGCAAGTGCTGCTGTCTCCCCAAGAACTCTGGATGGAAACTGGATGACAAGGTTAGACAAGATGCATGAAGTTACAGGACCTGTGTCTCTCTGCCTCATTTTCTACACCTTTAATTTAGTAATGGCAGCAATTCCCAGGGCTACTGTATCAGGGCATATTCATTAACATTTCAAGTCCTGCTACTAATGACAAATAAAGGTGAAAGATTTAAGAGGGGGAGACTCTTGCTACTTGACTGATTTTGCACTGCTGATATTTGTGGCTTCTTAAATCTCACTGTTGCAGCCATTCCCACCTTCTCTATGTATAAAAGGTTTTTCAAACCCTTGACAATTTCTGCCATTCTTTTTCTCCTTTACTTTTATATACTTCTTTTTGATGTCACTACAGTGATTGTTTTCTACTGAAATGTCTCTTAGAAATATATATCCCCATTTTTTTCCTGATAATCAAATATGGGTACTTTTTATTATATGTAGTTTTAGCATTACTGGTTGAGTTAGAACCTACTGTAACTTGCAGCACTAGTTTCAAGACTGAAATGTAAGTCTTTTTGAATGAGCTTTATATGACATTTTTCTTTGTCACCTATGCTGTTACCCCATCAACCTTCAGACAAAAGCTTAGTGGGAATAGACTGTACTACTGTTAACTCAGGCTTCTAAATCTCTCTGCTTGAATTTCAAGCTCTGATTAAATCTGAACTACTCCCCAACTTTTAAACTGCTGGTGGGAAGCAGGTCAACTGGGGAAGAAAACAGCATCTTAGGAGAGCATACATCAGCAGTTTGGGGGGTGAGGCAATATAACACAAGAGACACAGAGAAAATTCAAGAGTCAGCTCATGATGTATTGCTTTCCTTACTGCCTCCAAAATGGGGCTCTGTCACAAGCAGTACAGTGATATATTGATGCTACGGCTTCCTCATCCACCCCAACCAAATCCCCTCTCCAGGTCTGACACGACTCTTGATACAAAATGGATCCTATACTTTTTCCTAAACTAATCTGTGCTCACTGGGATGTCCCTTCTGAATTTATTGTAGGATAAGTTTACCACTAATAATGCGAGTTCAGAAATTCAGCTTATTACCTTCACTGGATTTTAGGGCCAAGCAGTCATGGGGCACCAGAAAAATGAAGCATAAGTGGAGCCTTGATGGGAACACACCTTCAAGACCTTGTAGGCAGCTGCCTTTAGAGGAGGCATCCAAACAGCATATTTTCTACCTGGACTGGGGCAACAAAAGTTAGGGAAGGACCATCAGCACATATGTGCACATCTTGTGTGTTTTTCAAAGGCTGCACCTCAGACACTGATTGCAGAGAAGTAAAGGACCCATGGCAGTGTCACTATGGGAAATATAACTGAGAAACACCAAGAAAGAAAAACCCCTCTAATAACCATCACTTGGAAAAACATATTCCCTACTTACACACAGCATTAGCATTAAACACAAACCTGATGTTGTATATGCTCTCTGCATACAGAAACACGTGTACAGAGAGTGAACCATGGGGGAACACACAGAGCCAGTGAATTAAAAGTATAAATTGAGCATGTGCAAGGACATCTCAGTGAAGGAAGAACTCAAACTTCTCTGCAATTAGACCTTTCCCTCATTGCACATGTTTTGATTTCTGGCAATAAAGCTGTAAGCGTCTTCTGAAAATTAAGAGACCTGAACTCTCAACTACGTTCTTAATTATGGGAACAAATTTGGCAGCCTGGCTACAAACATCAAATATCATTTCAACACCAAGTTCAATATAAAAAAAAATATTAAATGACACATATTTGATTTACTAGTTGAACAACAAAATCTACCTCTCTCCTGTCTTCCCTTACATAGACATTTCTCAGAGTAACACCCATCATCTTGCCTTCTCTTCCCCCTGCCTTTAACCAGGGGGCAGAATGCGCTGTTACAGCCCTGTCCATGCCCACTGATCCAGTACCTGTTCTCTCCTGGCTACCATGTGGTTGGTACACACTGCAGTTATGTGCAACAGATTACACCTGTCGTAATAAACAAGCCAATTTTCCACCCTTTGGGCCAATTTGTACAATCTCTTCTGCCTTCTCCACACAGAGTAATAAGTTCATATCAGAGAACGAGAACCAAAGTACTGAAGGGTTCCAGGTCCTCGGGAGTAACTGAGTCAGAAATTCTCCAGGGATTGTGGAAGGGGCAGACAATGAGCTCCTCCTTTATAATACTGCCCTCATAAACATTGCCAACCTGAATCCAGAAGTTCTTAATTAGAGATATAAGCATGTATTTCATAAATAGCTGTGCTTCAGTTGTAGCAGAAGAGTGTCCTCACTCTTTCCTGTTTCATGGGTAACTTCATTCCTTCTCTCCTCCTAATAGTTAGGGTTTGGTTTGTTTGCATCTCTGTCCCCAAAAAAGCAACGCTCCCCACTCACTGGAGCGAGCCCAGAGGAGAACCAGCAAGTTGATCAGATGGAGCACCTCTTCTATGAGGAAAGGACAAGAGAATTGGGATTGTTCATCCTAGAGAAAAGAAGGCTTCAGGGTGACCTGATTGTGGTTTTTTAATGCCTGAAGAGAGGTGACAAGAAACATGGAGAGAGACTGTTTACAAGGACCTGGAGTGAGAAGATGGGGGGGAATGAATTCAAACTGCCAGAGGGTAGGGTTAGATGGGATATTGGGAAGAAATTCTTCCCTGTGAGGGTGGGAAGGCCCTGGCACAGGTTACCCAGAGAAGCTGTGGCTGCCCCATCCCTGGAGTGTCCAAGGCCAGGCTGGACAGGGCTTGGAGCAACCTGGGCTAGTGAAAGGTGTCCCTGCCCAGGGCAGGGGAGTTGGAACCAAATAGCCCTTAAGGTCCCTTTCAACCCAGGCCATTCTGTGATTCTATAATCCTTAACCCACTTTTCTCCACTTCCAGAGCAACACAAACATATCCATAACACTTTGGAAATCTTTTTTCCTTTACTATGAAGTTTCTGTAGCGACTTCTTGTCCTTATCTCATCTGTCTTGAGCCTCCCTCTCGCTCACGCCTATGACAGTTCTTTAAAAATCTTATTATGTTCCCATCAATACCTACCTTCTGTGTGACACTTTGTAGCCACTGTAATAAAGACTGTACAAATGACCAGGTTCCAGAGAACAAATTCACACAGAATGTTACTCATGGTTTATTAGAAGAAGGACATAAATAAACCAAAAATAGAACAGAGAATTCCAGGCCAAGATAGTGAAAAACTACCTTGAAACCTCATCCCCTGAGTCTCACTTTGAAATAGAGGGATTGAAACATTTGCTAGCATAGGTTTTGTTTTATTTTATATACTCCTGCACTTAATAATCAAATTCAGCAAAAGGAACATCTTTTTGTTTTGGCTTCATGCAGGACTCAGCACAGTAAAGTCTGGAATTGCTCTCCCCACTGTGCTACAAATGCTGATTACAGTCTCTCTTCCCCTACAAGTAATTTATTTATACTTTTCTAAATGATCATTAGTGAAACATTATTGAATTTATTAAATTAAAAAAAAAACAGATGAAGGATAAATTATGTTCTGCTAATGAGGACAGAGAGAGAGTTTCATATTTTTCTATTTTGCATGTCACAGCTCCAATGGAATTTACCAGAAGAAGGTTTGATGTAACATGTCATGAAATGTTATTTACAGCCTGCATCCCTGCATGCATATCCATGCCATGTAATCTGAGAAAAGAGGAAAAATAAGAAGAATGTATTAAACAGGAGTGCATCAGGAGGAGTAAAGGCTCTAACGCAGTAGTTTAAGAACCTGAGTCACACTGGATCTTAGAACTACTCGAGGTTTTCAAGTGCTAATGAAAGTTCCCTGCTAAAAGTCATTCTTTTCAACTGGCAGGAGAGAATTTGATAATACCTTCCATAAATTTTCTTCCTTGTGTTGTTTACAGCTACTTATAGATCTCTCAGATGGCTTTCAAATTTCAGAAAGAAGTGGGAGGGTAAACAAACATTTTTAAACTAGGTGTGATTTTCTCCTTTTTTCTTTGGTCAGCTTTGTTAAATATCTTCACTGCATGATCTTGAAAGAAGAAAGATAAAAAAAGAAAAAAAAAAAACCATCTTGTTGACACTGCTGAAATATATCAAACTTAGAAGGGCTGAAAACACCCAGCGGGACAAGAACATACAAAAGATTTTTATAACATTTGTGAAATAACTAAATCCTAAATTTGCAAAGTTGTTTGTATTTTTAGTAGGTATCGCAGTGGAAGAGGATTTTTTTTTTCCCAAATTTCTTTTAAAGTAATTCCTGTCACGATCAGTGTCTTCACTTGTGCCATCTTTGCACTCAGGGAACATAAAGAATGGCAGCTTAAGATCTCAGCTCCTGTTTCACCAGTCATGTTGCACACATTGCTTTGATCTCAACCAAATTTAGCTGACCTTTCCAACAAAACCAGGGCAGAACCCATGCAACTGCAGGAAAATTTTAGTCTTCTCAACCTAATTAAGGTAGAGGAAGAGAAAAGCAACTTTTTGAAGTACTATTTGGGTAAATAATGACACTAAAGACTTCGTAGACATTATTGGGCTGTCACAATTCCTTTTCCTACTAACACCCCCTCCTCAGCTAAATAAATGAAATCTTTTATTACATTTTTTTTCTACATTCAGGGAATGGTCATTAGTGAGTTTCTTTTATGGCACCATCTTCTTATCTACAGTGTTTGTTTCTGTAATTGAACTTTCCTCAGAAGTTCATTACTTTCCAAATTTTTTCGCTTCTGTGAGTGCAAATTTATTTCAGAAGTGCTCCTTAGCTCTTCCAGTTCTCCTTTCTATATATGAAAGAGCTTTTTTCTCTTGTTCTGTGGTTACTTCCTTACTCCCTGGGACTCATTTTGTAACCTTCTCTGCAAAGATACAGGATAGAAAGAATTCAAAGCTAGTTTCTTTCCCCAAAAAAAAAAAAATCTAGTTTTTGGAACAACTACTTAATCTCTCTGGTCTTTATCATTGGGAGTTTTTGTGTCAGTGCTCACATTCCACTGTAAATTACCAGCTTTAGAGAGCAGTGTGGGACATTGACACTGATCCTTCTCTCCCTTCAGTTGTCAGAAATGAGTTTGACTTGGGGGAATTGCATTAGTGGGAAACCAGATAGTGGTCCTCACTCAATAAGGCACATTATTTACTTTTAATCTGGTGGCAGCCCCACTGAAGTTAACCAGCCTTGAGTATATGCCAGAATAGCAATGCTTTTTTGAGTAAGGACTGGAATATAAAGCTATTTAGCCTGAATACTTCTCCCTTAACCTAAGACAGAACCATATGTTTATTGTTTAGGAACCTATGGTTTAGATATACAATGTAGATCACCCCCAGAGTGGGGCTTTAATGGTTTATTCAGGAGCTGTCCCCTTGATCCTCACTCTCCCCTTGTCTCATACACACACATATCCAAAGGGGTCTCTCAGCTGACTCTCAGATCCTGCAGCTCCTCCTGTATTTGGCCTTGATCTTTCTGATCCCTCTAATTGTCATCCTCAAGTCACATGAAGCCTTCTCAGCTAAACACAGCTGACCAACTGCCTGATCTCTATAACTGGTAAGATTACAATAAATTGACAGTAATTTGAGTAGCTGTCCAAATTATGGGGTATAACGAAGAGGAGATTAAAATGATGTAAAAAAAATGTTACGTGCTGTTTTGACTTGAATAGGTTCATGACAGATTACCAAATTAAAAGTAAAATATTTTGATTCCATTCTATGTGGTCAAGATTTTGTCTGCTTTGGAAATGGTGAGCAGTTAAACTATATCAGAGGAAGATAATTTGTAAAGGAGCTCTGAAATAATAGACACACAAAAAAGCCCAAATGCCTGCAAAGGAAGATGCAAGATTTTTCAGGTCTGTTTTAGAAGCAGGGAAAACAAGAAGATATTTATACAGCTGCTAGAGAAAGGTGTGATGATTTAGAAGTTAAAGTCACATTTTTTTCTCACCTAAAGCCTTCTTGAATAGCAGGCTTTTAAAAGCACAATCTTCACCTTAGTAGAGGTTATAAGTTCCTTTAGAATTGGTGGGACATGGGTTGGGCTTTGCATTACAACTTTTAAGACAGGTTAAGTTCTCTGCACCTCGACAGACTTTCTCTGTGACTTTCAGTCCTTATGCCCTAATTCCCTATTTCTAGAATAGGGGTAATAACATTTTTCTGCCTCTGAGGATGTCTGTGAGGATCAATACATTAAGGATGTGAGACACATATTGAGGTGATGTGGGCTGTACATCTCCAAGATGGATGGCTGCTGAATGGAAGCCAAAACCAGAGTTTTCAGAACATCAGAGAGATTTATTATTCTGGTCCTTACACAGGTTAGAGCTGCATGAAGAAAATGTGACCTTGAGGTTCTGCATCTCCTATTTTGATTGCCTCAGTGCCCAGAAAAAGACTGCAGATTAACCCAGACCCCCTCAATTTTCTGCTCCATTTGGGATTCCCATTAAGTGACCATTCAACTGCACTGACCATTACCCTCTCACACTCTTGGTTAGAAGGGAAGAAAAGGTATCATCCTCTTAATACAGTCATGTACCTTGTCCTGATGTGATGGCCAAGACTGTAACATCAACTGCAATCTGGTGATCCTCTAGGGTCTATAAAAAATTTACAATCCCACACAGGAGATGACTTTGTCACCTACACATTACAGTGTCACTCCTCATATACACATGACTCTCTTTTAACTTTGCCTCTCAGTTCCTTAAGAGACACAAAAACCCACATTTCAGAACAAATTCCAGCAAAGACTAATGCAAATGCAGGCAAATGGAAAAAAGCTTGTGAAAAAAGGGAGATGGGTATGGTCCTACTTGGTTTAACTTCTTCATTGCCTTTCAAAACGTTAAAACAAGTCTACCAACACGACCTTCCAAACCCAATACGTGTCTAATGCGAGATAACATCGACAAAACACTCTCTTAGAGTTAGATAACCATTATAGCTGAGTAAGGATTCAGCTCAGGGTCAGAAAGCAGAATCAGATCAGTGTTTCCTAAACAGATAAAGTGGAGGTGGGAAGGCAAAAATCCATGCTTGGAAATCCAGAAATATGGCAAGAAGCAGCAAGCAAGAACAACATCAGAGAGGGCAAGGTGCTAGTAGTCCAAGTTTTATATTCCTCATTTTAACATGAAGAAGGATTAGGAAGTGTTATTGCTTCCCTTATGCTCATTCACAGAACACTGCGAAAACAAGAGAGAGAATTATTTTTTTTTTTGCACTGAATGAACTGAAGCTATGGAAACTGAGGAGAAGTAGGGTACAGCATATATTTTGGTCTTAATTAAACACTTTCTGGTTATATACTCAGGGCAAAGTTCATCTGCTTTCACAGAAATATACTGCCAAGCAAAAGAGAATGACTCAAAGTGGATGAAATCTCACATGATACAGATTCACATTCTTCACACAGCAGCAAGTGTATTCTGTGTTTATTGATTCACTTGACCAATAATTATGCTACACACATATCAAATAAGATGTCAGGGAAAGCAGTACATCCTTGTCTGCTATTTATGCATAAGCACTGCAAGAATTCTCACAAAGCATTAATATAAGATAAATTAAGCAACATAATAAAGACACTGTTTTATAGTCAGGACTTGCCAGCTTGACCACTAAGGCATTTATAAAACAAAACCACAGAAATTACACCAAAGAGTTACTAAGGTCAATCAAACTCACAAAAATCAGACAGTGGACCTCAGTGTGCATTATAATATATTATTATAATATATTTTACAATTATATCAGCTCCTGTTGATTCTTTTCTGTTGCCTTCCACAGAGTGAACAGTGCTCAATTTGCTCCTGAATTCTTCAGTGATGCTTATTGCTATAGTAACCAAATGTTCCAAAAACATTAATTATTTTTCATAACACCCTTCAAAACATGGAAAATGAAATCCATCTGGACAAATGTTCCTAGGTGGCCCTTCTTGATCAGGGTGCTGGACCAGGCAACCTCCAGAGGTCCCTTCCAACCTCAACCATTCTGAGATTCTGTGAAAAATAAGATTGCCCTTATTTTTCTGAAAGAGTACAGAGGTAGAGGGTGATTAAGACTGCTTTTTTTGGATCTCCTTTTCAAAACACATTTGTATAGTATTTTAGGCATATTTGCATTTGTCTCTTCAGAGGACAGCTCTCTCCATCTTTAGTTTAGTATTTTTGCAGATGACATACAGAGAATTTCCTTGACTACAAGAAAACTGACGGTCTCAGAACTGAACCACCACTTTAGGATCAATCAGTCCCAGATCTTTCCTTTTTTTTTTTTTTTGCTTGCTTTCTGGTTATCAGAAAGCAATTATGCTCATCCTAATTCATTGATCTCCAAACGTCAGGTTATAATCCTATCAAGGTGCTTTCATAAGATATTTTTCTCTAAATTAGCAGGTCTACATTTTGTGTTTAATGTAGGGAGAAAAGGTGGAGACTCCCGTGGCTGTCCTTCCTTCCTTCTCCAAAAGCCTTCCCAAAAAAATTCAGCTCAGAGAGGTCAGTAAGAATATAAAGCTTCATCTTTGAGCTTCAGCTCGAAACCTGACTGAATCTTGTGAAGTTTCTAAACAGCTGAACACACAGATTTACAACAAGGAGAGTTGGAAAACAATATTATTGAGTCCAATACAGAACAAAAGTTTAAATCACAAGGCATTTAACTACAGCAGCTTCATAGCGATCTGTTCCCCAGCTTGGTTTAAGTGACTCTAAATTAGGATGAGATTTGGTGCCAGCTGAGCTTTGAAGGTGAAGAAGAAGCTTTGGGGTATGAGCTTTTGCCTAAAGCTTGGGTTCTCTAGGTGGAATTTTAGAGGCTAAGCAACTTTGCCTTGCCTGACATCATGGACCAAATAAAAACTGGTTGTTATGACACCAAGTAACTCAGGGATTTTAATAGACTCTGTCTATGAAAGGCCTCCAGCCCAGGGTCAGAGTTACAAAGCCAACAGCTCCTGTGCAAAGCAAACTCCAGTGCTGTGCTGACTTTTTCCAGCTGGGCAAACCTTTGCAGGTAGCTGGATCTCAGTGCCATACAACTCGAGTCATTTGGCAGGCAGCAAACTACTTCAAATTAGCCCTATTGAGTACAAATCATAAAACAAACCCTCAGAAACAGCAAGAGCTAAGCTATCACAAACTTCTAATTTTGTTATTTATAGCAGCAACAATAGCCAAACAATCATGTTCCTGGGAATCTGTATCCTAGCAGGCACACTCATGATTTTTTTCCAAAATTATGCTGGTGCCAGACTGAAAATACAGTAATAACAGGGAGAAAAGCTTGCTTTTTTCCTATTTAAACTCCTGTTTTCCTTTCTAGACCTTTCCAGTATCTTCCTAGTTATTATTCAACACCACTCCTCGGTACCACCATGTCAACTTCCAGCAGGTCTACCAACTTCACTGGGATATGAGGAATAGTTCCACTTACCTTATCACTTCACACACAGCACAGAGCTGGGGCAGGCAGGCAATGTCTGTGCAAACAAACCTGGTAGAATTTAGTAACTGAATCAGGAACAGCTGATGAGATCCCCAGTATTGTCTCAGTGCTGATGGCAAGCTCAGGGTTTTTGAGCAAAAATGCCCGCAGATTAATTAAATCTGATGAGAGTCTGAGAAACAGGAACTTGTAAAATAGATAACACTGCACTGGGAGGAGAAAAATACTGGGTAAAACCTTTTCCTGGGTTCTTCTCCCCCAGAATGTGTGGAACATGTGCCTTACTGGCAGTAGAGCCTCTGTGGCACCTTTCCTTCCTGCATTGTCACAGGTCAACAACAGCATGAACAGGAGGAGTAAAAAGAACTTGAACATCATAGAAAAATGAGCATAAAAGGAGGTAAATATTTGATTCTTTACAGAGTGGTACCTACAGTGTTGGCTGAACTTTCTTTCTCCCATGCCCTCAGCCCTTTTTCATCGAGGCCAGCCCTGTGCCTGTCTTGCAGTCCTCTGTGCATCCTGCTCAGTTCATGCTGTTTCTTTCTTCTTGAAGTTATTTCTCTGGCATAAATGCCAGTTTTTCACCTTAAGCCTTTACTCTTTACGATGCCCAGTCCTTTACTATTCACACTGTTCATTCAAGTGCCAGGTTATCACACCCTCTGCCCATCTCACTCATTTAGCTGAAATTTTTCAGTGCAAGTTTTGACGACCTCCCGGGGTTTGCACAAATTTCAGCACGAGTTGCCATCTTTTTAATGGCAGTTATAACACAACATCCCAAAATACACGAGCCATAAAAGGAGTACTTCGGGTTTGAAAATTGGAACAGCCCTGGAAGAAAAGCCTTGAGGCTTGTTCAGCCTTGAAAAGAAATTAAGCATGGAGTTTCACACGTTATTTAGGAAAGCAATAAATGTGTGCAGTTTGGGTCCTATATTATTTTCTTTTCTTTTGGACTAGCTATGATTATATAAAAATATTTCTTCTTTTACTGTGCAAAGTTAGAGTCTAGAGAAACCCAGTCTAAGCCTGTTTGCTTTCTCGGAATTCCAAAGGAGGACAGGGTGATACTGCAAGAGCTGGAGGCTCCAAACTTCTCTAAAAAGCAAAAAAAAAAAAATCAGAAATTACATGGAAACTGAGTTCAGTTTCCATTGATTAAAAATTGTAATGAATCAGGGGACTCAAGAGAATGTGTTTGAACTATCATGATGTCGTATCCGTATTCTATGATTGCATTTTAAAAAACCCTTTGGAGACAGACAAACTTTATTAATCTCATTTTATAGAGAGGACTGAGACTCAGAAAGAAGAGCCCATCATCGTGCTCGAAACCTGCAGTAGGGTCAAAAATTGACACAGCCCTACTGTTCAAACCACAAGACTATCCTTGCAGTACAAATTGCCAGACAATAACCATTTCCATAAAGTCCTAATTGATTATGCAGTACTCTGGAAAGTTGCTTTTAATGTGCTACAGATGTTTGGATACTTTACACACTACATTTCAAATCTTTCATAAAACAGATGACCAGGTGTAGGGAACTTCATAAGAATATTTAATGTCTTAGCTGTTATGAAGTTTTTTTCCATGCAGTTTCATATAGTGACGCTAAAAATAACAATATATTTAATTTTCTTTCTCCTCTAATGTACCTTTATAAGTTATTTAACTGTGCAAACATATATGCAGAAATATAATATATATGAATGTGAAAAAAGAGCTCTGTGGTATCGTAGAATACTAATGTACCCTGCAGCTTTTTTATTGCTTAGCTGTGAGCTGTACCTAGAGAGGCACTGAGATTACTGATGCAGAAAGAAGCATTTTCTTGAGGTAGGTCTATTTTTTTTATAGTCCAGAATTATGCCTACCATTTTCACCAAGTGGTGAGCATTCATGCCATCTGCAATGATGTTCTGCCCTTGTATAAAACGTGTTCAGGGCTCTGCTACAAATAACAAGACGTTGCTCCCATTGTGGGTTTTGTGTGGTGGCCACAGCAGTGTCCAAAGCACAGAACAGGGGGTTATTCAGGTTGCTCTGGTGAGACCTCCCTAGGTGACTTTTTAATTTCTTCATATGTACTGAAAATTCCCAGATAGTTCTCTGTGCAGTATCATTTTACCCACTGCACTATTTTGGGGCAGGCAATTTCTTGAATAGCTGTGTGAGCTGGAAGTGGGGAAGGTTGAGACAATCATCTCATCCTGTTGCTGTTGTGAAAAGTGACAGTGGGAGACATCAGAAGATTCATCAACCCATATGTGTCAGATCTGCTACAGTTTTATAATGGATTGGGCTTGGCAGAGAGCCTCTTCTGGGTTTGCACATGGAGAGGTGAAGTATCACTTCTGCTGTTTGGCAGAGAACAAGACCACTCATGGGTAAAGGAAAAGGAAGGAAATTTCCAAAACTGAAGGAGAGAAGACATATGTGTGTCATTTCTGTATTTTGCCCTGTTTAGATGCTGCACAGAAACATGGATGAAGCAAAAGGATTACCAAGAAAACCTTCCTCCTCCAGGCTAAGGACACAGGGAAGTATCTTCCTTGAAGTTTTCAGCTAAGCAGATATTCCACAGACTTTGCTACTGGAATGTCAGACCTAGGACCAACACAGCAATTAGGTATCTGAAGTCGTAAGCAGATCAAAGTGCATTTAAGAAGAGAAAGCAAATATTTAAGTCTTTAAGAGCTTTGCTTACTGAATAGATAAGTATTAGAGAATATATCTATAAATCCTCCACTTTTCCTAAGGAGCTTTCCTTGATGCCATGCATAAAATAACTGCCTACTGTACAGTATTTTGCACTATCTGCCAGCTGCCAATAAGCACAAGATGCTGAAGCAAAGGAAACTTCAGCTGCAGACTGATGACAATTCCTCTTTTCCAATGAATAGTCTAATGGAAAGGTCTCTTCCATGAAGAGCAATTTAAATAATGCCATTCTTGAATTTTAGCCATGGGTATTTAAGCACCCCTATTTTGACATTGTGGGCTAAACCAGACGAAGACTGAACAGCAGTGTAGAACCCACACATGATTATAAGATAATCTTGTTTTCTGAAGGTTTGGAGAAAAAAAAGAAAGATCTAGTTAAATCTTAAGGTGATAAATTATTATGCCTTTCAAATAATCTAAATAGAAGGGTGCATTTTTAATTAGTAGAACATGATGCAAATGTGAGTACACTGAAAAGCTGATTATCCACAAAATTATTGTGTGATTCTTCTACAGATAAAATGAGACAAAATGTATTTTGTGGTTTGAAAATTTAGGTACTACTAATGCAGACAGTATATTTACTGATGTGAAACTTATTCAATAGTCAAGTGAGTTCAATCAATTTTCTCACATAAGCTGCATGTACGAATTTTAACTGGCAAATTAGGTAGATGTCATCTGCTGGCTCTTTTGGGAAATAAGAAATCCCACTACAAGATCATCAAATTAGTTTTCACCAATTGTATGAAATTATATTAAGCAATACCAGGCTATGTTTTATTTATTTGAAAGCCTGCATCAGGAACTGATAAGTCAAATCCGACAAAACAATCCCAAGAGCAATTTTCATGAAAATGTCTGTTTGAAACCACTGAGTGAATGTGACAATTTTTAATGGCTCTCACCACTCACACACCTCCTCTGCAACAGAACAGGAGGCCGAGGCAGGTTTGCAGTCCTGCTGAACCACAAGAAATGGAGTGATCTGGATGTGTAACCAGGCTCAACCTGCTCCTTCCTTTATGGGAAGCACCAGACTGTGCCATTTGAAATCGTCTGATGGGGGAGATCCCCACACACCAGTAAAAAATAAGGCAGGGATGAGAAAGTCTTACAGTTCTCACCGGCGAATTTTTGCACCACAGAGCCCAAATTTGAAACCTCTCGAATATTTCACCACAAGCAGGTCAAAAATTGGCGCCTTCACAAGCTCATCCTCGACTGTCTGAACTGAACAAAACCTTCCATGTCTCACATACAAACCTTACATAATTTACCAAATTGCGTTACTGCAGGATGCATGAACACATTTGCTAAACCAAAGTGTATTTATGTCAAAAATTACAATAAAGGTTATTTCTATGTAAAGACTGAGTAAAATTGGAGTTCTGAGAACTGTAGTTACCAGTTATGAGTGAGAAAGAAACTCCACAAATAAAGAAACCAAATCTGGACTAGGTAATTTTCAGTGATGTGGTGAAACCACTGAATAGGACTGAAAAGGATTGTTTTGGTTTGGGGTCTTGCAACTAAAATTTATTTTGTTTTCCTGTTTTACATATGTAAATTTCCCCTTAAAATTAACTGTTCATTATTAATATTAATTTATTTTAATGCCTATGCCAATGCAATAGTTGGAGATACAGGCCTCTATAAACTAATTTTATTTAAAATTACTGAATTTCAGCCTGGACTCAAAATTACTTTAGCTTCTCAATGCCAATTTGTAATACTCATTAAAACCAAACAAAACCAAATGAGCTAACTAGCAAACAAACCACACAACCATATTCTTAATAAGTTCTTGTGGATTTTCCAAAATAAATATCAGAACCATAAACCCCCCCTCTAGACCAGGTTGTTCACGTCTCCATCCAGCCTGGCCTTGAACACTTGCAGGGATGGGGCAGACAGGTGTGTCATCCCTCCATGCAGTCACTGGGAAGAGGCAGGTGCCTCCAAAGGACAAGTCACAGCAAAAATTACAGCTGACATAGGTAGTGCAGACCCTCTGCACGGATCAGATCAGCCTGAAGGTGCTGTTACAGAATAACATCCATGGAAAATGGAGAACAGGAGGAGGAATCCATTTCTCTCATATGCTGTTTTTAAAAATTCGCCATGCACCGATGTAAGAACACACATTCAGGCTATTGTTTTTAAGGGTTTGAAACAGCATCTATCTATACCCTCAGCAGCAGTGCTGATAGAGCATTTCAGCATCTGACACCACTTACAATCTTCTAAGCCTTGTGCAGTGCCGAAGAATAGCTCTGCTTTCTACAGCATCCATAAAAACACATTATTCCTTAAGGTTTTGTAGGTGAGGAATTCAAGCACGAAATCCTGCTTCCAGGGGACCCTGAGAACAGGAAATTGTTCACAGGACTGGGCTCAAATGGGCAGAGATGAGGGGAAGGAGACAAAGGGAAGGAAGGTGAGAGAGAACCAACTGGTGTAGCAAGAGAAACACCCAGTGGACTCTGTGCATCTGCAGTTCACTTGTTCTACTTTTACTTTCTGCCATTCCCACACATAAAAATGATATTCACTGTGAACATAATGAATGCATATCAAGAGCTAAGTATAAGTAAACATATAAGGGTTTTTTTCCTAAAGATACAGCAAAAATTACGCAAAGAGTGTCATAACTGGGCAAACAAGAGCTAAAAGAGGAAATTCTGAAATACAGTTAATCCAAAAAAAATTTTGCTATTTTTTTGCAAAAATATTGGGTGTGCAGCGCATAACCAGAGTTCATCAAATAGCTTCAATGCTTTTCTGGGAGAATATTCTAAAGGGGGAGGACAAATAAAGCCCCTGTAAAAAGAGTGTATTTCTGGGATAACAGGTAATAAGTAGCAGCAAACACAATCTTCCTCATACAGAATTATATCACTTTAGCCTAAATTCTTCAAGGAGCTGTGAATGCTGAAGCTCCATGAGTTTGTTTTAAAATATTTAGTCTGTGTGTGTATTTATTAATTCTTATACAGGAAATGAAAGATGTGTGCTGAATCATTTGTTCAATACTCTGTGACATACAATCCATCTATATATGGTTAAATAAATCACAAAACTCCTGCTAACTTCAAAGAAAATATATATACATATATACATATACATATGTGTATAAAACACCTTGTATGGATAGACAGAACATTGCTAAATAAAGCCTTGGTTCAGAGATAAGTTTGATATTTCAGTCTTATCTTCCTGCCTAAGGCCCGGGAAGATAAATCTGATGCCATCTTCAGCTGGATTTAGAAAGACTCAAGGAATTGTTCTGGCATAACCCTTAAAGCTTAACTGTGTGTAACAACTTCATATTCTTCGCTTTGGCAAAAGTTACTTCTGCTTGCATGGATTTAGTGACACAGCAAAATGTCACTGAGTCTTCTGCTTGTATCAAGATCCAACATTTCAGAGAGAAAATTTGGCTGTGCTGGAGTCAGAAGGAATTTTGCAGTATTTAAGCTTTATTCCTTGCATTTGCAAATTAGGACTGAAGGCAAATGGCTGTGGCTGCTGACTAAGCCCTGGCTCGAGGCTAGGGAGAAAAAAGAGGTGCTGATAGCACTGGCAACTACTTCATAACATTATTCATTAAGCAGAGAAAGGACTGGGCCCATTGGTAACAAGATTCATCTTCATAGGAAACAGGTTTAAATCCATTTAGGTTCACTGAAATTTTCCTAATGATTTTAAGTTATTTATATTAAATAAGTTTTGGGTTCAATGGAATGATCTCAAAAAATTCTGATGATGTTGGACCCCAGAGGTTTGAAAAGATACCTCACATTTCTTAAACAATTTCAGTAGGGTAAAAATAAAGTACATTTCAGAAAGGCCAAAGCATTTTGGCTTGACATACTCAAAGCAAGCTTACTCAGTTTTGCACATTTAAATGATATTTCTTTCCACTACACCCACAATCAGCATAACACAGTTTAAAAGAGCCTGCCTCACAACCAGATTTTTGGAGGGGGTCAGCTGGAACCAAACTGAAACAGCTTGGGTTTTTTGCACAACTGCAAGTATGAGCTGCATATTCAGCTGGCACTGAGCAGCAGGTTCAGCAGGAGAAAGAAATTAAAATAGAGAAAGAAATAATGAACTTTCTCATCACGGTCGTTCCAGATCATTCCTGAAGTACACACAAACTTTTACTGCCATTGTCTACACAGTACTTGCCTGCTTTGTCATTAAATGGGGGAATCAATCATCACAGGTCCTGAATTCACTGGAAAAATATTGGTTAGTGAAACTGTGCCAGCTCAGGAAAAAATGGCCCGTTGACTTCTCCCTCTCAGTGACAAAGGGAAATGTTCTTTCAGTAACAGGCAGAATTGACGGCCTTTTCTTGTTGATTATAAAGGTCAAAAGTCTGAAGGAAAAACACAGCAACTGGACAGAGAAAAACTATCTTTGCTAAAGAGCCCATGAACTATCACTGGCTTTGCTTTAGTTTGCATCGACATTCTCGGTGAGGTCCACTGACCACCTCTCTGGCCTTATTTACCCAATAACTATAATGATATATTAATGATGCTGACTCACCTCTTGCTACAAACACAGTTCTAAATTTGAGAGCCTTAATCTGGTCCTTTGGATCAATAAAACATCCACGGCTCGTTTCCATCCATAAGTGCAGAGGTGCAGCAGCAGGAAGCACAGTCTGAAGGAACATTGTGTGCTTCTATTTTCCCAGGTCCCTTCTCAACAATTCTGAGAGCTGCCTGCTGCTTGCACCAGCTGAGGCAGAAATTATCATCCCCTCCTTGTACAAGGGGTACTGACAAAATTCTGAGGGCAGATCACAGGTTTTCCCTACCACGCTGCAGCAGGAAGGATGCCGAGCACACACTGAGGACCAGGTTTCCTAAGGATCCTCAAAACTACAGAATTCCCATCATGTTTCCCACTGCCTCAACCATCACAATGCTTCCAGTCAAGATATCTGTAATGAACTCTTAGTCTTTACACTTTCTGTCCTTCTCCTGCCTGGATTTGCCACCTGCACTCCACACTTGTACTTCAGTCCTGGTGAGCTTCCTTTCCCAGTCCAACAAGATGGGACTTGCTGCTGTGGTGCATACAGAATCATAAAATGGTTTGGGTTGGAAGAGACCTTAAAGACCATCTGGGGACACCTTCCACCAGCCCAGGTTGCTCCAAGCCCTGTCCAACCTGGCCTTGGACACTTCCAGGGATCCAGGGGTAGCCACAGCTTCTCTGGGCAACCTGTGCCAGGGCCTCCCCACCCTCACAGGAAAAAGTTTCTTCCTATTATCCAATCTAAATCCATCTTCCTACAGGCTAAAGCATTTATTCCTTGTCCTCTAAAGTACACGTGAACTGTACGTTGTCCTCCTAATATTTCGAGACCATTTAACTGGGCCTCCTGGTTTCATACTACAGAAAGCAGCATAACCTCACAGAGCAGCAGTACATGCATTTTGGTAGAACACATAAGAGTGTATATTTCTAAAAATGTGTTTTATCAGTTGTTTTTCTTCTCATACAACTGCTTGATCTCTTTTCTGTGCTAACCCTGTGGAGAAAGCACAGTTGCAACCTGTACCATCCCAGCCAGGCTTCCTGGGAACACAGAAACAAATCTTCTTAAGCAAATTGGTTTATGTGCAACTCCAAGCAGGGGTTAATTTGAGCTGATTTATCGATGCCAGCATCCCACCCATGTGTGGCAACAGAGGCCCCACTTCAAGGGATTCACTATCTGCCAGTGGGGGTAAACACATCCTGACATCCCTTTCCTCTTCTCTGCTCCAGGCATTATCTTCTGTGCCAATCCCTGGGCTCCCTGATCTCAGCTGTGTCTAGCCTGGTGTAGGGTCTCCAGAGGGAGCAGGGAAAGCCTTTTTCTCTCATCCCCCACCCTCACCCACCCAGGGTCAGGCACAATCAAGCCCGTTGTGTTTGAACAAGTCCTCTATTCATTTTCTCCCCTTGGGAGTTCACAGCTTGAGTAAGAGCTCATCTTTTATCCGGATGGAAAGAATTCCAGCTGAATTTAGCAGCTTTTCTTACATCCAGCTTGCACTAGGGGGTCTGATCCAAAACCTATGGCAGCTTTTCCAGGACTTTCAAAGTGATTTGGATTGTGCTTTAAGCAACAGGATTCCCTCCTGACAAACCTAATTATCCCACAGAGGCTGGTGAGGTGTGTGCAGCCAAACTGTCCCAGGCTGTCACTGCCACCCACAAGTTAAGCTAGCGTGGTCCTGTGGGCACATCTAAGAGAATGGCAACTGTAATGCAACATTTTTCCAAGTGCTGTGATACCTCAAACCACCAGAGGGGTTATTTGATTTACCCAGGGTAAAAAAAACAAACAGTCATTGATTCAGGGTGTTCTGATTCAGTGATTTCTTTCGATAACCTCTTGATTCCACTAGACTGCAGAAGCCAGGGATTCATTCAGCATGTGCCATTCAGCCTTATTCTAAAATCTGCCAGTATTTATGTGTGCTATCCTGGAGTTAAAGTGTCCCTGAAAGTTACTCCACGTGGTGGAACAGGTAAATCTTGATTGAAAGGCACTTTTTAAGAGAGGCTTGCACATTTAAAAATTCCTTGGTTTACACCAAGCTGCTGATTCCCTGGGCATAGGTAGTAAAAGAGAATAAAACATATTAAATTTCCTATATATGCACAGGAGGGCTTCCAGTCTTAACATCTGGATGATTCAGCCCACAAGTCTGCTTTGTGGAATCAATCATAGGGGCATAAAATCATGGAACCATTTGGGTTGGAAGGGACCTTAAAAATCATCCAGTTCCACCCCCTGCCATGAGCAGGGACACCTCCCACTAGCCCAGGTTGCTCCAAGCCCCGTCCAACCTGGTCTTGAACATTTCCAGGGATGGGGAAGCCACAGCTGCTCTGGGCAACCTGTGCCAGGGCCTCCCCACCCTCACAGGGACGAAGTTCTTCCTAATATTTAATCTAAATCTCTCCTCTTTCAGTTTAAACTGAAAGCTTGTGTTAGTGACTTCTGTACATAGGCAACCTAGTAAATATTGTGGTATCCATTAGAAAAAAAAGAAACCATATAAATATAACTTATTTTTAAAGAAAACATCTACTTTCTTTCTTTAAAATTAATTCTATTTATCTCTAAAAAAAAAAGAATAAAATCCAGATAGAACTATAATTAAATTATTCACCCACAGGATATAAAGGATCTAGATTATAAATCCTCAGTCTTTTTAAGAGACATGTATTCCCTTTGGTATACTCTCTATTAAATTTCTTTCACACCTGAAATTTACTTTGAGGAGAACCTGGTGCTGGAGAAAACTAGGAAATGTTCATGGGTCCTGCTATGCTTTACTGGGGAAAAATATCAATAAGTGGTGATACAAATTCCTTCAACACATTCATAAGGGGAGTATAAATCAAAGAGCAGCCACGATGTCTTCTGGGAGGAGAAAAGTTGAGTGTGCTGAGGGCATCTGAAAATCCACCCTATCCCACTTTACTTCACAGAGCTCTCCATCAATTTATATTTCCCATTCCATAGGACCAGTATCATAAGGTTCCTGGAATTCTTTATTTCCCTGCCTTTGAGGGTCATGAAGCTCCCTGTGCTATTTTCACCAGATTTATGAGGTGTCTGTATAACTTAGAGAGCTTAAGAGATCTTTCAGAAGCATTTACATCTTCCTGTATGACTTGACAGAAGGAATAACGTTAAAGTATTGACAAACCTGGGCATCTACCTCCTTTTTGTCATCTTGTTACATCCCTATTTCCATCTTCAGGCACCCAAACATGTTGACAACGCAGGTCCTTTGCTACTGCAAATAGAAAACAACATAAAAAACAATACCACTGTATGTTGTAACTGTAAAGATACTACACACAAAGTTAAATTCCATTCACCCTGGTGTTCAGGTCACCCAGACCACCCAGAGCATAAGTTGCATGGCATAAACAGTGCTGTCCTCCTTATCCTGGGATGTAGAAATTACAATTTGTGTTGCTTTCTGGCCCCAAGAAAGATTAAAACAAAAACAAAAAAACCCCACAAAACCACACAAAGAAAAAAAGGCAGAAACAAAAGCAAAACAAACAAACAAACAAACAACTCCCAAACAAACACAAATTATCTTTAAAGCAGAAGAAAACATCATCAGTTTATAATTATAAAATATGTCATGCAAAATGCATGGCACAAATCATTCAAGAGCCGTGACCTTAAGAATCAGACCCAGGGATTTCCTTACAAGCAAGAAAACTCTCAGACTTGTCGTGGCCATCCATTTTCCAAACAAATAGCTGTGAAATTACTACTTCCCCAAAGATAGTGCTTGTAGATATGTTAGAAGTAGAAGGGTTTTTTGGAGTTTTTGGTTATGTGATTGGGTTTTTTTGATTTTATTTTTAAGGGTGGGTAATATAAAAATCTCCTTTTTAAAAAAAACTACCACATCAAGCATTGGTTCCATCTTGCCAATATGGAACTATTCCAGCCTGAGTGAGCATGTAAGAATTAAGCCATGCCAAGCAGTAGCTGGCACAGTTTCCTATCCCTCAGAGAAAGGACTGAGCAAGTACCAAGTTTTTGTACTCCTGAAGATCCCAAATTGGTTGCAGCTCTGCTTGCTGGGCAGGAAATCTGTGCCTAAAAACCATCTCCACTGACAGACCCCATAGTTTGATTAGTGGTATTTAAGGGCCTTTTCTACTTTTACACAACCCAGTGGGCAATGTTACCTTAAGGAATATGTATTGTATTATCAAATTGGGATGAAAATGATACAAACCCACCAGATCTATTGAACATTCCCAATCCTCTGGGAACTTACACTGTCTAGACAGACTAAAGACAACCCTGTGTGACAGGCTGGCAAATAATAGCTCTGAAACTCTTCAGTCTTAGGAAAGCTCGAGCCTGATCTTAAAAAAGAAAACCCTCACACTGCATCTACATTCAGGGAGTGAGACTGAAGTTTCCCACACACCAAACACACCAAGTTTTGCACTGAAATGTTGAGATCCCCAGCGAGAAATCAGAAAACTCGTGGAGAGAGGGAAGAGTTAATTGCAGCTCAGTAAGTATTATCATCCACAGCAAGAGGAAAGAAGGACCACACATCACCCAACACGAGCTCCTGATCTCAGAATGGCTCCGTTTCAGTCAGAGCTGCTGGCACATGTAAATTAATCAGGAGATGAATGAGCTGGCACATGTAAATGGGTTGGCTTGTTTGTCAGCATGAATGGTTTGTGACATTAACAGGTCTCATCCCTACTAAAGGCAGCAACTTTATTATTATAAGTTACAGAAAGTGCATGAGATTCTTTTCATTTTCATATAATACCCCGTTAATTCAAAAAGAAGGATTCAGTTGACACATATTCCAGCTATTGATGTGCTGTTGAACATTATCTTTTGCTGTTGCTCATTTCTTCTTTTGTTGTGCAAAGAATAAATCCTGTATATCTGCCTAACCCTGCTCATCTTTTTAGTCTTCTTTTTTCTTTTTTTTTTATTTTATTCTATTGCATATATTTATAGTGATTAGTGAAAAAAAAATCTTACATTCCCCCCCCCCCAAAAAAAAGCTTTCATTTGCTCTCCCATCACTCTGTTTCCTTTCTTGCATTAACATCAAACAGTTCGTCTGTGAAGACAGTCGCTCATCAAAATCACTTGGAGTAATTTCAATTTCACACTGATCACACAGATCTGAAACCTCTCCAAGCAGAGATTTTCATCACAAGCAAAAATTTAGTCTCCTGTTGGGGTTGTTGATATTTCAGCTCTGTCTCTTGTTAGCTCTTGGAATAGATGTGTCATGGGAGCTTACCTACAAAATTGAATTGATTGCAACAATGATTCAGGATTAAACAAGATTATTGTATTTCTTTCCTTTTTCAAGTAGCATTTATACTGATTTTTTTTTCTTTATTCTTTTTTTTTTTTTCCCCATCTCTTAGTTTTTATTTTGAAAACTGACCATTTTGGACAGTGTAAAATCAGTTTTCTCATTTTGTCCTACCTTTTTACTTCTTCTTTTGCCCTTTATGTTGTTTTTCTGTTAATTCTCTCCCAGTTGCACCTGGGAGTCTTCAATCAAGACAGAGAATCAGTGATGACAGGTACTGCACAGATTGGGAAGACTGTCCCCACAGCTTTCCAATGCAAAAACAAAGGCACAGAAAATGGAGCAGAAAGACAGAATGCATTTCTTGTGATCTGTGAACATGTCTCAGCTCTCCTGAATTTTCTGGTCATGCTCTCTTCAAGTTTTTGACTGTGCCATTGGCCACACACAGATTTGAAAAGGGCTTCTGCAGACTGTGAGATCATTGACGGTGATGAAGCCTGGATTTTTGTGTGTTTGGAGCTATTATAGTAATACAAATCATGAGGTGACTAAAATGTATCACAAGAAAATATTTACTCCTTTCAGCTAACTCCAGTGTGAAGTCATTCTTCACAGATTAATTCTTCAAACATGGAAGAGCATTAAATGCTTCAGGTGTTTTGTACATATATTCAGTGTTTCTTTAGATTTTGCTAAAGTACTTTTGGAGAACCTAAAACATTTTGGACGTGTTCAAAAAAGGGAGGTGTTAGATACTGTAATAATGAATGATCTGAAGAAGAAAGTGATGATTTAAGGCACCAGAAAGATGGATTTCTGGAGCAATCTCAGCAGTGTTATTTTTAAAAAGAAGAGGATCCTGGATAGCATGTATGCATATTAATCTCTCTTCAAAATTCATCAAGAAAGATGAAAGGTAAACAGCATATCAATTTACTCCATTTTTATGACTTTAAATCTGACACAGGTGAAGTTCAAAAGCCAATTTAAAGAAGTCTTGCCTTCTCTGTTGTATAACTCAATACTTACAGGGAAATCTTCAGCCTCTGCTATATTCCAAAGAGCTGGTTCTGGTGAGTCCCTGTCTTAGTCATTTGTGATGTTTGGTTTGGGGTTATTTTTGGGGGGAGAGGGTGAAAATGTAAGGGTCTTCTCTGGACACAGATTTGCCCCCAAATAAAATTTTTGCATTATGTTTGCATTATGTTCAGCTCTTATTTGGAATTTTGAAGGTACTGCCTGGCAAGAGAAGAAATACACAGCACTATCCAGATGGTGCACAATCCAGCAAGTCTTGTACTCTTGAATAAGGAATGATCCTATGGGTAAGCACACCTTCATTACATGGCTTTTGCAGGCAATGAATGACTACTTATTTATCTTCAGGCATGAATCCAATATTTCCTCATCAGAGCTCTGGAAGACTTCGGGTGTTTGGAGAATAAATTAGGAAGATTATCCCCTGATTCAGTTTCTAATCCTGTACATTTGAAATTATCCCATGGATCAATACAAAATATATTCAAACCTACAGACTGTGGGTGACAATCAGAAATCACAGACAGGGAAATTCCAATCAGAAGTCAGAGAAAACATTTACACCTTGAGGATATGCAAACATTAAAACAAGGTGCACATAGAAGCTCTGAAGTCTCCATCCCTGAAGAAATACCAAGCCCAGGCCCTGAATAATGGGTCTAGGCTATAGGTTGGGTGCAACTTTGATGGCCTAAGCAGAACCTCAGCTCTGATGGTTCTAATCAGAAGGCAGGTCTCAATGACCTGCAGAGGTCCCTTCCAGGCTGTGTGACTCGGAGTCTTTGATGCTGAATTTATCCTACAGGTCTTACTCTTACCCAGAAAAGAAAATTATCACCATTTTCTTTAGCTCAGAACTTAGTGCACTCAGCCAGGGTGCAGAATAAATTCCTGATTGACTCTTTCCCTGAGAGGATTCAAAACCTGATCTTTCTCCAGGAGAATGGACTACACCAGGTTGTAACTATTCCAGGGTGGGAAGGAGGTCCTTGACCTCTTTCTTTTGTGTCTGTTTCATTTCATATAATACAATTAAAGATTAAGCTAGAGAAAGAGAGAGAGTGAGTTTAAATCTCTAACCTAGTTGGTTGATGACTTCACCTGGGAAAATTCTGAGTTGTGTTTTCTGCTCCAAGGAATTTTACTGTATTTTAAACAGTTACTGTTTTATTGAGAATATATTGCTAGTCTTTGGTGTTTAGGAACTGACAGGAAGAGGAAATTAAGTTATAAACAACAGTGCTACTACAGAATTTTTCCCTTAATTACACCCTCTGCCTTATCAGATGAATTGCTGTTTTTTGTAGGCGGTAGAATATGGATTGAGTCTTGGGAGTTGGACCTTGCTTGAAGATACCCAGGAAATCTTCTGGAAACTTGATTCCCACTTTTTATGGACCCCTATCAATACACCACCAGTGAACTATCCCCCTACCACCTTCCTTTTGAAGAATGTGGGGTATGGAGGAAAGAATAAAAGAACAATGAAGGATGTATATATCCAGTTTAAATCTTCAGACAATTCCTCACATTTCTACTGTATTTTTTTGTGAAATATGGCTAATTTCAGCCAAAGACATACTATAAAGCAGAACCTTATACTTCCTGATATCCCTTATTTAGAATATCTGTCACATAATATTCAGTTACAGCATAATTTGTTAATGTATGCTCTTCCTCCCATTCATATTACCTGAGTAATTTTCCAGCAACAATATCCTTAACAACCAACCAATCTTCAAATGATTTCTCAGTGTTATCTGATTTCCCACCGAGAGGCTGATATAGTCTTCCATAATGAGGTGAACAGGAATATATTTTTATATGTATTTGTCGCATATAACATGAAATATTTATCTTCCTAACCTTTGAAGATTACAGAAGAACAGATACAGTGAGAAAGAGAAAACTATACCAGTTTAGACTGCAGGCTGAGACATATTTGTCCTATAAAAACCACCAGAAAACACAGTAGGAACCATGCGTTGTTTCCACGGGGTAAAGTAAGCAGCTCTTCAAATGCTGGCACAGAGCTCTCTTCTTTTTAATTTTCACACTCCTCTCATCTTTTAGAAAACATTGCACTAGGAAATGCTGGACTTACTTTAAAAAAAAACATTGCAGTGGTGCTAATCCTGGCCTCCTTAGCTGCGGAAAGGCTCGAAAAAGCAAAACTCTTCTCACAAGATGGAGCATGCTTTACTCATCTATTTGCTCATCAAGCTTAAGTTATCCTTCAGTGGAAGGGTTGATACAAAGTTCATTTTCATCTCAAAACAACCTTGACAGTCAGAAAAAAAAATCACAATATAGTTTTGTTTGCTTTGTTTTGTTTTTTTTTTAATTCTACTACTTCTAGTTTAAGATAATATATTTTGCTGTGGATGAGGGGAAGGCTGTGGATGTGATCTAGCTGGACTTCAGCAAAGCCTTTGGTACCATCTCCAACAGCACAGTCCTGGAAAAGCTGCAGCCCAGGGCTTGGACAGGGCACTCTGTGCTGGGTTAGGAACTGGCTGATGGCTGGGCCCAGAGAGTGCTGGTGAACGGGGCTGCATCCAGCTGGGATCCAGTCACCAGTGGTGTCCCCCAGGGATCAGTGCTGGGCCTGGTCCTGTTTAACATCTTTATCGATGATCGGGATGAGGGTATTGAGTCCATCATCAGCAAATTTGCAGATGACACCAAGCTGGGGGGGAGTGTTGACCTGCTGGAAGGCAGGAGGGCTCTGCAGAGGGACCTGGATAGGTTGGAGAGTTGGGCTGACTCCAATGAGATGAGGTTCAACAAGGCCAAGTGCTGGGTCCTGCACTTTGGCCACAACAACCCCTGCAGCGCTACAGGCTGGGGACAGAGTGGCTGGAGAGCAGCCAGGTGGAAAGGGAGCTGGGGGTGCTGATTGACAGGAGGCTGAACATGAGCCAGCAGTGTGCCCAGGTGGCCAAGAGGGCCAAAGGATCCTGGCCTGGATCAGGAACAGCGTGGCAGCAGGAGCAGGGCAGGGATCCTTCCCCTGTACTCAGCACTGGTGAGGCCGCACCTTGAGTATTGTGTTCAGCTCTGGGCCCCTCAGTTCAGGAAGGACATGGAGGGGCTGGAGCAGGTCCAGAGAAGAGCAACCAGGCTGGTGAAGGGACTTGAACACAAGTCCTGTGAGGAGAGGCTGAGGGAGCTGGGGCTGTTTAGTCTGGAAAAGAGGAGGCTCAGGGGTGACCTCATCACTCTCTACAACTCCCTGAAAGGAGGTTGTAGCCAGGTGGGGGTTGGTCTCTTCTCCCAGGCAATCAGCAATAGGACAAGAGGGCACGGGCTTAAGCTCTGCCAGGGGAGGTTTAGGTTGGATTAGAAAGAAATTTTTTATGGAGAGAGTGATCAGACATTGGAATGGTCTGCCCAGGGAGGTGGTGGATTCACTGTCCCTGGAGGTTTTTAAGATGGGACTGGATGTGGCATCAGTGCCATGGGCTGGGAACCACAGCGGGGTTGGATCAAGGGTTGGACCTGATGATCTCAGAGGTCTTTTCCAACCCGGTTGATTCTATGATTCTATGATGTTTTTATCATCACATTTTGTCTCCTTATTTTTATTAAATATTATCCCTTACCTGCTGCTGCATTTTCTAATGCTCTCTCTCCTAATACATGTAGACTAGGATTCACATCTCCTAACTTTATATACCTTCATACCTGAGCAAGTCACCTCAGGGTCCTTTTTATTTCTTTTTTTGTCATAAAGTGTTATATGAGTACGATTCGCTTGCCCAAAGGTAGATGTCTGCTTTAGGATGCAACTTGCAGCACCCTACAGTCACTAGCTTGTTATGTTTTACTAGAAAAGGAATCTTCTGTGACTCACTGTAATAATTTAAATATCTGCACTGTAGTGTCTGACTGGTCAGGCAAATCTCACCCCTGACAGCAGACCCATACAATGTATTTTTAGGCAGTTAAATACTCAGCATCCAATCTTCTCTGGCCATTTAGGCTTCCTCTGGGGACATCAAGATGTAATGTTTAGGCACAAATCAGCCAGTTCTATAGGGTGCAGTCTGTGCAATGCCCCTTGCACAGGAATCCTGATATTTACAATCACTTTGCCCTAAATGCCCTGGTAATACAAAAAAAATTGGACAATAGCTGAATTTATCAGTAGCTTCCTTTCCCAAAAATACCACGGGGTTTATTTTGGAGGAGGACGAAATCTCTACGGAATCAGACCTGTGATTCCAACACTTCATCACCTCCCCGAGGAACCTGAGACAATCACAGCTGTTGCATTCCCACAGTGCACAAGAATGACCAAAACTCTTCACAAGAAGACAAATCAGTGCCATATTCACAGTGCTGCCATAAGCACAGTGAGGGTATTCTCGTTAGACCCTCCTATTTTTCCTTAAGTTACTTGTTACTCCTTATTTTAAGGCAGCTTAGTTGGAGGATGTAGTTCCCTAAAATTTCTAATCATAGACATGTATTCCATTTCCACCTATTTCCACTTCTTTCCACAAAAAGAAACCCTCATGTGGCAACTGGAGACAGGGTTTAGGGGTGGGACTTGTCAGTGCCAGGTTCATGTGTGGCTTTGATTACCTTAGAGGGCTTTTCCAACCTAACTGATTCTAGGATTCAAAGGGACTCGTGTCTAAAACCCTGTCTGCGAGAATATGGGGGTTTCCCTCAGGTTTTTTTTTCCCCTCTGTACTCCTGTCCACCAAGAAAAAAGCTGAGCAGAATAGTCTGTTGCCCTCAAGGCTGAATCCTGTCCCACTGGCTACTGACAAGGGCAAGATTTTCACTATTATGTAGGAAAACAGAAAACAAACCAGAAGAGGTCTTTCAGTGGTCAAAACTATGAGCCACAAATTGTGGGAGAACGCAAAGAGGGACTGTTTAATGGAGACTTAAAGCTGTTATAGCAGGCCATAAAACTTCTTTCAGCATAACCAGAATTTTGTTGTCACACAAAATTGCACAAACAATTATGACACCATCAAGGCAACTCGCTGTCAGAGTGGGATTGAAAATTTAGCAGTTTTTACTTTTCCTCTCATGCCAGTCATTGATTTTTTTCCTCTCATCAGCTTCTCTCTAGTGACCTATTTATTAGATAAACAAGATTTCTACCCACTAACTTTTCTTTTTCCTTTTAATTACCTGTGATTATTAGAGAACCACTCAATTTCAGTCACCATTTGGGCACTCTCTCAGCCAAAGACTTCGCGTTAACTCCCTTTTATGTTACAGTAATTTTACACACGTCAGAAACGTCAATAAAACAAAACCAGGCATCAATACACTTCTGTCTCTTTTGTCACATGCTGTATCCATGCACTGTAAAAGGTGTTCTTCCCTAAAGGGGCTGAAAACTGCTAAGCTGATGAGGTTTAAAGAGGAGGCTCTGTGGTCTGGGAGTGATTTGCTTTCAAATTAGAAATGTTGGTAAATGAGACCTCTGAGAAGATATGCAAGGGGTTCCATAGGTGTTCACAGATTATCAGTCACCGTTAGAAAAGGATTTGAATCCATCTAAAAGTATCTAAATTCACCAGAGAATTCCATCAGAATCCCATTTAAAAGATCCATTCTCTCTTTGAGCCAGCAAAGCTATTACTAAATATTCAAGCCCAAACTAAAGTCCTGTCTCAGGTGATTTAAACATCGTTATAATCACCATTCCTAGAAATTAAATATCTAATGGTTTGGATGGTCAAATGACTTGCAAAATCAGAGGCAGCAGTTGTGAGATGTAGATCTATTGGAAGGGTGTGAAAGGCTAAGAGGGGGGTCAAGAGGGTTCTGGGGTCTTGGAATAAAGGACACATTGCTGAGAGAGAGAGGTTTGACCGCTGTGTCCTGCTTTGCACATTACCTGCCCACATGTGTAACTGCAACAGTGTTGGATCAGGGATTTTATACTGTTTATCCTCATGAAAACACCACCTGCACGAGCTGCATCTCAGAGAGGTCCTTCATGCCCTCTGGAGTCCCTGACACTGGTGATGAGTTATGACCCAGGATGTGGAAGCCTCGGTGAAGTCATCGCTAAGTTCTCCTCAGGTATCAAACACGTCCAGATCCTGGCCATAAACACCACTAATTTAAACTGGCACAGCCCAGGAAATATAACAACAACTATTATTGTTGTTGTTGTTGTTGTTATTCTACATGGGGTGGATTTCACCTGAGAGCCCACTGATGTCTCCCAGTTTTCCTCCTTCAGTGTGCCTGGGCTGTGACATTTCACTCCCATGGTCACAAATAAACTGAGAGCCAGTACTGCACACAGGAAATTAAAATCAACTCTACTGAGAAGGGATTCCTCTGTGATATCTTCCTGCCAACACTCAACTGCAACCTGAACACTGATAGCACTGGTAGGCAGCAATATCCTGGTAGGTAAACTGAGATTAAATGGAAACCAGTGAGTCGAAGCTAATGGGAGCTGGAATCCCTATTTACCTGGCAGAGGCCTTCAGCAGTTGGAAGATTCAACTGCAGAACTGATATTGATTCCTTAAAATGAGTACCAGTAATAAAAAATAAAATACATTTAAAAAAAAGTGTACAAGCAATGAGACAGGATAGGAAGCGGGGGTGGAGCAGATGGGGGATATGGTGGAAAGAGACCATCTTGAGCAAGAACAAGCAGTTCTGGGGAAGGGGAATGCTAAATTATACATCTCCAGCTAGTCTGTGATGTCTGATAGATGTTTCCTGGGAGTTATGTAAGACAGTAATTGCTGTTATTTTTTTTTTTCGTACCACGCTGATTTTTATTAAACCATTCAGCAAACGCTAATTTCAGAGTCGCTGTTCCAATTAGTCACAACACTTCATGGGTATCTCTGCTAGTGAGCAGATTTTTCAACCTTTGCTCCTCCTGAGAAATGTTTTTATCCCCCGCCAAATTACACCTTGTGCTTCTCTGGTCCAAGCTGGTGGAATCTGCCCTCGAAATTTTGCCATGTACAAGTCATTTACTTAGTCCTAGGGTCAAATGTGGAAAAAAAAAAGGGTCTTATAGGTGATACAGTTCATAAAAAAATAGGAAAATTATCTCTCAGTCTAAATGCTGATAGATGAAATAAATGTTTTTGTTATAACCAGGACTTTAAAAAAAATATCATGTTTTCAGGGAAAGGGATATAAGAAATTAGTACTTTTCCACTTCGACTAGTTTAGATGTGGCTGTTACCAATATGCAGATTTCTTCCTAAAAGCTGAAAGAAAACCCTTTGGTGATTGTCACTACCTAAAAATCCAATCCCCAACCTTTTATTTTTTTTGTCATATTGCTGAAAGGCAAACTTATTTTAGAAAAAGAACTGCTTATTAGAACATTTTCAAACAGCACTATTAAGTCTGATAACAGCATGCTATTCAATCTTTTTTTGCATGTAGATATTGCACAGAAGAATGATGACTTAATTGGCACAATGAGAGTATCTGAGCTTTTGTATATTTTAATAGTTCTTAGTTTATTTAATTGAGCAATTAATATTTTTTATTCTACCTTTGTGATGCATGATGCAGTAGAGTTGGCATTTTATGATAACTCAGTTTCTGTTGTCTATAAAGTTTGTAATGTAACTGACCTCTATCTCCATGTCTGAAAAACAGAGGGAATGTTTATGCTTGTGGGGGTTTTTTTGTTTGGTTGGGGTTTTTTGTTTGTTTTTTATTGTTTTATTTTGTTTTGGGTTTTTGTTTGTTTGGAGTCGTGGTTTGTTTTTTTTTTTGGGGGGGGGGGGGGTTTTTTAAAATAATGATCCACTGATGAGAAGTGTTATTGAGGAATCACTGTTCTTACCCCTGAAGAACTTTCTGTGCAGTTGCATTTTAATTAAAAAATATCATAAGGATCCCTTGCAAGTATTCCAGGACAGGATTATTGTCACAAGCACGTTGAATAATGAAATGCCAGGGATTTGAAACACATCCTCCTTCATAAAATCACTTAATGTAAGTTCCAGTAGTTAATTATAGGACAAATTTTATGCCTGCATTACCAACTGACCCAGCCTTGTTCCCTGTCACATCACAAGGATGTGGAAGATGTCCCTGCCCGTGGCAGGGGGTTTGGAAATAGATGGTCCTTAAAGTCCCTTGCACCCTGAACTATTCTGTGATTCAGTGGCAATTCTTTGAAGAATGACCTGACACAGGAACTTGTGTTTCTTAGGGACACAAAACCAGGTGTGCCCTGCTCAGCTTTACACAGATATTGCTAATACATAAACTGTGTGTCTGCACTATTGATGCATTCCCTTGGGATATCATGGAAGCCTGCACATCAAAATGGACAAAGATTTGGAGCTTGGTCATTGCCTCCTTCTAATGTTCAAAAAATTCCAAAGGCCTTTTCTGAATTAAAATGCTTTGTTCAATTTTTTTTTCCTCCTTTTCCAGTTGAAAGAAGCAATTCTGAATAATTTTCAAAGTATTTTAATAGGAAAAAGTAATTTATTCTCACAGGGTAACAAAATGTTCTATACCACGCTTTAATGATAAAATTCCATACAAAAAAGTGGTCCAATTTACACTTATCTGATTTTTTGGTACTCAGGACGGACAGAAAGCTAATTGTTTGTGTTTCAAACCTCAGTCACAGAGCAGAAGGACAACCCTCATTTAATCAGCTGCCACTCGACGCTCTCATCTTTTAGTTAATTGGCCCTTCCTTTACTTACTCTGCCCCAGTCAACTCCAGCTCAAAAAAACCCCACTTATTAATTTCTTCCTGAACCTTCTACTGTGAAGATACCACAGAAAACAAGTACTTAATAAATATTAATTTAATTACTCTTCTGGGACGCAACAACATCTCCTTTCCGCCAATGTGCAGCTGAAGCACAAATTGATTAAAATCAAGTGCATACACTAATGATGTCCAGCCTGAAACACCTGGAATGGTATTTTTTTCAGGGTATTTATCACTTTGTTGTTTTTTTTTTTTTCAAGCACAGAATCAGTGACTTTGGCTGCTGCAGCAGCTCAGACTCCTACCAGTCATTAGCTGGGATCTCAAGGTGAGAGACATGGAAGAGAGGGATGCTCAATTAATGACCATTTGTGCAAAGTTCAGTTTAAAAGTGACTTTCTGGGCATCACAGGAGTTGAAGGCAGGGGTTGAGATCTAATTAAGTCCTGCAGTCTTTGGCTTGTTGGGGATAGCTGCTGACAGAAAGTGAGGATGAAGTCTGACAGAGAGCCTCCTCCAGACACAGCCGTGATATATCCCCAGAATTCCAGCACACACGTGGAAAAAGGTAGGACCTTGTGCAAAAAAAGAAAAAAAAAACCAACAAAAAACCCCACAGAAACTGTCTGTGTTTAAGTAATTAAAGATTGTCTCACAGTTTAGCCCAAGCAGGGAACAGAAACTGGGCTGTACAGGTAGCACATAGTCAGACACCTTAACCATGAGTGACAGGTTGTTAAATAACAGGTCTGAGAACTGAAACTCTTCAGTCTTAGGAAAGCTCCAGTCTGAGTTTTGCCTAATTCTGCCACGTTAGAGATGTGCTGTTAGCAATGTTTCGTATGCTTGCATCCCCTGTGTTGTGATTTCCTCCTTGGCAGTCACTCATCATCCCCCATTACCCTTGGAAATATTGCTGAGCTGACAGGCTCTGGTATCCTTCCGTGGCCCCATTTGCTTTCTTTGAACAATATTTAATTTGAGAAGTTGTCAAGACTGTGGACACCTATGAGCAAATCATCCTAAACTGCCTTCATCACCAACAGTGAGGAACAGGCATTCCTGAGGGCTCAGTTTATCTCCCATATTTCATGATTATGGGTTAGGATGTAATGAACTGGAGCTCAGCTGTCCCCAGCACTGTCGTCTGTGACTGCAAGATTTACACCTCCCCATTAGCCCAGATGAATGTGTGTTATTTCCAATCCTTGAAAAAATAAATCTGAAAACACAGCAGTCCCGTGTGCCCTGCATCCACATCCTTCAGATGAGGAGTGTGGTGGTATTTAAATAAACCAAGTAACCACAGACACATCAGCCCGAGGCTGGTTCTGAGGAAAAAAATGGTTGACACAGGATATAGCAGATTAAAACCTAAAGGAAGATGCTGTAATTCACATTTTCTTTCAAAAGTGATCCTATCAAACTAATTTGATATGTTCTTTCATGAAATTGCACATTATGAAAGTTCATGGTGTCAGTTTTGCTTACTGAGGTTGCTACAATGGCATTTTTTATGACATCACACACCACTCAGGTTAAAAAAAAAAAAAGAAAATCAGAATAATCTCTAGTTCATAGGAAGATTATTTAACATGTTGAAAACCAGCTAGTCAAGAGTCTACCTCTGCACTGAAAGGCAACTGTACCTGAAGAATCCTCACTGCAAGGATGTGCTGTAATAGAAAGCTGCTCTTGTTGCTGTCACCCATCCTTATTTCTTCATGAGCCAATGTCAGTACTTCTATAAAATCTCTACTATGCTGTGTAAACCTATCCTAGAGCCCATCTGAGCTAAGGGCACCAGTGGCCTGTTGCAATTCTCCCTGTACATGGAGAAGGGAAGGCAGCCCACCCTGTGCAGGGCTCCTTAGAGATACACCCTGATGGTCACAGGCAAAGCAGGAGCCGGACTTGAGGGTTTGGCTCCTTGCAGTGGAGAGAAAACCCCATCTCCAGGGAGATTGACACTTCTTGTTTACCCAGAGCAAAGCAATAAACTTTATTTTTACTCTCATTGAGTGTCCAGAGAAAGGCAACAGAACTGGGAAAGAGTCGGGAGCAGCAGGAGCAGCTGAGGGAGCTGGGGGGGCTCAGCCTGGAGAAAAGGAGGCTCAGGGGGGACCTTCTGGCTCTGCAATCCCTGACAGGAGGGGGGAGCCGGGGGGGGGTCAGGGCTCTGCTCCCAGGGAACAGGGACAGGAGGAGAGGGAACGGCCTCAGGTTGTACCAGGGAGGTTTAGGTTGGATATGGGGAAAAATTCTTCACAGAAAGGGCTGTCACTGGAACAGGCTGCCTGGGGAAGTGCTGCAGTCACCACCCCTGCAGGGATGGAGCAGCTGTGTGGATGTGACTCTTGGGGACGTGGTTTAGTGCCGGGCTTGCCAGTGCTGTATTAGTGGTTGGACTCAGTGATTGTAGAGGTCTTTCCCAAGATTCTTTGATTCTGGGACAGAATAAGTCCAGGTTGTTTTATTTTTCACCTGCTTCATAAACACAGAGCATAGAAAATGGCAAAATGGCCAGTGTCCAAAAATTGGGTATTTTAAACGTGTGCTGGGTAAGGGTTCCAGTATGCAGAGCTGGTGAGTCCTGCCCATAACACTGCAAGGGAAGAATGCAGTAAACTAAACCATCATGTTGTTAAAATCCTACGAGGTAATAACTTAAAATATCTTAAAAAGATTAACTTCTGATGACAGTGTGGCTATTTTGGCTTAAATCAGATGATGATGTCCTTTGTGGAAAAGTCCCTAATTCCCTTCAAAAGAGACCTAGTTGGAACTATATTTTGTTAAATTTCTTTTCTGTAGGAAAAAAAAAGTTCCTTTTTTTTTTTTCCCACAAAGAAAGCTTTCTTAGATTTAAATTTTTGACAGCAGGAAGATCAGTTGCTCACTAATCCTTCAATGCCTCAATATAGATTTTTCTTACTGTGAGTGGAAATAGATTTGGCATTTTGGAAAACTATAGTTATTGGATTTTTTTCCCCTGAATGAAATGCTTAGAAAATATTTATTAAATAATGTAACAAATATTGTTCCCCTCAAAGTAAATACTGACAATTTCCTAGCCAAGTCTGCTTGGAAAGGATGCAATACAAAGCAGGTAATATTTTTTAAATGTTTGTCTCTTCTTATATTTATTTTAAGGAGGAAATTACAGGAGAGACAGAGGATTTGCTTAAGGATACAGTATCAAAATAAAGAAGTTTGCTCTCAGTTACAGGAAGATTTAGTAGGAAGACATGGAGCACAGAAATCTTTCCAGCCTTGCATATAATCTATAAAATATCCAATATATCACTGGCTCTTAGAATGTTATTGCAAAATTATTCTTCATTTCTATGACAAAGGTGTTCATGTGGTGCATCATTTGAATAATATCTTGTCCTCTTTCAGAAAAATTAATGCCCAGGCTCTGCCCAGTTTGGGACCAGAGGTTCTTAGACAGAGACCAGAACTGCCCACAGCTGTTTCGTGCTTGCAGTCAAATCATCCTTAACTGTGCTGGAAACACAGACTGGCAAGAGGCACCTCAGTTTGTCCTGAAATGTTCTAAAATACAGAAACCTCACTTCATTTTCTCTACCTATCTGCATTTTCCTCCTACCTGGCATTTAACAGTGCTGATGTCAAGGTGCTCTGTGTTTCAGGAGTTATTCTTAAGTATTCCGACTTCAACACAGACACACTGGTATCACAAAGTTCTCTGATTTCCTTCTTAGTTTTATTCTCAGAGGTAGCTCTGTGCCCTGTGCATGTGGCATGCTTGTGACAGTAAGTTTAAATGCCTGCAGCAAGGCTTTTTAGAATAAAATCAGAAATCTCGGTGAAGTCACAGTGTAATAATAAAAAGATACATGCATGAGAACAGCTGTAGTCAATATTAAACCCTCAGCCATCAAGTATTGATGAAATATGCTCCTGTGCTTGCATAAAAATGTCTTTTAGGACTGCTTCCTGCAGTTTGATACCTTAGAAGCTCACCAAAAACTTTGGGTTGATTGATGTTTGGGTATTTTTTTAGCTTATCTGAACTCAGTGACTCAAATAAACTGCTGCTGAAAGCACAGCTGTCTAAATATGGGACTGTGTTAAAGGAATCATCAAATCATGGAATGGTTTGATTTGGAAGGAGCCTTAAAGACCATCCAGTTCCAACCCCCTGCCATGGGCAGGGACACCTCCCACTAGACCAGGTTTCTCCAATCCCTGTCCAACCTGGCCTTGGGCACTTCCAGGGATCCAGGGGCAGCCACAGCTTCTCTGGGCAACCTGTGTCTCACCACCCTCACAGTCAGGAATTTCTGCCTGATGTCTAATGTAAATACACCCTATTTCAGCTTAAGGCCATTCCCCCTTGCCCTGTCCCTCCAGGCTCTGGTCCAAGCTCCCTCTCCAGCTCTCTTGGAGCCCCTTCAGGTACAGAAAAGGGCCAAAAGGTCTCCTCAGAGCGTTCTTTTCTCCATTCTGCTCCTACTCACACAAAACTGCAGATCAGTCTGGGCCAGGAGCTGCATTAGTCCAACAATTGTGCAATTAGCACAACAACGGGCCTAAGTCAATTCTCAAGTGGTTTAACACATGGAGAATTCCAAAGGCATAAGACTCCTGGAGGTGGTGATCTCTCTAAAGAGCTTCATTGAGTCTCTGGCCAGTAAAAAAGGCAGAGCAAGCATTTTGAACACGCTCTGTGTGCCAGGGATCCCTGCCACGGTGCAAAACAGTCCTTCAGCTACTCCCACCCAACAGCTTCCCACCCCCTTATCCCAGTGCTTCCTTGGCTTCTTGCATCATGTGTTTTAGTCACCAGGTTACTTTGACTTGTAGCACAGCCAAGTTCCAGTGACCAAGCGTTCCCAGAGTTGCCTGCGAAGGATGCCAAAGGAAAATCTGGGATAGCATTTTAAATTTTATACCAAAAAAACCCCCCAAATCCATTAAAACTCCAACAGGATTCCAGAAAGGTAATGAGCTGCCATTGACTGACATTAAATTGGTTGAAGTGATGAAAGAAACATCCCCTGCTTTTAAAATAAAGCAAAACAAACAAATAAACAAACAAACAAAAATCCAGTGTGGAAACGATGTCCTTGCTCCTGCAAATTTAAATTGTGGTCAAATCACTACTGTCAGAGAAAACAGATGTATAAGAATGAGATCTTTATTCAATATCAGCATACTGTAAGCTAAACTAACTTATGACTGAAGAGTCACTTTGGCAAAATGATTATAATCAATTTATGCTAAAGTGACGGTATTTCGAATTTTCTTCTGTTTAATTTGTATACATAAGTGATATGAAGTCACTTTAATGTTACTGCACAGGACAAGGATCCACAGTTATGAAGTATTTGTATTACAAAATGATTCAGGGTTTCTTAACAGCACCTCAGGCAAAGATAATTAAAATAAAGGATGTTTGTGGCAATTTCAAATAAGATTATATTAATCTCCTGAAAAAATTCTTCACAAGGGGATGCATCGCTTTAGTATCACACATATTTTACTGGCATCTAATCTGCCAATATATGGATTTTAATATAGAGTTAATTGTGGCTAGAAAATTTTACATAGCGTATTTCTGAAGCTCCTGTTCACTGAAATATATTTATGACTTCAGGAGTGAGGCTTTTGCAATTTCTTGACCACTTGCTGTCAAATTTAAATTGGTTTCTGAAGCTTCCTCAGGGAAGAGAGCTTGTGTGCTCAAGTGGCCTGGTGCAGACGCAGTGTCAGAGCATGCAGGTTAATGAGACAGGCAGACAGAAGTGAGAATGAAAGCAGAGCAAACAGGTTAACAAACCTTCACTGGGTTTCCTGGTGTTACACACGGGCTGCTCCTGGTCCCCAACCTGCTCAGCCAGCCCCAAAGCTCTGCAGGCACTGATTTGTTCTGAACACAGACCGGGCAGCAGGAAAAACTTCCACTCCGCACCCGACCACAAAAAACAACCCCAAAAGCCTCCATTAAGCACAGAAATTCTGAGTATTTTGAAGAGATCAGATAAACTCAGTTCCCACCCCTACTTTTCAACGATGGTCTGGTTTTCTTTGCCACCTCCACCGTCAGTTCCCACGTCTGCCAGACTTCTGTTTATTTTTTTAAGCGATCTGACATTTCAGGAAAGATTAGTTGCACCTCCAAATGCAACTTGACCCAAATAATTATGCTAAATGTCCAAATACTGTCTTTTATGCCCTACTTTCAGTGAGCAACCCAACAGTTTAATGTTATCCAGCAGACACGCTCCTGCACTGGGGACTGCAAGCGAGTTTTGAGTCTTACAAAAGCACCAGCCTAAAAATGGAAGCAGTGGAGTGACTGTAACAAAGCACACCAGCACTTCAGGGTCCATCTGTGCCTACGAGAGATTTAAAGCCTAGAAAAAGAGGTCTCCAGGCAAAGGAAGCTCTTGCCGAGAGGGCAAATGTTGAGTGAGTAGTTGTTTCTCACAGTAACAGTTGAGCCACGCGAGGCACAGCTCCAGTTCAGAGGACACGCCTGTCCCTGCCACATTAAACAGGGACACCAATCTGTCTCATCAAAGTCAGCTTGGAGAAGTTACACCTTGATAAGAGAGTAACCACGTAGGGAAAGAAAAAAAAATAATTCCGACTTCCAAATAACCCAAGAGAGGCCAAGTTAGGGAAACAGTCCAGTTTCAGATGTGAAGTAGCTGGGAAGAGAAGGGGCTCTCAAAAGTGCAAGAAAATGCTGCAGAGGAATAGTAGACTCCTTTCTTCCTACTTTATGTTGCTGGCACACGGTGTGGAGACCCTTATGGGTGTCCCTGGGGCATCCCAGCCTAGTTAATCTCAGCACCTGAGCAGCAAACTGGACAGGGTGGTTCAGCAAAGAGGGTCTCGGGTCACTGCCGAGTGGATCCTAACAGGGTAATGCAGAGACAGCTCAAGGCGATCACCACAGAGTGTGTCATCCAGAGGGAACATTCTTCTTCTGACAAATAATGCTCTGAAGGTGGCCTGGGATGGCTCTGCTTTGGATAGTCCTGATTCACATACCTGCAGCACAGAGCACAAGCTCACCCCTCAACACCTGGGGAAGAGACTCTCCAGCCAGTTTTGGGCAGGCAGAGAAATCCTGGGAAAAGTGGTGGGGAGAAGTAGATGCTCCTTGGAGAAAGGGAAATCAGGCTCCAGAACAGGGCCAGAAGAAAGGGAGGAGACCAGGAAGGGAGCACACAGTTCAGAGAAGGGCATCTCTGGGGTGCAGGTTGCAGATGTGCAGTCCAGGCACGGAAGCAGAGAGGAAGGGAGTTTCTTTGAGGACAATTTCCAGTGAGAAAACCAATTATTGATGGAAACTAAGCCTGAATTCAAGGAACCAGCTGCAATAGTGCAGTGGACAAAGGTAGTTGTTTATATTGCCTTTTTTTTTTTTTTTTCTAATAACTATCCTGTTTACTCAAGATATTTTTGCATTTTACTTAAGAAACACTAGTGCATATATTCTAATGTATCTTGACTTTTACAGTTATTTTAATCTCCTTGTAAATGATTACTCTAGAGAAAAGTAACATCTTTTCTATGTTGAAACCCTGAATAACCCAGGCTTTTTTTTCAGCCACTGCAAAGTACTGGTTACTTGCAGGTTTTTACTTGCAGAGATTATGGCTGTGGTGCAGTTATACTGCTTCTGGTTTCAGATGCAGCTCTGGCACAGCCAGTTTGGTTATCTCCAAGTCATGTTCTGTGGCACAGAACAGACACCATCCTGGAAAACAACCCAGACAACATAGAGAAATGAGGCCAGGACCCACATGAATAGTGTAAGATGAAGATCCAAGAGAATTTTGAAAACACTGAAACCTTTGTGCTAGAGATGCACTCGGTCCAAGCTTTCTCTTGCATAAATGTGGGATGAAGGATGAAGCTGTTTGACAACGTTTCCTCCATGCCAGGCTGCTGAAGAAGCTTCCCAATGCTATTGCAGTGGGGAATTATAAGATGCCCACCCAATTAGGTTAATGTAAATAATGATGCTTCCTCCTGAACACAAAATGCTGAGAAGGGAGGAGGAAAAAAAAAGTCAAGTGGTTACAATTGAGACACAGCTAAAGAGTATTAAACCTAAAAATTCATCAGCAATCAAGTATTTCTTTCAGCAAGAACAGAGCCTTCAATAGCTTGACTGTAAACCTAAAATCCCATGGCTTTGGGAGGGGTGAGAAGAATCTGAAAGCAAGACATTAAAAAGCAAGGTGCTCTGTATGATTGAATTAATAACATAGAAGGGACTCCCTCAGTAAGAAAAACCAATCCTGAAAGGAAAAATGAAATTTCTGTGCTATCCAGAATACTTCATCAGTAAGAAATGCAATGTGCTTTTGAGTGAGGTCTGGTATCTCATTTTTTTCCCCGTGGAAATGCAGGGAATGCAGGTTCCCCACCACAGGCAGCACGAGGGATTTATTCTGCTTCTCAGCCCTGCCTGACAATCCCACCACGAGCATCACCTTTGAGCCCCCAAACCAAACGGCTCAGTGGGAATTTCTCCCTCACCAACATCCACACCTTGACCACACCCTCTCAGAGAGGATTCAGCCAAACAAGCTTTTCCCAGGAGAGCCTCAGGGGAAGCAATTAAATTTAATGGGAGGCGTAACTCCTAAATAAATGCATCTCTCAGCCAAGGCAGGGGGAAGCAAAGGTCAGCTTGCCCTCTGCAGCACGCAGGATGCTCTGGCATTCCCACATCAACTCCAGCATTTCCATTTCTCTTTTCAAGTTTAATTTATCTCCTCGTTTTCTAATGAGCTGCACTAAAGCAATAAGGCTTGATGAGGAGGGCATTATCAGGAGACAACTTAGTCTGCCCAACACATGATGCTCCACAGGTCAATTATAAGGTCAATTAACAAAACATATTCTCAGTCAGACTTTTTCTGGGGAGTAAAACCAGTATAAATTATCAGTCTTTGGAGTTGCCCTACTAATTTTCTTTTCTTTCTTTTTTTTTTTCTTAATCTGAAAAGCATTTGAGGAGGACATTAAGAAAAATAAAAAAAGGAGGAATTCAATTTTTCTTCACATTTCTTCACATCTCCATTAAATCAAGGCAGTACTTTCTGAAATGGAGACAAATGTTAGCCTTTTGCAGTTACATTTGAGCCTGAAGGCAGCTTTCTGCTTTGCCTTTCTGGAGATGGGGGGAAAAAACTTAAAAGATCCTTGTGACTATTTATGCACAACTAGATGGTGTGGGCACACGTGTCAGGGCATCTTTTCTCAGTCTAATTTATATATTCATGTAGATTCAGCCTGGCCAATACAATTCCTAAAGGAACAATCTTTTATCCATGCAGTCAGTTTACATGCACCCTCTAATTTCAGCCTTAGACTTGAAAATTTCCCCAAATCCGTAAAATTTGTGTCTGGAAACTATAACATAGTTTCACTGTGGAAAATGGTGACCACAGAGTGTAGCCCCTTAAGGAGGGCAGTTACAGTTGTGTGTTTGGTTTATGGTATAATATTGGTAGATTTGATATCTGGGAGAACCCAGAGACAATTAAATATGTATCAGGGTGGTTTTTCGGTTTTATTTTGTTTTTCCTTTTTTAATCTTTTTGAGTGGTTTTAATTGACTTTATTAATTGAATTGCTTGCTTGCTTGATTTAATTGAAAATGCTTTACAGGAAAAAAACAAACAAACTTTTTTTTTTTTTAAAGATTCTTAGAAATAACACAAAATCAATAAAAATTAGCTGAGGAAATTGATGGTGATAAAGTTGGATGTAGTAACAACGTATGTCTGAAAATCCAACCCACAACAGCACAAAAATATTTTTACTGATGAAATACGTTTAACAAAGTAACACAGATAACTGGTTTACATGTGAGTATCTGTGGGGGTGTAGAATTAGACTAAGTTTTATTTTTCTTACCATCAACCTGGATATGGGTGTTCAGTGAGAGTCTCCATTGCCTGCTTCTCATTCAGGGGATGCAGAAGCCAAAGGTTTAAGTCTCTTTTAGTCTGAGAATTTACATAAAACCTTTACAGACTTTTTTTTTCTCTTTTTTTTCCTTCAATATACAGAGTATATTTACACAAAGTGGGATGGAGAACACTGCATCAGCCTGGGTAAGCACAATGTGCTCATCTGACTGTAATATCACCATGAAAACTCCTTAGGATGATGAAAAGGGGTGGAGAGAGGCACTGAAGGTTGATTAAAATCTCGTGTTTCCTGTGTTCTTTTAGGTTCTGTTAAAATTTAAATGATAAAAGCTCCAGGCACCTTTACATCCCTTTAAAATTTAACATCAAATAATCTGCATTCAAATAAATACTTCTCTGAAGTTATTTTAACCTATTTCTTCACTTACTTCCAAGGAATCAGGCACAGAACTTCGAGATGACTATACCTGACCATGTCCTGTTTTATTTCAGGGTTTGGTTTTTTTTAGGCTTCATTCCAGAGTGTCTTTTCAGAGATGCCAGTGCAAAATGCCTTTTCTCCTCCTCCTCCCAAAGATACTAATTTGAAAATTTTCAAGGTACAAAGTGTAATGGCTTTCACACAAATGCTGTCATAGAGATAAGGACTGTAAACCGCCTTTTCAGGACTCTTTTAAAAGCAAAGCGTTTTTTAAAAAAGGATTGATTTGTGCAAAAAATCAAATACCAGCCCTAGAATTTTGACAGGTGAAACAGTCATCCAGGTCCCCTTCAGTCATGAGACTCTCCACTGATCATGCTGTTTCTAGCTTTTTCATGTTGAAGTGATTAAAGTTTACCCACAAAAAAAAAGAGAAAGAACAGGTAGAAATGGAGCAGTCAAAGCAGGGATGAAAATTATAAAGAAATAAAGAGAAAAGCAACCTGCAAGGTCTTATCCAATATAGATTTTATGACTCCAGAAAATACTTACGATTTATGAACTTATATCACTCCTTCCCCTTCCCATAGATATTCCTTTCATATTGTGCCCAAGCAAAATATGAGCTGAGATGTAAATTGGGTTTTTTCCCACTTAATCATTTGATAAGTCACTCTTATAGGTAAAGGAAAAACAAAGATTATTTCTATGAGCAATAGAAGCACTTGAAGGTGCCCAGAGTGAGAAAAGCTGCAATCTCTGCCTATGGAATGGTGACTGATGTTTGTTGGATGTGCAACGCAGCTGGTGTGTCAGACACCTGCAGCACACCCTGCCACCTCAGGCAGGGAATGTTTCCACCAATCCACACAAAAAGCAATCTTTAAAGTGCTCCCAGTGACAGGGATCTCCCTCAGTGTGAGATCCATCTACTGTGATTTTTGAGATACCGCTGCCAGTGAAGACAGATCATAAATGCCCTCCATGTCCCCAGACGTGCACACTTGTGTGAGCACCCAAATCAGCTGAGATCAGGGACTGGGGAAAGCTGGAGGAGCTTTTCTTCATGAGGCAAATAAAAAAAAAAACACAGAGGTTTTTCTGAGCCCTTCTCTGTGCACGCTGCAGATTTACAGCTCTGTCTTACGGAACAAATGAACCCAAGGTGCACGCAGGCTTCTCATACCTCTGTGACAAAGCCCGGTGATCTCAATTTATTCCTAAGTTATGGCCCAAATAATGGATCTTCCTTACGGTCTCAGTTGTAGACCAGGGCTTAATTAATAACGAAAATTGCCTATGACAACCAGCAAGGTCTCTGCGAGCTCCTGCAGGTCCCAGACGTGGGGCTGTGCAACGCTGAGTGATGCTGGGCACCAACGCTGCTGGTGAGGTAATGGAAACAAGGAGCCTCTGGTTTAACTGAGCCAGGCTGGGCTTCCACACAAAGAAAACTCAAACAAAAACCAACCAAAAAAAGCCCCCAGACCCCCATAAATAAATATATATATATATATGGATTCATATATATATATAATCATAGAAACATTTAGGTTGAAAAAGCCCTCTAAGATCATCGAGTCCATCCATTAACCCTGCACTGCCAAGGCCGTGTCCCCAACAGCCACATCTACACATTTTTTGAACACTTCCAGGGATGGTGAATCCACCACAGCCTGTTCCAATGCCTGACAACCATTTCTGTGAAGAAATTTTCCCAATATTTCCAGGGAGTTGCAGAGCCAGAAGGTCCCCCCTGAGCCTCCTTTTCTCCAGGCTGAGCCCCCCAGCTCCCTCAGCTGCTCCTGCTGCTCCAGCCCCTTCCCAGCTCCATTCCCTTCCCTGGACTCACTCCAGCCCCTCAGTGTCTTTCCTGTGAAATGTGAGCCCCTATTGAGGGGCCCCAAATAAATGCATATAAAAATAAATATACATGTTTATATATTTGAAAATTCAGGCACTGGGATCTTCAGAGATCTTAAAAAACTCAGGACAGCCCACCCAGAAGGTTGTGTGACATCCCTGCGATGTTCCACCTAAATAAAGGCAACACCTGCTTCCTGGGGAGCAGATTGGCACATGGGAGATTTTTGGCCACCTCTGTGTCTCCTGGAAATTTTTTTGTGTGCACGCAGGCACACAGGAAGCACACATAATTACAAATGGACACGTTAAGAAAAATAATCAAGTCGTTTATGAGAAATTAGGATTTAAAAATTGATTTTTCTTTCCATTTACCCTTCTGTTAGCAGCCAAACTTATTGTTCAGTGAGGAGATAGAGCCATTAAGATGACTTAATATGACCTCTTGGACATGCAAGCCAAAGAACCTTTTTTTCATAGTTTCTGCATGAAATATTTCAGGAAAATAACAGATCAAACACATCCTTCCAGCAAAGTCGTTACCTCTGAATATTCTAAGAGGCTTTGGAAACGTTACTTCTCTTTCTTGTGTTTAATTTTTAGTGAGCTGGGATAAAGCAGGTAAGTATAAACATTTCACATCCTGCAATGATTCAGCTCTTTTCAAGGCCATTATTATGCAGGAGTTACCAAATCAACACTGGAACTTTGGAATTTTACCCAAAGGGAGAGGATAATATTAGGTAAGGGATACTCACCTATGACACCTCACCTAGCAATATCAAAAGAAGGAAACATTTCTCAAGTAATTAAATATTTATTCCTTTAAAGGTATAACTAGAGCACGAAAATACATTTCTACCTCCCACAGCTTTTATCAAGCTGTCAAGTTCTCCATAACTTGGTGTTAACTGAGTCATAAAGGGAAAAATATCTAAAGCAGGAGAAATGTGTGAACCCTTGCCTGAGGATGCACTTGGTCATTCAGTGAGAAAACAGAAAAATTCTTGATATTCCTGCTCTCTGCAGGTGTAACTCAGCAGCAAACTGGGGGTGTGCTTAACTTCCAAATAGATGCCTGAGTTCTCTAAGAAGATGTGAGATAATGGGCCTGCCTTTGGATACGGCTTTAGACATGACCTTTCACTTCTGGACAAACTACTCATAAGGTTCCAACCAAAAAAAAAAAAGACAAACCACCCTTTTTATCTATTCCAGCTTCTTTTCTTTTCTTTTTTTTTCTCCACACACATATTCATTGTCTTACAAAATAACTGAACCACCAAGTCTGGTCTAAAGCGTTGTTTGGCAGCATATTTATACAAAGAATGAAAGGAGATACGTTGCCTTATTTGTAAGCCTTTAATTTAGATTCATAACAATGGGTCCATTTAAAAAAGCAAATCTACTACTCAGTAGAGTAGTACTCTACTACTTGAAAATCCCATTGAAATCTACATTTTTATGTGCAGAAATGTCATTTTAAAGGCTATAAATGTACATTCTCTGTCTTAAACTCAAGTTTCCCAGAGACACTGGAAACCTGCTTTGGCCAGCTTTGATGTGGAGATACAAAACAAACCATTAGATATAAAAATATCCCCCCCAGTATTTTTATCTTTGTGAGATTATTTCCACACCTTGTTCCACCTCTTTTTAAAATGTAGAAGAACTGAGCTATTGATTGGTATTTCACACTCCTGAGGGCACAGTAGCAGGAAAACACTGGATCAAGGTGAATCTCTGCAGAGCTTTATCCCCTGCTTCCTTACTATCAGAGCATTTGTTCAACTTTAAACATTTGAAAACTATCATTTATTTGGGGCCAGGCATTTAAAGTCATGTAGAAGTTTAACGATGTAATTGAGATGACTGGGGATTGAGGATAAAAAAGTGCTATGTCTGAGTAATATATTGTTATTTTACTACACTCAGGTTTCATTTCTTTGCCTCATCCAAAACCTCTGTTCCTCTGTAGTAATATGTCTTGCTCAGTAGTTCCTCAGCTACTGTTTTCTTGACCAAAAATACACATTCAGCTATTTCAACTCTTCAATTTCAGATTCTTATTTTAATAAATAAACCAATAAGGAGAAAAAATAATCTTTGGAAAATTATTTTGAAGGCTATCTAAAAGTTCTCAGGCTTTCTGATTCCTCTGACTTCTTAATTCAGGAAGTAGCTCCTGTTCTTGCCGAAGAACTGTACTATAAACTGAAATATTTTCATAGCCATTTTCCCATATTTTATTAAGATGGGAAGTAAACCAAACCCTCTTCTCTAACCCCTTTTCTCCTTATGGCCACAGGCCAAAAGGTACAGGCATTTCTGGGACTTCAGTAACTTGGGTACCTTATTTCTCATAGAAAAGAAAGAATTCCTGGCATATGAATAAAAAGCAGAGTGACTACAGCGTTTAAGACCACACTAGAAGCTGTCCCTAGTTCAGGGGGGCCTCTCTGACCTTCATGTTGATGTTCAAAACAGTCATTTGCTGTGTATTTACTGGCTCTAGAGAACACTTCCAAAATCCACACAACACTGTTTATGCCCACACTTAAAGGTCTTCTAGACTCTAAAAGGTCTGCAAGATTTCAAGGTGGAAAGTCTGCAGCAAATTTCCTATTTTCTTTTTTTTTCATGCAACACATTGGGATGTTTTTATCTGTAACTTACTATTTTTTTTCCTTAAAATCTGTTATTTTTCATCTCTGTAATTTCATTTGTGGAGATCCCAGTTACTTTTAGAGAGTTTACTGGCACCACAAGTAATGTCAGTCTATGCCAAACTACAGGGCAATGTAAGGAAAGCTCTTCAAGGGCTTCCCCACATCATCTAATATATTTGGGTCATGTCTACACTCTCCAGTTCTGATTGGGGAACCGTTTTTATCCCACAGCACAACTAAACAAGGCAAAAATAGTAATTTCCTAAAAGGCCCCAGAGAGTTTCTTTACATAGACTGTGTAGGAGGGCAATAGAACAAAATTTGGTACTTTGCTATTCTGGGGAATAATCAGCATATCTGAGACAAGCACCCAAAAATCCCTAAAAAACTCTGCAGAGGTTACTTATGATTTATTCCAGTGTTTCAAACCCTTGTGAGGTCAGGAACGTTCCCTTAAGTTGTTAGTATTTTATTATAAGAAAAATTAATAGATGCTCTTTGTTTTTCTTTTATATATGCAAAGTTTGTTTTTTTTTTAAACAATAATACAATTTCCTTAGTTGAGCCAATTACAGAGTTAAAAGGTGTTAAAAGGGAGTAAAAGTAGATATTTGCACAGTGGACTTTATACAGGTCTATAAGCTGTGGCACAGTAGATGATTTCCAAAGTTCTGAAGTGCCAATCTTTCAAACTTAATAAACTGAACTATCTTTATGCTGGTTCTGAGGTATTCTATGAAAAAAATTTCATCCCACATCACACATCTGTCTCATATGTATCAAGGCTTAAATCTGTCTCTGATTTAAACTTTGGTTTGGACCCACTGACTATGGCTGGCTTATTCTGGCTATTAAAAAAACCACCAAAAACAAACAAACAAACAAAAAAACCCCATGAGAAAATTCACTAAAAAAAAGTAAAAAAGAAGCAAAAAAAAAAAAAAAAGAAGCATGAGGCAGAATTAATCACTGCACACATTAAATATGCTGCAGGAGACATCTGTGCATTAAAGGAGACAAGCCATCTCGAGGATTCCAAGGTTAAATGAGTTTATTGAGTTAGTGGTTACAATGGTATGTCAGATACCTGTAATCCAAGCTACACCTACATATTTGCCTCTAAATTCTCACACTGTCAGTTCCCGTGTCTCTAAACATTCCACCACCAGGTCTTCTATTACTAATATTATAATAATCAGAATAATAATCATGATATAAAAGGCAATGTCAATCACCATATTGTGCTTCATACTCCACCATAAGGAATTCAATTGGCAAAAGTAAACCTCTGGTCATATTAATGGGATTAATCGAAATGTGAGCAATCAGAACACTACTAGAATATAAAGAACAAAATCTGGATTAAAAGAAGCATTTTTAAGATGAATTAGTTTGAATCTGGTTTAAAAATTCACATACTATAATGAAGATGACTTAAAAGTTATATCATTTAATTATTGGGCCACACATTGAAGCATATTGGCTAGTACATTTTTGCACTGCAACAGAAGCAATACAAGCTTTATGGTCTACCATTACAATTCCTTTTTTTTTTTATTTTTTTCACTTAATATACCTGCCAACCTAATGTTTCTTGCATGCATTAAAAATTTCGGGGTTTAGACTTGAATTTTTTTATTTAATCCACACGTTACCCCCGTGATGCGAACTCTTTGGCCAATTCAATGCTATAGTTTAGTTTAAAAAGGAAGCTTGGAGTAAGCCCATCTCACATCAGAGGGCAATGCCCTAAACTCTGGCATTGCAGAAGGTTAGTAACTTTATGAATAGAGTCTCAGGTCGCATGCAAATTGTCCCTGCTTCCCCCCACCCCATGCCAGACGCACACAAGTCGGCAGGTACGCATACAAAAAGAATATAAAACCCTCCTGGTAAAGCTCAGTGGTTTAGAACGAATCCATAGCTTTAAATTCACTTAAGGCCTGTACAGGGGAAATATGTTTCTTCTGGGACCCTCTTCTCACTCTTGTCTGATATTCTTCTGGTTTCTCTCTCTTTACTAGAGGTTTCTTCTCGGGGGCCTTCATCTTCCAAGATACAACTGGTGAGTTCACTGCAGCAGTGCCATAGACCTTCTGATATTTAGTAGAAGCCACATAAGATGCTTTCACTGTCAGGACCACAGCGTTCATCAGATTTTTAGCTGCCTGGATGAGAGAAGTGGCACTGTCCAGCTACAAACAGAAAAGAAAAGGAAATGCAGCAAGGTTACTCCAAAATAAAATACAGCAAGGGTATGCCACGACTGGATCACTGAACCGTTTCCTGACTGAAGTGTGGATCCTCCCAGATCTTATTAAAGGTGAAACAAATACTCTCCCTCAGGATTAGCTTGAAGCATCGCAACACAACATGCACTGAACAATAAAGGTAAGACTGTGGTACCTCACATTACATTTTTTTCTTGTTGATGATTGTTTTTCTATGGTTGAAGAAGTTGCCTTTTTTTTTTCACAAAAAAATGCTACTTCTCACTTAAACCCTTAAAAATTTGTTGTTACATGTCAGAAACCTCAAAACAGGTCAACAGGGATTTTTCCCAAGTGTTCTGGTTTGTTCTAATTATTCCTGTTAAGCCCAGGATAACCCTCCCCATGATGTCTATGGGAATAGCGTGAGACCAGTGCTGAGCTTGTTAAGAGAATCCCATCTGAACAGATGAAAGGAGGTTCTGAAACCCCTACAGAAGCAAAAAAGATGAAACAGTTAACCACAGGTTTTTGCAGCTCCTGTAACATGTGAGTTCCTTGTGGTGACAGGGAATCTCACTTTTTGGTTACCAGGCTTTTTGTACTTATACCTTTGTGCTTCTCCCATGCACGAGACTGCCTGAGCTTCCCGGGTCCTCGGGATGGGAGAGCCCCTTAAGAACTTGTTGAACTTCAAAACACTGGGACTTGCAGTCAGGCAGCTTCCATCCTACACTGAAATGAAGTACATACCCCTGGCCAACATTTTCAGAAGGATTTTAAGCACTTAACGGGATTTTCAAGGCAAAGTCTCAACATCCCACAAGGCGAATTAGGTACTTGCCAAATCCAAGTGGATGTCCTCAAAGTAGCAGGTCCTAAAAATATGCTAAGTACTGTAGCAACCCAGGTTACTACTTATGATGTTCAATTATCTCTTTCCTAAAATATTAAAAGAGTAGGATACACTTTTTTTTTTGTGGTAAAGCCTTTCAGTTATATAGCATAACATACCAGTTATATACCTTCCAGTTATACCATGGAAACTGCTTCAAATATTTATAAGTCTTTCCCAGACTGTAGGAATTATTTTGCATGTAATATTATTTTAGTTCTTTTAAGTCCACCCCACATGTTCAGTAAGTTTTTAGCTATTTTTAATAAGTGTAAATGGCCTGTGTCACTCCAAACCTTTCCTGCTCCCTATTTTGGGAGCACATGATTCTGAAATAAAAATGCCAAGCAAGGTAAGCAGGATAAACAGTCATAAGGAAATAACAAAAACCATGCTATACTTCACCTCAAGTATTTTGAATCATTAACAGAAGAGTTCAGGAGAAATCTCCTTCTGAAGTGTCAGTGACTGATGTGAACAGGAACAGACCCTACAGAAAGCCTGTGTCTGGAACCACATTATTCTATACTTACCTGTTCTTTTTTTATTTCCTCCTTATGATTCATTAAATACATAAATAGCTACACACAGCGAGGTGGAAAACAACAACAACAACAAAAAAGCATTTTAATGATATTCATGTACTCGGTGCCATTTCCTGAAATGCACAGTTAATTGCCTGCCCCCAGTAAATATTTTTCCTCAGGACTAATTTGTATTTCTGTTCGTAAAAGAAACTGAGTTAAAAGATGGAAAATTACATTACATGGCAGAAACATGACTGTTCAAGAGGGAGTAATGAAATACAACCCAGTGCAGTGTTATTCTATAACCACACTACCGTATGATTTATAAGGCAATCTGTATGTTTGTTGGCAAATAACAGATCGCACTCTATTAAATTAGGATATTCTAATTTACTGCAGAGATCTACAATCAAGCATTATTCATTGTTAAACGATTCTTTCTGAAACGCTGGTGAATTGATATTGAATATAAAGTGATACCGTCAAATAGCATTTACTCCGTAATCAGTGTGAATAAACTGCCTGGACTGAGCCCACATTGCACACTCCTGAATGAATTCCAGTTGTCAAAGGTTTCCAACAGCTTCCCATTTCCCACCATGAGAAGCATTCTGGTATAGCTGTTTCACATGCATTAGGGAACAGAATGATTAAAGGAAGGGTTTTAAAATGAGGGGCCACACAAATCAGATGCTTAAACCTATACATAGGGTTCAATCTACGTCTTTGAACATGTCAGTAATTTTATGAACTATATTGATAAGAGTGAACAGAAGCCTGCACTTCTTCAAGATCAGATGCAGACTGCAATGGCACCTTTTAGGAAACCACATTATCCTGATGCCATTTTAATCACCTTTAGTTTCAATCTGCTGTTATAGTAGATACGAGCTCCCTGTTTTCACCATTATTAATCACATTTTAAGATACAGATACTTAGTCTTTGACCTCAATATCCATTTATATTGTAAAAGGCTTTCAAGTCTTGGAAGCAGAAAAGAGACATAAAACCCCCATCACAGAATTAGGCCATGAGTGTTCTCCAAAATCTGCTGTTAGCCATCCCATGCATCCAATTTGGCCACCTAAGCACTTGCAGTGATTTTCCTACACCTCCAGCTCCTTGCTTGTCCTAGGGCTCAGTAAAGAAGAATTGTTCCAATTAACATTTAGATCTTACTCCACCACTCCAGTGTTCCTCCAGCTTTAAGCTCTGCTTTGCCATCAGCAGAGCTACAGTGGCACAAAGCTGGAATGAGGCAGCAGTGAATCAAGCCCTTAGTGCCTTAATCCCTTACAAAGTCTGGGCAAAGAAACACAAGCAATTTTCCAAAAGGATAATGTTAATAATAAAAAACACAAGAAGGAAAATTAACGTTTCGAATAAAAGTACCAGCAGGAAATTATTGCACTGTACAGAAGGCAACCTTCATTCCCTAGTAGTGCCAAGAGAATTATGGATATAATGATGGATTTTGGACCTAACAGCTAACAGAACCTTTGACTTGATACACAAAGTAATAGTGTTCTGCAACTTAGACCTCTTTACAAATATGTTTGCTTCCTTATATGAAAAAAAAAGCCCTCTTAAACAAAAGAGATAAATTTAGGTTATTGGCCATAAAACTCTAAGAACAGTAAATGCTGAGGAAAATTCAAAATTCATACATAACCTAAAATCACTGCACTGGAGCTGAGCACTTGGAATCACAGAATCATTGCGCTTGGAAAAGACCTCCAAGATCATCAAGTCTAAAAAATTTACCCAGGTTAAAACTGCCATGGAATCATAGAATCATATGATGACTTGGCTGAAGGGACCCTAAAGATCATCTTATTCCACCTTCCACCATGGGCAGGGACACCTTCCACTAGCCCAGGTTGCTCCAAGCTGTGTCCAACCCGGCCTTGGACACTTTCAGAGATCCAGAGGCAGCCACAGCTTCTGTGGGCAACCTGTGCCAGGGCCTCACCCACCCTCACAGGGAAGAATTTCTTCCTCATATCTGATCTAAACCTGCTCATTTTCAGTTTGAAGCCATTCCCCCTTGTCCTGTCACTCCAGGCCCTTGTAAAAAGTTTCTCTCTATCTTTCCTGCAGGCTCCCTTCAGGGTCCACCACCCTGGGAAGTGACAAATCACTCAGTAAAAAATAATTTCAACAAAGGCCTTTGCTCCAAGCTAACTTTGCTATTAGTGAATGCAAGGGTAGAACTCTGGAACAGCAAAGGATCATATCTGCCAACAAGGTAATTCCAAGGTTTTTCCCCCCTCCAAAAAAGTCCTTAAGGTCTAGAGGAGTTTTTGAGCTGCTTGTAAGCTGTGCAGCAATTTTCCTGCACTATTTCCAGAATTCTCCAGAATCTTGTGACAATCAAGATTTTTTGCCTCTTTTACATGTACACATAATCTGAGTAAAATAACCAGCAATTACAATACCAAAATAGCTGAAGAAATGGGAGAGAATAAAGCTGGAATTTTCTCTTTTTAAGAGTACAGCGATGAAAAGAGATTTTCTCCCTGCATTGTCACATCACTGTAATGGGGAAGAATTATACTTTAGTTTTGACAAAGGAGTAAATCTAACTTCCAGAGATATCTTCATATTTATAATCACAAAAAGTAAGGGAAATAGAGAAAAAAATATGTATTTCCAGTAAGCAATGTTATAATATGGGTAGTTTTAAAAGAGCTGGTTGTTTAAGCATTTTCTCTATCATTATTGCTGATTTTACTAAACCTTAAGAAGTGGGAGAAGACATCAAAAGAATTGTAGATAGTTCTTAGTCATGAAATATTTGAGCAGATCAAAAAAAAAGACCTGTGAAATAATAGGTCAGTTCAGCTGACAGCACTCCCAAATAAGATAATTCAATGTTTGTGACAGACTCCATAAATAAAGAGAGGAAAGAAATAAATGGCAACCAAAGGGTTGTGTGGGTTAAAATATTTACAAAGTAACCTACATCATATTTTGATATGATTAAACCTTGCATTGCTTAAAATAATGCTGTGGATATAATTGGACCTTCGAAAGGCGTTTTGCTTAGTCCTACATGAGAGTTTGATTAAAAACTCCGTTGACACAAAACTAACAAGGCACATACAGAGCGATCCCAAATTCTCCAGCAGCTGCTTCCAAAAGTACGTCCACACCCAAAAAAAAGATCAGTGCTCAGCAGTGACTTTCGCAGTGGGGTCTTCGAGAAACCATTTGGCAGCTTCACAGGATTAATAGTTCTGTTGAAATATTGGGAAAAGGGTCACTTATTTGATGAAATTTTCAGATGACAATTAGGAAAGTGGCAAGTTGTACAGAAGGCAAGTGACTGATACCTAATTAGCTGCTGAAAGTCACAAAATGTAGATTTTAATTTCTGGCCAACTTCGTAACAGGTGATACCTACCTATACAATAAGGAACTTTATTCCATGTAGGATCCCAAGTAATCAGTCCTTGAGTATACTAAAAGGAGGGAGCTGATGAAATGGGCTCAATTGTCATATTCAGTTATGGAATAGTGAGTCCTCTTCCCAATGCAAGAACAGTGCTGAGGAACTGGGAAGAATTCACATAAACTCAAGAACTAAAAACATATTTTATGGGAAATACTCAGTCATCTCTGTTTTTTCCAGCCATAAAGAGAATGACTAAAAAATGAATTTATCAAAATCAGCAAGTACATGTTAACAGGAAGCTGATTATATTTCAACTTCCATAGATTAGACAAGGATAAACCAAAACATAATGGCTGAAAGGTGAAGCAGGTCATATTAGTTATTAATTAGCTGAATTTTTTTATGTAGCAGTGATATTAATTAATCACAAGAACTCATGAAAGATTGATTCTATTTCTTGAAATTGGGAAATCAATATTGGATGGTTTTGCTTAATATGTATTAACTATTGGACATTTTTAATGCACATCAATTCAGGGAGCCTGTGCATCAGTTATGCAGGAAGACAGCTTAGATGATAAAAACAGCCCACACTGACCTTGAAGTGTAGGAACGCAAAAAATTAGTATTGGGAATTATTGATAAATGCAGTTTAGTCTGGTTTACTTTACTTTACAGACTGCAAGGATCAATTGCCATTTATTTAGCATGTTGAAAAAGGACCTGTAAGCCCTCAAATACTCTTGGCTAAGACCTGATTTATGTGCCTTTAGCAGGTGACTCAGGCATTGCCAAGCCCTCAAGGCTATCTGTGAGTTCTGGGTGAATTCCTTGCCTCTCCTGCTTTCCAAAGGAAGTTCTTACTTTCATGGCCAGGTACAGTTGCTTTTACCACAAAGCAGAATTCAGTTAACAGCCTCCAGACCAAATAAATTCACATGAAGCAATTATGAATCAGGAACATAATTTCCTCAGACTTTATTCTTATGCAACAGAACATTTTCCTCTCAGCTGTGCTTGATAGTAAATCCACTCCTATGTACATCAGATGTATGTAAGAAAAAGATCTTATTCATAATACTTCTGTCTTACATTCCTGTGGCACATTCCATGCATAAAACATGACAGTATTAGTGACAGCCAATGCAAGAATGGCCTGTTTGCTATTCAGATGCTCTCATCCCTCTGGTAGGAGACATCTGCTATTTATCAGCACTACTGTGCAATGGCTGAGGGTCTATTTTAGTCAGTCACTTGAAAATGCACATAAGGCTTTTGCTAGCTACAGTCCATTGTGAGAAAACTATCTTATGTATTTCAAAATCTCTGTTACAAAAAAAAAAAAGTACAAAAAAAAAAAGTAATTATTTGGAATGCAATGTGGTCACAATGATGTTAAAAATGATCATAGCTACCCAGAGAAAATATTATTATACTCATCCTTACTTAGCTATTTATTTTCACATTTGACTGCAGTAAACTCACTCCTTTACAGGTGATGAATATTTAATTCATTCTGGGCATAGTTGTGTTTTATAGGTGGCCAAGCCATGAATAACCATCCTCATCTGCATTTTTTCAATTCCAGGTAAGGAACCCATGGGATTCTCAAGCCCATTTGGTTGTATTTTCCAAAGGCTGCCATCTCCCAGGACAACAGAAAGCACAGGAGTACAGCAAGAACTGCAGGGATCTTCTATCTTCTATGGACTAGTCTCATTTTAGCAAATGCTTTATGCCAAATTTGCAAAAACAAGGATATAAAATACTCTCAAATACTGGCATTCCAAGCATAGACAAAATAAAGAGGCACTTCTACAGTTGTTTTAGTTATTCCAGGTTATTTTAAAACAAAATGGATAAAAGACAAAATTATATCCTAATTCACTTGCTTTAAGAAGAACACTCAATAGGGAAGTTCATATCTTAATAACTGGAACAGTGAAAATAAAACCCAAAACCATTAGAAATGCCTAAAAGTTAATGTTACATAATTCTTTTTGTGAATTAGAATTATTTACTGATTTCTCTCCAGCCTGGTGGGTCCCATAGGTGAAAAACATATTTTCAAATTTTTTATAGATATTGCTTTTTTTCCCTATTAATTAAATGTCTTTTCAATCAATAAATTACTTCTCAAATATTAGTGCTATGAAGGAAAAGGTGCACTTTTATTGTAGTTACCAAATATAATGTAGTTTATTTCCTCAGTATTTAATATTTAATAAATATCTTGCTGCATTCTTTTCAGAATGTAATGGGGAAAATATTTTGGCCCATGATAAAAAAATCTGTCAGAACCAGTTATTTTTCTTTTTATGCTCATTTTCTGCCATTTCACAGGAGGAAAAAATTGCCAAACCAGTACAACTCATACCATACCCCAGAAACACTACAAGGACAATTATATATAGCATTGAATTTTTGAAATGCAATTGCTTTATCAGTATTTTTCATGATACACCCCTGTCTCAAAGTTCCTAAAGCAGGATATTTGCTATCAGTCTGAATGCCAAAACATCTGCAACAATCCTACAGGACAAGGAAGAAACCCTCAGTCAATGAAGGCAAAGGAGTTTTGTAGATGGGAACAGGATTTCACCCCACAGATTTGCCAGAACTACTACAGCTGTTTATATACCACACATTTCACTTTCTACATCAACCTACAACTGAGAAACATGGGAATGAGTTTTCTGCCATGGTGGCTCCGGGTTTTTTGATTCCAAATCTGCCTCATTCTGCACAGAACTGATGTCTGGAGGATGTTGCCTACCATGGAACCTCCCAGACAGAAAACGTGATTGTCTAAGGGCCAGCACAGCTCCAGTACAAACTGAAGCAAAATTAGTGCAGCCACATTTACAACTTTCAAACCATTCTGCCCTGTGGAATGGTTTGATCTGAATTCTTGGATATTAACAGGAAACAGGATTTTGTAAAACTGATTTAAAGAGGCTCCCACCTAGTATTCAAGAAGATAAATGTCTGCAACAAAGTCCAAACTCTATCTGACAGAAAGGCAAACCCAAACCAGAGCTAAAATTTTTGATATTGCCAGGAGGCTTGCTGAAGGCAATTAGAGTAGGAAGTCTGTCAAAGCTCAATATCAGGCCCAGTAAAAAAGCAATTTACACCAATTTACACAGGGATTCACATGTTAGAAGTCTACACAAGATACAACATTGCCTCACCCTGAGGTCCCAGAAAGAAAAGTGCAGACAGGACTCTGTCAAAAGCATCTCACTACAAAGCTCCATTTTCATATTCAACTGCACCTAAATCTAAAGAAAAAGGAAATATAGAATATCTAACTAGCCTGGGCTACTGATCTCCCTCCTCCTGACTTGAATTCTGATTTGGTTCTAATTTGAGAACAGAAAGAAATTTTAAAAGCCCAAAAAATAATCTAGCCGTCTTTCAAACTGAGTTTTAGAAGCAAATCTTTTGTTCCTTATCGAGAAAACAGGTATAATAACAAGCAGAAATGTCTTTCTTACAGTCTTACCTGAAAAGCATCCAAATCGTGTCTAGTTGGCTGGAAATTGTACTCAGTGATAAAATGTAGGAGACTTTGGATACAAAGAAATCAATAAAGCACAGAAACACTACATGCTTTACACAAGGATGTGTTATCTCCTGCTATTCCTCCCGATTTTGTCACAATGAAAACACAAAGAAAAGCAGCATAATGCAGGATTTCAGATTGCAATGCTGAGAACTGTGCTATCTGCCCAAATTCTTTTTAAATTTGTACCAGTGTCTGTATGTGATTTATCACCCCATCTTCAACTGTGAGAATCTGCCACTTTTTAAGGCAAATTTGCTCCTTCAGGTACCTTCTTATCTCTGAGGTGATGCTTGCCCAGGTCAGCACAGAGACACATTTTGAGGATGGCTGCTCTACAGGCAGAGCTGGCTCAGGAAAGGGCTTGGAAACAATGCATCAAACAGATCAGAGTGAATAAAACAAAATCCTCCTGTAGAAAGGAAGACAGTCCCAGGACAACTGTTCCTTGCTTCCTAATGTTTGCCCACTGTTGTTCATATATATTTTATGTCTTGTAGAAGCAGATAAAGGGTTTGATTGTTCAAGATACTGATAGCTTGTGAGGTGCTAAAAGGCTTTCACTTCCTTTCAGTTGAGGGTCCTTCCAGAATTGCTCAATTCAATCAGTAAAAACATTTCTTTCTCTGTTTGACTCCCTGTAGACTTTCCAGGACTTTAAAACAGTATGCAATTAAATAAAAAAACAAAATCTAACCTCCACAACAGTCTTCAAGGGAGAGCCCTATTTCAGCTTTTTCATAAAAGTCCCAGCACTGCCAGAGTTAGCTTAATCATATACAGCAAATAATTTGTAATGGAAATTCTATCATTTTATACCAAATAAATTATTCACAACAAACTGTTCTACTTGTTTGACCAACTCAATTAATGGTTAAATAACATTCATCCTTACTAGAAGGAATTTTTTCCCTGGTCAATTACTGAACATACAATCTGTAAATGCATTTGTTCATTACATTTTAACTTTATCTAACATTAAATGCCACTAAACCCCATCAAAACACGTAAGATTTAATGGAATTACTGCAAGCAAATGAAACCAGAACAAAACAGAAACATTTGTAAAGGCTGTTGCAGCTCTCAAGGAAAGAATAATCAAAGATGACAGCAAATTGAGAAAAACTTGAAATGAGTAAAATCTTGCTCTGAATTCCAAAGGCTCATTTTTATTACTCATGTTTTATAATGCAAATATTCATTTAGGATGCAAAGAACCTTTTGAGCTCATCTAGTTCAATGCCCTGTTCAAAACTTGAATTAGATGAGGTTGTTCCAGATTTTGTTCAAATTCAGAGCATGCCCAAGGACATGTTTCTCCCACATCTCTGGACTACAGACCTCCACCCTGAACTTGATTTTCACTGCCCTCCAGTTAAAACACTTTTATCTTGTATCTAATTGGTATTTCCCATGTTAAAACTTGTTTGTTGTCCCTTTTCCTGTCCCTATGACTCTGCACCTCTGACAAGTCTGGATCTGGTTCTTTGAGATCCTCCTCTTTGATAGATGTAAACAACATCTCCCCTTAGCCTTCCCTTCCAAATACAAGCCAAGTTATCTAAGAGGACTGTGTAGATGATGTTTGGGATCTCATTTTCACTACAGGAGCACGTGTCTTATCCAAAAGGAAAAAATCTGAGTAACTGTAGAAAGGAAGGAAAAAAATACCACCAATTATTGACAATTTTTTAATTGCTCATTCAAGTTGGTTAAATCCTGTAATACTCTCTTCAGAAAATACTTGTGCTAGGGATTCCTAATTTACCTGGACTCTTTTGGAATTCTTTTGCAATTCAGTACTTTAGGTGGCGTTCTCCTTGAGCAACAAACACAGAAGTAATCGTAGCCTCAGTGATTCAAATTTGATTTCTGTGCTTTTCACCTCAGGACAATCTTTCCTAGACAAAACCAAATTAATTCAACCCCATCTCCAAATCTTCCCTCTAATCCAGAATTTATGTAAAGGAGATGAAGGTATAAACTTGGCTGTTATTTAAAAGAATGCTGAAATGAAAAAGAATTTTCAGGGGCTCTTTTCATATAAAGTTCTTACTTAATTATTGTAGATAAGTCATGATTATCTATAGACTTGACTGCACTTAGTTGTCATTGCAAAAATTCAAACTGAATGTCATTAAATATCAGCCACGATCCAAGAACTGCTCATGGCTGGTGTCACTTATACCCCCAGAAGAATTTTTTCAGATGTCTCCAACTGAACAGTTTCTCTAGGAACAAAGGCAGGAAAAATAGGGCTGTCCATAAAAGCCATTGATTCCATGTGTTCAGTGACCTGGGCAAGGTTTTCAGAGTCTCCATTTCTGTAAACCAAGTCTTAACCCTGAACTCATCCTACCTAATTCCAGGTGCTGGAACCAAAAGATTCCAGACTCCTTTTGTGCTTGGAGAAGAAGATCAGGAACAGTGGAGCACTTGAGGTTTTTCACAGGTTCATTTTCTATGGAGATGGACCAGAGCACCTCACCCTTGAAATGATTTTTATAGATCCTACCTTGCATTAGAATCCTAAAGACGGTACAGTGAATCTGGGAAGAAACACTCAACATGTGCAAAAAAACTATCCTTGGATTTGATCCAGTAATCCAAGAATTCAAACAAATCTAATGAATATTTTTTTAGGTTGTCTGCCCTAATTTTCTCTTTTGGTCCTCAAAAGGTCAAATGGGGGAAAAACACGTAGTACAAAACATATCAATCTCTCCAGCATAAAGAAACAAATAAGATTGGAGCCCCAAGACAGCTGCTTTATTTAGATAAATGCTCCTTAGAAAACAATTTAAATATTTCTGCCCAGAAAAAAATTGGTTTCCTTTCTCTAGTGGTTCACAAGAAAGCTGACACCACTTATCTATCAATATATGCCCTCAAAAGAACCCCAGAGCTAAACTCTCTGACTCTTCTTGCCTGAACACATGGTTTAATTCACCTGCCCATGACTCTGCATTTTTAACAGATATTATTATCCTAACCAGTCGTCAGTGTCTACCTGAAACAACAATATCTGCTCCTTAGAAATGGCCCTTGAGTTCCACACGAAGGAAATCTGGAGTGAACTTCTCAGAGGCAGATGTTTCCACTTCACTAGATGAATCACTCTCCCACAGCAATGGAGATGATAGTAAAAACCTCTTCATAATTCAATTAAAAACTTTCTGAATAATAAAATAATTAGTTTTCATTACACCACAGATCTACTCTCATCTTTTGCACAGCTTGAGTGTGGTAGCCTCCCACTGTTACTGCAAGATTTCTTTTCCATCTTTTTCAAACCATAATTAACTAGGGTGAAGTCTTTCTCCTGGTTTATCTGTGGGTTTTTTGGTTGGTTGGTTGGCTTTTGTTTGTTTGGCTTTTGTTTGTTTGTTTGTTTGGGGCTGTTTGCTTGGTTTTGTTTTAATTTTTACTATTACTTGGCCATCCAGAGTAAAAACTGGAATATAGAGTAGAAGACAGAGAAATGCTGGTATTGAAAATTAAGTGTCTTCAGGGAGGATGTAGTGATTGAAACTCATCATTATTCTATAATCTTTCCTGCCTTGAGCTCAGTATTGTTTGCAGAAAGGAAATAATGACAATATTTCCTTCTGTTTTCAGTTCTACGAGGGTACACCGTGTGTTTGCTTTGAAACCCTGAGGTGGGACTGATAAAAACCCAAAGGATTATGACCAAACAGAATCACATTTAATGTCTCTGAGGTGCAACTGTACCAGGATCAGAAAGCCCAGGGTGTGAAGGCAGCCCTGGTTTCCTCCATCCACTGTGCACAGTTCAAGTGCTAGTGAGCATTTTTGTTGACAATTCAAATGAGCCGAGGGCAAAGTTTAAAAGGATTGCAATTTAAATCAACACAAAGAGTCCTCTAGAACGCTGGGCACTATCACTGTGGCTTCTTTCGCTGAAACAAGATGAAATTTGCTGAAACAAGATGAAATCCACAGCAATTCATTTTGAGTCAATGGTGTTAAACCAGCCTAAAACTGCAGTAAGAGAGGGCAGGGTGATAAGAATCTCTCTGCCAGCTGACATGGTTTAGGAACAGATGGAGCATTTCACAGCTCTCCCTCACTTCTCATATAGAAAAAGAAGGTAAGATCCAACCCACAAAGTTTTAATTCAACTTGTAAGAGAAATCAGCCTGGGAAATAAAGAAAATTTTGGAATCTTACACAGACACCTTAATCATACTGAAAAAATGTTGATGATCTTACATCATTAAACTATTGCTCCCCCTTTGCCAGTACGACCAAGGAACAAAACTGTAATTTAAGCTTTGACTTCCTTAAATATATAGGCATAAATATGCTAATTACTGGTTTTGTTTCAAGACAGTTATACACAGCGTGCTTGCAAATACAAAAACCCGATTTTTCTTTAAGAATACCATATCAGAAAGTAACTTTCATTTTGCTAACAACTTACTTACGAAGTTTTAATTCATTTAAATTAGCATATATTGGAAAAAGTTGCTCAGATATTTGCTCTAAAAGTTCTCATATTAAACACTAAATAAAATCAGCTGAAATATAGGGCTTATAGTATTTTAATTTAATTTATGTACAAGTAAATAATATTTAAAAAACATCATAATTGACTGAATACATATTTAAGCATAAGCTGTAAAAGGTAGGAATCTGTGCACTTCAGACATTTTAATATTTTTTTAATCATAGCTGCCAGTAAAATAATTAAACAGGGGAATTACCTCAGTAGATGTAAAATTAGGCTATTTATTCTCCCAGTGTTAAGTTACTCAGGCAAACTCACATCCTGGGGTTGCATGGTCAAAAGTTTGTTATTAGAATTGGCACAGACAGATTCCAGGTTAATTATTGCAACAGTTTATGTAATTCTGAATATCATTCCCTCTACAAACTCCCTGCTACACAACTCTAATTTGCTCATTTTAAAAGATAAATTTAGAGTGCCAATTTATCTGGATTTAAAGTAATCCACTGACATCTCTGTTCCACAATATCCCCTCAGTGTTGATCACTATGTCTCGTTCACCATAATTACTGAATGACATCAATTCTGATTTCCTCTTCCCAATCCTCATACCACTTTTAAAGAGAGTTTCCCTCTCCAAGCCACTAAAATGGTTTTGTATTATTGAAGTGAGATTAGAGGCAGTGTACAGTCGGTCCTTATCTTTTATCAATTCCGTGCAAAAATTAAAGTCTCCTGCATTATGCAAGAGTAATTACAAATGTGCTAAGACAATTTGACAAAACTCATCAGCAAAGGATGTGCTTGGGCTCTAAATTAAATTTTACCTCCAAGCGTTTGCTTCTGAAAAGAACAAACTTCATCTTTAAAAGCAGCAGTTCCCATAAAGTTTTCCCAGTGAAACATTAGAGACTGACTAACCTGCTTTTTCTTTCCTACTGAAAAGATTAAAGTTGGCTGGGAAGGTAAATTTGCTTAACAAGTTTGTGGCTTCGCAGAGGAAGATTTGGAGATTTCACGTTTGGTTCGCTACAGGAACAAACAGTAGTAAAACTCCTTGTGCACATTATTCACAGCCAGAAGAGTTACCACCTGTCAGGGAGACATTTTTATATTCTTTGTCCTTATTTTTCTCTCTGACAGGAAGGGAAACAATCATTAGTGAAAAGTTTGGGTAGCTGGCTTTGTAAACAAGACTCTCATCCTCCCAGAATTTCATTCAGCTCTCCTGTGCATTGATACAAAGAGCATCCCTGAGTCATCAGGGAGGAATATCTATCCATCACCACAGACCAATCCCCAGTACGTGCCACTGACCAGAAGATGGAATGGTCTGCATCCTTAACCAATTGCTCAAAGCCACCAAGTCACCTGGAAATAGAAGTACTTCATCAATCAAACTACGGACCTCCTCTGCAGAAAAGGCTGTGATTGCACTCTCCTCGTCTTTGATTTATGGAAAATGTGCTGCTGCCTTTCAGTGCCTCTCACTGAGATATGACAGGACCCCACACAAAGCTGGTAAAGAGCTTTAAATGAACAAGAACAGCAAGATTTGCAGAATCCCTGGGGGCCAAAATCTTCATATGATCCTTCTTCTGCCCTTTAGTATGAGAGCTCTGACATCTTGACAGCTTTAATAGATACCCAAGAGGCAGAACAAGAAAGGAAGATCTTCGTAGTCCATCTTGTCTTTTTTAAAGTGCTGAGGGATATTAAAACAGTGAAGCAGCAATACTTGGGGCCAAGGGACATTGGTAACAAGACAATGCTTTAAAGGAAAATAGTAATGTTTAGGTAGTGACAAAAGAAAAACACCAAGAAATTCAGTTAGCAGTATCCCTGCCCATTTCAAGTTCTTATCACAGAAAAAAAAATAATCAAATGCTTTGATTTATAATTTCAAAAGTTAAATCTCAGTTACATCTCCTGGTGTTTCCCTCTTAATTTTAAGTCTATAGCAATTTACCTTTGAATTTTATTTCATCTATAAAATAATTGGCTTATTATCAATACACAGCTTCATTAAATATTCTGGGCAAAGAAAATAAAAACAGTAATAGAAAATATAGGAAAAAGAAAAGCCTGTCCCATATAAACAGCCATTATCCACAGTTAGTAATGTTAAATATATAAATAACATCATCTATCCTTCATCATAAAGAACTTTAGAAAAAGTATGGCCCAGCACTGTAATTAAATACTGTAATTAAATTAATGGAAGTTTAGCAATTGAGTTCAAGGGGACCAGGGCCTGCCTTTTAGCAAGGCAAGTTAAACACTGAAGGATCAGTTTAACCATCAGTAAATGGACTGTCTCTGCAGAGAAACGTGATCACTGCTTTGCAGATGATGTAAACTCTGGGACTTCAGGACAGGAAGGGAATGCTTTTTCTCAGGTGACTAAGACAACACATGCAAATAATTCTGTGAGTCCTATTTAAAAAAAAAAAAAAAGAAGAAGCTATCAAAAAAATCCCCCGTTGCCACGTCTCTTCCCTCCACCCCCAGATCTATAAAGACAGAGATGAGACAGGAGGTTACTCACCGTTGAGGAGTCACCGCTTCCAGTCTCAAGCGTAGCTCCCTCAGCACAGGTGGGTGGGTGGGTGGAAAGTTGACTAGCCCTGCCCCCATCTATGACATCACACTCTACCTCATAAAAGGTAGTGAAAGTGCTCTGAACTCCAGTCTGATTTCCGAGAGATACAGAAAAGAGATAGTGAGAGAGAGAGCAAGAGAAAAATTGTGCCGTAGCGTAGAGGTGAGAGAGAGGGAAGCGTGTGCTGAAGGAGCTCTGCTTGGCCAAGGAGACAGGGACTGCTCCACGATGAGTGACCCCGCTGGCTGCTGGTTCCTCTCACTTGTTCCCATAGCACAGGCTGATTGGCAAAGGGGGTCATTTTTGGCACCTCTGGATGAAAACCAGAGGACAGAAAGCTCTGTCCCCATTAAACGCTGATTGACATCAAATCGTGCACAAATTTGGTGCATAGGCTGCCAAATGACACTGCTTTATGTGTGGTTTTGTACAGCCAGACTGCACAAAAACATACACACCACTGCAAGCAGGTAAAATTCCAGTGACTACAGCTGGAATTACGCTTGTGTCCCCCATGCTGAACAAACATCCAATCCACACCTCTGGAATGACCCTTGAGTAGAGAAAACCAGAGGGCTGGCCTTCTATTTACCCTCTATACGCCACTTTATGAAGGAGGTCAGCAAAGAATTATGGTTTTCTTGCATTGAAAATGAGAACTGACAAACTGTGCTGAAAGAACAAGTGAGGGAAGTATAAAAATTCTGGGCATACATTTATTTACAGAGCACACTTTCAAAGTTCCAGAAAATATCAACAAAATTGCACAGAGATGATGTTTTTAAATATGTGCATTTTTAGACAGTGACAACCTTCCAGGCTGGGGCACTTTTTTTTTTTTTTTTTTTTTTAACCAATATCCCAAGAACTGAAATGGGAGGGCTTAAAATGGGATATTCATTCTAATTTATTGTAAATGGAATTTTTATCATCCAAATTCTGGAAAAGCAGGTTCAAGAGTAAACATAATTGCTTAAATTATTCACTGGGATTTTCTTGATAACCTAGCTGTATCCTAAAAGTAGAAAAAAAATTAGTATATGCTGCTAAACTTAACTCCATTTAATAAAACTACTTAGAGAATGGGGGTACTATTCAGGGCCAGTAAAAAGGGCTAACATAAGATCCTGCCTTTTGGAAGAGGAAAAATGAATGCTCCTTAAATCTCTTTTAGGACTATGGATTATAGGCACACTGAGCTAATATTGATGTTTTCCCTTAGGCTTTTTGATGCTACAAGGATCATGTGAATTCTAATCTAATCATGATTAGTTTTTCTGTCTTAATAACAATTAATGTGTATTCCCTGCTCTGTGTGATCTTTGTTTTTCTCTCCTTTGCTTCTGTTGAAAAAAGAAAGTGTGTGACTCATGCCTAGAACCAATCCCTTCACCTAACAACAGAAGTCAAGTGTTTTTCTTCTTACCCTTCAAAACTTTTATCATAATGTTAATCCTGCAGTATCTGCAGATGCTACTTTAAACCAGTACATTTGTGGATTTCAAAAAAATCAACAAATGGGTGCCCAGTTGGCAAAATGAAGAGCTACTGTGACTTAGAGATGATATGGAACTCCAGGAACACAATGCAAAACTAGGCTGCAGCTGAGTAATGCTAAGTGATGATAGTGCTGTTCACAATTGAATTAAACACACATCTGTCTCATTTCTCTTTGCATCTTCTTGACTACAAGCTATTTGCATATCTGAAGATAGAGAGGAGGAAAACCACCTCTGGCACCCTGTATTGCCTCGAGTCCTTATTCATATTCATGTCTAATGACCTGCTAAAACAAAAGAAAAATGGGAATTTTTAAAGGCTTTTATGGTAAAAAGTACCAAGTAGAATTCAGTTAATCCATAACTTAGGTAATCTGTGCCTTGACTACTGCACCACAGTTGTTTTTGCCAAATAAAGTAGGAACGTATTTGAATTCCTTTGAGCACCAGACCTTACAAAGGCTCAGCAACGTTGCTGATTCTGATAAAGAGAAGGATGTTCAGAGGATATATTCTTAAATATGAGAAATATTACACCTGTAATAGCAGTTCTAAGGTCTCCTACAGAGACATTTAAGAGTGAGTAAGAGTTAAATTGCCTTTTATTGGAATAGGAACATATGGAAACAGTACAATTAAATCCCAGGAGACTGAGTGTGGACAAGGATATTCTCCAGTAACAATACAAGACAAGGAATATGGAGAAATATGGATGATTCCATCATGATAATGTGATATAAACAGTTCAATGGATTAGATAGCAGATAACACCCCAGATCTGAAATCTTGCTTTGACCTTCTTAGTATGACATCTGTGGTTTATAAAGAGAAAATTAAGGGAAGAGCAAAGTTAAGACTGAAGAGCAAAGTTAAGACTGAGTTGTGAACATACACTAGAACACATTACCTACTAAAACACATTACTGAGTTAAAGCATAGAAAGAATATATCTCATGAAAACATTTTAAAAATGTTCATACATTCAAGGAAGGAAGGACAGGAATCTTCCAAATGTTCCAAAGAATACAACTAAGGTTAATTAAATGAATGCATGGAAATGCAAAGAGACAGTAAACGAAGACTTTAATATCAAATGTTTTATTAAGGGATGTAAGTTAAGCCTAACAGCATAAGAACACTGTGAATGCAGGTTGAGTAATTGATTTAATAATTTGCACCCTGGCACTAGAAACCAACTTGAAAAAAGGGTCCATGTTCAGTCTGACCTCAAAGATGTGTTGGAAAAAAATCCCTGTGTGCTTTCTTTCTTGCTTAAAGAGATGAACAAGTGATGGGAAAGGGCAGGCACCACCAGTGGCTCCTGCCTATAAAGTCTGAGTACCAGCAAGATTGTGAAAAGCTGAGGAGCACCAACAGTGCAGGAGTGTTACAGAGACCCAGAAGGGAAAAAGGGATATATTTTAAGAAATTGAAACAAGAACTTGAAAACAGGCCATGTGAAAATGCTGAGGTGACATGGATCATTAAAGTCTGAGAGTTTCTCACGGACACACCTCTGACCCAAAGGTGTCCAGTTTCTGTAGTGGATCAGCCTGATGGATAAGTGGAAAAATCCTTTTTGTACATTATGTGTCATAGTTAGGGAATGGTGAAATATGTAACATCCTACCTGACACCGAGTAAAGCTGCAACTTCTCTAAGTTTTTGACAGTGGAAATGCTGAATTTAGCTGCAGGTATAAAAAGGGATGAAAACGCTTCTGGAGTCTTTTGGCTCAGATATTGGTGCTCTAATCCAGTTTTACAGAGTTCTGATTTGGCCTTTGATGAGATTTAGGACACATTACTTGCAGACTTCATCTCAGTTTCTAGAGATACTATTACCTATCTGGTAACTTAGTTTACAAGGCATTTTGATGATGTATTAGTCAGAATCTGAAAGACTTGATGTTAAAAGAGAGCATTTGAGAATATCTAACAGTAAGAAGTTAGGACTGATTTTTCTGATACTGGTTAGGTTTTTACTTTGACATTTTACTTTTTGTTGATGCAGCTGCTTATCAGTTATGTAAGATTAATGATGTGGTAACAGAAATATTCTTCTTTCTATGAGGTACATAAATAACAACTGTAATAATAATATGTCCCAAGTGTGGAAGAAAATATTTCATAGGTTAAAGATAAAAGGTAACTTTTAACCTTCCTCCCTCAGTTTGTTCTCTTCCCAAAGGCTATTATGATCTCCTGCATTTAATGGAAACACATCCCTGTTGTGAGTTTTATTAAATACTTTGTTGTAAGTTGTTCAGTGTTTGCAGTTGATTTTGCTCAGGCTGAGAAAACCTGTTGATGTTTTCCCTTCAGGGTATGTCTTCTTGTCTGTGAGTGTTTCTGTGTGTGTGTTACTCATCTGCAACTCAGGTTGTCAAGAACAATAATTAAAGTCAAAGGAACTGATGAGTCTGAACTGAAGTTGGTATTTTTTTTAATATCTGCAAAAGCACCACCTGACAGTACTTCTAGAAGTGAGATTTAGTCTCACCACTATCCAACTCAGGGAATTAAAAAAATTGCAAGAGCTACAAGATGTACTTCTGTTTAAGAAACAAAATCCAAAATCTCCTATTGTGTGCTAAATCTGTCATTATGCAAATTCAGTTCTCCATAATTCCATGAAAAAGAAAAAAAAAACTCCTAACTTTTATTTAAAGCCTCAGGATGTACCTATTAGCAAATCTCTGCTTTGCATTAGGGAGGCCAATTGAGAATTCCCCTGAATAAAGGAATTCTTATTTAATACAAAATGATGACAGTTGGTCCCAAACCATCTCTTTTAAAGGCAGTAATACAAGAAAAGAAGGGAATGTGAAAAAGGGCTACATTGCTCCCTTTCTTTATAGTAATTTTTACAGGAATAATCTTTTAGGACCATATCTTAGGCTGTGTTAGAATGGTGTTTGCTAATTATAGCAGGGCTGGTGCAATTTGTGTATCAGAAAGCCATAATATTCCCATTTTCTTCCCAACTCATTCAACATGGTCTGGAAGAGGAAAACAAGCTAAACTGAAGCCATAACTAGTGTAGCAGAGGAGCTTTGAATTTTTGAGTGGTTTCTATTTTTAAAGCAAATGCAGTATGTAATGAAGCACACACAATAGTATTTCCTTCAATTCTCTAATCTTTGTCTATGATCATGTTTGTTTCAAGCTTTAGTCTTGAATCTGTAACACTTTGCTCTGTTCTTATGGAATTAAATGGATTATTTGGTATCAGAAATGCTTTCCTTTGCAGAAAACTCTTCTAATGAGAAATTTCAATAAATGTAATCTTCAGAAATTCATGAATATTTGTCACCTGATAAAGCACAAGAGCAAGTTCCCTCCAGCCAAAATGCTTCTTAATAAGGAGAAAATCTGACCTGTCTAAATTTGAACTTACTGAATGCAGACATATAGATGGTGCTTCTCGTCTCCATGAATATATTCTAATGAAGACAAGTGCAGTGTGATTTTGCTTTGCAAATTAAATTATGGATAACATCTCTCCATTTATGCAGGATATATTGTTTCGTATTCATGTGTATGTGTGTTTACATAAGCATTTATTTACAATGAGATATTTTCTTAGACCTAAAAATAGCCTTATATCAAGAAACTGGAGCTCCAGAAGAACTGAGATTACTGCACAAAAAATATTTTCTTGTTGAATTTTTCAGTTCTGTCTTAAGTTCCATTCCTCTACTTTTCCTTACATGGAGCAAACTCTGCCTGCCACCAATCCACCTTCACTCAGCTGCTTTGAGGAAACAGCCATACACTAATAAAAAGAAATTAACCTTTCCAAAGGCTTCTACAAATTCCTGTACAGCTTTTGACTTAAAGAGAGTTGATTACCCACACCAGATCTGCTCAGCACTGTCTGCTTGGGGCTTGAATCCCTCCAATGATGCCAACTGCATAAACTCTCTGGGCTCCTGGTCCACACTGCCTTTACTGGGGAGCAATAGATAAGCTACATATAATGAATTTATTATTGTCAAATATTTGGGAGAGGTATTGCAAATGGCTTTAGAGCCACTACAGATACATCTATTTATGTCTGGTGGGTTTTTTTCCTGTTCATCTTTGAGATGTTTCATAGGATAATTAGGAATTCTTCACTGTTTTAACTTTCAGAAAGCCCTAAGACAGTGCTTCAATAAAATATGTCATATATAATGAATATATGGCCATGAGGGATTTTATCAGCACTCATTTTGATTAACCTGCATAATTCACTGGTGCCTTTATCCTCTAGGAGTAGTAAATTGACTCAGTGTCAGGATGATAAATTTTTTATGTTACCATGTCATCAGGTAGTCCCTTTCTTGGACAGTGTATTGAGGGACATTCTGTGCCAGCAGGAGCTGGAGACTCCTGTATTCATCACAAATAGAAAAGCCCAAACAAATTTGTTCCAGATAAGGGTTTATCAAAACCTGTGTCAGTACCACGTGCTTCATACAGCCATGTGTTTGGGAACAAAGTACATTTACTATGGTTTTATTTCACCTTCTTGAGTATCAATATGAGGTTAACATGTAACAGAGGTTACTTAAATATATCTCCATCCCAAACTGCCCAGCTGAAACATCTCCCTGTGGTTTTCACTTTAATTTCTTCCAAAGCAGGTGATGTGACCTCCTGGAACACACAGAGTAGATCAAGGTCCCTCTTGAAACCTGCTGAGGGTGCACTTGATCCCATGGTTCATATTAATTGACCCAATATTGACCCCTGAGGGACACCACTCATCACTGTTCTCCACCTGCACACTGAGGCATTGACCACAACTCTTTCAGTGAGACCATCCAGCCCATTCCTTATCCACCCATTGGTCCATCTGTCAAATCCATGTCCCTACAGTTTAGAGACCAGGATATGTGGGCCATTTCTATTATAAATTAATAGTAGAACTTATTTTCTTGCCAGCTAAGTAACAGCAATAACCTTCTTTTACTCCTGAGAATCTTGAAGAAAAAGGACCCCAACAGTTTTGTCAATTTGCCAACTCTCCCTTCAGGAAAGTTTCTTTTATATCATGCTAAATTCTTGCCTGATTCAGGAGGAATTAAATCACTCTATTTGCCAAGCTCCAAAACAACACTTTGTCCATATTCTTAAGCATTTTACATGCAAAGGTTCTCTTTGACTGCCAGCTTTAAAGCAAAGGAAAACACTCCAGAAAGGCTTTCTTCTTCAGGAAAATGAAATAACCCATCAGTGACTCTTAAGTAAATGTTTAGGAACATGCACTTTATCCAAATTCAATGAAAGGCACCCTTACTCCTTTTAATAACAGTTGAACCTCAAATTACCTGATTTTTCTTTAAGTCTCTAGAATTAAAAAGTAGCAACTTGATACTTCACTGCCCACATTCATACCAACCTGCTTTTACAGCACGAGGTAGTTTACAGTGATTCAGCCTTAAATGAAAGAAAAGTAGGACCTTTATCTTGTTGTATTCCATGTAAGATCCATAGGCAGACTTGACAGGGACACTGTCAGCTCACCTGAAATAACTGCTGGATGCTTCCAGTTACTCTGTGGTTAATAATGAGGTTCATTCATTTTTGGTGAGGAGCAGCTCTTTCTGGTTACCTTCCTCTTATCACTGACCAAGAATAAACATACATTTATTTTGCCCCATGTCCTGTATCTGTTAATATTTTTATGTATCCACCCTCCCAGTCAGGTGTGTTAAGGCAATTTTAACCCAAAATTAATGGGGTGGCTTCAGCCTTTTTACCTTCCTTTTCCCACCAAAGCCCTCACTTCAATTCCCCAAGCAGGAGCTCCTCAATAAATTCCCAATCTAATTAAACTGTCTTGTATCTTCAACAGATTATAAAAATCCTTCTCTGGGTATTGCAGTTGAACCTATTATGTTAAGATAAATGGGATTTGTAAAACAACTGGGAACTGGACCCAGCTAAAGTATATATTTTTGGAGAGTGCTTTGGCTACTGATTCAACATTTTTGGGCAGTGTTCAAAGGCACATGGTACAACCCTGGATATCTGTCTGGCTCAGAAGTTTCAGACTCTCTGGGCAAATTTTCTGATAATACAGCTGATTAGATCTGTAGAGCTCTAAATCAAACCTGAACACGATAAGGGGCTGCCTTGGATAAGGGATTTTCTTAGATTCTGCTCAATCTGATCCTACAGGAAAATCTGTGGCAAATCTACTAAAATAAACAAGAATTTAAAAAAATGCAAGCTCATAGCCTAAATTGGTAGTAGGTAAAGGAGCTGATCAGCTTCTGAGCAGCAGTAAACAGAACAAGTGGATATTTATTCTAGAGTAAGAAATGAATACATATATTTGTTTTATTGTAATGCTCTTGTTAACAAGAGGCAGAGAGGAACACTGGAAAAATAAAGTAGCCCTACAGCCAGAAGTCTGAATTTGTATCTAAATAAGAAACATCATCACTAAAAGCAACTCTATTGAACAAAAGTATCTCCAACAAATAGGCGAGGCTATCAACAAGAGCTAAGTATATGTAAATGGGATTTACTGAGAGTAGTGTATGCTCAGCACCTCAGAGGATTCATTCCAATACAACAGTGCAACTGATTATAAAGCAAATATGCATTACTTTAAATAAACTAAGGCAAGAGACAAAGCAAATTATTTTGAAATGCTTTTACTCTGTAATTTCATTAAAGGATGTTGTTTATTCTTAGAGGGGAACTAGAAATTGAATATTCAGATTTAAATCTACAGAATATATCTGTTTATGGACCAAGGTCAGGGAGACTTTTATTAGGAGCAAGGATATCATCTGCACAGATCAGAAATATTTGTAAAGTCTTTTGCAATTTTTTATATTAATCTGCTTTTGCTATTATCTAACCTCCTCCCCATTTTTGCTTACTTTCTTCCCTGCAATCTTCTTCAGGTTTACAAGGCTCCTCACTGAAGGACAGGTTAGAACATAGTTTTCCCGTATTTTACTTTCCAAAAGTCAACTGGAATCAGAAATTAAGAGTCTCACCTTGCAACATAAGGGATCAAATCAACAGACAAGCTGGCCTTGCTCCACTGATATCATGAGCTAACTCCCAATTGCCAGGTCTTACTTATCTGCTAAAAATAGTTTTGCTATCTGCATGGAGGGAGTTTGATGGGAAAGGTCAAAGGAGAAAAAAGAGCTTGGGGGGAAAAAGGAATGGGAGAAAGGAAAGGGAAAAAACAGTGGGTTCTTTACTGAAATAGTTTACACTTCAGGACTGTGACATTTCCTTACTTTTTGATCTGTTTTCCTACTTGCAGCAAAGTCACTGATGCCAAAAAGGACCCCTTCATATGCTATGCTAGTACCATATCAATCTACAGAAGAAAAAGCAAACAAGATCAGCTTTAGGCTTATTTTCAGAGATAAACTACTGAATCTTGTAGGGGGAAAAAAAATAGAGGTTTCATCAAAATATATACAGCACATTATGTGTTATTTAGACAATATTTTTGAAGTTGTTGCAACATATTTTTCTCTAACAAAACTATAAGAACTGTGGGGTGGCTTTCATCTGTCTTTTTTAGCTTTAATTGGTTTTATGTCTCTTTCCTTTTTATATAAATATGCATACACCCACACACAGATTCAAACATACATATGCATACATTCATTTAATTTATAAATATTGATTAATATTCTTAATAATGAAAGAATTCAAGCAGAGATTCTACTCCCTATGAGAATTCTGAATCATAAGTCATCTTTTGGATTGATCTGAATGATATTGTGGTTCTCTGAAAACACAGTAGTAACTTACAATGTTGTAATAATCATCCTGGTTCTTGATATTTACATCAAAAAACTTAAATATAGCACAAACATAAAGTTAATTCCATAGTCACAGGTTGGGAAGCTGGAATTCTGGATTTCTATAGTATTTCTAATATTGTACTGTATGCAAGTTGCCAAATAATGGTATTTCATTTTGATACAAATAAAATACTGCTTATTTGTAATTGGCTATCCAAGAGAAAATGAAGAAGAAGATGGAAGCAGAAGCAGCAAGTAGACAAGCAGATGTAGATGTGCACTTGGATACCAGATCTCTGGATAGCAAGGGAGCATACAGTACCCAGCACCTCGAAGATAAACAGCTCAGAAAACACTGTCAGGGAAGCTCTGCACTGTGTTACACCAGATAACAAGATAATGTTCTCACAAAGGGATGCACAGGGGTTCAACCCCACGTCACCTCCTGTTCAGGGCACCAGCAGAAGAAGCGAGCTGGGCAATCTTCACATTTTCCACACCTCAGGACTACTGAGTCTCGGGGACAGAACCAAATAATTTCTGCGTTTGAAGCCGGTTTTTTGTCTTTGCAGCTGACTGTGAAACCCCAACCAAACAGAAACACAATGGTGATGAAGCCTGGTAAGCAGCGGGTGCCAACAATGCCAGACTGGGAATGATGAAGTCAAGCGGTTCGGCCACTTATAGTTTCACAACGGATGGGGATGTGCCAGGAACGAGATTCACAATGGCTTATTCAGCATTCACATACACTGAATAAAGAGACTCGGAAAAGAAACACACACAACCACAAAAGCCAAGCTGGTCGAAGCACTGATTTGGGGAATTGTTGTAGAGAGATGGATATGACGACTCGATGGGTATGAAAAGCTGGACCCAGATGGCAGTAGGTAAGAAAAGATCACAGCAATCACTCTGCAGCAGAGCTGTCAGCAACACAAGGACAGATCATTCCGTTAATATCAGGAGGATGGAAGAGGATCTTTTCGTTGCTGTGGGAAGATCAAGGTATTAAAATTACATACGTACATACGTCAAGAAGTGAAGACCAATTGCAGGACAGATACAGGAACCTTAAAGCAGCTCCCTTTAGGATTGTGTGTATGACTTCAGAATGTTTGATCCAAGAGAGCCTGGCAAATGTTTAAGACCTTCTATAGTGCTTTGCAAAAAAAAAATAAAAATGTTACGTGGTTGAGAACATTTTCTCTGCCTTCTGATATGTTTGAGGAAGGCCAGTGATGTCACTGGGGAATCTTATGGATGGAATGAAGGGCACAAGTTAATTTGTCCTAATAATCTTCGTACTTGATTGGGCTTAAACAATGAAAGGGTGCTTTTTCAAAACCACCTTTGAGAACAATTTGTTTGAAGCATCTTGGGTCTCACAAATCACCACTGTTTTGAAAACACACTCAGGAGAGTGAAAAAATGACACATTTATAGCCATGTGGTCTGTATTTGAGTTAGAGGATAACAAAGGTGTCATGGGGCTAATACTAGGGTGAAGGAACAAAAAAAGGAAACCATGAAGAGCAGCAATTGCTGCTGCTTGGTTCTAGTGTTCTCCCAGGGGCACAGAGGCCAATGTTAGGAGAAGAAAAGAAAAAATACTCTAAGAATACAGAAAATTCACTGTTTATAATATTACTGATGCTGTATATTCCTGTCTTTATTTCTAAAAAAAAAAGATTGTGTGTGTAAGAAGTTTGCAGTGTTCATTGAAAATAACTGAAATAACTGGGTGGGCATTAGAGCATATAATCATTGTGCTTGCCAATAGTATTTGAAAACAGCACATGCATCAAAATTTAAAATATTTTGCTGGCCTTCCAGATTTTTTTGCTAAACCTAGTGTGCATTGGAACCTGAGTGAATGAATCCCATTAGTCATCACCATCTTAACAATATGCACTTCATACAGAGCTGGCTTCTGCACAGAGGAAGGAAATTACCAGTACTAACAAAGGAAAGAAGATTTATAATGAGCAAATATACAAAAGCTCCAAATAATTATAATATTCACAGCTTGGCAATGACTTTCTAGGCTATAAAATTACTTTTCTTTTGGAAGAATGAAGATTTTACAAGGTTAATATAAACAAAGGGTAATTGGAAAATCAAATTGCTCTACACAAGTTATTGTAAGGCCTGGAATAATGGTGATAACATTTTTAAAAAGCTTGCTTATGAATCAGTGGTTTTTTGTTTTGCATATTACTGCAATCAAAAATGCTCCCTTTCAAGTGCTACGTGGGAAACAGAAATGGCTAAATACAAATCCCAGCTTACCCCTGATACAATAAGTTCTCCTCCCAGGTTCTGAACTTCTGCCTTCACTTTGCTGCAGATATTGAGCTGGTGGCAGTACAGGGCAATGCGCTGCAGGTAGGCCAGCAGGTCCTGTTTGCAGGCTGAGTCTGGGCACTGCAGATGAAAGAAAGATTTCATTAGATGTAGCTGAGTTAATATGATTAGAGACAGGTCACCAGATAGTGGCAATGTGTGTGCATTAGGTGGGTCTATTCCACTTTGTCTTTACATGAGGGACTTGATGAAAACTCAGACTCTGCCTTTCACTTAACTCGATGTTTATGAATTGTAGCCTGGAGATGCACTATTCCTTTCTGGAGAGAGATGAAACCTCTCTGTCAGTCACTAATGAAAGGCAGTGACATTAATATGATCCCTGTGAGTGTTTACTTAGGATATCAAATTGTACTGAACAGAAGAGTCTATTGAGCAGCCAAAAGACCAGGTTTGACTTGAAGTTCCACAACATGGACCAGTTAAAGTCCAGAGGACCCCAGTTCTGACTGATTACACCCACTCTAATGCCAACTCTTGTCCGTGTTGCCATCTTCCCAGGCATTTGTGCAGACCTTCAGAGGACACAGCTCTGCCTCAGGCTTGGCAGAAGCCAGGTCTCTCACTGACACCTGAAGGACTTGAGAGGCAGAGGTGAGGCTGCTTGGGTTTGGTAATGACAGATCTGGCAAGCTCATTTTTGATGCTCGCTCAAATACCTTAATCTGTGCCAGAGAGAAATTATTTACACAAGTGTGAGTGACATATTGCAGAGTATCTCAGCAGATGACATCAGTATTGCAGCCCTGCTCAAGAACACAGTGAGTTAAGCTGGTCCCTCTGCATGTCTAAGGGATAATTCTCCATCCTAGAGGGAAGGTTGTCTACAGTCCTGTACCATTTCAGATACTGTGAATCAATCCCAAATGTGTGTTGATGCAGATTAGATTAGGTCAAATGTGCTAGACACTGTGAGGTTTTATAATCAATATAACTAGAAAAGGCCCAAGTACAATTTATTCATAGTCTCTGGGACTCTTAATAGAAACTGCATCTTCTCCCACAATATCAAGAGCATAATAAACAACAGTCTTGTAGTTAATATTCGAAGTCTTGCCTCAAGAGAACAGACCTCAGTAATTCACTCTGATGAAACAGGGCTAAAAGGGTCCATTGCTAACAGCATGTCTCCAATAAACACCCTTTGAATATCCTTTGACTGCATAGCTTGGGGAGCAAAGATTCCAAATATGCCTTTTTAGCATCTTATGAAGTTTATGATCAATTTTTAAAAAAATATTATCAGAGCATTTCAAGAAAAACTGATAGAATTAAACACACATAAACCAGCAGTATCACAGCCTCTGACCTGAGACTGCTGCTCTAACCCAACAGATATTGCTGGCCAGGAATGAGTTCAGGATGAACCAGTTGTATATTATTTTCTATAACCCTGAAAGCAGTCACTTTGCCTTTTTCTCTCCTTTTAAAACTAAGCATAAACAAAGCTGGAGGTTCACTGTGGCTGTCAGGTTAAACCTGCCCTACACTTATGGCAATGCTACAAAGCCTCTTTTCCTCAGACAGATGCCACATCTTTCAGGCATGAATCCCTAAGAAACCTTTCCTCCCTACCAGTGACAATTAGATACAAAAATATTTACCCTATTCTTGAAGTCTATGAACTGAAAGAAATGAACTTTAAAGCAATAATTCTAGAGAGCTGTCAAGGTTTTAAATATAAGCACCTTGGAGTGAAAAAAATGTAAGAGCTCTCTCACTGGAACAATAATTAAAAATGCAACTGTCCATAAAAAGTTTATACTGCACGAGGGTCTCCAAAGTTCTGTGAAATATCATTGAAGTGCAAGCATTAAAACAAATAATTCATTCTCAAAGTGCTTTCACTGTTTATTATAGAAGTGTTACAGTCCTCTGAAATTTAAAATGTGACTCAAGCCAATGCACTCTAAGCATAACAAGTCTGTTTGTGTTTCTGCCTTTAAAATATTCCACCTCTGCAAATACTGCAGTCCAGGAATTTCATCAGCTGACAGATGGATTTCTTCTTTCTTGAGCTAAAACGAACAGATGCTACTTTCGAAGGATTGGAATGGGTTAACTACAGGAAAAAAGTCTTGCTGGAAATGAAACTTTAAACCCAAAATTTCCAAAGTTATAGAGAAATGGGCAGCTTCAGGTTTCTTGCCATTTTCGCTCCTATTCCATGGTAGGATATGTTACACGCTATTACATTCTTTTTTGGAGAAGAAAAAGACATAGTTATTGTGAAGAGAAAGACTAGAAGCAAGGAAGTTATCAGTTCCCATTTCCAGTGAATTTTCTCCTGATGACAAAGAGAGGAAAGGAACTAGAGGAAGTTTACAAGTGAAAAAAAAAAGTCAAATTTAATTTGCCTGAATCTAAAATTAACTGCCTAGGACCTGGATTCGAAATTTGGCTCTTGACTTTTAGTCTGCTGCTTCCTCTCGCTCTCCAGATGGATCCAGATGGAATCCAATCTGAAAAAATATATATCTAGTTAGTTCATCTTTCCAGTTGTGAGATGAATTTGGCACTGGGAGTGAGGACACAGAGCAGGGACTGGGGGCCTCTTAAGGTGAGATACCCACAGGGGCCTGAAGCAAACCAGAAAACAGGGAGTCAAGGACCATTGAAGAAGAAATGTGCCATATCAAGGGAAATTGCTGAAAGAATGAGCTGAAAAGATGGTAAGGATTCCAAGGCATATGGCAAAGGTAACGGAGCATCTGAGTCTCTACTGTTTCCAAAACAGCAAATAAATTTTGGACTCAATGATCTTAGAGGTCTTTCCCAACCTAAATGAGTCTCTATCAGTCTAATTCTAACACAACACCTGGGCCCAGGAATGAGGATGTGGAACAAAGTCAGGCATTTCTGAGCTTTAGAGAGACTTGTTGATGACTTTCCTGTACAGCAAACCCCAAGTGATAGGTACAGAAAAACTTCTATTCAATGGGGTAGATCAGCATCCAGCTGGTGACTTCCAGCAGGTGACTCTCTGCCAAGTAAAAATAACCTTTTCCTGCAAAAGGCAACTCATCTGCATTGCTGCTCATTCCTGTGGTTACCTGATCAGCTACTGCCCGTGCCAATTTGTCCATCCTCGATCCTGCCTCTGCAATCTTCTTGGCTGCATTGATGACATCTGATGTGTTCTTCAGGGGGCCTTTGCCTCTGTGAAACACAAGACAATTACGCACAACCCAAATAAATCACGAGAGGCAACAGTTTTAGTGACCCTGTTTGGTGCTTGACTTTAAAATAGCAACACAAATGACTTCTTAATTTATTAGAATCTCAGCTTTTAACTGCTTTACAGTACAGCTTGATTAAGAAATCGGTCTGCTGCATTTCCCCTCCCTTACAAAATGCCTCACTAGCAATTCAGTGTGATGGTGCCTTCAAGCACATGAGCTGTACTTAAAAGTATATGCATTTTTAAGTGCTCATTAAGCCAATGCTCTTTGTAGAATACACAACTATTTAAAAATTGTGTGATTCCCAGCCAGTGCTAAATGTTAAGCCCATCATGTCTAGGGCAAGGATGTCACATTTTAGAAACCCTTTTTTAGTAGGTTTTTTTCATTGGAAAATGAAGATATGTGAAGCATAATCCTTATATTACATTTAAATATTACACTTCAAACATGTATAATTAGCTTTAAGACTGATCTTTCACGGTATTTTAGGATGATGTACAAAACTCTCATTTTAGTCTATACTGTAACCAAAGTGCATTAAGACAAAAATTAAAAAGTCACCTGTGGGAGGAACATGTTGAATGTGTGAGCAATTTATGTTGTGTGTTGTACTTTTGTAAACTTTTATAAGCTTTTATATAGTTTTATGAGTACTATAAATGCCAAGATGGCTGTGAGTCTCTTTGCTAGAACAAAAGGAAATCAGTGCCAAGAAGAAGGTGGAGTTTGATAAAGTAAATAATTGCCTTGTTACCTGTTAATAACCAATTATAAATGCATTTGTAATGCATGTTTACATCTGGACAGTGACCTGTAACCAATTATGTGCTTCTTGTCACGAGACCTTGTTTTCAGATACTATAAAAACTCTGAGCTATCCCAATAAATCGGACATAATTTAGATCTTACAGGTCGTGTATGTATGTCTCAGAGCCTCTCTGTCAACAGTCACCACAGATTTTTCTGGGTTTGTTTCACACTCAAAACTTTAATCCTATTTGTACTAATCAAATTGCTGCTGCTCCTGAGAATGGCTCAGTTGGAAGTGAGCTTATTTTCGTTTTTTTTTTAATTTGAAAAATCGTAATATGATCAAATTTATTTTTTTTTAATTGAACCAGAAGGATTTTTTTTTTACAGCACAACGTTGAATTATTTTTCCTTTTTTTTCCATAATCTATGATGCCAAGAATAACATGCTGAAACATATTTCCACTTTAATCTTCTTTCTGTACTTCTATTTCCACCTTAAACAGATAAGGAAACAAAAGTATCTCGCTTCTGGTGAACTTAAACTGCAGCAAAAGTCCTTCTTGGTGACCTCTTATGTTTCTACATTAATTAGATGAGCAGATCTTGCTGTCACAAACTCCATGCATTTGAAAAATTATTCTATTTTAACACTGCTCAGGTTACAGTCAACCAGAAAGGTGTGATAGGCTTTGTTCTGTTTTAATGGAATATATTAAACAAGTTGTTATTCAATCTGATGCTGACAGATGTGCACTTTGATTTTTTTTTTTTTTCATTTACTTCAAATGTGACAGTAGTTTTCTCTCATTCTCATATTAGTTCTGTCCTTTTGATGCTTGGAAATGTAATTACAAACCCTTCAATTTCATGTTCAGTGTATCGAGGGTTGTCCAGGAGGTTGGGTAAAATGTTCATATTTTGGGCTGTGTCTTTAGATCATTTCCTCCTTCCATGAAACAGTGACACTGTTGGGGCAGTTTTTCATTCTGTTTTTTGAGCAGAAGGATCAGCGTCCCAAGACAATACAAATACATAAATAGTTCAGAATCCTGTAAAATATCACCCTTCACAGGAGGTTCCACCCTGACATTTAGTATCCAGGGGTGGTGAATCTGCTGCAAAAACAACAGTCATGAAAGCACAAACTGAGAGGAAAACAAGTAAGTGGAGAGAATAACAGCTTGGAAAAAGTCTAGTAGTAATCTATTAAAGTAAGCAAACTTTCTATTGGCATAATTAAATTTAAAATGGATAAAAATGTTTACTGTTGCTTACTATCAACTAACTATCTATGCAAATAGTCAAGTTATTTGAAAATTGTTATTTATACACACTCCTTATCTATCTATCTATCTATCTATCTATCTATCTATCTATCTATCTATCTATCTATCTATCTATCTATCTATCAGGTATGTGTGGACTCCAGGTTGTAAATGCAGAGATTGGCTCCTCTGACAGGGTTTGAGGGTTTCAGACACAAGGCAGGTGATCAGCTGGAGATTAAGAAATCACAGAATCACTGAAAGATTTGGGTTGGAAGGGACCTTAAAGGTCATCCTGTTCCAACCCCCTGCCACGGGCAGGGACACTTTCAACTATCCCAGGTTGCTCCAAGACCCATCCAACCTGGTCTGGAGCACTTTTAGGGATGGGGTAGCCACAGCTTCTCTGGGGAACACAGTGAGATGAATAAATGGATGTTTTATTTTAATTCCAAAGGAAGACATGAAGATTTTTGTCCAGTTTTGTGTAATCACATTTTGACAGATACCATTTAAACTTGTGAACTCCCATTAAAAACAAACACTGAACCAAATTTAATTTATTATGGTGATTTGTAATTCAAAGAATCTTGTAAAATGTTGTCCCTGGTGCATTTAACACTTTGACTACAGTTTAACAAAATAATTCTGTTTATATCATATCATTAATGAATGGCCTTTTGATGCTTTGCAATTAGAGAAGAACAAGATATCAATAGAGAAAAGAAATGAAAGCAAAAAAAAAAATCATTACTGACAGACTCCCATAAAATATTAGATCAAAACTGTTTCATTTCATTTGGGATTTTTTTTTTTGAAAGAAGTTCAGTGTTCAAAATTATATAAATAGTTTTACCATTATTTTTGATTGACACAAATTGCAGTGAAATGCTGAAAGTTCAGAGAGGCACATGCATTCAGATGGGTACTAAACAAAATGTCAGTGCTGTGTCTGTAAGGTCACAGACTAACTTTGCTGCTGAAATTCAAGATGATCTGCAAGTAAAAGAGATTCAGAAACAGGACAAAAACTTCATGTGATTAATCCTATTTGGAGAAATATCCAGAGCTGTCTTGTGTAGAGAACTAAACAACACATCCCACTGTTTATGATGTGTGTTAGTTGGCTTTGCATCTCCAAAACCACCGGCAAATCATCTCAACAGGCTACAGATTGAACAGAAAAGGAAAGATGTGGCATATCTGAACCCCTCAGTGCAGGTTACTTTGCCCTCACCTAGTGAAGTCTGTCATTTCCATCATGATCATGCACATCTGCTTTGCCAGCACGATGATGTCATTGCCACTGTCATCCCACTTTGCCACCTCCGCATCCAGTTTGCTCTTTTCTTGGTGGAATATCTCCACCTGCTCGGCAATCTTAGCCTTCTCCTCCTGGGGAAGCTGAGCCATGATAGCCTGGAGGAAAAAAACAGAAGCTGGGCATGAAAAAAAAGGAAGCCAGAAACTTGACATTTCCAGTGGTCCAAATGGCAAGCACAGCTTGAGTTGCTTTTCATGGGAGCTGAAGATGCCAAGCAAAATCCAGCAGGTATTTGATTTCTGTTAGGACAGGCAAAGCCAAATCCACAGCATGTTTGTAGCTCTTCTTGCACCTTCAAGATGATAAAAATTATATGACGTACAGATTATTCACCAGTTGATACAGGAGGATTAAATTCCTATTAAATCTAAACTTCCAGAAAGAATAAAATGAAGGATATTTATGGGAAGAGGCAGACTGAATTGCCAGTATCTCCCTTAGTCTCTTTCTCTGTCAGAAATAGAAGTTTCTGATTAAGGCAACACTAAAATAAGCTGTGACGTGCGAGATAATGCATTTAAAGTGAATTGTAACAAGCGTGTCTTTTAATGATATTTAGTGTTCTGTCTCTCAGACGATATGCAAAAAGGCACTGCACATCAAGAAAGCAGAAAGTTCCCTTCCCTCTCAAAAAAAACCACAAACCAACAAAAACCCTCCTTATAAAATTATAATAACTACTTTTGAAGATCAAATGGACACTTCCAATAATGATTTCCAAGTTGAGTCACTATTTGGCTTGAGGGGTTCTGAAGACCACATTATGCATTTAATGGGGTGTGACACATATTTAAGTGTCATTACGTTTTTTTTCCTGTTTATGTCACTTTCAATCAGCTGAAGTCTTTTTCTACATGTTCTTAAAATGCTCTTAGCTTTTTAAAGTTCATAATTGACCTTTTCCAAAACTGAAATGAAAAAGGGCTATAAACAGTAGATCAGAAAATGAGAAATCTGCAAGTTAATCAAATTAAAACTCAACACGAGTTTTAATTAGGCCTTATCAATGTAACTCAGAAGTTTCAAATATTAGAATAATAGTCCTTCCACAGAAATTATATGAAAAATGCTGTGTAAGTCAAGCTAATAAATAAATATATGAAATACAAATAAACCCCTAGAACTGATGAGTTAACTGAAGAGAACACGGTAGGAGGAGTAAAATTTGGGAATTGGATCTGAATGTCTTGCCTGCAGTTTCTTTGGGTGGCAGCTTCACCTGCACACGCTTTAAACTGGTATAGAGTGTTTTAATATTTCTGTTCCAGCTGCTGAGGTGCTTCCAGAGCAGCCACATCCCACAGCAAATGCAGCTCAGTCATTGCAGTTTGATTTCTACTGAAAAACAACACAAGCTTTTCTACTGAAATACTAACAGCTTTATGGAGTAAGCATATTAAACAGATCCATTACATTCCACAGATAAAAATGTTTTTTGAATATTTTCCACAGAAAAGGTTCAAATAAGATACTATTCTACTTAGCAGAATCATTTCAATGAGTCACTGCAGGGTGTGGACTGGGCAGCTTCTGCCCAGATGTTTTCCTTTTAGGCTTTTGTCATTTGTTGCTCCCTGTGACATATTTTAATGTTATTATGTTATTCAGGAACTGTCCTTATAATGTATTGTGTTTATACAGTGTTTGCAGCTGATCAAAGCAGAAGGTTTTAAGTGCAGCAATAATAATAACTGCAATAAACGTAATAGAATTTAAGACTCCTAAGTCCCTAGGTGAACTCAATTCTTGGTAAAAAAATTACTGCAGTCTTTACTTGGCTTTCAGATCAAGAAAGGGTGACACGCTACCAGTCCTAAAGGTAACCAAAAAAAAAGGAAAAAGGCTATGAACTTTGATAGAATACTCTGTACTGTACCTCAATTCTGCTGTACCTGAGACTTGCTTCAGTAGTCAATTCTTTGAATATAACAAACAGCACTTTATGCTCTTTAAAATATAAAAATCACAGAAGGTAGTCCTCTCCCTCCAGAACACAGTTCTGCCATCCTTCTCAGAGTGAGGTATGCAGGTGTCATTCTGCACTTCCTGGGACTGCCTGGTTTTCACTGTCAGGTCCTGGTCACCCAGCTCTCTGGGATGGGATCTACAATCCATCTCTCTTCATGTGGATCAAAATGAATGTATATATTATGTCCTTGGGATTCAGTGATAGAAACCCAGCTTTTCTGAGATATGGTATGATTTATTTACCATCCGTATTCAATATTCATGGAACTGAATTTAAGACAAAAAGAAATCTCTGCCCATTACACTGGTTCCATGTCTCACATTTCTCCCATCCTTTTAAGTAAGCTTCTTTTAGATTTGTGTAATGCTTCTGTTTCTTTTCAGGGTGTAAAATCTTTGTGTTAAGTCCCAGCATACTGTGAGTCCTACAGCAGCTAAAATCTCCTCTGTCCTGGTGCTCTGAATTGATTTTCCAAAGCGTCGTTGCCTTTTGATCTTCAGGTTCTCAGCCCTACAAATCTTCTTCCAGAATCCAAGGTAAGAAATCCCCATTCCAGCTACCAGCTTTTGCTAGTGTTTGTTTAAGTGTGTGAGGACACATCAGAAGAACCCACAGACTTGTGTGAAACAGGCATGAAAATCATTCATGAAATTCCCAGTTCCCCACTGGTTCCCGGCTGGAAAATGTTTAAGGCTTATTTTTTTAAACTCTCTCTCCAGTCAAACATAATTTCACGATGTCATTTTCCCCTCAAATTATATTCTGATGGGTTTTTTAATAATCTGATCTGAGCAGCCTATTCAGGGTGAAGTAAACATTCATCAGAGGGTGGCATAATCCTGAGTGTTAACAGGAATATTCCTGAGTGTTAACAAACTTCACTTCCCCAGCACCTGTGACCCCCCAAGCACTCATCAGCTTCATTTGCAATCCCCATGCACAAGCTGAGGTCGCAAATCACAATGACTGGAGTTTATCATGATGTAATTACCCTGGCAAAATTACATTGACTCAGTAGCAAATGTCTTCAATTACAATTAAATTACAGGGACTACTCGGTAGCTTAAACAGATCTTCTTGACAGGTTTGCACACTGGGAAACATGACTAATGTAAGATTTCTCTGGATACGGCACATGGCGCCCTGATGGCATTTTTTTTTAATTTTTTTTTTTAATTTGCTGACTACTCCCACGGCTTCAGCACATTCCAAGCCTGCAAAGCCTCCTCTTACAGCAGTAGCTGGAGCAAACAGCTGATAGAAGGCATCAGCAAAGCCTCAGGAAGATCATTCAGTGAAGTCAATGCTTCTCAGATAGGTGCAAAGTGAACTTTCAGCTCTTGGGTCAGCTTGGTTCTGTCCTTTCTTAAATGACCCTGAAGATTGGAAATCCCTGCCTTTGCTTTGTGAGGCGCAGCTTTTTACTGGTGCCTGTGCAGACACTCATGTTTTATGGGGGGTTTATACTCACCCTGGCACTCTGGCCAGCAATGAGCTGGTCATCCTCAGTCTGGACACTTGTTCGGCTGCGAACGTCGTAATCTTCCTGCTCAAAGTCTGAATCATCCTCCAGCTCTTCAGGGGTCTAGAGAGAGAGAGAGAGCCAAAGAGAGGAGATGACAAGCTTAGGAAGAATACAGACAAAGTCCTATGCACAGTAAGCTCTTATTTCATTGATCCCTTGCCCAAGAAATGCTGTTTCGTTTCTCTTTTAAATGAACTTGTCTGCCTGAGCAGTCAGGAACTGGAATTGAATTGTCTTCAAAATTAAGTTGTTTCAACTCTAGTTTTCTTTACAAATAACATTTGTCATTACCTTGCCACAACTTTTCGCACTGCAATTTCTCTTAACTCTGTTAACGTGATGAATGCAGTTCCAGGAACAAACATCCTTTGGAAACACTAACAACCAGAATGCTGTATTTCAAAATAATGTTATTTCTTATATAAATGGACACTAATACTATTATAGTACTGGAAGCTACATGTAATCTTCAAAAGAGAAAGTAAAAAGCTGGGAAAAAGCATCTGACATCCTGGAAGAAGAACTTATCAAAACAAATAAGAGATTTCCCATTAAAAGAAATCATAAATGATGTCAACTGGTTTTGAAACAAATGCAAAGTTTATAAACTGTGTTATCTTGTTAGCTCACATGGTTCTTCTCAGACACAGAGCTTTGGAATTTGACCCATCCCCTGACTGAAACCACGTTATCTCCATTGCTGGTGCTACAAATGGTGTGAGGGTCTCTAAGCAAATTGGTTAAATCTTGTTATATATATATATGCAGGCTTCAGCTTGTTTAAAATTTCAGAGAAAGGGAGGAAAAAAGATAACCGAGGGATCCTTTTATTTGTTTTTTTTCACCTTCTAGCAAAAAATTAGGAGAAAAAAAATTTCCTTATGTATATACAGAGAGCCAGTATAATTAAAATCACTATTTAGTACCATATTTATTATGGATGGTGCAAAAAAAAGAAATCTTTAGAAAGAAAATTATATTCCATTTTATGACTGAACAGCCTCTACTACAACAGTCTGGCCATGAGCAACTTCTGTAGGTACAACACAGGATAATGGTAATAGGGAAAGGAGACCAACTGTATCACCTGACTGGATACCCCCAGGTGCCCCCAGTGTCAATCTCGAAGGCCATTACAGAAGAAATCATCCATGCTGGCATTCCACACTTGGAGGCAACGTCAAGTTCCCTAGCAGAGGTGCTAATCATTGCCAGTTGTCATTACAGCTCTGCCTTGAAGATGCTCAGTCAGTAGGAACCGGTCCAACCCCTCTAACATAATGTGGGGAAGTCTTTTGGCGCTGTTCGTCTTCCAGCCTGGTTTCCAACGTGAAGTGCACATCAGTGTTTGGAGCTGCATGGTGCAGTGCACACGATGGGGAGAGGAAAACACAGCCATCTTCATTTGGCTTGAAGAGTATCAATTAAATATGTGTTTTGATGCTGAGTGCTGGAGGAAGAAATAACCAAGTATGACAGTGTGGTAATGGAACCCAGGCTGCATCTCTGAAGAGAGACGTGTACAAACAGCGTGTGTAACAGGATAGACAGCTCGAGAGGTTTAGATGAGAAATGAATTTACCTTTTTCTCTACTGTCACAGGGAAAATAGAAAGATTGGTACCCATCATTAAACTGACCAGTGGTCTTGTTTTCCAGTCACCTTAATCACTTTATTTTCTCTGCTCAGCTGCCTGAGGGCAGGATGTGACCTTAAAATCTGTCACAAAGAAACAAGCTACAAAGAGAATCATAGAACTCCCTGAGCAAAGAGAGTACTTTCTATGATAGGGCTCTGCCTACACTTTCCTGTGAAGAAAAAGAATAGGGTGGAGAACTTCAACCCCTTCTTCACAAACCAGCCAGCTCTGACCCATCCTCCAACTCCATTCAACTACCCAGTTTCACTGGTCATTGTAAAACCAGCATTCTTTCACCCCCAAATATCTTCCTCTTAGTGTCTTCTGTCTCCACTTTTATAAATAAGACTATAAAAGATAAAGTGCAGTCCTTTCCCAGGCTTTCATAGCCAGACTTGCAGTAAAGTAAGGGTGTAACATTCAAAATACACATCTCAACACTGTAACCAGTAAGGACACCCATGAGGATGACCCTTAAAAAGCAAAAATATTCTGAAAATTCTATTCAAGGATTTACTCTTAAAGAAAGATTCAGAAAGAAATGTACTGCTGTTATTTTTCAACACTCCTAATATTAACATTTGTGGTCTTTCAAAGACTGAAATTTAATGGGTATAGATGTTGAACTTGGAGAAAATAAAGTGCAAACCAAAAGGACCAGTAATGCAACTGTTACTAATACACTCCAAGCACAAGACATCTCCATATTTCCCCTCTGGACATGTGAGATCTAATTCAAAATGATCTTTCAGATTCTCTTCCCTCCAGGTTTTCAAGCGTGATGAATTTAACATCCTCATTTTCTTCCCCAAATAGCTACATTTTTCATTAAGGGGAAGAACTGGAGTTAACTTCTGACTGTCTGATGCCATTTCAAACATCTTCATGCTCTTCACCCCTGCACCATCGCTTTGTTTTAGCTGATCCCTTGGAGATGCAGCCCACATAGAATAGAGTCTCCCTTTTGTTCAGACACAAAGGTATGAAGAGAAATATTGAAGTTCCTTGACTTAAAGACTTCTACTCTTGGCAGGGCCTTCTAAACATGCCATAACAACTGTCTGGTTTGTAGCAGACCAGAAGGTCTGTTAATAGACCAGAAGACTTCCTAGGATGACTTCTTTTTCAAATAGAGTATCTCTACTACACACAGAGCATATTCTTCATTCATCTAACTCAGATGAATTCTTCCAGTAAATATATACTTTCTTTTTAAGATACATGTTTTATTTCTACTGGAATATTTTGTTTAAATATCTCTCTGACTGTGAGAGTAAAGAGCTTGCTGTAAACAAAATACCTTCCATCACTACATTTTTTTATTTTGTCTTTTGTGACTTCAGTATAAAAATGTGAATTATACAAGTGTAAGTCATAAAATGGCATATATATGCAGATTTATAAATGCTATTTGTTTCATATTTCACCTACTCAAATATGCTTGATGTAGGTAGAAACCCCACTATGCTACACTGTTGTATGCATTTAGAAATTGTAAGATGCAATTATAAGAATTTCAACACTGTGAACACCAAGTCAAGGTAACCTTGTAACGAGAGGAAAGGAGGGAAAGACAAAAAGATACTCCCCCATTTTTTTATGTGAAAATGTCCTTTAATTGTAACAGGCAAGAAGAAAAAAAATAGACCTTATAATATGCTTTTATATCCAACTCCACACTCTTCTGTACACTTGGTTTGGTACAATTGCAGCCTGAGTGACTCAGGTGCAAGCAGTACCTGACTGCCTAAGTCAGAGAACCTCTCTCACTGCAGGTCTTTGGTTGTTTAATAATTTACAGTAAAATCTAACACTTCAAATTCAGTCTGAGAAGCAGCAGGCAGTCACTGCAGACAATGGACCCCATAACACCCTTTGGAGAGAGGCTGTTTCAAAAGATGCTGGGATTCTGCAGCAGATCTAGTTTTCCAGAGGACCTGAAAAGTTGCAGCCCTTTGGGTTTCTCCACAGTGGCTGCACCCCAGGTGCTGATGGCTAAGCCTGTACTGAGAAGTGTGGAAGAATGGAAGAGCATTAATACACCCAAACACTTTGGGGTTAAGGACCCCACACTGCCTTCATTTCATTTTTATTCAGACTCATTGTGGTCTTCTCTCATGGACTGGAAGTCCCTTAACAATAGAATAGAAATGCAGTTAATTATAGAATTGTAGAATAGAAAATCCTGAGTTGGATCCATAAGGCTCAGCGAGTCCAACTCCTGGCTCTGCACAAGAGAGGCCCCCAGAAAATCCCACCCTATATCTGAGAGCATTTTCCAAATGCCTCCTGAACTCTGCCAGCCTTGGGGCCATGGCCACTTCCCTGGGGAGCCTGTTCCAGTGCCTGACCACCCTCTAGGTGAAGAACCTTTTCCTGATATCCAACCTAAACCTCTCCTGACACAACTTCAAGCCATTATTCCCTCGGGTCCTAAGATGCTCACAGAGTGCATCCTCCCAAAGAATCAAGTTTCTGTGCACTAAGACTACTCTGCAAAATGAACTAAAACACAGCAAGAAGGAGCACCCGGAGCTTGGCTCCAAAAAGTGCACTCCTGACCCAAACAGATGTAACACTAAGGTTAATGTAGATTATCTCACCACTAAAGGCCAGGTTTCTAATAGCAAAGGCCATGTGTGAATAGAGTAAACTGGCCTCAGAGAGACATAAAAATGAGAAAAGGTGCCATTGTGGTTCCTCCTAACTGCAGAGAGGGTTTCTGGCTAATAACTGAGGGAATTTCATAAACAGTTGTGAAAAAACAAAGTGTAGTTTCATCCCTACGCAGTAATAGAAAAGATGTTGGAATGAAATTATTATTTTCTATTTTATTTTTAGGTTCTATAATTATACTCTTAAATTCATTTATACTACTTCTTAAGTTGTGGAAGGGATTTTTTTCTTCTGTGTAGATCATAATAATAGTCTTCAATGAAAAAATGAGTCCTCTTTCTCCTTCAGCAGGAAAATAAATTCTCCCCTTGTGAAAGAAAAAGAGAAGAACAGAGATTATCCCCCTTCCCTTCAGCTTACCAAAAGTAATAACACCAACCAAAATTAATTTAAAAAGTGGCTTTATTTACTCTATGGAATGAGGGAATCATCTCAGATAAATTCAATCCTTCACGGCTTGCACACAAACAATCACTGCCTGAAAATAATTGTGTTGGATGCTCTAAAAAGTTTGCAAGGTTGGGGTTTTGGTTTATTGGGGTGTTTTTTTCTTTTTTTTAAAGATTCTTCAAGAAGTTTTACAGCCTGAATTAAAGGGGTACATGATTTGATAGATTATTAGATAAAAATATTCTAAAGGCTTTCTTCTATAGCTTAATGCCTCACCCTTCAATTATAGATTCCATTTCAGTGTGACATGTTCAGATGGGAATGAGTATCTCAAAGTGAAACTAATTTTGTTTTCTACAGAAAATAAGGTTCTGATTCAGCAAACTCTGGTGTGTGTAAGCTTATATATGTGGATTTTTCCAGTTAACTCACAAGGATAATGAGTCCATTTATGTGCTTTAGTTCTCTGCCTGGGTGAGGAGTACTACATTTAGCTCCATAAATACGTTAATTGTCTGAATGCAAAAATAAATCTTCCTAATCTGGGTAAGCAGAATTCATTAACTCATATCACACAACGAGTGGAAAGTATTAGCGATACAATTGCAAAAGTAACTCGGGAGGACTGCAGAGCCTGCATGCTGATCAGCCTTCCAAGTAAACATAACAGTAAGGCAGAAATGAAATAAGTGAATGTCCCTCCAGAATATTTAAAACGGTGCTTTGTGCTTAGCAGAAACATCTCACCAGGATGGACAGTCTCATGGCAACCTCTCAGGGACAACTCTGATGTGCAGGAAGGTGCTGGAAGACAGAGCTCTGTGTAGGGGATGGGAAAGTGTGTGTCAACAGCAGATTCCACCTGCTGGCTGTGCCTTATGAAGTGATTTCAAATGACTGGAGAAGACTAAAATGTGCTAAGAAGTGGTTCTTGTCCTAAGAGAAGTTTGGAAACTGCTGTTACAGACTAAGGAACCAGATAATCAGAGGGAAAATGGAGATCCTTTGCTATGCAGATCTATCATTTCATAGAACCATAGAATGGTTTGGGTTGGAAGGGACTTTAAAGACCATCCAGTTCCACCCCCTGCCACGGGCAGGGACACCTTCCACCAGCCCAGGTTGCTCCAAGCCCGTCCAACCTGGCCTTGGACACTTCCAGGGATGGGGCAGCCACAGCTTCTCTGGGCAACCTGTGCCAGGGCCTGCCCACCCTCATAGGGAAGTAATTTAAGTAAAGATTTTCATCCCAGTCCAGAAGAGTTGCCAGGACTCTGATGCTGCACACCCACAAACAGGACGGGTTTGCCCCCGTCATCAGTCACAACTACAATTCAGGCTACCTGAGATGAGCACTGGGGATGAGAATGGAATTTATGTTTCTCAGTTATAAAATTAAGCCTGTCAAAAGCTTTTTCTGTAAATGTTAATACATGGTGACAGATGACTAAAATGGAGCTATTTTGGAGGGCTCCAACTGCCTCAAGTCTTACATCAGAGCCATAATACACTCCCAACCACAAGTGTATGTTACCTGTTTGTTTGAAGGGATGAGTTGGTGTTTTAGCCCTGTTATTTGCTTCATAAGAAATAAAAAAATCCTCTGTGATTTTCCCCATAACTTTATGTGTATGTAGCTTTCATTAGGGCAGATTCAAAGTAATTTGGGTTTCAAATAACAGTTTCAATTGCTGAAAAGATGTCCAAACTAGGTTTGCTTTGCTGGTTTTATGTTTTAAATCTTTGACTGCAGACTACAGTGAAAAGCAACACACACCTACTCCCATAATAATGATGTTGTTCTCTGGTTTCTTTTATTTATTTGTTTGTTTTATTAAAAGATGTCTAAGCAAATTGAATCAACTGGTTAGTCAACACTGAAATGACACATTTATACCTCAGTAAACATTCAAAACCATCCCTGCAGAGGCTCACTGGAGCAGCAAGATAATTTATTTATTCATTTAGATTTTAACCAGACCTACCTCACATCCTGAGCAGCACACATACATTAGGAAAAGAACCTAAATAAGCAAAACAACGAAAAACTACACAAACTTTGAAGACCTTGGGAAATTAATTCTATTACTATGGAAACAGTAATGAAGTTTGCATCTATTGACAGTTGCAATCAAATCTTCTCCGAGGTGATTAACATATTAATTGTGGTTCATCTACGAAAACAGCCTCACCTCTTTATTTACTAATTCTTTCTTGTTGCCCATACTTCTTTTTTATGCTTGTTTCAAAGTCAACCTTTTCTGGCTTATTTACAGCACAGGGTTGATTCCAAGAAGCTTTTGTGTTTCTCTCATCCAACAGGATAACACCCCTGTAAGTCCCAAATTTCACTCCCCAGGTGCTTTACATACCCTGATCATCAGAACAGCTTTCCTGATGTCACGAACTCCGTCGTAAACCAGGCGGGAGGCGTCGATGAACTCGTTCTCCTCGAATGGCTGGGGGACATTGGCACTCAGAGCTTCAATGGCAACCTCAACTTGCTCAGCAAAACGTGGCATAACTGGATTAAACACAACAAAAAGAAGATTAGACACCTTCTTTCATGACCATTCTCCAAATCATGTACCCCAGGCTTTACTATTTTGACAATACAGTTGGAAAATCAGGAAAGATGATTCCTAAATCAGTCAGTTGCCTTTTTTGACATTAAAATATTACCTTTCCAGACTATCTTTTCCCTAGACCCTATTTTTAATGCACTTCTTGGTAACTTGAACCCAACTGATGAATACAAAGGGGAATTTCCAGTGTTATTTTCATCCAGAGCAGTGACAATCTTTCCTAGGAAGGAAACTTTCACTGTGACATGAAACCACATTTTCCTCTTGACTGAATATCCCACATTTAAAAGTGCATTTTATGCACCTTACTTACTATCTGGTTTAAAGTAAAATCACAAAAAACATGATTCAAGAATAGTTTACATTATAGAGAACAAGTGGTAGCAACCACGAGCTCAAACTTTCTGTTTCTGGTATTTAGGTATTACTCACTGGATATTAATGGAGAACCCTTTGAAGTTCAAGATATAGTGATTCAAATCTTTTTTATATGTATTTGTCCATATTCACAGATGAGAGAACAAAATTGTGTCTTCCATGCAGACAATATTCAATAACTGCTTGGGATATATTGAAGAAAACAGGAAAAAGTGGCAGCAACAATAGACTTTAAAAAAAAGTAAACATTAACAAAACATTGCCAGGCAGAGGGGAAACATTCTAATTAGAAAAGGAGTATGAGAGAGCTGGAAGTTTTGGAAAGAATATTAATAAATGCATATATCAAATTATCTTAATTAATAGAACACTTGAAAGTGTAGTAGGAGACTAATATGATTGCATAAGGAAGTCTTTAGACTGAGCATCAAAAAGAAATCATTCAAAATACAGTGAAAACAAGTAAATCTAAAGAATAAAACAGAAAATATTTAGAGTCATAGGGATAAAATAAGAAAAATTAGAGATGCAAAAATTAGAACAAAAAGGAGGTAAAACCCCCTAATATTTAGGGTTAACCTTAAATTTCTGTATAGAATTTCCTAATTAGTAGAGGTGGTCAGGTATTTGCAAAAAGAAAATAGGAAGCACATGTCTATTATTATAGAGAAAAAAAGGAAAGGAGATTTATAGAATATTCAACATAATTTTAGTACTCAGAAAGAAAATAAAACATGACACAGAGCAATTAATTTTTAATTATCTTGTAAATAAAGAGCAGATGTTGGACAGGGAACAGATTTGTCAACGCAGGTTGCACCAAGCTTTTACAATATTTTCCTTGACAGGGCAGGTATCAGTGGTGGTGGGGAAGCAGATATGGTACAGATTGACTTTGGTGAGATCTTTGCAATGATCACCTGGGGTGTTCTCAGAGACAAAACAAGGGAAATGTAAATTAAATCACTGTAAGGTGGGAAGTTACATTTTATTAGTTTTCCTGCATTAACTTGACCACGTGTGTTACCACAGTGACTTCCACTGGGTGTGGGAGCCTCTTCCATCCATTCTGACTTTGCAGAGCTGGCTATGATTTAGTCCTTAATTTACATGCTACACGTGACCATTATCTGCTCTTTCAAAATGGAAATAGCTATTAAACTACTTTATGAATTGCTTGCTTGCCAAGTGCATTTTTACATCAGTGCTCACTTTTGATTAGACAAGCAAGAAAAAACATCTTAAACTAATAAGATGCCATTACTTACAGCTTCACCATGCATATATGGCCACTAATGCAGTAAAGTTTTTGAAAATTGAGTTGAAAACTGTATTATTCTCCAGTTAAGGTTACTGAGCTCCATGACAAAAAAACCTCCAGTCTTTCTTACCTATCCTTTCCCGTACAAAGAAAGATGTTCTTATCCCAACAGCGAAAGAACTGCAAGTAAAATTCAGGCGAAGGCACGAATCTGTATCTGGAGTTAAAACTTGCAAATGCATCAGCTAGAGAAGGATTCATTTATTATGCACAGAGACATTGGCTATGAATTTTCAATTCAGAAGCAAATCAATACTTCTGGGGAAGAATTAAACACCGGTTTCATAGTTTGAGCTGTGGCCTTGAACACAGTTGTGCATATGCTTAGACTGAAAAATGTGAGCCATTAACATCTCCGGGCCTAACTGCATGAATTAATTAGGCACCTGCATAAATGTTGACAGAATCAGGTCCCAAGTTAATAGCAACACTTCTAATTTACTGACTTTGTCATTCCAACAAATAAAGATTTTAAAGCCTTTCTGTGGATGAGTTTTCAACGGCACAGAAAGGAAGATCACTGCCAACAAAATGTAGGTTGAACGGCTGCTGGAGAAAAACTGAGAATCAGCAAAGTTGAAATTACTTCCATTTTATCAATTGATTAATTCTTTTAAATTATATATTTCTTGCTATCAGCATAATACAAAAATAGCACAACCTCATGGGTGAATTCGTGCCTTGATAAAACTTGTACTTTTTGGTGAACCAACCTGTTCCACAAAGAAAATATTTTCTCTAAAGCTCTTCTTGTTTTTCTCCCACCCACCCATATCTCCTACATATTAAAATCATCAAGTAATTATCTGTTTTCTAAAAATATATTCCCTATTGGCTTTTTCTGGTATGGCAATCAGTTTGTACAGCAATTTTTGCACTTCAAAACATCTCTGCAAATTTTGTTTAGTGGTATGGGAACAATAAGATCACTGACAGGGAAATGTTAGGTTATGTAATGAAAGTATTGAGATAAAAATTTAAAAATGTTTGGGCGTTACTCTTCACAGCATTAGAACAAAAAAGTTTCATTAATATGCAAGATTAAATGAATGCCTCGCTAATTTACTGCACTTTTATGGCCTTATAATTTAGGAACTTGAATTCTTGAGAATCTTAAGTAGATGTGAATGTTCAGAAATACAGAAAGGGATAATTAAGACACAAAAAAAGCAATAAAGGTCAAGGACCCTCCAGGTGCATGAGTTTCTAATTCTTAGCAGCATCGATGGGAGTTGGGAAACTTGGCCTGCTTTTGTCCTACTTCACACACCTGAAAGTTAAAAATCTGTTTCCCTTTACCAAGCAGAAAGCAAGAGATGTTTCCATGAGCCAGTTATTCACCCCCACTTTAAGAAAGCAGTTCGAGTTCAACTGGATCAAATTCTGGCATTCCTCTGCCCACTGAGTAGGGAGGGAGGACAGATGTCTGGCTCAGAGCAGATGTCTGCTTTGGACAAGCAAGTTTAGGCATAAATAATCCCAATCATGCACCAAATCCTGGAACAGTTTTGGCTTTTAATGGCTGAGCAAGACATTGCTCCTTTTTAATCCAAATCTCACTGGAACTCAAGGCTTCCCAGAGGTCTCATCTTTGGGGTGTTTTTCTAGCCAGAGGACTATTTCTGAATGGCATCAGCAGAGCTGTTTCTTAGAGCTTCACTTTAAAGAGACAAGCAGCTACTCCACTCTTTCTAGTACCCAGGAATTTTGATCCAAGGGGATCACCCTTCTGAAAGAAGGCATTGTTCAAAGTTGTCTCAAAGATCAGATTGTCCCCAGACAAACCAGAGAAGTGACTGATCTCCTACACCCTGCTGTGTCCATCTTTGCCCTCTGGCTAACTCTTGGTAGCTCTGTATTCATTTCAGCATTTGTAGCTGTCCTTCAGAAATCTGATTTTCCCTGTGCCATGTTCATAAGGTGCCAGTCACCTGATCAAAGTAGCCCTTAAAAGGTTTTAAAAATCTGGTCTGATTTGGATAAGATTATCCAAGAAGGACATGGTAGTCTAAAGGTTTGGACCACTACACTGCTAAAAGCTGATGGAAGGATCCCTGAAAATTGTCTGTGTAAACATCATAGTTGTTTGTGTCACATAAATCAAGAAAATTATCTAGAATGACTGGCAGGAGTCAAAGCTAAGGGTTATCAGGGGAGACTAATAAAGAAAAAAATCCATGAATGATCCACTACACTAAAAAAAAAAAAAAAAGAGATGCTGTTAGGAAAAAAACTCAGCCATTATCCATATTTAAAAGGTTTTAGTACAAGAAATTCACAAAGTTATACCTTAAAAATTTCAGAGTTCTGGAGGAAATTTCTCCTGTGGTTTTTTTTTATTAATCCATTAATTTAATTAGCTGAGTAAAGAATGTGGTCTACCAGGAAGTTTAAGATTTTAAACAGGTATTTAAAAGATATTTCCTATGGGATATCTGACATAGTCTGTCAAAGACAGCATAGCTTCTCAGATTCATTTGAAGGATGAATAAGGAATGAAACATGATACCTTACTTAGCTTGAAGTGTTTGTCAAAGTCTGTTTCTAGAAGAACTGTACATTCCTTATCAGGAGATTCTAAATATTTCATGAAATGTTTTAAAGTCCGGGTCTCATATAATTTACTTTTCAGTCATGATTATTATATTGCTAATTAAAAAGAAAAAGCTTTATAAAATTCTACTGAAATATTATACAACATATCACAGAATCACAGTATTGTTTCTGTTGGAAAAGACCTCTCAGATCAGTTGCTTGACAACCCCTCCTGTTGAGAAATCTTTCCTAATATCCAATCTAAGCCACCCCTGGCACAACGTGAGGCTGTTTCCTCTTGTCCTGTTGATTTTTACTTGGGAGAAGACACTGATCCCCACCTGACTCCACTCTCCTTCCAGGGAGTTGCAGAGAGTGAGAAGGTCCCCCCTGAGCCTCCTTTTCTCCAGGCTGAGCCCCCCCAGCTCCCTCAGCTGCTTCTCATCAGTCTTATGCTCCAGCCCCTTCCCCAGCTCCATTTCCTGAGAGGACAGCATTAAACCAACTGGTTTTCCAAGAAGTAGATCTGATTTAAATATTTTGTTGCTTGGGCTGATGTTTTGTGACACACACTGTGCGTGGATGTATCTTGCCTACAGATACATATATTAATTTGCTGCCATGGATGAGGAAATGACCATATATAATCATGTCTGAGTTTCATGTCACTGGACTGGGTTTTCAGACTGGTTACCCTTCTGTGCTCAGAGATGTGGTCACTGATTCCTGTTACAGCTAAAACTCATAAGCAGAAATGTGACTTCTCTTTAGTTCTGGATATCAAACCCTGTGTGTCTGTCACTGGTGAATCTCGAAGGAGCAAAAGCAAAATCAGGGCAGAGTGATATGGCACAGAAAAGGATGAAATGCCACTGTCCAATGCACAAGATCATCTTGTCCTTTCTTGCTATTTACTATTCAGTTTTCCCCCAATAAAATTGTTAAAAGTCAGACTTAAAATAATGAATACCCACACCCCACAGCATTTTACAGTAAACACAAGACTTTCAGGAAGAATCAGCCTTCACTGCCAATACACTGCACCACTGATTTAGCCACAGACCATAAAAACAATGTTCTCAAGCCTTCCTGAATTTATGGCCAAGTCCTGACCCTTTGGCCCATCTGTGTTAAGTCTTCTCTTCTGGCACTTCACAAAAGGCTCCAACTTAATCTGTGGGTTTATGCAGCTAAGCAGGATGACGTGGGAATGGAAGAAGTGGATTTGTTCATGTGCAGGTGAGCTGTACACCATAGAACTTATGGGGACGTTCTGGAGTTATGTTACCAAGTGTTGGGAGATAGGGACACACACAGAGGAAGGAAAAACAAGCCTTCCAGCATTTTTTGCAGACCAAATGGTCATTTGCAGAAAGATAAATGTCAAGGGAGAAGCGAGGTAAGCGTGGTTTGCCTCATGACCAGGCACATCCCATAGGTACAAGGAGAGGGACATCCCCAAGTGTTCAGAGAAGGATAACAAATGGCAGCTGCAGGGACAGATGTGTCTCACCAATTTCAGATGTCTCATCCTCCTGCCTGCTTGTGCAGGAGCACCCCCAAAATATTATTCCTACTAAACGGAACTCCCTTCAGGTTATTATTTCAAATAAAAGCTAACTTTAAAAAAAAAAGTCCCCTCAGGAAAACAGTCCCGTGCTGTTGGACACAAAATGGGTTATATAACACAAGCAAACCACCCTTTCTGGCTTAGTTATAGGTTTGTGTGTATCTGCATGTAGGTGTGTGTAGGCAAGGGAATGCAAGGAATACCAGTGCTTTTATTTTAAAAGATTATTGTACAATTCTCACTTGTGTCCACAAAAGATTCTTTTGGATTCTAGTGGATATTCACTGCATTTTTCTGCCTTTATTTTCTAGACTTGGTAAATTTTTTTTCACTTCTACCACCATCCTTCTTATTTTAAAAAAATGGTTTTTAACAACACAAGATCTTTTGAGAACAGATTTGAACAGCAACTAAGTAATAACAGTTTGTGAAAATGGGCATTTCTATTATATTAACCTCCTGTTCATTATATAAGGTGTCTGGCACATCCAAAATAGATAATCCTAGTATTTTTAAACTCTCACTGAGATAAACTGCATCTAAATCTCGAATTTTCTTTAGTTATGTAATCCTTATCTTGACCTTCTTCTATTCTGGAAGATCTTTAGGTTGTGGAGATCAAAGTGGAAACAACTAGTTGGTTTATTCTTCCTATAATTACAGCCTAACATCTTCAACACTGCTCTGAGGGCTGTTATGCATGAAAAAAGTATCTTTGCTCACCTGCCCCTAACGATGCCATATTTTTTTCTGAGAGGATGAATTAGCTCAGAACCTTCCTGTCCCTGTAGATAATACAGTTTGAACTGTTCCACTTACCTAGAGAAATGAAATAAAATTATCTTTTAGTCTTGGCTTTCTGACAAGGAAACTCCCTCATTCCTACCAGCCAAACCAGCATTTTCCTCGTGGCTTCCACCTAATCACCTGTTAATTAACACATTGTACACCAACCACAGCACTGACTGATCCTGAAGCATCACAGGATTCATCTTTCTGCCTGCAGAGAAATGGACATTTGTGCTTTGCTTATGCCTTGTAACCAGCTCTTAATCCATCAAAGGCCTTGACACTCACTCCATGGTTACCCATTTTCCAAACAGCTCTGTGTGCAGGACTTTATGAAAAGCCTTAGAAAGTCTAAATCAATTATGTTGTATTCTCCTTTAGCACTGTATTCTATTTTTAAACTCTAAAAGTGGAGAGAAAAAGAAATAGTGGTTGAGCTTTCAGCCACAGTGGTGATTTATTAATTTCTTATGTGGCTCATTTAATTGTTCTACAATGCATTTTCTATGATTTCTTACTGTATTCCTCTGTATCTTGATCCCAGTCTTCTGGTTAAAAATCCTTTGGATCAAACCAAGCACTAATGGAACACAATCTTGGGTATTCTCTGCTCCCTTTGTAAAATGTATTTTCTTTAATAATGCATCAATTTTTTTTTGTTGGTGATACCTTGACCTTTACATTTCAGTTTAGCAAAACTTTAGAGAAAATGTTGGAGTACTTTGCAGAATAAAAGTCATAATTTCATCAAAATTCCAGGATAAATGATCTCATGTTCTCAGGATGATGGTACCCATAAGTTGTACTATAACTACCCGAGCTCCCATAAAACATGAATTTAAGATCATTTATTTTTTAAATAGGCTCCATTTTGCAATTTTTAGCTCTCCCTCAGATTCAATACAGGGTTTTTTTTGATTACAGCTATGCTTAAATTCATCTTCTTGCTTCTACATTTTGTTTCCCTTCATATCACTGCTGAAAAATCCATCTTTCCTACGTTTTAGTATTAGCTTTGATAACATCATTGAGCTGCCTTTTCCTGGTGATAAATATCTTTAAAGTTTGTCCTACTCACACTGATAAAACTCTCACAGGGTTATTGCTGAATTGCCAGTAGTGCTGATTTTCAGCTTTAGTCCATTCTGATAAAGACAAAATAAAAAATTTGTGTCAAAACACAAGTCAGAGTGACCTACTTAAAAAACAGCCACTTACAAAGTTACTGGGATATTTTTAAAACATGCTAAAAGCTGAAACTCAAAATTTCTGATGTGAATCAGAGGATTTCATATTTCCACTGTCCTTCAGAGGAGTAACCCAAGTACTACGGCACTTGCTGTTCCAGGATGGTTTCCAGACATCCCAGTGTAAATTGAAAGGAAAAAAAATTGTTGGAAATTTCTCACAGCCCTTCCCAGGCATTTCTGGTCTTAACTTGTTCTGCTCTTTTCTCCTACATTTCCCATTCACCTCCTTTCATTACAACCCTGCAAAGTTTTCCCAATTTAAGTTCAACCCTCTGACCTTTAAAGAATGCCACAGCCTTTTTCTCCTTCCTGAACCTCAGAAATCTTGAAAAATAACATTTAGCCTCGTTGCCTGTTACTTGATTTCTTTCTAGGGTCAGTTCTTTTTACTTATTAACGAACTTTGGCTTCTTCCCTTCATTTTTTACAGCTTCTTAAAGAATTGCTGAGTAGACTTCAATCTCCTCCTTATTAAAGGCAATGAGACAGTCTCAGCTGGTCACTCCAGGAAAGGGTGCTGAGCAGTATGAGAGATCTCAACATTCAAGCAGAAATAATGTTCTGTTTTCTCTTTTCCCTTTCCTTTTGCCTTTATCCTTGCTTTTAACCTCTTCTTTTTAATCTCTTTTCCTTTCCATCCTTCTTTCCATTTTTCTTTCTTCAGCACTGACCACCTGTAACAGGATAATTCCACAGTTCTCTACCAACCTGAATGCCAGTATAACATTTAACAGAGGCCATCAGGGCTGTGTCTGACCCTGATTCCCCTTCTTCAGCCTGATCCTGACTCCCATCCCAGCCCACGCTCATTCAGGTGCCAGGTGCTCCCTGGGTCATGTTATTTAGGAAACCAAGCTACAGATATTAGCAAAACTTCCCAGTGCCCCAAAAAGCAAACAAACAAACAAACAATGACACCCTGAAGCTCTGTTTTACTCCTGTGCCCAATTAACACCCACTAAAATCTCTGAGTTTTGTGCTCGTTCCCAGCAAACCCTGTAGACTTTGGGGTTTTACAGGTTTCATCCTGGATTTATGAGAAAGTCAGCACGAGAGAGTTAAGCTTTTATTTTGGTTTTTAAAGCAAAACGAAAGTACCCAGTTTTAAAAAGACATGAACCAATCCCTCACTCCCAAACACTGCTGTCAGAGATAAGAGTCTAACCTCCACCAAGCACTTGGCTTTAAAGGCAGTTTGTTAGTCAAGGGCAGGCCAGAAAGCACTAAAACACTAAAAAACCCACACCCCATATATTTCCAAAGCCTGTAAATTAACACAACAAACAAATAAAACTTTGAGCTGAGACTGGTTTTTAAAGTAACATTTGCGGTTTCAGTTTCTCAGAACCCACCAATATAATTTTCATTAAAGATTAACTTTCTCTCCCCTAAAAAACAAAACAAACCAAAACAAAATCAACAAAAAACATTAGCAAAGTGTTTCTCTTTCCAAAATAGCCTACTCATATTTCTCCACTGTGGATCCAACCCACCACTCACATAACAAATTAAAATCCCTGGAAAAAGAGGCTTAACAGAGGCTTTCCTTTCCTGAGCTGACAGTTAAAATAATAAGAAAAAGGTAATTTGCTTATTTCCCTTCTATTGTCATTTAACTATTTTTTTCCCAGCTTCCAAAAGCACTTCATTTAAAAATAAATTAAAGTCAATTAAAAAAAAAAAAAAGAAGGAACAAAGATAAAAGTGGTGAGATGTTCATGATCGTGCTTGGCACAGAGATTCTGAAACACACACCTGTGGGTGGAACCTGAATCTGAATAAATCACTCGTATCATTCTGGAGTGTTTGATAAGATCTGTGCAGGATCTCGAGGTGATGAATAGAAAGAATGCAGAAATAGATGTATATGTATTCACAGGTACCCATGTCATAGAATTGTTGAGATTGGAATATATCTCTTAAGATCATCAAGCCCAACCATTCCCCCAGCACTGCCAATGCCAGCGCTAAACAGTGTCCCCAAGAGCCACATCCACACACTTGTTCAACACTTGCCGGGATGGTGAATCCACCACTGTCCTGGGCAGCCTCTTCCAATCATTAACAACTATTTCTATGAAAAAAATTTCCCTAATCTAAACCTCTCTCTGGTGCAACTGGAGGCCGTTCCCTCTCCTCCTGTCCCTGTTCCCTGGGAGCAGAGCCTGACCCCCCCCGGCTCCCCCCTCCTGTCAGGGAGTTGCAGAGCCAGAAGGTCCCCCCTGAGCCTCCTTTTCTCCAGGCTGAGCCCCCCCAGCTCCCTCAGCCCCTCCTGCTGCTCCAGCCCCTTCCCAGCTCCGTTCCCTTCCCTGCACACGCTCCAGCCCCTCAGTGTCTCTGTGTCCTCTACCCCAGTGCCTGTGCGGGCAGGGATCTGTTCTCTGGGACACAGAATGGCACAGGGGTGTCTAAATACCATTTTAACCACTGCATTTTAGAGCAGTGAATTGAGTCAGTAAATTCTACCTTTTTAATCACCGAGAAATAATAATCAATACCTTTGTAAATGGCCTGAAAAGCTGCAGATAGAAATTGTGCTGTAATATTAATGATCCACATTCATGCCTGGCATAAATTGTTTAAGCTTCATCAGCTCCATTGAATTTGGGCCCATTTTGTCTCCTGAACTTCTGCTGCACAATTTGTACATGATTTAAAGTTCTCAACATTGAAAACACTTTTTTTTTTTAAATTTTTGTTTTAATACTCACAGGTTTTCTTAGATTTGACAAAATACAAAATAGAGTAATAACTTTGAGGAACAGGGACTTGTTCTTAAGTATTGAATCTCAGCATTACCAAGCTGATGTCATCAAGATGTACTTAGTCCAGAGTTTATAACACTTAGTTATAATTCAAATTATATTAAAGAGTACAATAAATATGGAATATAAGTATTTACTGGACCTATTATTGATCTGTATAATGGCACTTTATACCTGCCAGTGAAAGTTAATTCCACTGGATGTTGTGGATCCACCAGTGTTGCACATGTTCAAGGTAAAACTTTCTAGCCATAATCACAATCTCAAGAATCCACACTTCAGCTCTAATTTCTAATAAAACCCACTGGAATGTCAGAAAAAAGAAGAAATTCTTGATTTGGGTCATTGGGATTTATCTGTGCAAATAAGGATTTGGGTCCCTATTAGGGCTAAAAGATATTAAGCTGAGCACAACAATAACACAAGTAACACTAAATCATCCCAACATATTTTTTTAGCTTATTTTGTTGATTCCTGCTCTCAAAGCAAACACAGAGACTGCCAGAGCCCCAAAAGTTTTTGCTTTTCCATCTCACAGGGAAAGGCCTGACCTCTCTGTCCAAAAGTTACATTTGTTGCATCCTGAACTGATGCAATTTTCATTTGTTCCCTCTAAAACGATCTTGATGATTTTAAATCCCAGATGAGCAAGGGCAATCAGGTGGGGGAGGATCAGCTCAGACATTTTCAGCCAACCATAATACATGAATCTATAACACACCTGGTCACCTGGTCAGGGAGTGGAGACCTGAAGGCAATAAAATTTAAAGCATGATTCATCTGAAAAAATATAGACCACTGCTTCAAGATGAGAGCTCTTGACTGTGCTGAATTATTGAGATCACATAGCAACAGAGAGTATTGAGTATAAAGGTGTTTAAAATGACCAGCTTAGCTGTAATCACCTACATTTAGATGAACCCAATTCCTGCTCTCTCAAGGTAAAAACAGGTTAAAAAAAAAAAAAAAAAAAAAGAGGTTTTTTTTCCCCCTAGTCTATCAATCCAGAAAACTTTTCTATTTTTATGTAATCTACATATTTTATATAATCCAGCAGCCTTTTATATTTTTTTTCAATCAGATAATACATTTTCAGTTGCTCATATGTATTTTTCAGTGAAAAATTGTTCTGTTTAGAAACACAATTTCAGTCATCAACAAGTACATTCACCTGCACAGACCACAGAGTAATGTTTGTAATGATTTTCTAGAGACACATAATACATAATCAACTGACTCAGAAGAAAAGACTGTGCATTATTTATTCAAATCTAGAAACTTTGACGAAGTAGCCCAGTCTTGATGGGTTACTGAATCTCTTCTCAGTATGACAGAATTGAGCAGAGGATAAAAAAAACATCCATGGTCACGAATTTATTTGTTTATATCTTGTTTTCAAGCACAGATTTTCCTCTGAGTCACAGATCTCAGAGAATTAACTGAAAGTTTTAGGTGAGCAAATAACAGATATTTCAATAAATCAATAATTCCAATGAACTCACCTGTCTCAGAGAGCAGTTTGGTAGCTTCCAGCACCTTCTCAGTATAAACTCCGGTCTCATAGTTTTCCATCTCGGCGTTAATGATGTGAATGACTCTGGCTGCACGGCCCCGGATGGCACCCGCGGTTCTGTCCAGCGTGTCCACATCCCCCTCTTGGAGAGCAATCACACACTTATTCACATCTTCCAGGATGTGGTTTTCTAGGATGGAGGGGAAAAATACAGCTCATTTCATTTCCCTCTTCCTCGTAGCAAAGCTTAGAGATTTGGGTGAACAGCAAATGTCAGTGTGTTAAAAAATTGATATCTGTCTTTATCCAGGCCTGCTAAGCAAATGCTCTTCATAACAGTAAAATTCCAAAGTGTGATATTTATCTTTAACAGGGACTGGACTACATCATCTTACCTGTCCTGTGAGTCCCAACCTGCAAATCTTTGAAAACCAGTCACATTAATTTCAACCATCTTGGTTGATTTTGGTATAATAAGGTGCTCAAACATCGTGCAGATTCTCTAATAAACAGTCTGAAGATGAATTTACACGCTCCCATGAAATTTAATATGTTCGGTTCATTTGTGCCTAAATGAAAATAAATAGTTTTGAAAACACAACAGCAAATGGCCTTTGTAGATAGCAAGGAGCCCGGGCATGAGCAGTTCATCTCCTGCACTCCACCTATGCCAGAAAATAAGCTCTGAATTTTTCATGACACACACTGTAATTATATGTGACTGTGCATATTCTGAAATAAGAGTTAACAACAGTGAGTCTGCTCAGATGAGTTAATATTGACCAGCTTTATTGGATTCTTGGGAGCTGCACTGGTTTTTTTGGCTCAGCATCATGTGCTGCAATATCATAATTTATGTACTATTCTCATATAAATAATGTGAAAGGATGAAGCAGATTTTGATTAGGTCAGGCATTATTTCCCAGCAGTCAGGAGAGTCAAAATAATTTCAATAAGACTATGACTGAATTTCATATTTGACCAAACTCAGCCTGAGACACTTAGCAACTCTAAAAACCACCTTGCTTTTCTGTTACAGACACCTCTAAACTGAAAATGAAATGTTGTTCTTTGTAGTAGCAGTAAAACAGAATTAATCAGTTCACCAACTGCTCTTTGTTAATTATCCTTGGCCACTAAAAAGAATGACTCACTAATCCTCACTGTTAAAAATCTCAATGTTGGATCATCTGAGAGTTTCAGAAATGTATTACATGATGTTGAATTTTACACTTTAACAACTATGGATGGAAATCGAAAGTCCCCTGAGATGTGAATCTGAGTAACTTGCAAGGCAAAATCCTTTGTTTAAAGAACTCCCTGTCCAGAATTAAAATCATTGCTTGGCCGAAATTTTTCTTCGCTCTTTTGTTCTCACAAACATCATCAGTTGCTTTTACAGTGGCATAACCAACTTTTGCCCAACGAGAAGTGCTACATGGATTTGAACAGACACTGCATTTGGTATATGAAATAATTTATTAAAATCATGGTCAGCTTTCTTTTGGTAGCCATCCTATTGTTAAAACATACCATCAAATGTGACACTCAATATGAAGAGGAGGAGGAGGTGTCATTTCAGGAGTTGCATTTAATCAGACAGAAGCATTTAGAACGGTTCAGTGGTTTAACATTCAAAACCAAAACTACCCTGTGTGAGCTGAGGCTTCCAAGCTTACAGTAAGCAAGCAACAGGATTTGTGGACACATGTCATGTTTATTTATGGACAGTATTAGAAAAAAAAAATTAACTCAGTGGTTAAGTTATACTTCCCAGGCCCTTTGGAAAGTTTGGATCTAAGTCAAGACTAAGTTAGAAGGAAAAATGATTTGAGAAAAAGAAATGAAAACCCCTATCATCCATTCCACTGACTTCTGGTTTATGGATACAAGCACTTGGAGTAAACAAAGTTCTCAAGCCAATCAGGAAATGGCTACTTGAGAAAGTCTGCCAGCTCTTTGGCTTGTGGACTGGGTCAGCAATTTACAGCTTGGTTTGCCTTTTCACTGCAGAGCCAGGTCTGCTGAAAAGTGTTTGTTGGTTTCAAATCTCAAATAAAAATCAATGTGCTCCCAGATTCTGAAGTACCCTTTTGCTCTGACAGTTCATTTTCATTTTCTTGTCATGGCTTGCAGTAAGCACTCTAACAGGGCTGGTGAACAGTGGAGTGTAATTAACTAAGTCAAACCATTTTCCTGTTAATAATAGTAGCAGGATACAACTAAACAAAATAAAGGGCAGGGCAAAGAGGAAAGTTAGGGATTTTTAAAAAGAATCTTTTTTTTTTTCCCCCCCTCCAAATCTCACAAACTTTTATTAGAAAATGTAGGTAACATCAAGGAAAGTAATGTAGATGGAAACATAACCTTTTGGCCAGACTATCTCATGAAGTTTGCCTCTTCTGAGACATTCAGGTAAGCCAAGCACTCTTGGCACACTCTATGTCCTTATTCACAACAGTGAAATTCACCTTTCAAACTGAAATAGGAAAATGAGTTTTCTGCAGCAGACAATTACCCAGGACATGCAGCAATCTGCAATTACCGTGCTCGTTGTGTATGACTATATCATAACAATCCACTCTGGCACAAGCTGTGGCACTTCACAAGGAGGATGGAGAAAAGACTGTGACCCAGAGTCAATGTCCTTCTCTTCTCCATCCCTTCTTTCTGTAAGAACTAAGATGCTTTGGTTATTTCCACAGAAGAGCTTGCTTTGCATCGTAAGCCTCCCAAGAGAGGTCTGAGAAGTGCAAAGATTTGCTGTTTCTTGCACTATTTTACTACTTCTCTCTGGTTTTATCATTACACCATTAACTGAGACCCAGAAGTGCCTCCCAGCTCTCTGCAAATGTACACACTGCTCATGTCTGACAATACACCCAGACAAGAATCACAGAATCATGGACTCATTAAGGATGGAAAAGGTCTCTAAAATCATTGAGTCCAACAATTAACACTGTCAGGTCCACCACTACCATATGCAGCATCTGTGTATCTCCCTTCTTCCTATCCCTCTTCAGAGCCTGGTGACCTGGTACAGATGGTCAGGGGGCAAGGACTGCAAGGTACATCTGCCCCACTGTACAGACACAGCTGACCTGAGCAAAGCTACAGAATGAAGCAAGGAAAGTGTCAAGGCCAGGTTGGATGGGGCTTGGAGCAACCTGCTCTAGGGAAAGGTGTCCCTGTCTATGGCAGGGATTGGAACTAGATGATCTTTAGGGTCCTTTCCAACCCAAACCATCCTGTGAATCTACAATTCTGTAAAGTTCATCTTTCCTCCTCTTGCCTACAACTGCAGAAGGATTCTAATGATTTCTACAAATACTGTCAGCCTGTCACAGGTCTGGAACGCATTTTTAAAAAGGGGCTAAAATCCTACTTTGGGACTGAGCTGAGACAAAACTTCTCTAGAAATAGAAGTGCACATAGGATGCTATTTTCTGGGAGGTGAAAAGCCAACCGTTGCTACCAGGGATTAATTGACATGGTGTGGCTGCTCCAACCGAGTGCAAAAGATCAGCATTCCCACAGACACAGACTAATGGATTAATGATGCTTTAGCAATTATAGCTTTTATTCACTCTAACCCATTACTTCAATTTAGGAGTATATTTTTAGACCGGTACCTGAAACAGAGAGGAAATCATCCACCGAAGTGATGTCATCAACAGCTTCAGTGAGGACTCGCACCTGCTTCTCCCACTGATCCTTAAACACATCCATGTTGTCCTGGGCTACTTTGCTCTGGGGTCTGGCAGCCAACGTGAGTGCAGCATTTATCACCTGTTATTCAAACCCAGTTGTTAGGAGAAGGGAAAGTTTTTTCACAACAGAAAGAGCAAACAGATCATGGGCCGTGTTAAAAATGCAGCATTGCAGCCCATTTGACACGTGGGGCTCGAGGTATGAACGAATTTTTCACAGTTTGTGGAAATCAGGCAACAACATCATGACAAAACCAAGGTTATAATCTTCACCCAGGCTGTTTTCCCTGTCTCAGCTAACTGATGCTTTTAAATGCTAAAAGAGTTCTTGGGTACTTTATAGTAGGAATCTTACTTACCTGTGGGCACAGACTATCAATCTGCGTGGCTGCCATACGGACTAACTTCACCCCTTCTTCATTATTTGAGATAGAACAGGCCAGATTTGCAACCTGCAATGAAATCAGCAGATGAGAATCAAGTTTTAGGTAAGTGAGCCATTAGGGCCATGCCTTTCTCTGTTCCTATTGAGCCTTGCCTGGAATGAAAGAATTGTGTACAAGAGGAATAATACATCATCTTCTGTGCTGGGGAACAGAAACACATGTAGATTATTTCCTTACCAGCAAACTGAACTACCCATCTTGTTTAGATTTTTCTCAGAATCTGCCCTCGCTGCCAAGTGTTCCACATCCTCCTCTATAGCTTGAAAATTATCTCCTGAGAAGTCATGTAGAGAATGCAGAGCCCCCAGACAATGATCTGTGCATTTCCTTTTATTTTCTTATTAACTAGGTCCAAATGAATGTAGGTAATCAGGTGCATCCATATACTGTGATCTTTGCAAAATACAGAATCTTTGCAGTCCTAACACATGGAATTGTGCTTTTCCATCCATAAACAAAACTCTGGGAAGTTACATACCTCTCCAATATTTTCATTGTTTCAGATCCTGATGGTTTTATGAGGGTTTACTTCAACTCTCAGGTGGATCTCTTTATTTCTATGTGGTTGTCTGCCATACAGTAAGACATCCACCCTGACAGTGATGTGAAATGTCTCTGGTGAAAGCCTCATTCTGTAACATATGCCTGAAGATCTCATTCAAAGATCTCTTCAACTACATTTGCTCGCTCTGGCACAGCTCTGGGAAGTCTCAAACTCATAAGACTGAAGGCTATTTGGATAAGATGAAGACAGAGGAGACTTCTGAATGAGATCTAGCAATCAGATCATGTCTCCAGAGCTGCATCTCTGTGGCTTGGATTCAAGTGGAAGAGCATGTTCTCCCAGCTCATACAGTTCTTCCAAAAAACGCATTCCCAAAAGCTTTGGCCAAGTCCACGAATCTGTCATGGTTTTCCAAAGAGCAGTTCATGGCACAGTGCACATATTTAAGCTCATCAGTGGTATTTAAATCACAAAGGTACATTTTGGGACAGGGGAATACAGGATATTTTTTTTAATCATCCAAAAGTACAGCTTTTAATTCTAATCTACATTAAAACAAACTTATAAATTTTAAATATGCTTCCTTGATATTATTCACTGTGCCTGTAGGCATAACTATCAGCTGGAAATGATTCATGAATTAGTTCAAATACCCCCATCCTTCCAATTTTCCTCCAGTCTCCCCTTGTGGTATTAAACTGTTCTCATCTCCAGTGCACATCCCCGCATTAGCCCTGATCCATCTGTTCTGCATGGAACCTATTTCCCTTCACAGTTCTGGGGAACGTAGTCTGCATATATCACAGTGCCAGAGCTCAGGAAAGAAAAGAACCCAAGGCTTCAAAGAGTCCTGCAGGCATTTCCTAGTCAAGATTTTATCATAGTGCTGGGATTTTTATTTTCATTTCATGATGAGACAAATGAGTTAGTCTGTTTGTTAACAGCTTTACAGTCCTCATGTCAAAAACCTTCTCCTGAGCTGACATCTTCCAATTAAGTCACCATTTTCTGTAGTCACTTCTGTGCACACATCAAACAGAACACTTTAATCTTCACCAGAAACAAAAGCTAAGCAGGATGATAATTAGAATGCATTAACATGAGTGGAAATTACAGACCTTAAAGACTAGTAAATAATATTAAGTTCAGCAAGTGCCATCTTCCTGTATTTGAAATAAGTGGCTTTTCAGATTGCCCTTTCATTTTGTGATTATCCTGATGGGAATTTGTCCTAAGGCTTCAGATGCAACATACATCTTATTTTTTCACAGAGAGCACTGAAGGGGGCTGGGTGTCACGGAAAGGCAATCAAACCACGAGGCAGGTCTTTGAGTTCTTCTGGAAGAGATCTTGGCAGATATAATCAGCAAAAATGAAACTTATTTTGTCTCTGTTAATTACTTTTTCGACAGAATCTGATGAGATAGTATTTGAATGTTGTAAAGTGTCCTGTTTTCCAAGGAGGGATTCAGACATAACCAGAGAAAACTTTCTCCTTTATTTGTAAAACAGAGTTCAGTACATTGGTTTGGGTGCTCCTACCAATACAAAGGTAATCTATTGCATTAAATATGCATCAAAAGAGCATTACAGCTATCTGTTTAAAAGAAATAGTGATGCATATCATGTCTAATCCTTACATGATGAGCCTAACAGTTTCTGTGGTTTATTTCAAGACTTGCATAAATATAGCACTGTGTCATCAGCAGTCAGAAAGCAATCCTGTGTCACAATTCAGCAGAGACTGTGCCAGCCTGTACCATGAGGAGATATGATTATGGCAAACAAGTACAGAGATAAGCAAATTCCACAAAGGTAGATGCAATCTGGATAAAATCGAATTTAGCACTGCAAATCAGAAACACTACGACTTTTCCCAAAATTGAATTTTAAAACATGGCAAGAAATAGCCATTACTTGCTTAAGCCTGCATTTTAGTACCACTGCATAAGCAGTGAAACAGTACAAGTTCTAAGTGCACTCAATCACCAGACACCACACTATTTAATTATTTTGATTGACTTTGTTATCAAGTAGAGAGTCAGGTCACTATCAATCAGCATTCCTGGCACAGCAAGGTCCACATGCATGCTCTTCATTGACAGAAGCCATGAGGTAATTCACCACGCTTTAGCTGACTACAAATTCAGCAACTTCAGATATTTTTCCTAACTAAAACTATGACAAGAAAAGCTTAGACCCAGTTCCACTCCACGTAGCTGAGACACTTTGACTAGGTGCCAAACTGACTCCTTTGGATAGTGGATAATAAGAGGAAGGCCCTTCCAGAAGCTTTTTTAGGTCTCTGGTTGACTCTCTGATCCTCTAGATGTGTCTAGTCTATTATTTAAGCTTATCTGGCCCTGATGATTGTTGAAGAAGGTACTGCTGAAATAAAAGAGGTTTTAATGGTGCATTGTAACTCTTTTTGCATGGGCATAGTTAATACAAAAGACTCCTCAAGGTTGGGAATTTGTTAATTATGCTATTCCTGAGCTGGATGGAGCAGACAGCTGGGAAAGGAAAATAAAAAGGCTGTATATTACCAGAACTGCCAATTACCAAAACTTGGATTTGACAGCCTTTACCTTTATGCTTCAAGTGCTCTGTCTCCACCAAAGCATTGAAAAGAAGGTTTCATGAAAGGCTGTGGAAGCAACCAGGTAATTAATTTTTTTTTCTGTTTACTAAGTTCCTTGAGCACCCTGAATTCACTGAGTGCCATAAAGAACTTAAGATTGTATTAAGATCAATGTGAAGTGTCTGAAGAGCATTTATATGAATGAATACATTTTAAATACCACAATCAATGAACTGTGAATCATCCTCAAACTGCGTGGAGAACTTAATAACAGTGAAACTGCTGTGCAGATAAACATTATTGTCCAGAATTTCAGGTCTGCTAAGCTACTCTTATACCATCAAAACAATTGCTAAACACCTTAAACCTGTCCTGCAAGAGCATGGAAAGGTAATGAGCAAGAAAATAAACACTCCAGGTGCTGTATTTTTCTGTAATCACCGAGCCCACTGAACCAGCCCTAGAACTGGGGATGTGAAGAAGCAGGTACCAACTGCTTCATATTCATTTCCATCACTGGCACTGACAGCACAAGATGCAATTGTGCACTTTGCCAGGTATCCCTCTGTAATCATGCAAAGAGTTCCAGTAGTTTCAGTTATTTAAAATACATACAGGACCAGTCACAATAAAATACATCTGCGTCTATTTGGTTGCATTTCAGCTTCGGTTTCTTGCTGGACAGCAGATTGGGCTGGAGATTAGTTTCTGATGCAAATTTTTATTATTCTTTGTGGTGTTTTGATCCTAGTTGGACCTCAGGTACCAAAATCACTCTGTCACTGCCCTCCTCAGCTGGGCAGGGGAGAAACAATGCAATGAAAGGTTTGTGGGTCGAGTTCAGGGCAGGCACAGATCACTCACCAGTGACCATCATGGGCAAAACAGAGTTAACTGTGGGAAACCAGCTTAATTTATTACCGATCAAATCAGAGTAGGGTAATGAGAAATAAACTAAATCTTAAAAACACCTTCCTCCCTCCCTTTTCTTCTTCCTGCACTCAACTTCACTCTCAAATTCTCTCCCTTCTCCCTCTCAGTGGCACAGGGGATGAGCAATAGGGTCTGTGGTCAGTCCAACATGTTGTCTCTGCTGCTCCTTCCTCCTCAGGGGTTGGACTCCTCACACTCTTCCCCTGTTCCGGCCTGGGGTCCCTCCCACAGCAGACAATTCCTCATGAACTGCTCCAGCCTGGGTCCCTTCCCACAGAGTGCAGTCCTTCAGGAACCAGCGGCTCCATCCCAGAGTCACAAGTCCTGCCCAGCAAACCTGCTCCAGCGTGGGCTCCTCTCTCCATGGAACCACAGCTCCTGCCAGGATCCTGCTCCAGCACGGGCTGCCCATGGGGTCACAGCCTGCTTTGGGCATCTCCCCACTCTGGTGTGGGGTCCTCCATGGGCTGCAGGTGGATCTCTGTTCCCCCTGGGCCTCCCTGGGTGCAGGGGCACGGCTGCCTCACCATGGGCTGCACCTCGGGCTGCAGGGGAACCTCAGCCCCCATTCCTGGAGCACCTCCTGCCCCTCCTGCTGCTCCCACCTGGGCTCTGCAGGGCAGTTCCTCTCCCATGTTCTCACTCTCTCTCAGGCTGCTGCCCAGCAGTTTTTTCCCCACTTCTTACACACACTATCCCAGAGGTGCCACCGCCATCTCCGATGGGCTTGGCCTTGTCCAGCAGTGGGTCCATCCTGGAGCCAGCTGGAATTGGCTCCAGGGACATGGGGGAAGCTTCCAGCAGCTTCTCACAGAAGCCACCCCTGTAGCCCCCACTGCTACCAAAACCTTGCTGTGCAAACCCAATAGATCATTGTTGAAAGGCCATGCCAAGGACAGGATTTATTTAAAGATACTTTGATATGACAATTGATGTGACAATTGATATTGATATGACAGTTGATGTGGCAGCTCAGAGTGGAGTGGGCAATGCCTACACTGGTTTTTCATTAGGAAGCAACTGAAGAGTGGATCAGCATTTTTTCATTACTTTAGTCATCCATACTATTTAGGACAGGAAAGCTTTATTTCTGCCATAAAACTGTCCTCCAAGTTACAAAAGTAATCAAGGATCTTTCATATTAATTTACCTTATTTTTGCACTGATTAAAATCAGGTGTAGTTACCTTTCATTGTATTTTTAAACTAGACCATTTCCATTTTTGACTTGAGCACTTTGTATTAATAAAGGTAACTGTGACTATCAAGATGCATTGTGCTCTTATGACTATCAAATTGTATTATCCTCTGGTTCAAAATTAAATTCAAAGATTTAACATGGCCACTCTGAATTCAGCATAAGTGAAAAGGTCCAAAAAAGAAATCCATTGCTTAGAGCAAAAATGTAAAAAAAGAGAGCATTATATGCTACAGCAAAGGAGCAACAGCAACACAAAGGCTGTGGAATATCATTTTTTTAACTTTTTTTTTAATTCTTTTTTTCACCATAAATTGCTTGAAGAAATTATACCAAAAAACCTCTATTCAACTTTCCCAACCATTTAACCATCCAAAGGTAGAGAATGCAATCTATTTTTCTCTTAGTTTTTTAATTTTCCATATTGCTGGTATGTGATTTTTTTTTTTTTACTTTTGTTATTCATGTCTTTTCTATTTACGTAATTTATTTTTCACTGCAATATTAAGAAGAAAAAAATTTATATCAAGTTATTCTTCATTTAGAAAATTGCAGAGTAACTTGTACAAACTCAAGAAATTGACAAATTCAGTGTGTCTACACCACACATTTAAGAAGCTGAAACTTTCTGTGTTACTCAGCCTGAGATGAAGTTGGTTTAAGTGAGGGAATTCTTTAACATTCACAGTGGACTAAACCCAAGCAAATAATCAGTTATGATGTTCCAGCTGATGGGATGTAACTTGCTGAACTGTGGTATCTTAACTATTTGTAATTATTTATCCATTCACTTAGTAATTTATCCAGATATTGTTTCAATCTCTGAATCCTTCAAAATGTTGACATATATTAATGCTGGTGCTGCTGTAGGCAGCCCAGTGATATTCATGGAGCCACAAATAAGATTTTTTTTCTAAAGGAGAGCAGAGTTGAAGCCAAGTTACCCAAGATCTTCAACTTATTTATCCTCGCTCTATTCATTCAAGCATTACATTATGAGCAAAACTCTATTTATCACTAGACAGGATGTTTTTGCCCATACACAAACAAGTGCCAAAAATCAAAATGTCACTGAGAGCACATCTTGCAGCAGATTCCTCTTCCTCGTCAGGCACTGCAGTGCCAGTTTGTGCTACCAGGAAAATATTAGGCTGGGGCCTCTTCCTCAGTACCTTTTCCATATGGCATGGGGGGAACCTCATACTGGAAATAGGGACAATTTTCCCTCAATTATATCAACCTAAATAAGAGATGAGATGTATTTTTCAGTTGTTCACCTGTGCATATATTCCTGTGCATTAAAAAAACAAATTGCATGTACAGCAGTAAAAAAGGACATTTCTTTTATAAATTAATAATGATCTGATTTACTGAGTTTGATGTTTGCTTAAAAAATTTTCAGTACAAAGCCCTGAACATATTTATTATAAACTGCTCAGACATTTACAAGATATATCCAAGGAGATTGGTAAGAGCAGGACTTTAGAAAGCTACAAAGCATTTTAAGCACAACAGTTGAATGTTTTATTTCATGTCTTATATGCTGCCCACTGAACCTATGAAAACTCTTTTCACTCTCAAAAGGTCAGCAGCATATTCTCTCATACTTACTGCAGGAATAAGGCTTTTCCACTCACTCAAACTCCCTTCAGACTTGCTCTGTATCAGATTTAGTTGAAAGAGTTTTAAGAGATGTCTGAAGTAACTTGAATAAATTCAGTGGGTCTTGGTCTGAGACTTCTGAAAGAAGCCTCATAGTGTTGGAAGCCTCACGTGGACAGAAAACTCAATTCTAAGTGAAAAGATCCTCATTTTGAACAATTTCAATGCAGTGTTGTTAATACAACCTGAATCTCCTCCACTTTCTCGGACCATTCTCTTACATGCAGTGATTATGGCTTATAGAATGGAGTAAATGTGAGATCAAAAATGACACACCTTGAAAAAACCCTTCTACTTTACTATTTTCATAACTGAAAAAAGCCAGCATTGGTTCATGTTCAATTACAGAGCTGAGATTAAAGCACATGAAAAAGGTATTGTATTATGTTTGATCCTTTACTTTTAATATTGAACAATAACAATGATTTCAGATATGAATAAAGATTCCAAATAAATGGAATTTGTCCATAAAACTGTCTTCCTGAAACAGGTCAAGTTTCTACACCACACTGATGAGCCTCAACCATGATAAATGTGCCTGACTGCAAGAGCACAAGAAATCCCTGGTGTGGTCTAAAAGAAGAGGGAGAAAATGCTATTGTGCATCTGGGATTTTAGACCAACTTTCCAGGTCTTAGTGATTTTTAAACAGAATCATCCCAAGAATTCTCTGTGGAAAACAGAGGAAAGCCAACTGAACATAGAAAAGGCAGGTGAATGTCTCAGAGCATTTTTCCAATTTACACCTGAAAAAAACCATAATGGAAACTTCTTCCATTTCCTTTGTAAAATTATTCAAGCAATGCTGTTGGAAACTGGGAGCACAACAGTGCCCAGAACTATCAACCTGCATCCTCATCTAGAACAAATGGGCTCAGAGCTGCCCCAGTTACTACATGAAGATCTAATCTCATAATTAAAAATTAGGGGTTCTCCGTTTCCCTGTATCTCTAAATAGCTTGGAATTCAAAGACTTTAGAAAAGTGGGTGTGGATGTTAATTCCCAGAGATTATATCAACTGAACTATTTTGTGTTTTGTCAGAAAACTCCCTTAGGAATTACAGATGATCCTCCCTTGTTTTCTTGAGAGTTGGTTTCTAAGGCATTCAGCTGGAATAGAATTAAAGGACAGGACTAATGGGGTTCCTGTGCTGGGAGGTGAGGAGAGCAGAAAAGGGCTTCACTCCTGAGATTCCCTCCTCCAGAAATGACACTTTCCAGGTGCAGTGGGACATTCAGCTTAGATATGTGGGATTTCTCCCTCCCTCACCGCACTGATGTAACTTCTGGATTTTCTCTCTCTGCATCTGCATCCACTGGTGAAGAAATAAACAGCAAACAGCAGCAGTTAAGCCAAGAAGAAGAAGAAGAGCAGGACTCAGTCTCAAGAGCATAGCTAAGACAAGATTTGTACTTTGGTTTTAGCCAGTCTGGAGCAATACAGCACTGCACTCATGAAATGCAGAGAGTCTTTGTCATACAAAAAAGCAGCCTGTAAAGCCAGAGGGAATCTGTTCCCTATTGTCCATCTACTCAGGAGGGCCATGGAGTAGATATCCTGCTCTAAAGCACACCACTAACACAGTCAGAGTCTAGAGAGTACAGCTAAGAGTGATTAATTTGGTTTACTGATTTTCTGAGGTAGAGGTATATATATATATATATATATTTTACTTCTTTTCACAGAAAACAAAGGTAAAACATCCAACTACAAGAATTCCTTCTGCATAGGTCAGAGACCAGCGACACATCTCAGTGGTTTTTATCTCTGTTAGCAGGACTGCGTTACTTTTCTATTTAATTTGACAATAGGTAAAGGATTTCTGACACCATTCTTCCACAACTGGTCTACTCACACTGAAAAACCAGTGAACAAAGAATGCAGAGGAACACAATGAAAACTACAGCAGTGTCTCTGAAATGCCAGACAACAGAACCTTTAACCAACAGCAACTGTTCTGTTCCAAAGTGTGCAAAACAGCCAAAAAAGGTCTTGGTTTGTTATACCAACAAATGAGGAAGCAACTCAGAAAGTTTGTGACCTTTCTGGTCAGTCTGCAATCAAGGCCACTGCTATTAAAATTCATCATGAATTATGAGCAAGGTATAGTGAAACAGTCAAGGAGCGAGAGGGCAGTTGGTGTCCTATGGAAACAAGATTTACAAGACTGCAATGTGTATGAGTCGATCCCATAAAGCATTTTTGACAACATACCCCTGAAAGTGCTATAATTAATAGATATTAATAGCAAGTAGTTACCAAAGCAATCCATCTATCTAATAACAGTCCACTATTTTGGCAAACTGCTCAGTGACCCTGGGACACTGATGCATGCCTGACTAGGCTGTGATAATTAAATGTTAGTTATATTATCAGGAAGCTGTATTTTGACAGCTGTTGAAGAAAAAGAGGGGACTGTGGTAGGAACTCAGAAAAGTTCAAGACATTAGCAGAAGCTTTGAAGGCATTAACAGCGTGATAACAGACACCCCAGGGTATAAACAAAGCACAAATTATAATCACTGATCCCTAAAGAAACATAATTTGCGAGTTAGATAGAACCAATTTTATTTAGCTGACCAATGTGGATGGAGCTGAACTTGGCAGGGGATGCAAAGAATAATAAGGACTTCCAAGGGTTTGTCAGTCAGAGAAGGAAGGTCAAAAAAAAAGTGCATCCCCCTGACAAGCAAGACTGGCAACAACAGATGAGGAGAAGGCTGAGGTACTCAATAACTTTTTTGCCTCAGTCTCCAATGGAAACCTCTTCCCACATCTCTTGAGAGGATGGACTGCAAGGCAGGGGCTTGGGGAGCAAAGTCTCTCCCACTGTCAGAGAAGATGAAGTCTGTGACCACCTGAGGAAGCTGAACATACATAAGTCTGTGGGACCTGATGAGATGCATCCCAGAGTCCTGAGGGAATTGGCCGATGTAGTTACTCAGCACAGTCCACAGTGTTTGAAAAATCACAGCAGTCAGGTGAAGTTCCTGGTGACTGGAAAAAGGGAAACTTTGTGTCCATCTTAAAACAGTGAGGAAAGGAGGAGCCTGGGAACTACCACCCTGTCAGCCTCAGGTGACCTGGGAAGGTCATGGAACAGAAGCTCTGCTGAGGCACATGGAGCATGGAGGACAGGGATGTGATTTGAGAGAACCAGCACGGCCTCATGAGAGGCCAGCAGGCTGAGGGAGGGGCCTCTGCCCCTCTACTCGACCCTGTTGAGACCTCACCTGGAATCCTGGGTCCAACCCTGGACCCTCATCCCAGAAGAGACATGGATCTGTTGAACTAGGTCCAGAGGAGAGCCCAGAAATTATCAGAGGGCTGATTTCCTTTATAGGGGTGAGCAAAGAAATTTTTATTTGGGGTAATAATTTAATGGTTTACAAAGTCCTATTCAGAGACTGAACTTACATGTATCAAATTTTTGTGCAAGGATAGTCTATAAAATGTTTTTACAGTAATGGCTCAACAATAATGCAAAACTGTGCCATGTGCCCAGAACCAGAATGTGTAGACAAGGCAACAGAACTGGATGTTCCCTTTTCTATTCCTCCTGTCAGTGTGTTTTAACCCTGGCATGGAGAGAGCCCATATTGGCTCCAAACATCATTTAGTTTACTCATCTGCCTAGCAGCCCTTTTTCCTGCTAATACATCACCTTTTGTCTTGGAAACATGTATTTATGACCATTATTATTACAATATGAGTGTCTGACACCAATAAAGATCCAGAGTATTTAGCAGAAAAACTATATGTTGATATGACTTATTTTCCCATTTCTGTATTATAAAATGCTAGTCAGTCCATTATTCCTGCCTTTTATCCAACCACTGTCTATCCATCCTTTTTGTAGGATCATAAACAGGGGTAACTTTCATACAGTTGTTTAACAGCATTTATACCAGTAAGGTGACCCCAGCCAAGACACAGACCTGAGCACTTGCACACACTCATCCACTTTTTTCACCTGCAAATGTAATCCTTAGGAGAGTTTTAGACTAAAATACCTGTTCTACATAACACATGGTCTATCTCATATCTGTTAAAAAGGTGTTGGCCAAAAAGATGGCACTGAGAAACCTGAGATCTTGATCTGTTCTTACAGGAAAGGATAGGACAATGAGGTGAGAGAAACTGCATTTATATTTAGGTCTCTCTCCTCCTCTTAAATGGGAATACAATTTAAAAAAACTCACAGTATTATTTTAATTAATAAGATTATTAATAATTATTAATATTAAATATTTAATATATTACAGGGTTGTAATTTATATCCTCAAATCACAATTTCTCTTAATTTAAGGCTGCATTCATGGGGCTTTTCACATAGAATTTGGTTTTTCTACAGTACTAACAAAAATGTGGAAATTTTCATCTTAGTTGTAAACTCAGTCATATGCTTTTTTTGATTAAAAACTGTTACATTCTGACTCACTCTTATATTTTAACCCAGTTGTCACAGGTTTGCAGTTCTGTGTATAACAGCTCATTCATTACCTTTGCAAAGGATCATCATTAGCTCATAAATATTCAAATTCATTTGAACAAAACCCAGATTATTTTCTGTGCATTAGAGTGCTATTTCTGACTTTTTCTTAGACTCCTCAAAAATAAGATAATTGTCATATGAATGCAGCTCACACGCAACTAATTTGCTTCGTGTGACTTTCAGCCCTAAACACAATATAGAAATAAATACTATATTTAAGAAATCAACACTGACATCAAAATTCTAAATAGGACTGCAGATATCTATAATTTACTTTGATTTGTGGTCCTCTTGGCATGGAGAGATGAGTACAATAATTCAGTTGTCTCTGCTGTCAGTTTTAATGGCAATATCAGGATGTGTTTGGGCTCCTTTGCAAACTGCTGGTTCACAGTCAATGCCTGATGGGTCCATGATGAAGCTACAGGGAGTCTCTCCACCAGTCCATCTCAGTATTTTTTTAAGTTTTTGATCAATTTAATTCAAAGTAACAGATAAGCCTCAGTGTCTCACTGAAAATTAAATTCAATTAAAAATTAAAACTCAATGAAAGTTAAATTTCAATTGAAATAGGCAACTGTTTTGAGGACACAAGCCTTATTATCCTCCTAATGCCTCAGTGAAGAGCGAGTTTACCTGATGGGCCACACTGAGGAGTCTGAGTAGGTGAGAGGTGTCTTAAATTCTGTGGGAAAATCCTCAGCTGGATGTGACACTTTACCACAAAATACAAATCCCTAAGAAATCACGTTTCACAGTGCCTGGTGTTTACAGAACTGCTTGCCTAACAGACGATATTTCTGCTTCCTACAAAACTACAGCAAGAGTTGCACATCTGAAAGACCTTTGACCAGGAAGCAGGAGAGTTGCTGCATTTCTGAGGCAAAATGCCTCATGTTGGTTCCGTGAGGAAGGTTTGGAGTTGGGAGATGTTTTAGTTTGCATCCACAGGGACTCTCCTGACCTTTGTGTGTGCTGAAATCAGCACTTTTAACATCACTCTGGACACGTGAAATCCTATGTTGGGCCAAGGAGTAGCTCCAGGACTTTGGTTTCTTGAACTTTTCAGTAAATCATCTTTAAAATTAGCCACATGTGAATGAATGTATTATAAGAGTAGGTTTTCCCCCAGTGTTGATTAGGAAGCTATCCTTCATCACACTACAGTTTTTCCAAGGTCTGCCTTTAGATTAAATGATTTTTGAGATATCATCCCGGAACAGGAAAAAAACTGAAAAACACAGAAAATGAAGTGTCATACACAATAAAATGGAGCATTATTAGGTCTTCTCCCAGGCCCATTCCATGCTGCTTTGAGAAGTGATAATTGCACCCAACAATATGTCCAGATAAGGTGGTGGATTATACCTGTATTTATCTAATTTTTTTAACCCATAGATTGCCTATCTGTGAAGCAGGTGGGGAATAAACAACACCTTCCTTTGGAGTAGGCAAATGAAGTTTATTTTAACCTTGGGAACACTGTGGCTAAGTTTGATTGGTTTTGACAGGAGAGCAGACTCCACCACAGCAGCAGCCACGTCATTACCCCGATATTAATGTGATATTACTGCAAGTCGTGGAAATTGGAGCCGAAAGGAAACTCGACAGATGATGCTCCTGTCTGAAGGCAGGATCAGCTGCACCCAAACCACTGCTGGCAGGTGTTTGTTTCACTTAGTCTCACAAGCCTGCATTGATACACATCGTATGGATTTCTATTCCCGGACATGAAACATTTAATTAGGGAAAACAAATAGCAGCAGTGTGTGACGAGGTCAGGCTCGCTAGACCAACTGCAGGCAGTGTGCACTAATCAGGGCCCATTCAAATACATATCAGGAGACAGAGTAATGACAGCAGGCAGAAAAACAACTAAAAAAACCCAGCCAAAAACCAGCAACCCCCCCATCTTTATTTCCTCTGCACATTTCTCCTTTGCAGACTCGCTGTGAGCTAAAATATAGGTCTGAGCTGTTAGAATTTGTGAGTGGAGAGAACAAGCTAAAGACCACATTTGTCTCGTGCACAGCAAGAGGGTCATTTGCATCCTATTAGGACTATTTTTACATGATTGTAGTAAACTCACGGATCTTTAGGACCTTAAAAAAATACAAACCAAAAAATCCTCAACAGGAGTTCCACCAAGAAGCTGCTACCAATGGAGGTGGCTTTTTAAGCCAAAGGAAATTTTGATATCCCTTCCCACTGCCTTTTTTTGCATTTGCATTTCTGTGCTTGAGATGGCACCACAAAGGATTACTGGCTGAGTCTGAACAGTTCATCTTGTAAATCAAATTGCCACATATTACTCAGGTTCTTGGGATATCTTTATGCACTTGGAAGAGGAAAGGAAAGATGTAATTAAAACATGTCTTTGAAGGATTTTTCTTTCTCTGAAAGAACTTCATTTTACCATCAGAACAGGTGACATGCTGGTTCCTCTGATCTGTTTAACTCATTGTTATTGCTGTCTCTACTCAGATGTCTATCAGACTCCCCACCTAATTCAAAAATAATGACAAAAATGTTGATCACTACTTATAGTATTTAAAAGGGATTGCAGTCCACTCGATTCCATTTATCTGAAAACCAATCCCTGTTCTCAGAGTGAGAAACGGCAGTAGGAGCCTGGAACACATTAAAAAACATTACAAAATTTAAGTATTAATTCTTTAAATTATGTGTGTGAAAGTAAGAGATAGAGGGGGTTCAAGGGCAGCTAAACACAAACAAATCAGCCCTTGCACAGTAAAGGACTGCAGATCACACTGAACATTTCACTCCATAATTCTAAAGTAGAGATACAAACCCTACCAACTCTTACACAAAATGACAAAGCCTCTTCATTCAACCCATCCCATGAGACAAAGATGAGGTTCCCCAACTCATGTAGAGCAGCTTTGTTCCACTTCAGCAAAGCTGCAGTGATTTACCCCAGCCCTGCCTCACTGGTGAATAAACTGTAGCACTGAAAAACCAAGCTAGAAATTAATTCCACAATCAATCCACACAAATGGTAGTAAATACTTCTGTGTTTTCACTTCTCCATCTGTACAATGGCATTGCAGAAATGCTTAAGAGACTCCATGCAGAAGTGTCTCTGTAGTGCCAGTCCATGTATAGAAAGAATTAAATAAAATAGCATTTTCTAAATGTGGCAATTGATCACTAAAGCTTTCCTTTCTCTGGCATTAAAAAGACACAATTTGTTGACCAAAGAGCATGTCATAGTCTCTATAAAAGAAATGCAGATATCATTGCTACCAGAAATGAATAACATATTACAAAAATACGTCAATCCTTTATTCTTTTATTATTCTAACCCCCATTTTTTAATGGTTAATTTATTATGGATTCACTGAACAGCCATCAGCATACATTTGCACTACTACCAACTGGAATTTATTCATCAGACTGCACAGAGGGATTTGTTAGTTATTGGGGGTCAGTGAACATGTAACACAGTTTTATAAACTGATATTGAACAGGAAGAAACTGCATTAGAATGAAGCCAGAATAACAATAAGCCAAAGAGTCAGGTGAGTATTTCTTGCTTCATCTCTTATATACACTTTTTTTTTCCCCACTGCCAAGAAGCTAATGCTTTTTATATTTATATATATATATATATATTTAAAATCTTTACTTTCTTTCCATGACTAATTTTTTAGCTCTCTGAACCCCCTGACAGCCTCGTGCCAGCTGAAAGGGCAGGGGAAGGAACAGCCCCAGTGGTCTGACAGGCGTGTGACAGGGTTTGGTGCCACAGAGCACGGGTCCCAGATGGCAGCACGTGCTGCAGCTTCTCGGTGCTCAAAGCTTTAACCCTGCTTTTTACTCTGCCTTACTTCGAGGGGTGGTTTGCAATGTATCAAATAATTGATTCTTTCTATATATTTAGCACTATCCTGTCATCAGCGACAGTGGAATTAATCTTGATTTCCATCGGTGTGAGTGACAGGAGAAATGAGTTCAGGGATACAGTTTGGGGATAACAGCTGTTGGAAATGTATATTTGCATAAACACGAGGAAATCAATTCCATTTCTGAGGCAATGGAAATATAACTTACCCCAGGCAGTTCTCATCTGAGAAACCACCTTTCCTGAGAGAGTGGCAGTCAAATTGTCTGCAAGGTATTACCTGCTACCTATTATACCAACATTGCACAGCAGTCTGAAGAAACAAGACAAAATCATACAGGACCGTGTAGTAACATAAGAGTGCCATTCAAATTAGGTTGGGAATATGTTGGTACAATGCATGTTCACCTGTTAGATTAAAATTATAAAAAGATATAACATGATTTTCACAGATATTCATGCAGCTGCTCAGAATTATTGAAAAACTTCAAAGAAAAAAATATTTTTCAGTTTACAAGTTGAGGTCAAAATTCCCAAATTTTCTTCTCCTAGCTGTCAAAACCCAGTAGAAAGAGAGGCAAATGGACTTGTGCTGAAGATATTTGAACAGAAAAGATAGTGAGAAAACACTGGAGTACCTAAGATCAGCTTTACTCATTTTAGAAGTTCAGAGAGGAACAGCTGATTTTCCTGTTCTGTTATTCCCAGTTTAGGCAAGCATTCAATTTGAGAAGGGAGCGCAGAGGTGATTTAAATTTAATATCTCGATCTCATTTCAAGAGAATGACTTAAACACAAACACAGTCAAGTTGAAAGTCTTAATGTTCTACTTGAATTCACATGATTTATGGCAGGGGAAAAAAACCTGCAGCTTCTCAAAAAGCTGAGAAATGCCAGTTTCATCTACATGGACTAAAGGAACCCAAATTCAAACAACAGACACTTAAACTAACATTTAACACTCCAGCTGACATTCGACACCGACATTCAAATGTACATCCCAGCTAAGAATAAATCTCCTTTTGAAAAATCCTAAATATGAAATAGGGCAGATCCTGCATTCATCTGTACTCGTATAATTAGACATACTGGACTGAACTCGTGTTCTTACCCAGGATTTATGCAGGGCAATTGAAGCCTATCCTTCAGTTCTCAAACAAATGCCAAATATGCTGCTGAGAGTGCTCAAGTGGCAGTTCTTTCCCCAAAGAAAGTCTGTTCCAATTGGAATTTAGATGCCCAAATACACCAGTGAAGCCTTGCAGCATTATCCTGAAAGATTCTAAAGTATTTTGAAGCATTTTTATCCATTTTCCGAATCACTTTTTGGCTTTGGTGAGCTGTTCTTCACATTAGAACTGCACTCTTGGAATAACCAAAAAAAATTCTTTTTTTTCTTTAATAAAAGGCTCTTTTTTTTAAAGGTTGAAGTCTCTGCTGCTCAGTTTTCTGTATATTCACCTCAGTATATTCAAGGTGACTGCACAGTGGCAAAACTTCACAATCTTGACTTGTGCTCTGTGCTCCCACCCCCATGAAACCCTTCTGGTTCCTTGGTCAAAGTGGAGCAAAGCAAATCTAATTACTGCCAAAATCAACCTAATGAGCATACACAGACTGAGGATATTGCTTTCCAGACCAAAGCTGGACACTGGACCAGAGGCTTCAACAAAGCTCCCTGAACACTGGTGAACACAGAACAAATATCAACAGCACAAGCTTCAGGCAGCTCCCTGAGTGCTTTTGTGAGCTGTCTAATGTTTACTTGCAGAATAGAAGCTCTGTTTATTAAATAACTAAACAAACTCTCTTGTTTTGTCCACTCGGAGGGACACCCTTTAAACAGTGGATAAGCCAATTAAAAAATTTTAAAAATAAACACACTCAACTCCGATAAATAACTATTCTATTAAATTCAGAACAATTTGGGGGGATTTGTGGGACTAGAGGTTTCTTTTCTAGACTGCAGGCTGTTTTCAAATTAACTAAGAGAATCATCTGCCTTAATATTCAGTGATGGCACAGCTGCTGCTTTCAAGCAGTTTCTGTTTTAACAGGTTAAAACCTCAAGCCCGCTGTGAAAAGGTAGATAATGTGTAATTAATTGGTCTAAATTTGGAGAGCATTTTAACTCAGCAGTGATGTCTCAACTCTGAATTATAGGGAATTTATCTTTTGCCTTTTATCAAAAACCAAACCAAAACATCTCAGAGGAAGGAACCAGAGACAAGAAGTATCATAGCATTTTTGTTGATGCTTTTTTTTCCCCCCCAGGCTAATTCCACATGTCAGGTGCTTATGAATGGCTGCAGAAGTTCAGAAGAGAGGACCAGGGAGGGCTCAGCTTCTGTGTAGAATATTACAAATTTGAAACTCATAGGTCATTACAAACTTCTGAAATTTTTCTCCAACTTTACCAAGTTATTTAACAAAATATAGAAAACTATTCTTACTCAGGCTCTCAGGTAGGTTACTAATGCTTTCTGTAGACAAAGGAATAGTTGGGCTTTTCATCCTGCATTACCTTCAATATCTCAGAGCAATTTGTAAGAAACCAACTTAACAGAGTCTCAACCTGGTTTTGCTCTCCCAGCACAAACGAGTGAACCAAGGGAAAAACCTCTGTACCTGTATCTGTTCACAGCTAATCAGATTTTCCAGGAGGTGAGAATATTTGTTCTCTCCCTTCCCACCTTCCCAACACCACTGGTGTCTCCCTGATTTTGAAATTTCTTGGGAAGAAGGATCAATACATCTCCCCATCCTTGAACAACAGCTTAATTTTTAGACATCTGGGACTGTTTCCATTCTCTGCCTGAAGGTGCATAAACAGCTTTATCCTCTGCAGACTGTGCCCAAAGCACCAGGCTGCAGAGCACTTTTACTGCCTGCCTTTCTACCAAAGTTTTATCACTACGAAGAACGACCTGGAAGATTCAGTGGAAATCAAGAGGTGTTTTGTTCCAACCCCAAATACAATCAGTGACACCTAATTCTGAACCTCCTTCAAAGGGACCCCGAAACAAAACAGTCATCCTTTGGCAAAACTCAGGCTAAAGCAGATAAAAGTGCTAATGCAAGGAAATTCTGCTCCTTGCAAATCAAAGCAATCCCATCTACACATTTCTGTCTCAACAAGGAACAAATGTCAGCATTTGTTTATTGGTGTATTTCTCCAACACTTAGCAAAACTTAATTAAAAGAGTAATTACACGTAATCCTTTCTGTCAGTAGTATATGATTGTGTTTTAAACTGCTACAGGGTTTAGAAATGATAACATATATACTTTTCCTGATCGCTATAATATCATATTGTTTTTTTAAATAATCTATATTCCTTCAACATAAATAAAATACATCTTCACAGGATTTCCTGTCTATGTAACATTATAGATCACGCATCTGAGTCCATTGATTTCCAAGTAAAAAGAATGATAGAATGGTTTGGAAGGGACCTTAAAAATCATTTAGTTCCAATCCCTGTCGTGGGTAGGGACGCCTTCTACTAGACCAGGTTGTTCCAACCTGGCCTTGGACACTTCCAGGGATGGGGCAGCCACAGCTTCTCTGAGCAACCCGTGCCAGGGCCTGCCCACCCTCACAGGGAAGACAAGCATAGAAAACTGAACATTAAAATTTATTTCTTTTTAATGGTTATTTTGTTCCTGGACAACTGTGGTTCACTAAGTACCTTAAAAAAAATCAGTTTACATCAAGATAATATCCTCCTGGTATTGCATTTTTCCCTCTGATGTATGCATTAAATACAGTGTCAAGACCAACTTTATTTTCTCCAACATCTATATGCTATGTTTCATCAAACTCACAGTTAATAATTTTTTTGGTTCTTTTTTCCCAAAAAGTCTGTTGGCTTTTATAACAGAGCATATCAGCTGTTTACAAAAGAGCCCTGGCATTTTCACATTTCAGCTTAAGGAAGGAAATGAAGAATACATCAGCTAAACAGAAATGAGGGGGATTCAGTAAAATAGTTCCAACAGCAATTAGTCAGGGCATTATGTTTGATATTACTGCAGGAAACATGACCAAGATTCTAAAATACGCAACAATTCCCACACAATTTCAAAAGATATTATTAATACATTAATTTATCCTGTGTTTTTCCTCCAGATCATCATTGTTATTTTAGTAGAAAATATATATGGGTGAGGGTTAAGATTTATTATAAACATATATGACAGATTCAGGAAAATTCTTCCATAATAAGAGAATAAAAATAAAGAAACTGTGCCAGACATACTATCTGTATGTGAAACGTGTGCCAAAAAAATAGAGCTGTTTAAATAATATTTTTTTTCTGTTTGGTGGTTGCAATGAAAAATAATCACAAAAAACTGTGTCAGGTTGACACGCCAAGTATATTCCTATTGGCCAAATTCACCAAGCCTTCACAGGTAATTTATGTAGCCCTAAAAGGAAATCATTAATATGAGATATTTCACACAGCTTCTCTCTAGTTCCAGGTTTTCCCAGAATAATTCCAACCTGTATTTATACAATATGCACTCCTGTATTTAGCATCCCCAATGCACATTTGCTTGGAGGGGTCAGAGACTTTGTGTTCAGCTCTGTGGATTCATTCATCAGCTTCCAAATCATTCCACCTGTTATTTTTAAATAAACCCACTACCTACGACCCACCTACCAGCTCTACCCTTTATTAACAGGGCTATTCTCTTAGTGTTCAGATTAGCACCTGACATCTCCAGCAGAATTTATTGAGCTGTCTTATCTTTCAGTGCTCTTTTCATTGAAGATTTCTGCCCATTTTCAAGGAACTGACGCTGTGCTGCCCCATCCTGCCGTTTTTCGGTCATGCTGGAGATGCAATGTGTATTTACCAAACAATTATCAATTACCTGAGAGTTTGAGCTCTGCAGGCATTCTGTGAATTCCTGAGATTTTTTTCAGGGTACTGACATGACAAAATACTTGTCAGCATATTGTCAAATAGTTGAAACAGCATGGCCAAAAAATGAGGTGGGAAAGCAAAAGGTTCAGGGTTCAGATTAAGTACCACTTGCTGATGTTACCACAATCACTCTGCCTGTGCAGACTTCAACAAACACTATTCTGGGTGGGAGCCTTTCTTTTCAAGGACAGCATCACAAAAGTCTCCAGACACAAAGTGATTCCCACAAATGATTAAACACTGTCTCTGTGTCCCTTTCACGTGGCACATGTGTTCCCAACAGACCTTCCCTTAAAATGCAGCTCCCTCGTGTTGCTTTAGAAAGAGATGTTATTCTGTGTCTGTGTTGTTAAATGAGAGAATTCCACTGAATTATCCCAGCTCTTGCATTAGCTCTCTGATCCTCTTTTATTCAGAATTATAGATGTATCCACAAGGCCAAAAAGGCTTGGACTTCACTCACTGAGGAACTGCCAAAGGAACCCAGGTTACCTCAATGCCCGTCAGACCAAGAAACTACAGAGCACAGAAAAGATTAAGGAAAAATAGAAATTCTATTGTCTGATCAATCATAAGGAATTATATCAACTCTGGCAGGTTACAAGTACAGATGATAATCTATTTTAAGACTCATACTTGTGTAATCAGTTTTAAAGACTAAACAAACCAGATCAGAGCTGAAGTGTCCAAGACACTGGAGCAGATAAAGATGTTGAAGAAATAGCGATAAACTGAGAAAATATATTAAATTCTTAATACAAACCACTGAAAAACTTCACTTAGACCAGTCATGTAAAAAGAGCAGTGTGAACTGCAAGGTACAAAGAGGGAAATAAGACATTAGGGGAAGCTACAATAATGTTTTACAAATGAATTTGAGATCTGTGCTTGGGAGATAAAAATAACTACAGTGTCACACTCTGGTAGGATTTTCAAAACCAATTTTAAAAGATTTGTGCTCATTGTGGGAATAAAATTCTGGAATCACTTACCAATGAGCTCTTTGACACAGAGCTTGAAAGTTTCTGGAATTTACAGATTAAAAATTGGACTGGAATTAGAAATTAGATTGCTGAATAATTAGAGAATTTGGATCATTATTTACTATTCTTGACGGTCTTTCTCACACTTCATTTCTATTACATTCAGCATATCAGGAGGATTTTCACTGACACCTATTAAGGCTTTTGGTTGGTTGGGCTGTTTTAGTCTTGTTTGACTTTCCAGGCAGCCTCCTTCACTTTCCCAGCAGGTATTCTGCTCCCTTGGTAAGTGCAGGATCTCACACATTCTATGAGGAGGATTTAATTAATTTAAAAATTTAGTTCTGCCATAAATGGCTTCTGACACAATGAAAGACTCTCTTAGTCATCAATAATAATTATAATTATCATGTAAGTATGACAGAGTTGCAGAATGAGGTACAAACATGAAATTTAATTTGATCAAAAGAACTTCTTGAAGATGATTATTTATATAACATAAATATATATTCTTAACTTTGTAATAAACTTTCTCATAAAAAGAAAGTAGAGTTTCAAGTCACAATATTCTTCCTTTATTTCTCTCTCCTGCAAGCCTGCCACAAATCATCTCAATGAAGGTTAAAAAAGTCTCTCTTGTAAGATTCAGGTTTTCATTTCTTTAAGCACAGCAATGCAGATGGGCCTTTTTATTTCCAAATCTGTATTACAACAAAAATGCCATAATTACAGAATAAGATATGAAGCAGAACACACAAGAGTTTGTCTCATTTGTTATATCACTGAAGACAAAGTCACACAGGAAGAATGAAAACAACACAAAAACCTGTGCACAAAAAGCTGTAGAGAACAGGATCAGTGAAGAAAAGAAATAGATTTCTTCCTCCCTACTATAATAACTGCTATTGAAATCATCTGTATTATATAGTTGCATAAAATTTGCTTTGTCCTTTTCTTTTTTTTCCCAAAACACTGGAATAAAATACGAGGCCATCTAGAACTAGACTTTACAGGCATGTTCACATCTGGTCAAGGAAAATCAGATTTCCAGTGTCTGTGTCATCAGATCACAGCACAGTTGTGGTTATATCTGTAACTAAGTGCATAACATTTGTTGTTGCTATAAGTGTAAAAATCAGACACAAAAGCCCTTCTACAAAGCACATGATTCATTCACACAGCCCAAAGGAATCAAGTGTTTAAATGTATTGCTGTGTTATCTCAGTCAGGTATTTTTTAAATACAAGCAGCCCATGAATTTGGCACATTTTTAAAGAATTTGTCCCAACGTTTTTTTAATATATACTTCTATGATTTGGTTATGTATATATTTTTAATATTTGTGAGGTGGTTCAAAGGCAGCCACACTGCAGCCCGACAAATGGGATTAGGAGCTGGAAGGAGGGAGCCTAAATTCATGTATGGAAAAACCAACCTAGGACATGAGGAGGTGTAATAATAATCAGCTTTAAAGGAAAAAAAAAATATTGAAAAAAGGTTAAAAAATGCTCATGAGACCTTTATCCCTCTGTCAGAAGCCAAGGTCTACAGGGGAAATGGCCTTTTTACCTCCTTTTTAGTAACTCCAGTCTTCTGATTTTTACATGGTAATAGATATATAAACTTCTAGTGTTTATTTTTCTTAAGGGGATTGTATTCTCGAGTTTTGCAATGGTGTACTTGAATTTCCCCAGGAAGTCTCTGGTAGGAAATAAAACCTGGCCTGCTAAAGATGTAGAGCTGGTAGCTACTGGTGTCACAATCAGCCTAAAAGCAGGGTAAATAACAAAGGAATGGGGGCATCAGGAGCCAAAAAACCCAGAACAATGATACCATAAAGAAAACCTTCTCAATAAAGTGGCAGCCTTGAGACAAAGCGTGTTGACCATTTTTAAACAAAATTTTTCAGTTCCCAACATTCCAAGGCCTGTTTGTCTCCTGTCTCTTTTCAATGACAGTGAGAAGTACGAGTGAGACTTCAGAAACATTAATGAAATCTGTGTGTGCTGCTACCACTGTTATTTTTCACTTCCTTGTCCCAGCCGGAGGAAGACGTAAATTTTCTAGGCATTTCATCCCTGTGTTCCTCATTAAAATCCATGGAAATATCTTTCAAAATCCCACAAAACTGTTCTGAAAAACGACCTCTTCAGCTGCTGCAATTACAGGATTGCAGCTGGCACTTGTTAGCTTGGTCTACGGCATCAGAAGTTCTTGGAAGTTTATTTTGTGGTAATAAAATCAGTTTAGCTATTTAAATGCTGCAAGCAGAGGTCAGCCAAGATGCACCGTGTGCCATCTGCTGTGTTACAGTTACATGCCAGGAAAGCTTTCCACGCACGCAGGATGGAAACAGGAGCACCTCTGACAGACACTGCAGACTGAAATAAGCTTGGAGAGCTCCAACAGGTTAAGATCCACCCAACCACAGGCAGTGACTGCAGGATATGACTCTTTTGCTGCAGCTGAAAAGAAAATATTAGGGAAACCTATCTTCAGCCTGCACGAGGTGGGAAATGCCCACATGTCCCACTGGTTGTCTCACTTTCAAAGGGACTTGATGTTGTAGTGTTATTACAAGGGAAGAGCTTGATGTAAATGAAGCATCTCGAGCTTTCAGCAGAAGGTAATTACAAGAATATATTATCCTCACTGCAAGAAACTTGAGGGCAGAACTAGAAGCACACCACAGGCAGTAGCAGAGTCTACTGTGGGAAAAGCCTTTTACCACAGACAGGACTTTTGTCATTACAGACAGAGGTAATGCTATAAATATAGAGAGATAAAATCTGCTGCTTCTATGTATGGAGATATTTCTGTCTCCAGAAATATATCAGTCTCTAGAAACTGCCCAGGTAATTTACTACAGTAGGCATTTAATACAGTACATAAACAACTCAACATGGTCAGTCTAAAAGGCGTTTATTGCCACCTAGTTATCTAAGATCCACAGAATCATGGAATCATAGAATACCCTCAGTTGGAAGTGACCCACTAGAATCATCCAATCCAACTCCTGGCCCTGCCCAGGACACCCCAACAATCCCACCCTGTCCCTGAGGGCATCGTCCAAACCCTCCTGGAGCTCTGGCAGCCTTGGGGCCGTGCCCACTGCCCTGGGGAGCCTGGGTAGTGCCAACCACCCTCTGGGGGAAGAACCTTTTCTTAATATCTGACCTAAACCCACCCTGACACCCCCAGCAGTTCCCTTGGGTCCTGTCACTGGTCACAGAGAGCGGAGATTGGAGCTGCCCCTCCACTGCCCCTCAGGAGGAAGGTGCAGACCACAGTGAGGTCTGACCTCAGTCTCCTCCAACTAACAAACCAAGTGACCTCAGCCACTCCTCATATGTCTTCCCTTCTAGACCCTTCTCCATCTTCACAGCTCTCCTTTGGATGGTTTCTAAAGCTTTGTTTTCTAATAGCTTTCTCCCTACATCTCCCTACAGTGATGTCCCAGAGGGTGTAGACAACAGCCATCTAAAAGTTTAAATGATTAGTCAAAGGCAAACCTTGGGCAGAAATAATTTTATTTTGTATGTTAGCAAGGTTCTAGCTATTTAAAACTAATCCTGGAAGTATACTATATTTACTTTACTGGCTTATATATAGTAAAGAGTAGGCTGGATCTAATGATTTCTAAATGCTCAAAGTTTTTTGCTCACTTGTATATAATTTACTATTTTAAGGGATATGCAAATAACGAGTCAACTAAAAGTCAAAAGATACTATGGCTAAAATCTTGAAATTGGAACAAGGGTTGTGAAAGCCTCACTGATAAATCACTGATAGAAATCACAGCAATCAGATCCTTTTTCTCCATCTGCCACAGGTGCAGCAATACACTGTGGGCAAATCATTTCACCTCCTAGGATGTCACCAACAAAGTGAAGGTCAGATTAATGATTAAATTTAAAAAGCATTTTGAGTTCAATAACAACAACAAAAAATCTGATGTAAGACAGACTTTTGGTGCTTTTGAGCACTAAAAGGTGTTTGAGGCAAGAAGCATCAACCAAACCCTAAGAGAACCTCAGCTGTTGTAATTACAAATTCAGTCAACTTAAAAGGCTTGGATTTACAGCTGGTTGTTGGAGATTGAGTTGGTGCCTGTGAAGATGGAGGAAGACTCAATATTTTACCCCAGCTGAGCCTAAGACATTCACTTATTGCTTGCAAAAGGCCAAAGACTTTTGTGTCAAACATTACAAAATGAGAAGGAATAAAACCTGTAATTTTCTTGCTTTGAAGATGTGGGAAATAGTTCTCCTCTAAAAGACAAAAATCTTTCTGAAGGCAGGTAACAGCAAGGAATGGGACAATATTCAGAAAAAAAAATGGGGAAGAATTTCTTGTATTTGCAATTCTGATTAAAAAAATGACATCATTCTAATGATTGCTACCAATTTTGGGTATGTTTAGATAACACCTCGTTCATTTGCAAATCAGCAAATTCAAAAATGGGGAAATAAATGCAAATTTCTCAGCAGAACTCTGAGTTTTATTAGAAATAAACTAAAGTAAAAGATGATTTATGGCCACGCTGAGGATGAGAAAGAAGAAAACTTCTGCAGCAAATGGCAAAGACAGAAAGATGTAAGGTAAGACTTAAGGTGTAGCTGTACTTGCACATTTGCTCTCCAGAGCTCCTGCTGCTGCCTGGCTTTTTGCCATCTCATTCTCTGAACATCATTTCAGATGGGAAAACTGCTATCAGCGACTTTCAGAAATGAAAATATATGGTGTGACTCAGAAGTTCCTCTCTAATGCAAAAAGGGATGGAAGGGAGAAAAAAGACATAGATTTTCACCTGGGGTGGAAGAGCAAAATAATGAACACTAAATATTATAGTACCTTTGAAAGATTCATTAACCTCAATTTTTAATTGAGCGGACAGTAAATAAAAGACTGCCTGGAAATAATCAGATTAAATTAATGATTTATGAACTTAATGCTCTTATCTGTTAGGCTTTTGAAAATCATGTGTCACAAATTAGTGTAATTAGCACTTACAGTGATGTAGAACCTTTTGTATAAGGTTGCCAGTGATCTGCTCATTCTGTTTATTTACCACTGTTCAATGAAATGGGCAAAAACTACAGTAATAGTGAGATATTTGTTTGCAATCCAAGGTACAAAATTTCATCTCCTCATGCTTCCTTACACAGACAGGGAATGTGAAATGCCACAGCTTCCTATTTGTGTTATTTAAGTGTTTGAGTTCATTTAAACTCGTGGGTGTCAAGGTAACTCATTGACCAGCTGCAATACTAGGCATGATTAGAGGTTTGGTATTACATAATATTGGAAGAACCTTGGTAAGCAGCAGCTGCTCCTTCCTACTTCAATTTTTGTACCTTAAATCAACAAAATCACCAAATATTCTTTTGTTAAAAGGCATGTCCTTTGACATTGTTATTATCTGAGAGGGATAACACAAGGCCTGATTTGCCTCTCCTACATAAACTCTTTACTATTGGCATCCCAGCAAGAATAATTATCCCTGTGAGGAAGTTACACTGAGTCAAATAAGGCACCATTATTGCTTCTTCCTCATTTTCCCCTCTCCTATCTAAAAATTTCCTTGTTCTGTTGTTAATTTACATCACTGAGTGCCTTCATCTTCTCCCAACGTTATGGCAATAGCAATTTTTTGTAACAAAAACATATCCAGGGGCCTTTTCAGTCATGTCACAAGCAGGGGTTTAAGATCTTAGGGCTGCTCTGAACTGTTTCCTTGGCCATGGTAATATTGACAAATCCCTTTGAGCTACAGAACAGCACAAACTGTGTCTTGGAAAGGTGACAGCTGATCTGCCACATGCTCTGCACAGCTATGGGTGAGAATTGGACTTATTTTCTCTACAAGGAAAAGAAAATACTCGACTCATTTAATTGGTGCCTCGAAGGGTACAGCTGGGAAATTACAGACTGAAAGCACACACGTAGCACCAGCATTTTGGGCTCTGTGATAAAAGGCTCTCCTTGTAAAGCAGTGGCTTGACTTTCTCACCCAGACATAATGACCCAGACATCAGGGTGGGATCACCAGCCTCTAAGTCACTCATCTTTTAGAAGCAAGACCTCTCTCCTACAGACCTTTTGACCACAAGAAGTACAGGCATTGATAAAATCTTGACTCTCCTCCCTTCTCTGTCCTGTGCTTTTCAAGCATAACGTATTCTAAAGAGATTAAGGCTCAGAGAACCACTTTTCCTCGACTCTTGAAGTCTTGGAAGTACTTCAGGATCATCAAAACATGAGTTTTATAACCTGTGTACTGTGAAACTAAACTTACTGTTGAGATTACACTTTCATTCTAAAATCATTTTCTGAGCTACTTATAAGTTTCTTAAGAAGTTGTCCTCAGGCTGCAGTTCCTCCTGCTTGCTCTGAGGCCACAGGAAAAAAACTTTCTGGAACTTGGAAGAAAATCCACTTAATTGTTTTATTTGATTTTCAGAAACCCAAGCTGGGAAATAAAGCAGTGAAACCAATGCTGTTTCATGCTAAGCCATGGAGTCAATCTTCCTTCATTATCATCAATATTCCATCAAAGATTTTCTAGTGAAGCGTGATCCACGCATTTGTTACAATGTCATTCTAAAGGAACAGTGAAGTGGTGGCTTTTTTCTTTGGAAATTTAATTAAGGTATAAAAAAAAATTTCAAACTCTTAGGAAACTTGTTATTAGACTTATAGCATTTTACTCTAGATATTTTCTGAATGAGCTTGCTGCTGTTCTGTCTCCCAAGATTGCAGCACTACAAGCTTTCCAGTGTGTCTTCTCCTTCGTAACTGAGCTCAAGTTTTTACTTAGGATAATTATGACTAAGAATATTTACTTTCAGATCCACATCTACATGAAATGGTGAATTTTCTTCTTAAGTCCATGGGTTGTCAACAAGTTAAAAAAAATCATGAGTAAACTTAAGAAATCTGCTCCCATATGTACTTGACATTCAGCAGCAGCATTACAAGCACATATAAATAAATCCACTGAAAATTCACCCTAAAACCTTCGCTTTCCCCGGTAGCTCTCCCAAATTCTCATTTCTCACAGCCTGCTCTGTGTCCATTCATATTATCATCCTGATTTCTCTTGCCATTTCCCTCATGCAATTCTGCAGCAAAAGCCTCCAGCTACAGATGTATATTTTTTTCCCAAATAACAACTATCCTGGGGGAAACAAAGGCATGGATTATCTGACTCTACTGGTTATCTTGAAGATCTATTTTGACAGCAAAATATTTTAAAGCTGCACAGGCCATTCCAGGCTAAGACTATAGGTGTCAGAACACAATAACAGCAGTTATTGAACTAATCCAAAATGGCAAAACGTGCATTTTGTTACTGAAAACATCTGGAACTCCAGGAAAACACACAAAAGGTATTGATGTGACAGATTTTTTCATTCAAGTAAAGCACAAAACACTGTGTCTACAGGTACTACTTCCACCTAGTAAATGCTAAGAGAAAGTGGGACATTTTATGTTTGTGAATAGACATACAAGTGAAATAGCTGGAAAAATAGGTGGAATAGAGATGAGACACACAAGTTAACTAAACTTGGGACAAAAAAAAGGGCTTAGAAACAGAATTGTTTAGGTTGGAAGGGACCTTAAAGATCAACCTGTTCCACCCCCTGCCATTGACAGGGACACCTTCCACTAGCCCAGGTTGCTCCAAGCCCTGTCCAACCTGGCCTTGGACACTTCCAGGGATGGGGCAGCCACAGCTTCTCTGGGCAACCTGTGCCAGGGCCTCTCCACTCTCACAGCCAGGAATTTTTCCCTAAAGGACCTCATTTAACAGCCTGAAGTTTGGGAGTTGTTGGATGAAAATTTGCAAGTATCTACAGAGAGAAGAAATTTATTGTAAGAAAGATTCTTTGTAACAAATGTGCAGATAAGATGTGGAACAAAGAGTAAGATCTAAAACATATAAAATAACCCTCTTTAGATTACAAATATAGTGATAAACCATAGTACTGAAGGGAATTCAGTGTTGAATTACTTGGCATAATTTATTATGGATTTGGTATCAGTTAAATGTTTCTAATCAAAACTTAGGGTGGAGGATTTTTGGTCTTCCTAAATTATAAACACACCAGAGGATTGTAAATCTACCAAGGGAATGGTTGTGGGTGCCACTAAAAACAGTTTGTGGCAAAGTTTCCAAAGTTTTCCTCTGCCACTGGAACTTTGAAAAGCCAACACAGACAGCACCCCTGCCAAGAACATTTAAGCAGTAAGGATTAATTAACATTCAAGAGCTATCATAACATTGTAGTAGAAGCAGAATGACATATCTATGATGGGTTTATTATAACCACTATATTGGTTAGAGTCCAGGCAATGGGATGCAGGGGAAAAAACAGGATAAGATCTACTATGACCCATACATTGAATAAGTTGAAGCAACAAAGACACTCCAGTGCAACTCTAGTGTACCTGTGATGCTGGTATTTGGAGATGATGCTTTTTGCATTTGCCCACTTTGCTCTGGATTAATAAAATTTATTACTCAATGGACTGCACTGGAAAATTTGTCACATACAACTTGATATATTTTTTAAGATCAAAGCTGCTATAACTTCTGTTCAAGGTCATGAGATTTCTAGATTACAAGTTCTTCTTTTCTATCAGTTCAAAACTCCATCATTAAACATGCCATTCTGCCCACAAGTGTCTGACATAACTTTTCCTTAGCCATCTCCTGCCCATTTTTTGAGTATGTCTGAATGCTCTCCATTATTCCTGACTCGCTCTTTCCTTGTAAATGCTTTTTTCAGTTTCCTCAGAAGTACTTACTGCTTTTACTGAACTTTTGGCTTCTTAAGCAGTTCTAGTCCCTCCATCTCTGTCCCAAAAAGGTTCAGCCATGGATGGTAAATTCCCTTTCTCTACAGTAACATCAGCTGTTTGTTTGATTTCCGTTTTATTTCTTACTTTGCTGTGAGTTTGGAATACCAGCAGAGATTCTTGCATTTCACACTCTCTTTTATTCCCCACCATTACCCTTATTTCTCCTAAATTTCAGGCTCTAAAACAGGTTATTTGATTAAACTCTTCTTTCACACAGTGAAGCCTCAGATGCACATGTACAAGCACAGTTCTTAATATTCACTGATTGAAATACAACCCTGCTAATACAACACAGAACAAAGGCCAAGATGCTGAACATTTCCCAGAGTAGTAAAATGTTAACCTGTCTTGAGTAGCAAAAATTAATCCAAACACACAACTTTTGAAGTATAACATTTTAAAGAAACACAGGTAAAAGCATCAGTTCTGGTTAGGGCTTGTTACCAGAGGCACAAATAAAACCCTTTATCAAACAGGATAAGAGAGTAAAAAATAAAGAATGAGGATAACAAGGTGGGACTGTCTAGAAAATACCCCCTGTGAACAACTAACATGCTGAATGTTGAATTCCATCTTAGCACACCAAGGTTTCAAACCCAACTGGTTTGGGGCAGCTAAATCATTAATTTATGCAATCAGCCAATTAAAATAGTACCAACAGCTGCTGACTGGATTATTAACGAGTTCTAAATCACCCAGGCTGCTGTGTGATCGGATTGTATGGGATAGTAGGGATAAATGGGTAGTGGAGTTTGTAGGAGTCAGGTTATTTTGGGAAAATGTGAATCACACAGCACAAGATCAGAGAGGAGAAGCGAGTCCCCAGCTCAGAGGGTGTTGTTCACTAGAAAAATATTTTTAAAAAATTACCTGGTGGTTAAAAAGGGAGTAATTTGGATTTAATCCCTTCTACAGAGGCCTTAAATAAGCATGGTTAAAAGTTGATTATCTTAAAAAAAAGATCAGATAACTGGAAAATGTTGGGGAATTACTACAAGTAAGTTTTTCTGCAAGGAGAAAAGCAGGTATTTCTCATGAAAATAATTAGTAGAGTACACATGAAAAATGTGAAAGAATTACCAAAAAAAAAAAGTGAATAAGTGGCAAAATTACTTTAATTAATAAAAAAAACCTCCACCACTTCTTTTCCAATGTTAAAACCACATGACACAATCATTTGCTAATGAATGATGACCTGTAGGAAATCAGACAACAGAACCAGCACAGCACTGGCTTTATGTTTACAGTCCCAAAGCTAGAGATGCTTTCAAGTTGATGAGGGGGATTCTGCAGCAATTTACCACCTAGAGTTTTCTTTAATTTATTTTTTAATCTTGTACTTTCCTGGGAAGGAAGAAAAATATCATCATTACTCAGAGGTTGCTAACTTTATGTAGTATTTGCCTATTATTTACACTACAGAAATATGTGTGAAAAAATAAATTATCCTTCGACCCCTTTGGTGTTGCTACAAAATGTAGAAATGTAGCAACCTAAGAAAAAAAGAAAGGGGCAAATGAGTAAAAGGTGATTCTGCAGGACATGTTAATAGTCTCACAGACTCTGGTGTGCATTAGTGGGAAGAAATTTTGGAAACAAAGCTGCATTGCCAAAACAGCCATGAGATAGGGAAGCTCCTCCCCTTTCAGCCACCCTGGGTTTCACCAGAAACCTGCTGAGGGCAGACATTGAGGGGTCAGCATGTGCTGCAGCCAAGTTCTCCACTGCCAAATTGTTTAATTTCCCCCCTATTTCTGTGTTAATGATGCCTGAAAATCACAGACAGGTTCTGCAACTGCCTCCTCCCCCGGCAGACTCTGTAACCCTCAGGGATGGACCAGTTGTGCCTGAAGGCAGAGATGGCTTTTGGACAAAAGCAGTCTTGAAAATGCAGCCTCTGAGTATTTAACTCCTTTAATTACCTGCCTTCTTCGGGGATAGAAACTCAGGAGGCTCAAAAACTCACAGAGCATCGGTTATTTCTGTGTCTCACCTTTTCTATAAAGCAATTTGATTTCACATCGGTGTTAATGTAGAGGCTGGAAGGGGGAACTGGCACAGGTCCCAGTGGACTGCTGATATCCAGGGGTTAAAGTAAGGGAAAAAGGCAGCATAAAAAGTTCAGCCGTGGCATTGCATTGCCAGCAAGTTTTATCCTGAAAGAATCTGAGTTCATTTTGCCTCCAAAACTTCCTTCTCCACCCCTGCAAGGTGGAGAGATGGACACTAGATCTGGCACAGCAGGGACTCAGGAGAAATAAATGCAAGGAGTTCAAGCTTTTCATTGTCTTGTTGCAAATAACTGGACTTGTGGCTTTAGCTCTGTCAATATACTAATAATGTTTACCAGGAATTGAGAACATCTGTTGCCCACACAGGGAAGAAAGGCCTGGGATGGAAATTAAAACTACACCGAGCAGATGAAACTCTAGGACACAAAGGCAGCCCACAGCTTTAATTTGAAATAAAGTCTCTCAACTTGAAGAGCTTGAATTAAACTAATCTATGACCTTCCTAACACTCCTTGATTAGAACCACAGATTACCACCTTCTAAATAGTATTTCTTATCTAGCTTCATGTCAGCTAAAAGAAAAACACGAGAGTAAAAGCTGATCAGAGGAAACCCAGGGATGTATCCATTTTTGGGAAGTTGGATACAGAAGCTATGAAAGAATATTGACACTTTTTCTTCATTACCAGAAGTAAAAAGCTAGTTGTATACTCTGATAAATCAAGTATCTGTGAAATACATCAGCAGGAAAACTCTTTGTTCCTTGAACTAAAGTTGAAGAAATAAATGAGCCAATTTTTTTTTTCTTAGGCTTCTTCCTCTGGGTTTTATCTGTCTTTAATTAAAATCTTTCAGTTCCTGAATTTAGAAAATATTTACAAAAGCACAGATAAAACACTATCATCTGCTCCTTATGAAGTCCACTAGTACCTCCTGGAAGTGAGCTTGAGTGCCACACTGTGAACCCTCAGCACTCCATCGACCTCAAGCACATTACAGGATTGCAGCAGATGATTTTTCACTCCCTAAGAAAAAGTCTAGTTTTGTACTTCTTATGAACCAAATGCTCTCTGTGCTTTTCTGAGAGATATTTCTGGAAAGAAAAAAAAAAAAAAAAAAAAAAAAAAAACCAAAAAAACCAAACCAACCTACTGGGCCAGATATTAGTTCTGATAATGCTGATGGAAATCGAGATTAAATTCATTACCAACCACCAGAGTAAATTTTCCTTCACACTTTCCCCCCCTCTCCTCTTGTGGCCAAATCAAGTAATCAGGGGTCACTGAGCAAGTCCAGTTGATTGTTTTGTGTGCTTTGCATGCTGACAGTGGGGTTTCACTGCTTTCACCCTGCTTCTACATTTATGATGGGAAACCACACAATCAGCCTGAATTGGGCAGCTCCAAATAATAGTTCTTGGAAAATTAAAAGTAGCCTGCATCGTATCTTGTAAAGAAGCTCAAACACTTTTCTTTTTCCCCTTGAGAATGTAAAAGAAAAAAAAAAAACAACAAACAAAAACAAACCCCTAAACTCCCAAAGTAACCTCATTATCCTCTTCAAAGTGGAGAACATTAATAAATTCTCCTGTAACCTTAATGGACAAAGAGCCTATAAAATAGAATGAATGGTGCTGTTGGATTTCATCTGCTACAGATTACTATCCAACCCTATCATATTATTGATTTGCTTGCACTGGATCAACTTTAAATCACCATAAACCATTGCCTGACACAGTTCTTTCACTGGCCAGGTGTTCTTAGAAGACAACTTTGATTATCTGGTGTGCCTCAGAAATCTGTAAGTTTGTATGAGATTAAACTGATTCATGTAAGGCTCCTCAAAATTCTTCATAAAAATCTCTTCATGCAAAACTGGGAAAGTGTTGTCTTTTCAAAAGTTAATTTTTAGATGCTTTAAATTTGATGCTGCATCAGTTCATGCTGAAGAACAAAGAGACCCTTAATCCCAATTTTGCTGGAAATAAGTTTCAAGGAAAAATAATGCGACTGGGTTGAACTCTTGTAAATGTTCACCCACCACCAAATGGTGAAGTCTTTCAATAAAAATATTAAAACTCCCCAAAACTGAAGTAACAAGTAGAAATCCCTTGGACTCATGTGCATCCTTATGAGGATGGAAAGTCTGACCCAATCCCCTATAATTAGTGGATATATAAATCCCTATAATCTGAATTTCAACTGAACAGCCTGCTATCGTGGCTCTTGAGAGTTTACAGGATGCTGAATTTCATCTGCCAGGAAAACTTGTTGGATTTAATAATTTAATTTTGCAAGAAACACTCCAGAGGACTAACAGTTAAACCAAGGAAGCTTTACTAAACAAAACAATGAACATTAATTAATTAGCTGCCATATAGTGCTTTGATAGATGCACTGAATAAATCCGAGCTGATTTATCAGTCAAGTGCCTTTGTGTGGTAGGTGTGTGAATTATCTGTCATTAACCTTGTGCTACAGATGAAGGTGCCTGGATAGAGAAGTTAAATGACTTCCCAAGGTCACACCTGAAGCTGGCATTACAACTCAGGCACTTCCTGAGTTCCTTACAATCATTAAGAGATAATTTTTAAAAGAAAATATTAAAGGGATTCATGAGGCAAAGATCATGGCCTGGAATAGGTGCCATCACTTCTCTTACCTCAGTTTCCGAAGGCAGAGAAAAACTGAGAGGTGACTGCTGAGAAATGATTGGAAGGAAAAGAGTCAGCCCTTCAAACCTGGAGTGGCACCATCTAAATTCTGCTTTATTATATTATTACCTTTAACCCCCAGAATCTGTATGACAGGTAAAATAAATCTGATTTCCTTTGGATGATTTCCATCGTAGTAAAATACCACCTTGCTCTGTGTTTCCAGCAAAGCCCACTGACAAACCTGATTGTCAGTGAATGCCCAGAGAAATGACAATTCATCCTTGTGCTTATTAATGTTATTATAAAAGGCAGGGAAGGGAAAACATATATATATATATATATATATATATATATATAGGTATAATGAAAACAGCTTTTGAGAGAAGACTTGAGTATTCTACAATATGGACTATAAAAGAAAGTTAACCTCCATAAACCTCATACTTACAGCAGGTATTTTTTAAAATGCATTGGCCATGCAAAGAAAATTTTGCCATTTGTATTCATCAAATATCAAGAACTGCTTTTTCTTTTTTTCCTCAGGATGTTAAAACGTAGGTTCTGTGTAAAGAAGTATTAAAACATGGATTATTTTTTCCTGACCTTTTGATAGGCTTTCTACTGAGCTTGGTAAGACATCCAAGAAATTCAGATTCTGATTTTAAAATTGATTAATACTACTGAGTTTTCACAGTGTTGAATTTGCAGTGCCAAATTCCTCTGACATGAGTAAGTGCAACTCCACATACTTCAGTGGAGCTGTGTTTGCATATATTAGCAAGGAATTCTGGCCCTGTGCCTGGGAAAGGATCTTACATTTCATAGTCACTTGATTATGTCTCATCTTTAAACCACATTTTACTATTTGCAAAATACTTGACCCACAAAGCCACAGAAGCCCATCTGCTGAGATTCCATTGGGCGTCAATAAGTAAAAATGATGAAACTATTTTAAGTGTAAAATCTAGTGGAGAAGGGACATAAATCTATTTCCAGTACTTATTTCCTTGTGCAGCCTGATGAACTTGAAATCTGGGTTTCAAAATTTCACTTGCACTGGAAATAATTTCTTCAAGACACTTTTCACCTGAACCAGAAACAGTCCTTATAACTAAAAGGGCAAGATCCCCCTAAAAACCCCCATCCTTGGAAAAGAATATGGATGCACCCAGAAACCAGTACCAGCTGTCCCAAACATACAAGACTCAATTAGGAATCTGCTTCTAATAGCCAGGAATAACCTAAATGGAATAAAAAATTAGATATTAAGCCCAAGACATCTATTGTTATTATCATCACTGTTTTGTTGATGGGGTACCTAAAGATGACCACATAATGTTAAAAATCATTTACCAAACTCCAGCTTGGTCTAAAATATGAGTCTAATGTAATGTCAGCCTTGTAAAACCAAAGCTAGAAAATTAAAACTGCTCTTTGGTTGGGTGTCACAGAATCACTGAACCATAGCACAGTTTGGGTTGGAAGGGACCTTAAAGAACATCTCATTCCAACTCCCTGCCATGGGCAGGGACACCTTCCACTTGCTCCAAGCCCCATCCAACCTGGCCTTGGACACTTCCAGGGATCCAAGGGCAGCCACAGCTTCTCTGGGCAACCTGTGTCAGGGCCTCCCCACCCTCACGGGGAAGAATTTTCTCCTAAGATCTCAGCTCAACCTGCCCTCTGTCAGTTTAACACCATTGTGGTTTTTACTTCTTCCAGTTAAAGGTGGTGTGGCTTTTCCTGGTGAGTGTTTTTTGGGTTATTTTTGGTGGGTTTTTTGTTGGTTTTTTGTTTGTTTGTTTGTTTGTTTCTTTCTTTAACAACACATCTTAAAGGTATTTTTCCTCCTTTCGTGTCATTACCTCCTATGATGATTTTAAAATACCTACTTAGTTATTTTTAACTTTTTAATAATGCTATTAAACCTGTCATTGCAAAACTTTGTTCCAAATCGATGGAGGAAGTGACTGTTGCAATACTAACCCCATATGTTCATTGCATATAAGACCAGAACTCTGACTGACACTATAAAAGAACTGTGAGTGTTGTAGAGGGGTTTTCAGTTTGTTTGGGGTTTTTTCCCTGGATATACCTACTATCTATTTCCTTTTTCATTGCCACAGCTCCAGTTATAAGGAGGCAGCAACAAAGATTTCGTCAATAGTAACTAAGAAACCCTTACTCCTTCCCTCAGCTCAGGCACTGCAGAATTAGGATGAGGCCTGTTTTAGGAACAGAAGATATTCAAAGGTACAGTTCGATACTTGTTAAAGAAGTAGTTCCCTAACAGTATTTTCCTTTGCTGGAGAACACCAGCAAGTGTTTTGCACAGTCTTCAAAATAATGCTAGTACAGAAAAGTCATTAGTGCCACACAATATTATCAAGGAAATCACTGAGTTATATTTGTCTTGAAGAAATAGAAAGATTTTTTCATAGCCCTTGATCTGTCCAAGGGCAGACCGAGATGAACAGTATCATTTTAATAAAAGTCCATTCAATGTGGATCCAAGGTTTCAATCATTATATTTTATACTCCTCATGGTCATGAATAAATAAATAAATAGATAAATAAATAAATAAATTTATATATTTAAATTTATTTATAAATAAACAAAGTTATTTCAATATCATGCCTGAAGACTTGAAATTACCATTGGTTGACTTTACACATCATGTCTCTTCAGAAAGAGAAGACACTATAAATATATATATATTTATATATGATATACAGACCTTTCTAGACTATATGTGTTCTTAGGGCTATGACTTCTCTATATGTAATTTTCCCTGTTTTAGTTCAGACTGACAAGTCAGGAACAGCCTTTGGCCAGGACCAGATACAGCATCGTGAAGCCCCTATTTGGCATTTTTATTTAATAGAGATTAAGACCAAATGTATAGTTAGTAAAGCTGAACTGAAATTTACTTCTTGTTGCTCAGGCTTTTTGGAAAAATACTAAAAATACCACTTTTAACAGGCTCACCTGCTTTACTGAGCTGCTAAAACCCAGCACGTGCTTTCCAGTCGTGCAGGCGTTTCCTGTGCCATCACTGGGACAAAGTTGACCAAAACTCCTGAATCCATAACTGCAACATTTCATTCAATATATAATTTTTCTCGCCTCTCCTAGAGAGGGAAGCTGGAATTCTGGCTGAGTCAGTAAGGTCACTTACCTCCACTAACTTGTTGGCGTGTTCACGGAAGACCTGAGCGTATTCCTTCACTTCCTTCTCATTCCCGCTTTTTGCAGCCTCAATGAGAACCAGCAGCGGGACATTGGTCTCCAGGAATGAATCTGATATGTGATCCATCACTGCCTTCCGCAGCTGTGACAAGAGAAAGCAGACCAGTAAATAAAGGAGAGTTATCCATATCCATTCCCACCATTCCTGGCTATTCACATTTCAGCATCCATGTGTCACGTCTCACAGCAACATATGGAAGCTCGGAATTTTTTCCTTCCTTTTTTTCCCAAGTTAAATATGTCCAGCAAGCACACAAAATTAAACACCTAAAGGCCTTAGGCTCTGCCAAAGCCTCCTGGGATTCATGCTGGCGTGCACCTCATCCTACTGGACTGACTGGATGTGTACAGGATGATGGTGATTACCTGCAGAACGCATCGCAAATTGATGAGAACTGAAAGCTCCTCCCACTACTTGAAAAAACAGTTCAGCTCACTTAAAAGCCAAATATGGATTAAGGAGCTTAACTCCAAGCAACCATAAAAAATATTAGCCTGAATATCTCTAAGCCTTCTCTAATTCCTGCACTGAATACAATTCTATGCAATAATTAATATTTTGTGTATCAGATGCCTTGTGCTTCATATTCTTTTTCAAATACTTTCAAGACGTATAAACATAAAACCCTTTTAAACATTTTCCAGGCAGATTAGAAAACATACCATAATTTATTACAAAGGAAAAAAACCCTCACATCCTACAAGTTACTGAAGATTTAACACCTGTTACTTCATGAAAACATCTGTTTGGAACAATATTACTGTAAGAATGATGCCACTAACTTCTTCTCTACCTTATTAATAACCACTCATTAGTGTCAAACTTCACTAAAATCTGAAAGACAGCCAGAAAGATGACTGAAATCTTAAATAATTCTTCCTGGAAGCATAATCACTCTGTAGGATTGTGGATCAGAAACATTTTGAGTATGCCTTTCCCAGGTTTTTGGTTGTTAAGAATGAAAAACTGTGGACTGGAACACAAGCTGGGAGCTATTCAGCCTGCAGGCCTGGGTAGCCATTAGTCTCCTTAAATCATGCACTTTTAGTCAGATGAAACATCCAGAAAGGTAATTTTCTCTATTTTGCAGTCCAGACAAGAAAGCTTTAGCTAGACAAGGTGTCATCAAAACACCCAATCATTCTGAGAACTTTATATTGTTAGGTACTGTAAATACACCGAGGTGTATTTGCTGCTTGATGGCAGCAATTCTCAGCCCTATTTGAATAAGGGCAAAGCCAACTTCATTGAATTTCCATTCAAGCCCTGAGTGGTGCAGTAAAAACAAGCAGAGCAAAATATCATATATGTGTTTGTGTGAGGGGTTCCCTTTTATTTCTCTCACAACTACGGCAGTCAGTGCATTAAATCCAGCAGTTCCCGATCCCCTTGAAAAATTAATTCTACTCAGATTCCACCCAGAAAGTTTTTCTCCACTTCCAAAATTATTAAAGGGACTCAGAATAGCTAAGCCAGTAACACAAGCAAACAGGCAGAGGAAAAAGACAAAAAGAAAAGAAGAGGAATCTATCAGAGACCTGCCCGGAGTTAGGAAGCTGGTGTGTTTGCCACCACCTATTACATTTACATCTTGTACTCTTTCTTTTTTTTTCCTCTCCTCAGTCTGCTATCCACTTGCTGACTCGTATTTTATTCTTACATTAAAAGCCCTTTCAGACCATCCTTTGGGTCTGTTTGCACAGCACCTCACACAATGAGATCCCTATCCATGAAGAGTTTTCTCCATATAAACACTAATATTGCTTCAAATACATCAAAACATTGCAAACCCCCCCTATTCTAAGCTGATAAGAGTCAGAGAACAGTGCAACACCAGCACAGCACCCTGCATTCTGTGGCTGACAGAGTTCCACTCACTGTGTACATCAATCCTCCAGCTTAAAAATTCAGACACATGGTGAGATTCTTTGGATTGTCCTGTGCAGGACAACCAGGAGTTGCAGTCAATGATCCTTCCAACTCAGGACATTCTGTGATTCCCCACTAAATGAAGGGTTTCACCTTCATTATTTAGCCAGCATTAAGGGAGAGAGACTGCAAGGGAAGGTGCATCACAAATTTGTTTGATCACCTTTTGCAGATGTCTGCTCTCAACTCAGATGCCTCACTCATGTACCTGTAGCCAGACTTCGACGCCCATTGTTCCAAAACAGGCCAAGTGGTGGCATTTCCGAAGGAACACACAAAGATTTTGAAAACCCCATGTGGTTTCCATCTCCTACTCAGTGAAAAATCCTTAAGAAAATCCACTTGCTCAAGTTCAATGTGTCAGTAAAACCTACAGTCCACTGCACTGAAAAAAACCTTACTTTAAGTGCTAAATGAACACTGATGCTTTTCTGTTTGCATTGTTCCATAAAGGGTTTTATTCAATTCAACTTTTAATCACAGTTAATGTGGTATTATAGATCTGGCTATAACAATATTCCCTGTGGAATTCTAAGAAAATCTCAGGATGTTCAAGGAAGCAGCTTATTTTCATCAGTGTCAAATATCTTCAGTCTACAAATCAATAAAAAGGACAGCAAGAGCATCAGCGAAGCAGCAATTTGGGGTTTCACCCAGCAAATATACACTAGAGTTCTGTCTGAATCAAAATGAATGAATTAAATGGGTATCTAATTTCTAATGGCAATTGTGTGCTGCCTTCTGAGGTTCGTAATTGCAGCAGCTGAAAAAAAATAAATCTGAATTCCGACTGTCATAGGTTTGATAAATACAAAATTAATGAATGCTATTTCCCTCTGCTGTGTTAATCATAGATATCAGTGGCATATTTCTGCCCCCTCTTGTAAACAAGCATTATAGTTTCTTTAGAAATTTGTTATCTGAGTTTTAGGATGCCCTTGCATTGAAGTTGGAAGGTGTAGTTAATGGGTTTTATGCACGCAGGAGACCACAAATTTTGCCATCCTTCAGCACAAGCTCTAAAGAATGACTTGACAAAATCATTTGTTAAATGTGACAGGAGCGTGAAGGCAAGACATTCATCCAGCAGCTCAAATGGATACATGACAAGGTAATATTAATGGCACAAGACGAGACATTTGAAAGGATTGGCTCCCCATTACCAGTCTGTTTGATCCAATTAGGGCCATTCATCAAGGTAAATAACTACTGGAAAACTGATCTCGTGTGTTCCTCTGCACAGCGCAACAAAGTCCAGCCAAAGTGATGGCTCTGCATCCAGGGATGTCACTGTTCCACACAGGTAACATCAGCTTGGGAGGGAATGGGAGAAGTCTGTGGCTCCAATTTCAGTGCTCACTAAACAAGCAGCAAAACACACCGTGTTTTATTCTAAAACCAGCACGAGAGCTCGTGCACGTACCTACACTAACAAATGCCTCTGCAATGCCTTCATTTATGCTGCATTCTGATGTAAATATTATGACAAAAGCTATTACTCATAAGACAATGCTTTAGGTTCCCCCCCCACACTGAATTTTTAAGCTAGAGGTGAACTCAAAGCGTGGGTAGTTCCCACTAAATGAAACTTCATTTGTTAGAGGGAGAAGCACATTAAATTAAGGTCTTGCTTAATTCATTTTGTCACAGAGAAAACTATTAATCAACATAAAGCCAAAAAAAAAAATAAAATTGCCAGTGTGGCCAACAAAAAAAAAAATAGAATGAAAACATCAAAACCTGCAAATATTTTTAAAAGCAATGAGTGGTGTAGCACAAGGTAGGTTTTATGTCTTTGCAGTTCAGTCAGTTTAGTCAGTTTATGGTGCACAGTCCAGTTGCTGTTTGTGATAGCATCGTTGTACTGTTCTAAGCACTGTTTAGGGCTGGTTTATCATTGTCAGTTCACAGCTATAATTGAGCTCAAAGAGGTTAAATGCCCACCAAAACGATGTTTTCCGTGGCTATATAGCAATTTTAGAACCAAAATGTCTCAGTGCTACTTACAGCCTAGTAAAGAATTAAATGTCTAATCCTGACACTGGAAGGTAAAGTCACGGCAGGAGATGAATGACTCGAACAGATTGTTAAACTTTATAAAGCCTGGCAGTGTCTGTAACAAAAGTTTACCAAGGAGCACCGTGTTCACCATTTTCCATTTCAAGTGCACTGCAACCCAACTCCAGTTTGCACCTGCAGAGCACTCCCAAACAGGTATTAATTTAATTGAAAGGGATGAAAACAAAGTTTTCCCCACTGCAGTTAAAGTGTGTCACCTCCAGCGTGCTGTGAAATTGAGTTCTGCAGAATAAGGCAGTGACCATTAGAAAAGTCAGTTCTGCCAAGAACATCACATGAAAAGGTGATCAAAAAGTGGTAACTTAGGGGATGTGGACAGTAATGCCATCAGTTATGTCTTGGTGGATTAAAGAGCAAAAACATTAACATTTCAAGCATGTATCACACTTGGACACTCAAACTACAAATTGCTGGGATATGTTAAATAAAAAATATTTAAGATTTGAGCCTAAGATAAAAACTCAGGTAATACTTCCTAGAATCATGAGGTAACTTGGGTTGGAAGGGACCTTAAAGATCATTTAATTCCACCATCCTGCCATGGGCAGGGACACCTTCCACTAGCCCAGGTTGCTCCAAGCCCCGTCCAACCTGGCCTTGGACACTTCCAGGGATGGGGCAGCCACAGCTGCTCTGGGCACCCTGTGCCAGGGTCTGCCCACCCTCACAGCCAACAATTCCTTCCGTATATCTAATCTAAACTTTCTCCCTTTCAGTTTAAAATTCCTAATATATTTTTACATGTGTGAGGTTTCTTCTCTCTAAAGTGAAGCTTCCTGAATCAGGAAAAAAAAAAAAAAAAAGAGGGTGAATTTATTAATAGGAAACAGTTGAAATGACAACTTTAGACCAGAAATTTGAAATAGCATAAGACACACACACAGAAAAACATTCTTTCTAGTCATAAGTCACTGCAGAGGAGTCCTCAGAATGGTATAAGGCCTTAAGCACAGAAGAATCCAGTTACCAAGGACTTGGGTACTTAATCCCCATTGATTTAAGTTTTTTGTTTGTTTTTGAGGGGGTGGGGTGGGTGGTTTATCAATTTTCATGACAACAAATTTTAAACCACCTTTTCAAAAAAACATTTCTCAGCAAGAGCAAGCCTCAGCCTTCCTAGCAGTTATAAAAAAGCAGATAAAAAATTATATGTTTGGGGGAAAGGTATCCACATATCCCTCAAACACGTGAGTATTATCAGGGCATGAACTCTGTCTTTCATGTCTGGATACAACAATGAAAACCAAACTTTGATTGCTGTTCTGGGATAATACTAAATATTATTACTTCCAGCAATAAAGAACTCCACAGGGCATTAACAGGTAGGGGACAACACAGAGATTCCCATCAAAAATGTTGGAAAAACAGAAATACAGGTAAGGACTGAACAGATATTGAAGAGTTTTAGTGAAGCCAGAGAACCCAAAAGTGGAAGGCAGAGATTAAATTTTGCATTCTGTATGACCTGGGAGGGTTGAGTTGTGATAAGGTGAATGTGGAAAGATGAAATTGCAGAACAGAAAATTACATATAGGAACAAAGAAGGGAAAGACTATAGGAGGTTATCCCAGTAGAGAAAAAGAGGGTTAGGACTTTGAAAAACAACAGTGAAAACTGTAAGGGGACTGTAAAGTGTGACAAACATCACAAGACTGCAGGTCTAGAGGGTCTGATGCAAAAGGGGTGTGACAAAGAGGAGGGTAATGAGCAAAGATAAAAATGATGAACTAAGTATTCCCAGGTTAGATTGAGAACCACAAGACATTGTGTAGCTTCATGTAGTGTCTCAGGTTCTGCTCAAATATTTAAATGGAGTGGCTTTGGAGTTTTATGGGGTTTTATGTAAATACAGTAAGTAAAACAAAAATAACTGAGGAAAAAGCTGTTTTGGGGAGTTTAAACAGCTATTTGGTCAAAATGGGAAGGAAATTGCCTATGAAAGGCCTTAAGGAAGTTATCCTCCCTATGCTAAACATGCAAAACAACTTCACTTAAAGGCAGTCAGATGCAATAAGCTTTAAAGGCTTAACAGAGTAAGTGCTACACGTGTCACACTTGCATTGCCACCTGCCCCAGCTGCAGGAACAGGCTGGCACACTAAACATCATCATCAGCTTCTCTGAGGCCTAGAGATTTAGCCCAGTGAGAGCTGCTGACAGCTCTCGGGCAGACCTGTCTGTGGGAGTGCCAGACAATGGCTGGAACAAGATTAAAAATTGATCGTCTCCTGCAAAAATGGATTTCTCATCATCCTTTCCAAGAGCTGCTCCAAGTCACAAATGGATCCTGCCCCAAGGACAGAGATGATTGATACCTGATACCATCAATCACCATCCATGCCTTTCAAGAAAGCCCTGACTGCAGCAAGATCACAGCCTGGCTTGTAGGGCTGGGTTTGTTTTTCCTTGTTTTGCTTTGCTTGGGGTTTTTTTGTTTTGGTTTTTGGTTTTGTGTTTTTTGGGTTTCTGGTTGCTTTTACAAGCAGAAAGTAACACTAAAGACATTTCATAACAGCTTAGAAACAGCGCTACTGAACAAAATTAATGTCAATTAAGAAACAAATGCAATGTTGAAAGCCCATTTGGAAATTAAATTCCATGTCCTTTGCCATTGCTCATAAACCCATTAGGAAGACAACACCAAAGAAGGTTTTGGAAAAGGACTGTGCTTCCCTCCACAACTACTGTGCTCTCCACCTCGTGCTGCTGTATTACTGACAGTGAACATCAACATTTGAAGCTGATTTTGATTCTTCATGAATCCAAAATTTGATTCTTTATGTATCCAAGCTTCTGTAAGTTTCTTTGGCTGATGTGACTCCAGGTCAGTCTCTAGCTGACAATACAGAACAATGTAAGCTTCTTTATGTAAAATTGTCATATCTCTGGTTTGTGGGTTGTTTTGGTTTGTGGGTTTGTGGGTTGTTTTTGGGCTTTTTTTTTTTTTTTTAGTAACATTATACATTTCTGTTCAGAATTTCCCACATTTAGAGTGCTTTTTATTAAAAGGAGTTCTAAAAACTCCATACTTGTTTCTCTGCAGTGATTACAGAGCTTGGCATCCTCTAAAGGTCCTGGAGCGAGCACAAAGATTTTTTTGAAATATGTGAGCTTTTATGAAGACTCATTATTTGAAGAATAATACACAAACTATGTGCAGTAATCTCCTCTAATGCAATATGGCTGTCACTGAGTTTTTGCCTCATAATTCTTCACAAGCCACTTTGAAAGGCCAACCCTCTGTGCTCACAGCTTCACTTGGTTAAAAAAAAAAAATATATATATAAAATCAAGTCCCTATTTCAAAAAGCACTATGGTTTTCACCAGACAAAAATAATCCATCAGGGGTATTATGCTGCAGATCAAAGTTTCCCTCATTTGATCAAAATGTTACACACCGCAGCCTCACCCAAAGCTACCTGACACGGGCCCAGTTTGCTGAAATATGGCACCATATGTGCCTCAGTAAACATCGTGTGCAGAGTAAATTAAACACAGCCTCATAATTAGGCAGCAAGGAAATTACTGCAGACCTGGAAGAGTAAATCAGCAGCGTTAAAGCACTCCCCATTTCCTCTGGAGCACTTCAGAGCACCATAAACACCTCAGTGTCACGGTGATAAACCTCGAGAAGTGCATTTTGAGGGAGACAAAGATGTGCATTCCAAGGAGGTTTAGGTTGGATATCAGGAAGAAATTTGTTACAGGGAGAGTGCTCAGACATTGGAATGGGCTGCCCAGGGAGGTGGTGGATTCACCCTCCCTGGAGGTTTTTAAGATGAGACTGGATGTAGCATCAGTGCCATGGGCTGGGAACCACGGCAGGGTTGGATCAAGGGTTGGAATTGATGGTCTTGGAGGTCTCTTCCAACCCAGTTAATTCTATGATTCTATGAAAGAAGTTCAAGCCAAACCCATTATTAATTAAAATTAAAGTAACAGCTCATTGTCTCTAATTGTTTAGATCAGATTTTTCTATATGTTTCTAAATTTCCTTCCTTGTAGTAAACACACCAGTTATTCCACCAAATGAGAGCAGACAAACAGTGGAATATTGAACAGCATGCCAGGGGCTCACGGTTCTTCCAGTCCAAGAGTGGTGACATTCAGGCTATTCCTACCTCTGTGGTGTTAAGGCCATAAATTCAGTGGAAGCTGAAAGAGTAAAGGACTTTATCAAGTGGAGCTTTCTAAGCCAGTTCCAGAACATTACATCCCTGCCTCTCACCATTGTAGAAGCTGCTAGAAGAACCTACCAAAGAAGTACGTGCAGTGCAGTGCACCCACATTGAATGAATCCAAGCCTTAAACACGTAGCACCAGCACCGAAATAAATCTGTATTAGCATTTGATAGACTGCTTTTAGGGAGCCAGCTCCCAGATTTCCATATTCAAGAGCACTGGAGTCACCTCAGGTGGAAACAAAATGTACTAAGCAACAAGGGAAAGGAGCTGAGTTTCTAAGGAGCACAATCTGATGCCACAGGTGGCCTCAGGTCCAAAGACATTTAGGTTGATTTATGGCTGGCTCCCTTCAAAAACATCAAAATTTTGTCAAGGAGCAGTTTCATGCAACAGAGTGGGGCAATATTACCAATATCACTGCACTTCCCTTGGAAACAGCCAACACCTCCTCTTGGGAATGCAGCACAGCCTTGGCAAGACTCCTGTGGATCATCTATTTAAGTGTGGCCTCGCTTCAACTTTGCCTTTACAGAATAAATCTTTAGTAAACATTCATGCAAGACTAAATTTTGAAGTTATGACCTTCTTGGATATTCTGCTAGTACTTAACGCTTGCATGAAATTTTGCATCTTCGAGCACCGTATCAGCTCCCCTACAAATTCTCAGTGTTATGTGAGCTGAGTAAGGGGCCATGACCTGCTCTTTCTGTGTTTTTAGCTCTCCTTAAATTATACGGATATTGAATTAAAAAAAGCTGCCTTCAGGATTTATAACTCTACCTCGTGCCCCCTTGTCTGCAACAAAGGGCACCCCAGAACCTACTGTTATGGTAATGAGAAGGGAGAATGTGCTTCCCCAGCCCCCCCCAGAAATGCCCCAATTGCTGCACTGTTGACTGGCTTGAAAGTCAAAGGCCTATTTACACAAACCTGCCCTTGGGCTCTTATTTTTGGGGTGCCTGAATTAGGAAGCAGTTTGTTCTTGACTCTCTCTATACAAGGAAAGATGAGCTTGTGCAAAAGGCATCCCTGAAACCCCAAATCACCCTCCAAAGAGGATCTGTTGACTGTAAGGGAGACTGAAGGAAAACCACTTCCTTATGTCATCACCCACTTTCCATAACTGACACCAGCTGGTGTGAATCCTCAGAGTTCTCTCATTCCTCTTCACCCTGCCCCCCAAATACAAGGTTTTTATTTCTTTGGGATGTGTTCTTCCTCTCCTATGAGACACTGAAAGGAGTTTGTTCTCTAATGTTAAGTTTGATTAGGACTGGGTTTGCTCTTTTCTTCTGAAGATCTTGTTTTGCTCTCGGAGCACTCATGCTTCCCTTGGGCTTATATCTTATAATATACAGGTGTTGTGTCCCTCCAAATGCTGGTGCAACACAGAATACCTAAATTGAGGCAGCTTCAGATTCTTTTTCTAAACCTGGACAGTAAGTTGCTTGTCAGAACACACAGAGCACAGCAGAAGGAAGAGGGGATAAACAAAACAAAACAACAAAAAAATCAAGTCAGTTAATCATGATTCAGAGCAGCAAGATTTACTTTCTAGGTGCTGTTGGCCCTCCCTAAAGCATTTGCAAGTCTGTCTATGGGACAGTAGCTTTGCTGCAAAAAGATGATGATAAGATTTCCTCTTTTGGAGGAAGTCCTGTGTTTTCTTCAAAAGCATTTACATAATGTAAGGAAGAAACCTATGCCTATACTTGAATACAGAGATTTAAGCCCACAGAGTGAAAACATTCTATAAGTGTCTATCCATAATATAATTCACATTGTATGGGTTATCTGCAATAAAATCTGTTTCAACAGAACACGTTTTTTCGGTTTTAGGTGTCCCATCAGTCTAATTCTGTGAGTTAATATTCATGGCTTTTATTCCAAGGGTGTCTCTGGAGTCTATGTCAATTTTTGGCAGGTTTCAAAGTGCTAAACATTTCTCCTTTTTTACCACAAATAGCACTTATAAACTGCAATACAACTTAATCTATGTGGAAGTGACTGACATACAGAGCAAATGGAGACACGGTGCCACTCAGGAGCCAGAACACAAATATGTGACAAACAAGCCTGAGAACACTCTGAAGGCTGTCCCCCAGTCCAGACTCTTGTAACCCATATTAAACAAAAGACACCGAGCTGTGAGCACTTTCAGAGGCCTATGAAGTTGATAAAAACTGAGTATGATCATAGATGTTCTCCTCCAGACCTTTGTTTTAGCAAATTTGCAGGAATAAATTACAGGAGGTATTTGCCTCATCAACTTTGACCTTTAGAAAGTTTGACTTGTTGCCTGATACAGCTACTGAAACAGCACTATCCAGGAGCTGATTATCCAACCCAGGATACCCACGACTAAAAGATAAGGAGTATAATAATTGTAGATTGAAGGGAGGTACTCTAGGGAAAATGGTTGGTAACAGAGCAATGAATATCATGCACCAAAGTCCAAGTGTCCTACAAAGGTATTTGCAAGAGCACAGCTTAGCACAAGGGAATGGAAATGACCAAATGTACATAAGGGTCATGTGAAAGGATGTACTTACTACATGATGCATAAAGACTTGATCAGAGGTGTAAAAAGGCTAAATATGACCAGGATATATACTTTTTTTTTTTAATTATTATTATTTTTTTATTTTTATTTTGGCTGCTGCAAAGTATGTGGATGAACAAGTCTGAGTGTGTGGCTGATAGAAAGACACCACAGCAAAGTCACCATTAATATTAGTTCATGCTTAAATGTCCAAACCTCATCCTGAGCACTCCATGTCACCATTCCTGGGGTGTTATTAGTGGCTATTGGGAAAAGCAAGCACGGAGAAGAAGCAATAAATATCCTAAACTCAAGCAACATTCATCAGAAAGAGGGAGACAACTCATCCAAACCAGTGCAGGAATCTTGGATGTTCTTATCTTTCAGCTTTCAGTCTATAAACTGGCTGAGATTAAATCATCAATAACAAGGACAAATCCCAGCCACACCTGAAACCCATTCTTGGAAAGTCATACGGGAAAAAACCTGTAACATTTCACTGCAGAAATCAATTTGAGGTGTTTATTTATGGATCATAACATGCTATAGTTCTACAATACCAATTTCTAGCAACTGCAGGTCACAGAGTAGAGCAGAACAGGACCACAGTCTTGATCATAAAGGCTTTTGTTTCTAACTGGTTTTCTGAGGAAATGAGACCCAAGAATTATAGTAACTCTGCCCGTTTTTTCCAATACATTTTAATCTCTCAGCCAATTTTAAAACCATCTGACAGAGATCTGACAGAGATCTTAAGGATGCTGAATAGCTGGAGTTTAATGAAAAATTGTCAGAGTAGGAGAACAGTGACCCGAGTTAAGAGTCCTGTAGAGGGAAACTTGTTGTGTGAAGTCAGGAGCTGGCAGGCCAGCGCACTGACACAGGAACCAGCTGGGCAACCACCACGGGGTACTGGCTGAGCAGGAGCCAAAACCAGCCTCACATCCTCCTGCATTTCACTGCCCAGCCTGGAGTGAAAAGTGAGCTACAGATGAGGCAGCAGCAGAGAGGAGAAGGATGGAGGTGAGAAAATGAGATAAAACATGAACATCAGAGGCCACAAGGGAGGAGCTGAGGTTACTGCTGTAGGAAGCCCTATATACACACAGCACAACGCTACAGAGAGCAAAACTTCATTCATTCAGCTGGGTTTGGTTTTCAGTCCTGTGTCTACACAAGATGTGCTCCTCAGAGGTTTGCATGATGGGATCTGCAAACGGCAACTCGAGGAGAGGACATTTTTCAAAGAATCATTAAGGTTGGAAAAGACCTTTAAGAACAACAAGTCCAACCATCTGTTTGATAAAGAGAGATGCTAAATCAGAATGTTTTGTCTCAGAGAGTGGTGTGAAGAATTCTTTTAGCCACGAGAACAAGCACAGGTATTTTGAGCCCAGAAATGATGACAGCTTTCCATATTAAAAATCACCATCCTAGCTACTAACTGTATGTGGCTGCTAACAGGAACTTGATGTTATTCTGCTTTTTGTGGTACCTGCCCAAAAGGATTGCACCCAACAACACACAGTCTAAGGTCACAAAACCATAATCAGATAGCAAAAAACCCCTTTTTATGCTGCACACACAGACTTATATCTCTAAAAATAGCATTAATTCCTATTAGCCATCCTTCCATTAAAGACAAAGCCCAGGACATCAGTCTAAATGTTCAAAAGTATTTATCAAAATGCAACTGGTAATGCAGTTATTTCTGGACTTTCTAATTCACAGTTCCTATTAATGTATTTTTAAAATAAAGTTTTGTTTCCTAAAGCTGCAGAAATCCTAAAAAGCAGAAATCCAACTTTAAGAAAAATATAGTACTTTTTAATTTTTACTTTGGTATACTTTGGAATTACATCTGAAAATTAAAAATTACTGTCAAAATACCCTAAAAGGATGGAAAATCTTTTTGGCCATTGTAAAAATGTGGGCTTATTTTTCCACAGTTATTAATGTGTAAATGTTTATATTTGCAGCGCTAAGAAAAACATAAATAACTAACTTTCAAAACTGAAAATTTGAAACTGCTGAAAAAAAATCCACACTGGACTTTTAGACCCTCTCAGACTTCTTCTTTTAATAATTATTTATTTATTTTTAAACTGTTCAAAATTCAATTTCTGGACGATTTATGATGTGGGGTTTTTTTTCCGTTTTTAAGCAAGTGAAAATTTTCTTTGGAGTATTTATTTCATGCAGTGTTTCTAAGTAGCTTTAGCAATAACATAATAAAAGTTTTGGTTCTTCCACCTCACGGGGAAAATGAGTGGCTCAAAGAGACTGGACAAGCTCAGCTGGTCCCCTGGAACAGGATATGAACACAGCACTCACTGGGCTCGTTGTACCTCCCAGTGAAAGATGGTTTTGTTTAGCTTTTAGGTTTTGTCTTTTATTTTTTTTTTTTTTTTTTTTTTTTAACTACAGACTTGCATCCCAGGGGGGCAAAAAAAGACCTCAAATCTTGCCGGTTGGTGCAATTTATTATCAGACATCAGAACTCTGTGTGTTCTCCAGCTGGTTCAAAATGAAAGGCTGAGCAAGTTGGGACTGTTCAGCCTGGGGAAGAGAAGACTTCCAGGAGACCTTCCAGCATCTTCCAGTACCTAAAAGGGCTCCAAAAGAGCTGGAGAGGGACTTGGGACAAGGGCCTGGAGGGACAGGCTAAAGAAGAATGGCTTCTCACTGCCAGAGGGCAGGGTTAGATTAGATCTTAGGAAGAAATTGTTTCCTGTGAGGGTGGGGAGGCCCTGGCACAGGTTGCCCAGAGAAGCTGTGGCTGCCCCATCCCTGGAAGTGTCAAAGGTCAGGTTGGACGGGGCTTGGAGCAACTTGGACTGGTGGGAGGTGTCCCTGCCCATGGGAGGGGTTGGAATTAAATGATCTTTAAGGTCCCTTCCCACCCAAATCATTCTGTGCTTCTATGAAAATCATGTGAAATGGCAGCAGTGAGCTACGGGTTGGTGAGACGTGTCTGCTTCCAAGAACTTGTTCAGTCTGACTTAGGTTGATGTTCTTACTGGCAGTTTATAGTAAGACATATAATTAGATCTCCGTAATAGTTTCCCAATGCCCAGGAGAGTTTAAATGACGAGTTTAAAAGACGTAATTCCATCAGAATAAGAAATATTGAAGTGACTGTAAATTGTGAGGCGGAATTTTAGCGCTGCAAGCGTTCCATCCCCAATCATTTCACATGTCTGCGTGTTCTGTAGATAATGAAATCAAATCTCAGAAATAAAGAGCTAAGTAACCCGGGGAGAGAAAGGAAAATCAGTCTTAGATGGGTGATTACTGAAGACTTGCAATGGAGCCTGACTATCAAATGAAATATATATATCTTCTCCATCACCGGAACGTATGCTGTAGATTGTCTAGTTTTACGGTGCTAACATTAAGCTTCAAAAGTGTGAAAAGCAAGCTTTGAAAGGGATTCATTAAAACAAAAGGCATTATGGTATTCAAAGCTGGTTGTCTCTCCAATGATTTAGCTCGAAATAGAAAGACTGGAATGGTGTGACTCCGTAATCTCAGCCTGGCTCATTTCTTCTCAGCCTTCAAGCCTCTCTCCCCTGCCGTTGCACCAAGCCCTCGGTGACATCCTCACACTCTGAGGTTTACAGGGGTGTGTGCAGGCAGGCCTGGGCAGGCACACACAGGTACACTGCTGATTATGTGTTTGATGAAGCAGAACGCTGATCATGGTCCTGAAGGACGATCATTTACAGCCGGAACGCTCATTGTGGAAAGCAAAGGCTCCTCCTTCCCCCACGTTTGTGCAAACCCAGCACAATTATGATCCAATATTGATTGGTTTACCAGCAACTGCCATGATTTAATAAACATTATACCTACATGATAAACTTCTATAAAATCAGAACCCATGTTAAAAGCTTCATCTCCAAGCAGGAAAATAATTCCTATGTGCTTCACTTTACCCACATACAGAGTTCCAGCCCTTCTGAGATTGAATATTCCATGGGGCTGAATGTACATGAGAAGCAGACAGTTTATTAAGAAAGGTGCCATTTTTATATCACGTTTCAGAGTAAATTTGGCTTTGGAGATGAGTAATTCAGGCAACTGCTGAGAGCCTCACACAGATCAGCAACTCATGTGTTAGTCTGCTACTTCCTTGGAGCAGTAGGAACAGAGGTGGGAGGTAACACATGGTACCAGCTCCACTGCAGGACTGAGGATCCCACAAATCTGCAGGTCAGAACAGCAGAGATCCTTCTTCTGTCATTAGCTGAGCAGCAGATGTGATTCTAGGCTTTATACAGGGGAGTCAGTGACTCATATTGTCTGTAAGTCCATTGCAATGGGTTTATTATTTGCAGATTATGATCTTGGAACACGTTTGCTGAGAGTGAAGTAAGAGCTGGAATGAGCTGAGCTTTAGCAGTGCTGAGCACTGATTCCAAAACACCTACAGGGGCCACTCTTACTGAAACTATCTTGCTGCAAATAGGTATATGAAGATACATTTAAGTCCTTGCTTGGTCTTGCAGTTTTATTTTTGCTGTTATTATTACTATTATTATTATTATTTACAGAAAATGCAGAATTGAGATCATCTCAAAAGGAGAAAAAAGAGATAAAAAAGAGGCAATCTGCCCTCCCTTAACTTAAAGGCTTAAAGAAACTTATAAAGGATTTCTCTCTCTTGTTTGCCAATCTCTGTGAATTCTTTTCCCTCTCAAGCCTTTTGAATTAACCTTTCAGTCTTCTTACAAATCACAATGATAAATGTAATATAAGAAATTCATTATGGTTTAAACTATGTTTTGCAGTTAGTCATAAAATCATAGACTACTTTGGGTTAGAAGGGACCTTCAAAGGTCATCTGGTTCACTTCCCTGTGTCATGGGCAGGGTTATCCTCAACTACATCCCCATCCAACCAGGACTTGAATGTTTACAGGGATAGGGAATCCACCATCTCTCTGGGCAACTTGTTATTTATTAACCCTCTCTGTATCTTCATAAACTCTTTATTTAATACAGTCCCTTGGAAGTTTTCTTTGAAAATGTTCTACTCTTATAATTTTTTTCCATATTCCCCTCATCTTTCCTGTTATTTCCATGACAGTATTCCAACAAATACATAAGCACATATGCCAGTGTTTTTATGACTGGGGTTGCTGGGCTGCAAAGGCAGTGAAGGCCTGGCCAATCTGCCCACCCTCCCACACAGTAGGACATTGGGGGTTACACTTGGAACTCATTCCATTCTCCCTGGTTTTTTTTCTTTGTCTCAGGAAATGCTCCTCACTTTGCTTAATGTCATGTGTAAATGTAGTGCTGTGTCTAAATAAGGACACTGATACTTTACACATGTGGCAAAACCAGTCCTAAGTGGAAGAGTTTGTGATTTCCTTTGGAAAATCAAGAAGCATTACAAAACTCACAGCTTACCTGTCTTCGAAGGTCTCGTGTTTTCTTGGTCATCTTGTCTATGGCAATGTTGAGGGGGTCCCCCTTCTCCTTCCTCCCAGTCTGTTAACAAAACCAAAATTACAGAGTTAGAGGAAAATACTCCGGATAACACACACTTTCAAAAAGAATAGTAAAGACTCATCAAAGGAAACCTGTGCATCTTTTTCTGTTTGCTTCCATCAAGTTGTTATTTTTGTTTTTAACATGTTTATGTGAGGGAGGCATGGAAGATTATTTAAAAACAACCCTAAACTGATAAGAACAAAGATTGAGGTGACTCACCAGAGAGTTCAGAACTTTTCCACCACTAAATTATGTGCATATATTATAGTTAATACTCCAAAAATCTGGCAAGACCTTTCACTATAAAATGAATATTAAGAGTTTCTAATCTCCATCCTGCCAGGCACTGGGAATGTTAAACATGATAATAAGCAGCAACACAGCTTGAGGACAGAAGGAAAATGGTCCCTACGCCTGTAGCAGGAATCATATTGGCAGAAATTAGGTGTAGGATAAAGAAAAATTCCACTTAAAACACTTTCCTGCAGGAAGTCTCAAAGCAAAACTCCTCACGAAGATTAAAAAGGGGAGAAAAAAAAGCTTTTTGTGGCCCGTAACCAGTGGGGAAAAAATACTTTTTTTAGGTTCAATGACACAAAAAGCATTAAGTGACTTTGTTAGTTGTATTACCTTTCTCTTAAGAGAAAACTGCTTCTCTAAAGATTTGTCACATCTCTTACACATTGAACTCTGTTTGAAAGCTTTTCATCAAGAATCAAAATGATCTTCCATTCTCCCTGGCAGTACTCTTTCCTTCCCAAGGCTGTTTTCAAATACTCCTATTTAGAATTGTTCCTTGCATATGATTAAGAGCGATTTTCCATCTCCAGCTGAGCCTCATAGCAGACTTCTCTGTGAACTATTGAGAAGCCACTTTTGGGGTGGGATGGGGATTAAACAAACCCTTTCAGCAGTGATCCCTCACATGGACTGCACGGTTATCAGCTCTACACTGGCAAGTGGCCTCTGTTCCAGCCTTTGCTTTAAGCATTCATTCCAGAGAACGCCTGCTTGCTCTTATTGCCTGTAATTCTAATTATGACACGAGGCCAAAGCTTTTATGATCATTTAGAAATCTGCAAAAGCCCATCCCCTTTTTTTCATTTAGAAATTCAAACACAACAATATCAAGTGCCACCAGAATTTGATACAAAACATAAATTTACCTCTTAGCTCTCTAAAAAGAATCCATTACAAATTCTGCAGTTAATCACACAAATTGACACCAGAAAGCAGAGAGAGAAAGCATTTGCTATCACACAAGAGGAGGCATCTGTGTCACCCGGTGATATTTTTATCTCACTTTTCTTGCCTTCCTCCTTTGACTGAGTTTTCTGGTCCCAGCTGAAGAACTTCATCTCTGTACCCTAAGCAGTGTCAGCACCGGCTTTTAGTTTTAAACGCCCTGAATTCAGTCCCTGGTACTTTGTTCAAGGCAGCAGCTGTCACATGTGCACACAATCAAGGCTTGCTTTACAGGCTGAAATTTCCCAGTAAAGCTGAGGCTGATAAGTTTGGTACAGGAAGCCTCTCCTGGCTGTTGGAATGGGGCAGCAGGGCCTGCCAGATGAGGCGGTCTCAGCCAGGTTCTGGCTGGACTGCAAAGCTGTATTCTAAGAAAACTCAGAGACAATTCCTCCAGCTGTGCACTGGGCACTTGCTGAACCAAGTTTCCTTGGTGACATCACTGTTCTGGGATGCTTTATTTTTCCCAGTCAAATAATTCAATTTCTTTAATATTGTTTAAATTCTCCTCTTTCTTCTCATTGTTAAAGTTTTAATGGACTGTCTCAGAGAGATCCATAACCACACAAAATAAGTTAAGACATCTTTTTCTAGGTCAAAGATAACCTTTGTTTAGCTTTTTTTTTTTTTTTTCATTTCCTTTGTAATAAAAGCAGGGAATAATTTGCTAAACTGGGGAAAATTGCTGTGAATATTAACACAAGGTAAGCAATCAAAGAGTAAACACCATGATACTTAACATAGGGATTGTATTTTACAGCCCTGAAACAAAACAAGTAGTTAACAATTCTTCTCCACTGATCCCATGCAGGGCAGATATATTTTGTGTTCACCACCATCATGGTGAGGTCAAGCAATTAATGCCTGGCACCCATTTAGGGGGTCAGAAACTTGTCCTTGAACAGGAACTTGGGACTTCTTCCAGAGTAGTCAGCTATGGGATACAGTGACACTGTGTAAATTCAGCATTTGATAAACTGCACCATCAGGGAGCAAAGGCTCCTGGCCATTGGGGGAAAAAAAAAAAAAAAAAAGAAATGTTGAGATTGACCTCAAAGTTTGTAATTTAGGTTCCTAATCTGGGTGTTTTGTACTGTTCATAGGAGGAAACTCTCACTGAGAGTAGCCCACGGTAGCCAACAGTTCCAGAACCTCTCCCAGGCCTCTCTTCCAATTTATCCTGTAACTTTTTGAGTCTAGTTTTAAATTAACAGTGTTTAGTGAACAGTGGCCCTTGGGGTACCTCCTATTGTGAAGCACAAAACAACTGGGAGCCCTTCCATGACCCTTAGGCCACACAGCACAAACTGTCAATGCCCATCTGGTCGATCCCCTCTCCTCCCAGAACAGGAAAGAGCCTGTTCCCCACTGCTCTGTGCAATTGCCCAAATCATGCCCACGTGCTGTCTGAGATGCTAAATGGGATGAACCAGACTGTGCTGGAAAACAGGCTCCCAAACCAAGTGGATGGAACTCTCTTAATGTCAATATTTTATTAGCACATAAAACTAAAAACGGGTGTAGTCTCATATTCTGCACAATGTTTTACTTATCTGTGAATTTTAGGTGTCCTTCACCTGCTCCTTATAAAATGGCTACTGCCTTTTAATCTGTACACAAACCCCCTTCTTCACCGTAGGATTTCAAAGAAGGAGAAATTTGTTTAGTAAATCACATTATTGAAAAATAACTAGCGTGTGGCATGTGATGCTACAGAGCTTCAGGGAGGTCTGTCAAACACCATCTGCTCTGTGCTGAAAATATAAGTTTATTAAAGTTGATTTATTTAAGTCCTTAAATACTCTTATATTATTGTTGCTCTGTGATAATTTTTTGGCCTTCATTCCTAGAAGGGATGGAAAGGAATTCAGTGGTTTCCTGAAAAAAACCATAAAGCTTAGTATTGAGGCTTTTGCCATTTCTCTGTTAATCTTTTTCCCCAAAGAGAAGAAAGATACTTTGGGCTAAAAAGGAAGCAAAAATTACTGCTGGCATTGGGTTAAAAAGAGAAGGAGGGGAAATGCAAAGAAGTCCTTGAATGTCAAAATATGGGAATTCAGAGTCCCTATGGACAGAATTACATCTATTCATGGTGTAATGAGAACTTTGCTACAGGAGAATATATTAATCAAGCCCCTGATTTCTTGTGACCATTAACAGCATTTGCATAGTGCCTGCACTTGAGATATTTCCAAACAATTTTCTTAGTCTGTGTTACTTCCATCCTAATTTCCTCGGAGCCTGTTTGGTTTATTCTCAGTTCCTCAGAAGGAGCCAATTCCCACGGGATCCTGCCCAGGGGCTGTGCTGCCTGCAGAGTCCCCCAGGTCAGGAGTGGGTCTTCCATTGCATCTCTGCCCCCAGTCCCTCTCTCAGATCACATAATGTAGGATCCAGCTCCCTGAATGTGATTTTCAAGCGGTTTTAAGCCCGATTTGCCACGTGGCATGAGAAGTTGTGTAGTTTTTCAACACATCCGTGTCTGGTAAGTGGAAGAAATCCAGGTATTGATCGCCCTATCACTCTAGAAAATGCCTGTAGTCACAACCAGTGTCAATGATGTTACTTGAACACTAAAACAAAGATAGAATACAAGAGCTGTCCTCTTTATATTAAGCAAAGTCTGAAAAGCTTCACAGTTAAAACTGCGAAATATTAAGGTAAGCACTCAGTTATACTGGGAACTTCATTTACTTAGGGAAAGAAATAAATTAATAACAAAAAGTACTTAAGGATGGGAAGAAATCTGGGCATCTGCTAGAATGATCTCTGCTAAGATCTGTTTTTCCTTTTGAAAAAAGACCTTTTTACTTTCCTTCCTCTTCTTTTCATGAGCTGTTCACAGTTTATACTGTTGGAGCAAAATACAAAACTCCCAAAATATTTATCACAACCATTAAGGACATTTTATATCCCATGATTTTCTTATTACAGAACTCTTTTGGTCAGCAAAAGGTACTTAAAGGGACACTCTTTGCTAACCCTGGAGAATATCACAGAGTCAAGGCAAGCACAGCCAGGCCAATCATCCCAGAGACCAGGAGCCTTTTGGATGAGATACAGTCAACCTTGGAAGAAAATGCTCCAGACTGGAACTGTGTTGATGGTTCTGAACAATTCCAGATACCACCAATATGGAAATCACAGAGTTCAAATTTCAGCACATGAAAGAGCTAAAATTGCTACTTCCTAAGGTATTATTCAAAAGGTAGATGCTACTGAAATGAATATCCTCATATTGAAAAGTTAGGGTCACCTCAGAGCTGTGTGAGATGCAAACCCACGATTTTGAGCGTGTCATTAAAAGAATATTAATTATAATCAATGCCAGGTGAACAAGACTGACAGCAGTGACCTATAAAAGAAGGGGAGAGACTGCCAAGGAATACACAAGAAGTGCAGCAACTGCAGGCCTGCAACAGAACCTCACAGACAAAACCCAACGTGTGACAACCACGTGAGTGATGTCAGAGGGTGTTGTTGTCCTTCCTCTGAAACACATCATTTAGAAGGTCAGGGTTTCAATTTAACAATAATAATATGATTAATAATAATAGTGGACTGAAACTACGTGAGAAGTTTTGGGAGCAGTGTTTTCCCACATTCCTCTCTTAGATATATAAGCCAAAATATCTGGGAAAGCTCTGGCTCCCAACACATCCTGGGCTGCATGTCCAAGACACTCTCACTACTGTTTCCAGCAATTCAGCCTCCAGGAGACAGGAGGAGAGATTATCTATTGATCCAAGAGCTACCAAATCTTGATATATTTTTATATTGTCACCGTCCCATGGGTAGAGGGTTCCATCATTTACAGTTTATTCAGAACTTCAATATCCCAGTGTTTTATTAAGGCGTAAATTGCTGCTCAAAAATATATCCGTCCTAATATTTTATTTTAAACACTGAACAACATCAGTCTTTTACAACTGTGCTCATGTTCAATAGCCCTTTTAAAAGTGATGAAGAGAAGCTTAGTACTAAGAGGAATAACATTTTGAACAACAGACATCAGTGCTTTTAAACAGAAATCCAGGTTTAAACGTACCAATACATATTCCCCTTCTGGCAGAAGATGATTCATTTTGGGTCAGGAAAAGGCTAAACTACACATTACAGGAGAGGTAAGTAGAGACTAAATTTCACTGGAAGTTGAAAATCCTAGCTATTTGCTAAGGAGATGGGACAGGAAAACAAGTTTTATAAAACCTGTGTGGTTCCTGCATGGATAAGCTGAAGAGGACATAAAATAAATCAAATTATGGAAAAATTGAATGGCAAGAAATCCCTTGGGAGCATGGTATGAACATGAATCACTGTTTTACTCAGCTCTGTATGTTTATTCTTACAAATTATTTTGGTTTTAGAATTTATTTTTAGTAAGCACATTGGAGGTTTGCAATCACCTGTTCTCCAGCTTCAGCTTTGCTACAGAGACACCTCCTATGGCATGAAAATTCAATTCCTTTCAGCAGATTTTAATCACCTTGTGACCAGTGGATTTGGTTCCAGTGTAGCACAACTGATAAAAACTGTGCAGAAAGGTGGGGAAGTCCCAAACTTGCAGTGCCAGAAAGTAAATAAAGTCAATAAAATCAAAATGGGTCATGAGCTGGACACGGTATCAGTACCTGAGGTGCACAGATCTTATCCTTGGCCTGGATCCAGGCAAGTTTTATCTAGATCTGTACACAATTAAGACCAAGTATGAAATAAAATAAAGAAATAATGAAAACTGCATCTGTGAATGGCTGAGGAAGGTTTTCCTTTTATATTTTATGTATGTTTTTTTATGCAGGCCACATCAGCACAACGTCTGAATGCCTTCAAGTGGAGAATCGGTGAATTAAGTGGTTTGTTCAAGATCAGCCACGTGCAGTTTCTTCTTTTATCTTGTCCAAAGTGGCAAAACTTGTGTGTAGGGGATTATTTCACTTTGATGGGTTTGTGGTTATTATTTTTCTTGTTTTGCCTAATTCACTGTTGTAACCACTTCTCGTCTTTTGGCAATAACCAGGGATTTTCAGAAATGTTGTCAGTGAGTGCAGTTTGATTTGAAACACCAGTTAGGATTAGGGATTGATCACACTGGTTCCCAAGTGGCAGCTGCCACTATTAATTGATATTTACCCATAATCATGTACTGGCACCAAAGCTTAAAAAAAAAAAAAAAAAGAAAAGAACTGGCTGAAGAATTTATATTTATGGTGATATGAGAGGTTGCCTAAGATGAAGAACTTTTTCACTCTCGAGAACAAGGGTGGCAATTTTGGGGGGTTTGGTGATCTTTCATTTTCACTTGTAGATGATATACTGGATATTTCTGCATTTCTGTGTATTTCTGAACTAGAGTTTCCAGGATCACTGTGGTGAGGACACAGTCTTGCTCTTCTACATAGATTGCATTTTACAGCATTCTGAGGTACCAAAAATTCAGAAAAAGCAACTGGTGGGACTTTCCCAAAGGACAAGGCAAGTGTGACCCCCAAATCTCATTGACTTTCATTAGGTAAAACACATGCATTGTTTGGGGTTTTTTTTTGGATGGAGGGAGAGCCATGCACTATTAGAAATTCTTCCCCAAGGCAAGAATACCCTGCCATCACTTAAGAGTTGTGTCATTTCATTAAACTCAGATTATAAATGTAGCACACACTGCCAGTCGAGAAAGCAGTGACAGTTTTCAGGGAAGGACCACACCATTTAATTCTACCATCCAAAAATACTGAATCAAATCTAGTTATTTCAGCTCTTTCTATACTCAGGATATAGTGACAGGCACTTTCAGAGCACCCATCTGTCTTGTATATTTGTTTTAATATGGAATACAAATCACCACATGGGATTGCTCCTCTCCATCAACAATGGAGGGGATATTGCAGTACTTGATGGTTAATTCTTTTAAAAAAACTAATTTACATGAGATAAACTGCCTACTTAATAACTATAAAGACTGTCCAGCCCTCCTAAGGATCAGTCTGGAGACTGTGTCTTGGACAAATGATGGGGTTTGGATGATTTTTTTCCCAGAGAATTAAAAAATACAGCGTCATAAGGGTGCCTTTTTTACAACCTTCCACAAAAGATATTCCCAGTCCTTCCAGGATGTGGTTATTTTGAGGTCCTGAAAATAATTCGCTTTCTCCTCACCGTCTAAAAGGAACACACTTCGTAATTCAGGCTCAGCATTGGATCTTTTCACTCTCAGGGACTGACACTGGGTAGAACTTGAGAACTGATGTCTGGGAACCTTCCCCTCACTCCCTTCTGTTTGAGGGGCTGACTTGGTAACAATATATATATTAAAATTTAAAGCTGGCAGGATATTTCTTGTAATTGAAGAGCATCTTTTGCCTTTGCAATGCTTACTCAGAGGAAAACATAAGGGTTTTCATAGAAGAAACTGCCTATTTCTATTCAGAAAATGTCAGTACAGAAAATTGATGCTGTTACACTTAAATGCATATTAAAAAATAGAATTTCTGAGGAAAGAAATGTGCATGATGTAAACTGTTATAAAAACATCAGCTTTACTGAAGCCACACTAATTTACACCAGCTGAGAATCTCCCCACTCATCATATAAATAAAATCTTGCAGATGCTTCCATTTAGAAGGTCAGAAATGTTTACTCCAGAATCCAAAATTATTCTAATTTCTTCACAGACTTCTACTTGCAAAGGGTCCAGTACAAACTCCTCATTTAACCACCAGCTGCTTTCCAGCTGCAAATTGCAATCTGCTTTTAAATGGCTCCTGATGTCTTCTCTTAATCTAAAATAACTGGAGGAAAAGCAGAGAGGATACACTTTTTCTTGTCCCTCAGATATGGAAACCTGTAGTGAAGGACTTATGTAAATGGAAAACGTTAAAATTTGCCCACTCTAATAAAAGCTCTTGAGAAAAGCCTATTCTATTAAGCATAATAATGTTCCTAAGTCATGAAATAGTTACTAATAAAGCCTCCTATCATGCATTCTGTTCAAATTTTATCGGTTCAAAAGTTGATGCAATATGAGGCAACTAAGAGGCACAGAACTGGGTTTTTTGGGCACTTAAAGTGCTTTGATTATGAAATATCACTGAAAAAAGAGGATTTCAACTAGTTGGCTGCATCTGTCACTATCCAAGAGATTTCTGTATGGGATGTGTATTGACTATTACATCTGCATTTCTTTCTCTTTAATTGCATCAGGCTCATATTCCTCGGATGATCCACGAGGAAATGAGTCTTGTTTATGTCCAATCAAAAACGTGTTCATCACTGTAGGCAGCTCAAACTCAATGCCAACTCAACTCTTATAACAGAGAATTAGAAGCTTTTTCCAATTAATTGCTACTTTCTTTTCCCTTACCTTGCCAGTTCCCTCCAAGCCACCCAGGTTTGGTTTGTTGGGTTTTTTTTGGCACGTTCTTTGTCCTCCAACCTGTTCTGAACACCTTTAAT